>NC_139027.1:103447283-104074783 GCF_964662115.1 Mustela nivalis | reverse complement strand
CTGGGATCATGACCTGAGCCAAAGGCAGTGGATTAACCCATTAGGCCACCCAGGCACCCCAACCCTGCATAAATTTGTACCATAAAAATATTTGTAGGATAAGTCCCTATAAATTGATTAGCTGGCCCAGATGTGAAGCATTCTGACAGATGCTGCCAAATCGCTCTTTGAACATGTACTAATTTACACTCCTTACAGTGCTGTATGAGGGTGCCTGTGTCCCCACACTCTTGTCCACAGTGTGTATGATTAATATACTCTTTATCTTCTCCAGGGTAATCATTGAAAAATATCTCAATCAAATTTTATTCACATTTCTTATTTTAGAAAAGTAGTACTTTTTCATGTAAGTCCTCTTTGTATTTACTTTTGTGAACCATCTCCTTATATATTTTTTCCCATTTTTCTATTGATTTATAGGAGATCTTTACAAATTAAGGTAATCATTTATTAGACAGGTGCACCAGAATGAGGTTTAAATAACTGTTAGAATGTATGGCCAAAGAAAGAAGAAAAAGGGGGGGAGCATAATGTAGGGATGCCTGGGTGGCTCAGTTGGTTAAGCAACTGCCTTCAGCTCAGCTTATGATTCTGGAGTTCTGGGATCAAGGGATCCCTGCTCAGCAGGGAGCCTACTTCTTCCTCTGACCTGTCCCCTCTCCCCACTCACGCTCTCTCTCTCATTCTCTTTCTCAAATAAATAAATGAATGAATGAATACCTAAAAACAAAAGAAGAAGCATAATGTAAAATGTCCCAAGAGGAGTAGAAACATACAGAAACAACAAAATGCAGAAAGAATTAGAAGGAATTGGGATAACTAGAGTAAAAGGGAGGAAAGACAAAGGATTCCTGAGAGCTAAAAATGAACTTGGAAGGAAGATATGGAGCTACGCTATTGAGTAAGACCTAAGAGATGTGTTTTACTTAAGACAGGTTAAAGACCTGCAACAAATATACCCCCAAATGCAGTAAATAAAGTATAGTAGCAATTTACTTATTCACTGGGAGAAGTGGTTCTCCTCACTATGATGATTCAAGGACACACATCTACCCCCTAGGGTCTTGTCCTAAGGGGTGTATCCATTTGTTGAAAGAAAAGCAAGTATGCAGCAGGTACACTCACTTCTTAAAAGCGTTGACCTTGAAATGGTTCACAACACCTCCACTTCCATTCCATTGGTTAGAAGTACTCACAAGTCCACACTGGGCTGGGATATGAAGAGACTGTCTGGGTATCCACTGCCCAGCTCCAGCTGCGTTACTAAGGAGGTGGGAACAAATTAATGCATAGCTAGCCATCTTCACTACAACCAGCAGGAGAGACACAGGGATAGATCTGGTACCCAAGACTCTAAGAAATGGGGACAAAGGGTGTTCATTGTCAGCAGAAGCCCTTGCCTGGCTTAGCATCCCAAGATGTAAGTGGTCAGATGCTCATGCCTGCCCTTCTGCCAAGATCAAGGATCGAGCTGCCTGTTGTGTTCCCTGTGATCCCCTCTGCGTCTAGAACAGTGCCTGGAGCATTGCAGGGGCTCAATAATGATTTTTTGAATAACCAACTTTATGCCAAACAGAAATAGAAGCTGAGGCCAGAGGGTGGGAAGTTACACTGCTTAAGGGTTGTTTTTACAGGGAGGATCTGAAGATAGCTCACGGAAGGTCAAACCTCAAGCCTCAGCTCGTTCTCCAAGTCCTTTCTTCATCTTGACTCCAGACTTTATTTTCTTTTTTTAAAGCAGGAAACCCACAGCCCTGGCATTCTTCTTGCTTGACTTGGAAGACTTCTTAGCATCTGAGCCTGGTCCCATATTTCCCAAGAAACTCAAAGTGGTTTGTTATCAACCTTTCAAACTCCTACTAACATCTTCTGTCTAAATGTCTTGGATTGTATTATGAGGAAAAAAAATCATTTTGAGTATTTTGTTATTACTTCCCACGCCTTCCTACTCCTCCCAAATTCCCGTTCTTCCTCCCATCCCTAACCTGCCAAGAATGCAAGACTCACACAGAGCGTATGATGAGAGGAGTTGTCATTCCTCTTTTTTCTAACTGTATACACGGTCCCGGCCATGAGGGTGTGCTCCAAAGCTGTGGCCTCCAATGGAAGCTGCTACTGTCTTGTGTGGAGATCTGCCTCTGAATTTTTAATTTTTTTTAAATTTAAAATGGTAGGCTTTACATGGAGAAGATCATTAAAGCTGTATGAAGGAAAACAGAACAAGCCGAGGCATAGCTTCTTGGGGCAGAATTGACATATGCGGTAATTAGGTCAGGGTTTCTGCATGGGGAGGGGACATTATCTTGGCTTCTGCCCTGTGCTCTCCTGACGTAGGACACTAAAGATCAGGGACCACGAAGCACTGATGCTGCCTGATGGGCTTGCTGGGTCAGCCCAGCAGAAAGTGGGAAGAAGGCAGCAGACATTCTGAAGCACACACCATGTCCAGAGTGTGTTGGGTTTCTGCATGGATTATCATCCTTACCCACCCAAATAAAGCCGGGAGACCCTCTCCCCACGTCCTAGTCCAGGAAGTGAATATATCTGGTATGAAGAGCTTTATAAATATGAATGCAAAACAGATCCACTGTGGCTTACCAGAATGTCTTCCAACCAGCTGAATTTGGAAAAGGTCCCATGATTCAGTGACCCTAGATTATGTGATGCCCATCAGGGACTGAGGGAAAACCCCGTCATCATTAACTGCAGTATTTCTGCAGCAAAACATAGGAATATTCTCACTGGGAGGACTAAGTAAAGATTATAAATGACTTCATGTCACTTCTGGTCAAGATTTGCCACCTAATTTGGGGAGGAAAAAAAAAAAAACTTTCCTGATATCAGAGCATTCTTGGGTTAGGAATCACAAATTTAAAAATATAGACCTTATTTTTCTTTCCTTTTTAAATTTGTTTTTATTTGAGAGAAAGAAAATGAGTGAGGGGTAGGGGGAGAAGGAGAAGCAGACTCCATACTGAGCAGGGAGTCCAACATGGGACTCCAAACCAGAACCCTGGGATCATAACCCCAGTGGAAAGAAGACACCTAACACACTAAGCTACCCAGGTGCCCATTCATTTTCTTTCTATGCAATTTCCTGCCTTCCTTCCTTTCTTCATTCCTCCTTTCCTCTCTTCTTTCTGTCCATCTTTTAGTCCAGCTACCATTTAGCCACTAGTATGTGTCCTGTGAGATAAAAAAATGGTCTCCTATCTACTAACAATCACCTCTTCTTCCAAACCCACAGCAGCTACCAAAAAGATTCCATAATTCTGTGATCAAACAATTTGAGGAAATTTTTTTTTAAGGTTTTACTTTTAAGTAATTTCTACATCCAATGTGGGGCTCAAACTCACAACCTGGAGATCAAGAGTGGCATGGTCCACTGACTGAGCCAGCCAGGTGCCCCATGATTTCAAAAAATTTTAGATAAAAATACCTCTTTAATGTGTCTATTATAGGAGATCTCAATATTATAAAATGCCTTGAAAGTTCCACAAAAAGAGGAATGATGTGTGTTTGAACCACAAACAACCATCATGGGCTTTTAGGGACAGTGCTCCTCTCTTAAATGATCCATGGTGTAAGACCCCGTGCACCTGGGTCCTTCACTGTCTCTTCTCCATCTCCACAACAGCGAGTTCCATGTATTAGCTTGGGAAAAATTAGCTGAGTCTTCTAACGAACCCTGTTGTAGTGCTGAAAACAAATCCTGAAGTTTGTCCAGAAAGATTGCAGACTGTAGGGATCTTTAAGTGCTAACACTACTAAGTTTCTTAATGTATAGTAAAGTAGAGGTTTTTTTATTAAGGGAAAATCTGATTTTGTATACTTATTTTTTATATTTTATGCATCACAAATAACTCAAAGATTTTTTTAAAATGGTATGTCACATTTCCGTAAGCAACTTATCACCAGATTTAGGGAAGACAAGATGTTCTAATATGGATTCTATTAGAAAGTGCACATTTATTCAATGTCTTGGTAAATAATGTGTTTAAATAAACAATACTGGAGCTTGTTATCAATTGTGGGGGCCCCTGTTTTTGGAATTATATGCAAGGAACACAGACATATGCACCCTCACACGTAGTTTAAGGGAACTCTTCATGACATAGCTCAAGTAAATTATCAAGAAGTGTAGAAAACAGAATGCTTTTGTAATTTGCTTTTTTAAAATTCAGAAATGGCTATAAAAAATAAAATATATAGCCTACCATAAAAATTCTGAAAATGGAAAAGAGAGTAGAGAAAAAAGTGGAATATCTGTTAAATCCACCATCATATATATATTATATAAGCTTAATTATAAAATAGATTATGTATGTATATATTCTATAAAAATTGGATTTCCTGATGCTATTTATTAACATATTAAATATATAAGATGAATATTTTATAATAAACTGATATTAATATTATTCTATCAATAATCATATATTTCAATAGTGGGATCAGAAGCTACCACTAATTGAGCTTCTAGTAAGAGTTAAATTTATACATTAATAAGCATACTATTCGTAGTATATATATATACTATAGTATATAGTATATAGTATAGTATTAATAAGCTATTTACTGAATTACCTCATTTAAGTCTCATGAATCCCAAACAGGTGCTATGATAAATTTCCCTTTTCTAGACGAGAAAACAGAGAGCTCAGAAAAGCAAAGAGCCTTCTGCAAGGTCACACAGCACAATGATGGTGGAGAGCACATTCACATTCAGTCTGCTGTCTAGAGCCTGCACATTCCATCGCTAGTCTATTCCCACTCTCTCATAACCTCCTTTTTTTCACTTATTGTATGGTACTTATATTTCTTTATCAATAAATAAAGACTGCATTCTCATTTAATAGCTGCATTGCATTTTACATGATAGAGGCACCCTTATTATTCAGCTATTCCTTTATAGGCATTATTTCTGTTTCATCAAAATCATATCAGTGTTTTTGTTTTTATGATACTACCGTTAAGTATTCCTGTATTTGGGGGCATTTGCCTGATTATTTTTATAGAATTCTAAACATATTGTCTATTACTATGTAACAAACCATCCTAAAATGTAATAATACCGTCTTGTGGCAACAATGTATCATTTCTCACCATTACATGGGTGGGCTGAGCTCTGGGGGGCAGTTCTTCCCCTCCATGAGGTGTTGGCTGGGATCACTCATCCAGCTGCAGTCATGGGGCCAGCCAGAGCATCTCTTTCCATGCGGTCTCTCCAGTTGTGTAGCCAGCCATCTTTACGTGGTGGTTCAGAGTGCCGAGAGGGCAAAATGGAAATTGCCAGACCTCTTGAGACCTAGTCTCTAAGGTTATATGCTTCACTTCTGCAGCCTTCTCTTGGTCAAAGCAAGCCTCCAGGGGAGCCCAGATCACGGATGGAGGGAAGAATGGGAGCTCATATTACTACAGGGTGAGTGGGATGGGAGGATCCATTCTGGCCATCTTTGCAAGCAATCTACAGGTAAGTCAGAGCACATGAAAATCATAAAGGTTTTTGACGAATTCTGACCCATGGAGAGGTTCATCAGTAACATCTCTCCAGCAGAAAGTCAGCGTATCAGTGTCTCCATCCATTATGGTACCAGAACCTCTTTAAACTTTTATCAGTTTGAGGTGTCTCAAATGATAGCCCAGTGAAATTAAAATAAAGTATTTATTTGAATTTGTAATTACTAGTAAAGTTGAATATCTGTTGGTATGTTTGGTGGCTACTTAAATTTCTCTCGTTCGTCTTAATTGTGTGTTCACATTCCCTTCTATTGTAAAAATCAGAGTTTTTAAAAGACGTTTAAAAAAAAACAGCTTATGAGTTTATTTTTATTAATTTGAAAGAATGCTTTTCATGTGTTACTAATTCTTTGTTGTGTATTATGTTGCAAACTATTTTCCCAGGTTGTAATTTTCATTGTTTAGGATGCGAACACCATCTGTATCCTTTCATGCCAATACCCCTGTCACGTTCCGCCCCGGCGAGTCTAGCTTCTCCTGTGCTGCCCATCTTCTCAGGCCTGTCCTCCAGGTGAGTTCCTGGGCTGACCGTCTGGTCTGTGGCATATCTACCATGCTAGTTTAGGAGGCACACTCAGGGGAATGTGCTGGGTGACATATCTCACTGTGGGCTGCATCGCTGGGATCAAAATTTCCCACTAGTCTTGTTGGAGAGTCCCATGGTTAGACTGGGTCTTGGAAGAGGACTAGCTGATTTAGGGAGTCTCAACTGAGTTATCACAACAAACCAAGATTTCTCATTCCCCCATGGGGGACCAAATCTAGTTTGTTGCTTAGTCCCTGGAATGACAGTGTGACTGCTCTCCTCTGTGCTTGTAGAGCAGCCTCTGGACACCACCAGCTTCCCTTCCGCAGCTTCACAGCCAGCCCGGGGCATCTCAGAACAATGCCATTCAACAGCCAGCAGAGAAGTCATGGCTCTTCGCACTTCTCCGGCTTGAAGCAGATTGAAGCTTGACAGGCCTGGTGAACCAGGCTCCTGTTATGGGGATGGGTGTATGATAGTGAAGTTATAGTCCCCAGGTTAGAAATCAAATGCTACCCTTGGTATTGCTGTGAAAGTATTTTGCTGCTATGATTAAAAACCCGAATCAGTTGACTTTAAGTAAGGGAGGCATCTTGGATCATTTGGATGGGGCCTGGCCGAATCCATCAGAAGGCTTTAAAACCAGGACTGAGATTTGGGGAGGGAGAGTGAGGGGAACTTCTGTCTGTGAATGATAACTTCTGCCCGTGGCCGTGGATAACCATGTGGTCTTTCCTCCATTAACATGGCCCTAGAGGCTTTAGTTTTGCTGAGCCAGTCCACGATGGTGTAAGTGTCCTCTCTGAGAGATGATCTTGGGTTGTGATTCTGTCCCTGGATGGGGCTGTGAAGAGAAAGCTTAAGAGAAGGCAGAAAAGGAGGGCAAAGAAGCAGGCTTCAAGGCTTGGGACAAACAGAAGCCTGCTGAGGTTGGGTGGAGAAGAGGAGGATGGACTGGTGGGCTCACTTTGGCATTCGATTATGCCCAAACACCTGAAGTGACCGATTGTCCAAGCTGAACTAGGACCCCGAGAAGACCCTGAGTTAAGGCACCTCTTTCTCTCGTTGCTCATAAACCAAAGCCAGCTCCGCCTGAAATCCCATGTAAACCTCTGACTGAGAACCCTTCCCTGAGCCTCTGCAAACTTTCCCCCTCCAAAATCTGATTTCATGCTCCAGTGTGCCCTGACAGTCCCCCAGATTTCTAGACTCCCTAGAAACCCGGCCATCTCCCTTCTTCCATGTTCCACAGACATAAGTGAGTATCTGTTGCAGCTGGAATGTCCATGAGCCTCTGGTTATAAGTCTTTCCTTTGCTCTTGCTCCGGCATTTTACTAGAACAAGAAATAGCAACACATTTAGGAGCCTGGAAGCAACACTCGGCCTCCGGGGCTTGGGGTAGCACTTCCAATCCATTCATGCTGCTGCAAGAAAGGTCGACTGACCAGAATCTTGACGTATCCTTTCCTCCCAAATACTGACAGGTGCAGGATTTCAGCCAGAACACAATCTTTGAAGTCAAAGATCTTATCCTGCTGCTTTTTTTTTTTTTTCTCAAGGACATTGGATGTCAATCCATCTGCCCATCCGTCCGTCTGTCTGTCCATCCCTGTATCCAATCTGTTGATCCCACAGGGGCTTCCCCAGGCGAGGCCTCCCTAAGTGTCTCACTTCCTCTACTTTGGCCCCTCCAGTCTGTTTCCAAGAAATAGCCTGAGGAGTTTCTTAGACTGTGAGGCATTACTACCCTCAGTCCCCCGACCCCAAACATACAGACCAATTCAGTGGAAGAGCCATTGGACCATGCCAGGTGCCAAAGTAGGGGAACCAGCAGCAAACAGAAGAATGTGGTATTGTCCTTCCAGAACTCCTCACTTAAGGCATCAAACACGGAAGTTGAAGGCTACCAGACAGTGGTTACCTGTCTCGTATTTGTCACTGAGTCCTACAGTCGAACCTCTCACTGGGTGCTTTTGTAACTCCGCCCTAGTGGGCTCAGTGGGTACCCCACACCCCACAGAGCCTTAGCACCTGGGGTCTCTGCTGGCCTCCAACACAGGTGACAGCATTCCAATCTTTCAGCCCCGCACATCTGATGCTCTGCGTGCTTGGAGAGCCCTGCAGTCGCTTTCTTGGTGAATTCTGGTGTCCACCTCAGAAGCCTTTTCCAAGAGACTTGGAGGACTTGGAAGAAACCTCTCTGGCTCCATTTTCCTGGAGGAGCCATGCTGACCTCTTCTGGCCTCCTAGTCACTTAGCTGTGAGTGGAAACGCTTAGACACTGGGGGCGGGGGTGGTGGTGGTGCAGGGAGTCAGAAGGAGGGGAAACAGGAGAGGGAAGGAGGGAGAAGAGAGTGTGAGGGCAGGAGAGGGAAGAGGGCTCTGAGCTGGTGTGCTGGGTGACTCCTCCCATCCCTGTTTATTTCACCATTGCTATGAGCACCTGCTGAGAGCCAAGTTCATCCCAGTCCCCACCATCTGCAGGCTGACAGGTGACAGGGAGAAGACGGATTTGCAAACAAACCCATGTGCCCCTCCCAGTGCGGCCCTGGGGCCCAAGCTCACCAACTGGGTTTTGGAGGCTGAAGCTTTGTTTATTTTTTAAATTTTTCTCCCACAGGATTATGTTTGCTGACTCCGCTTCAAAGGAAGAAGTAACGGGCTCGGTATGCAATGGAGTCAGACAGTCAATATACTTTACTGAATCAATTACCAGGAAAAAAAATGTCTGTGTCTGAAATGCTACATACAGTAAAGACCTTTGCAATGTACAGTCCTATAAATCTTGCCAAATGCCTACACTTGTGTAACCACCCCCACACTCAAGATCTAGAACAGCCCCGCACTCCAAAATATTCTCATGTCCTGGCCCTTTGTGGGGAACTCCACCACCCACCCCCCACCCTCCCCGCCCCCCGCCAGCTCCAGGCAAGCACTTGTGTTTCCTTTCCCTGTGGTTTTGCCTTCTCTGGATTGTTGTATAAGCGGAGTCTCCCAGTAATTATATTAAAGAGTCGTTATTAATTTATTGCTGGACTGAATCCTATAATAGTTGTTTCCTGCTGCTTTTTGCTACATTTTCTTTGATCACTTCAGCATCAGACAATGATGTAACAGCACATTTAGAGACAAGAGAAAATAGGCTTTCCTGGGCTTCACAACTTGTTACTGGAAATGCCACACTATGGGGGGGGGGGGTGGGCAGAGCGTCTTGCCTCAGGGCATACCCTGGGAGATGGAGCTCCCTGACCTCCCCCAGTGCCAGCTCTTAGGACCCTGGCTTGGTGGGTGGGGGTTGGGGGGGTCACTTGTCCAGCTCAGCAAGACCCATCCTCCACCCACCTGCCCTCCCAGCCTGCAGGCCGGCCCTGCCGCAGTAACAAAAGGACCACCAAGTGGAGAGGTAGGGGATGACCCCTGTGCAGGGCACAGCTCCCTCACCCCCATTCCCTCCCATGGATGACCTGGACTGC
Organism: Mustela nivalis; assembly: GCF_964662115.1. NCBI lineage: Eukaryota > Metazoa > Chordata > Mammalia > Carnivora > Mustelidae > Mustela > Mustela nivalis. Next base: position 104,065,263 of record NC_139027.1, on the reverse strand, counting down.
TTCTTCCCTACCAGGTCTTCATGGGACAACCCGGGGCGGGGGGCTTGGAAGGAGCCTGTGCATGTGAGAGCCTTACACTTAACTGTCTTTAAGATCAGTCTGTCTCTGCCTTCAACTGTCTCTCAGGATAGCAGGAGTTCCAGGAAACAGCATTCTGCCAAGCTTCAAAAGATACATTGCGCTTCACAACCCATTGACACTTGGGTGCCAAGATGGCATATCAGGCCATTCTCCACGTACGCTCTCCGTCCTTCTGAGACATCGCTGCCCGCCCTCAGAGAGGACAGAAAGTAAAACTCGAATTAGTACTTTCTGAACCAGAGATGTTTGCTCTAAGGCAGTAGAGAAGGAAGTTCAACCTTAAGTACTTGAACAAATTTTCGGAATTACCTGTGTTTTGCCATTATTCCCTCTTTACCAAGTGGATGATGGCTAATCACAGAGATCGCTTAAAATATGTCTTAATCTATTCAGACATCCCCTTCTGAAAAACCTCACTTTTAATTGAATTCTCTTGACTTCTTCGGTCTGGCTTTGGCTTGTCACCATCGATAAGCCCCGTGACAGTGTATTTCTCAGACGGCGGAGGCCGTCACATCTCACACTTCTGCACTCTTATAGGATGAAGCTTTCCTTGTGATCAGATGTCCTCTCAACCGCTTGTCATCCCCACACCCAGGAGCCGATCGTCTGTCGCTGATAACCGGGAAATTTAATGAAAATAAATGAAGTTCTTTGAGTTCCCTAGACAGCATCCATTTTAAGAGGAAGACAAATACCAGCCCCGCCGTTGTGGGCTGACTGGAGGGGCGAGATGTGGAAGCGAGTGACTAGTAAATGTCCATTTCACTTCTTGAAGATTTCCCTCAGATAATTAGAGAAGGTTGAGCCCCAGAGCCAGGAGCTTTATTCTATGTCAGCAGCATGATTTCTTGGAATCCTGGACTCTTCGGCCAGTTCTCTGTCAGAACCATTTTCCTACATGACTCCTTCCTACTCGGTGCATCCACTCCCCTTGGGTCTACCTCCTGGTGTAGGTGAGCAGGAAAACTCAAATGGGAAGCTGAGCCTTGGATTCCACTGCTTAGCAGAACTGGCCTCCGGGGGAGAACGTGGTCTTACAGAGAGGCCAGCCAGAGCCTGGGAGAAACAAGACGAGACGACACCAACGCCTTTGCTCATGGGATGTTACACATTTTCAGGAAATATTTATTCTCAAGTTCTGACGTTCACAATAGCCAGGGAAACAGCCGTTGAAGGTCTTTGAAGGTCAATGTCATGGCCCGGTGCCAGGAATGTTATGGCCAATCTTGTCTCTCGTGGGGTTAAACACAGAGAAGTAATTTCTCAGGTGAGCAACCCTACAGAAGGGATGAGGCTGCCCACCTTGAATGGAGAGAACAGAGGTGATCCCATACAGACTAGGAAGGGCCCTATGTCAGTTAGAAAAAGAACACAAGAAACTATTGCATTTGATCCAGGGCATAGAAACTCCGGATCCCCAAGTCCTGGACCACAGAGTTCACTCCCCTGTTAGATGCCCTGGAAGCATCCTCATGGATGCCTACAGGGCCTATGGAGACCATATTCTGCCTTACATGGCCATGGGATTAGAGCAGATCCTTCCAAAGTGACTTTCTTGGTTCTATTAGGGGATATTCGGTGAAGGAGCGGGTGTCCTAGGATGCTTTGGTTCCTTGTCTTTTTCAAGCAGTCTTTAAACGACTCTTTCCATTTCAGGAAAATGAGCCTGGAGCAAAGTCCAGGTAAGTCAGGAGATGCTCAAGGTCGCATTTCCTGCATGATGAGCCTTGCACTGTGCCGGTTCCATATGTCTGTCACTGCTTTGAGAGACAGCAGTGTCCAGTCTCTTGGATCACCTGATAAATGTTTGGGACAAATTTTTTCTTTCAGGTAAGCTCCTAGAGGATGGAGGACATGCAGATTAACTCCCACAGTGTCCCCTGCCCAGCAATCGGCATACACAGCAACCCAAGGATGTCCGGTGATAGCTTCTGTTGGGGGACTGCAGGCATAGATTCCAGATTGTTCTCTGAGAATTGATTGGTAGCCGTTGAGTGTTAAGCTCAGGCTTCAATGGGAACAAAAACTCGGTGGGCCAGTTACCGAACACGTATCTCCCAGCCCTAAACCTGCACCTGTCAGCTCTGGGAGGCAGGGACTACGACTCTGTAAACATCATTTCTGCTCTGCCAGCTGCTCCCAGGTAGTCTCTGCCAAGACAGGGCCCTAGAAGGAGACTGCATGGCACAGGGGGCGAGAAGGGATTTTTTTTTTTTTTTTTTTTTTTTTGGCTTTCTGTTCCTGGGAGCATCACCTCAGCCACACTTCTGGTCTGTTTCCCCTTTCTGAAGAGAGGACTTCCTGTTCCTGTCAGCTTTGCCTCAGCCACACTCCTTAAACCCAGGAGCCCCAGCTGAGTCCAGCTTGCAGCTTTCCCAACGGGACTGACAAGCAGAGACGCCAGCCCCTCCTCCTCAGAGGCCTGGGTCCCAGCCCCACAGGACGCCTCCCCCAGCTCAGACGTCAGCACCGGCACCAGTGCCCCCTTCTCCTTGACCTCTCAGCTTCAACTCGGGGGGGGGGGCTGTCCTCCGTGCTGCGAAGTTTTAGTAATTCCGACCTCCTTCTCCTGTTCCCCTAGCCCTGAAGGTGGTCACTGCTTCCTGTTGTTCCTGTCTCTGTGCTACCTTTGAGTTCTCTGCTTTTCCCTTTTTAAGTTAACTATGATTATTTTAAATTCTCTTTATGAAAATAACTGGCGTGCTCTCTATCTCCTGACTCGTCCGTGATTGATGCTCTGAGCGTTTTCCTCTCACCCAGGCAGTGACAGCGGGCCTGGAGTTAACCTAGGACACTGAGGCTCTGGTCAGGGGCTTGGGTAAGCCACATCTCCCTCCAGCTGCTTGACCTTTGGTAAATTAAGAGGTGGACTGAAATCAGAGATCACCAGTGGTAACCGTGGGTAGAGAGGGGTCTGCTGGTGTGGCAGGCTTGCCAGGTGCCTATGTGTTTACTTCAGCAACATGATCTCAAGTCCCTTTGGTGGAGAATGTCCACGCTATCCACCTGTGTGCTCTCTAGTATCCAAACAGATCCTGGCTCCAGATTGTTCCCGAGGCTCCTTCCAGCTTCTTCCAGCTTCTTCCAGCTCAGACATCCTTTTCTCTCCAGCCAGATGCACGGCTGTCCTGCTCACAACCTGTAGTTTTACCGGCAGCTTAGAGAATGTCCCCGATGTGGTACAACTCAACTGTTGTAATTTCAGCTCCACCACCACAGGCACAGGAAGAAAATGCAAGAAGGAAGTGTCTCTTGGGCCGCTCTGAGCAGTACAGACTTCCTTGGAGGTCTTACAAGGATGCTGAAGTTGTGTCCTTCCGGGCCTGCGTGCTGTAACCTATTCCTCATCCACAAGATGCTGCCTTACTGGCAGGCTTTCCAGAACAGATGGAGGCTTTCCTTCTATGCTTTGAATGCTTGGCTTGGCTTAAGGACCCAAGGGGCTTGGACACTGGTAGCAGAATGGTCATGGATTTTAGGGAAACTAGCAGGGCTCCTACCATTTCCAAGAGTCTGTGAAACTCTCTGGAGCCCCACCCAGCTCACTGAGGTCACGGTCATACGTGCAAAGGGGTTGGCATGGGACTCAGTAGAGACAGCAGGAAGTTGATGCTACCAGACAGCGAAGAGAGGTATCATGGGCCACCAGAGGGCCCAGGTCTCTAACTTCAGTAGATTTGTTTGCTAAACAGCCCACTGATTTAATGCATGAAGAACAACAGTCCTTTGGAATGGTAGCACCGAATTCATACAAAGTAGATCATCCTGAAAGTTTCTGGAGACCCTGGGTTAGGGATGTCAGCCTCTGAGCCCCCTGATCTGCAGAAACTGACCTGCTTCATTGGACCACAGTCTCAGGCTAGCTGAGAGATGTTTCAACTTCCATGCCAGCAAAGAGGCGTCTCTGTACATCCGAAGGATGGGTTACAGGTTTTTGCTTTAATCTAAAAACAATCTTTTCTCTGACAGGGGGAGGCTGGGGTGATTATGCTCAGGCCCAGAAGGTAGAGAGAGGACTTGAGATCCATGTGGGGCTTCAGGTCACGGCACCCCAGCCTTAAGGAGGACACCAATATCCCTGTGCTATCACTGGTCTAAATCATAAGCCAAACCACACAACCAGCTCCTAGTTGCTTGACAGCTGTGAGTGCATGGGGCTCCCTACTCTTCTGTGTACAAAGCAAGGATTTGGTGGGAGCCCAAAGACAAGACATGAATTTTACTTGGGTTTGCTGGCTACGGTAGTATGGGAGTTTGGACACACTCCAGCAAGACATGAGACTTGGCGGAGATGACACTTCTCTAAAGCAAGAGCGCCTAAATCTCAGAACTTGAAATATACCAACAGTCAGTGTTCCAAGAGCAGACCTGTCAGCCTCGAGATGGCACAGGACAGAACTCTCACCCAGATCTTGTCCCTTACTTGTTAACTTTTTTTTTTAAGTTTTTTTTTGTTTTGTTTTGTTTTGTTTTAATTTGACAGAGAGAGAAAAAGCCAGAGAGGGAACACGAGCAGGAGGAATGGGAGAGGGAGAAGCAGCTTCCCATCAATCAGGGAACCTGATGCAGGGCTCAATCCCAGGACCCCAGGATTATGACCTCAGCTGAAGGCAGACGCCTAATGACTGAGCCACCCACGCATCCCACTTGTTAACTTTAATCAGGAAGTTTGCTTCTCTTCATTACATAAGATTTTGCTTTTTTAAAATTTTTATTTATTTATTTGAGAGGAGAGAGAGAGAAATAAAGCATGGGAGGAGGTAGGGGCAGAGGGAGAAGGAGAAGCTGACTCCCCACTGAGCAGGGAGCCCGATGCAGGGCTCGATCCCAGGTCCTGAGATCATGACCTGAGCCGAAAGCAGACGCTCAACCGACTGAGCCGCCCAGGCGCCCTCATTACATATGATTTTAAAGGAAGAGCCCTGGTTGCCTCATGCTCTCTCTCCCCAGAAATATCCTTCCAAAACAGTGGTCGCTGATGGGAAATGTGATCTCGTTTACAAAATTTCAGCCAGCAACCTTTCAGGTGCCCTTTCCTCTGGCCTCTGCCTTTCTCTGCAATCTGTCACTGTCCCGGATGTTCCCTTATGCCACAGCAGTGATGAGCGTTTTCCCTCTTGCACATCTTTCCTCAATTTGGAGCAACCTCTCTCCCTCTTTGGCACTCATTTCTCCTCATTGCTCAGGTATTAGTTCACGGAAATTGCAGGGTCTCTGAGAGGAGTTCACTTGTCTAGTACGTTCTCTCCCAGCACCGACTCTTCTTGCTCCATGACATGGATCCGGCTTTGCCATCACAGGGTCGTGCAAGCTCTGGTTGGTTGCCGAGTGGAGGAAGAGCTCCCCGAGGGCAGGCCCTTGGCTGTGTTGCTCACCCCTGTGTGGGGAGCTCAGTCCCACACTAGGCTGTGGAAGATGGTCATGAGTCTGTTTTGAATGACGGGTGACACATGGGGTACCAATGATAAGCAGACGGATTCTCTTAACAACCAGGAATGAACAGAACTCAGTCAGTGTGGTTGACATTCTCTGTGCCCTGTTCCCTCTCAGCTAGGATCTCGACACTCAGCATGTCGCCAGTGGAATCACAGGAATGGCTGCCGTTTGGTCGGATCCTTCCTTCACCGTCCCCATGGCGGGAAGGGGCTGGGGCGGTGGCAGTGACGTGTACACAGATGGCTCCAAGGAGGGAAGCACGGACCAGACTTCATGAACTTCCTGAGATTTACTGTGCTGGTCCGTCCTTCCACCCAGCCCTCAAGGGACACAGAGCAAGAGAGGGGTATGCCAGGCATGGAGAGGAATGGCTTATACAGGGAGGGAATGAGGTGCCTGCCATGGGGCTGGGCCAGCTGGCAACGATTTCCTGATCAGACACGCACATACGTGCAACAGCCCCCCAGCCTGGTGGACAGCAAGCTCTTCAGATGCACGCCCCACCCCAGAACACTCTGCGCTTCAGACCCGAGGGGAGCACCACACTATCTAGCCATGTGTTTTATTTTTTTTCCTTTCTTTTTTTTTAAAGATTTTACTTATTGGACAGAAAGATAGAGAGTGCGCACCAGTAGGCAAGAGAGCAGCAGGCAGATGGAGAGAGAGAAGCAGGTTCTCCACTGAGCAGGAAGCCCGGTGCGGGGCTGGATCTCAGGACTCCTGGGATCATGAACTGAACTGAAGGCAGACACTTAACCGACTGAGCCACCCAGGTGCCCCAGCCACACGTTCTTTATGAAAAGTACCCACATGTGGGGACACTCAGGCTGCTGCCCTTGTACCAGAAGGGAAAGAGAATCCTTTATCATGAAAACATGATCTTCCCCATCTCCTTTTAAAGGATAAACAGCATTTTAATATTACTCTGCCACCAAAGAATTGCACCCCCTGTGAAGCAACTTTACTTATTACATTCATTAAAATTAGGGCTTAAGGGCGCCTGGGTGGCTCAGTGGGTTAAGCCACTGCCTTCGCTCAGGTCATGATCTCAGGGTCCTGGGATCGAGGCCCGCATCGGGCTCTCTGCTCGGCAGGGAGCCTGCTTCCTCCTCTCTCTCTCTCTCTGCCTGCTGTTCTGCCTACTTGTGATCTCTGTCAAATAAATAAAATCTTTAAAAAAAAATTAGGGCTTAAACCACCATACAAAAAGAGTCATTTATAATGGCAACCCCCTTCCCCCATGGTTTCTAGCTTGTTTTTAGGAGAACAGCTAACAGAATTTAGAATCAACGAAAGTGCAAATGTTTAAAAAGATAAAACAGCTCTTAATCACCACAAACTGGTATGATTGTTCTCTGTGATTCTCTCCTCTAAGAGACTCCCCAGCAGCTCTGGAAAGGCAGCTGCCATCTTGCTTCCTCCCTCTCTCCCTCCCTCCCTCCTTCCTTCCTTCCCGTGGCTGAGAAGGAAGACGGAGCCTCAGGAATAGCAGCCCCTCAGGCTGTAATTTAGTAAGAAGCTCTCAGGCACAACGTTAAGTGCTACTGGAAACACTCCTGCAAATATTAACTGCACATAAGGATTCGTGACACTTTGAGGAAAATAACTCTGCTTTCAAGCAGTGAAGATATTTAACTATATTTTTCATGTTTTTTTTTTTCCCCCAATCCTAAAATCTAGAGAAAGGTTTCTCTCTCTCTGGAGACCTGCCTTAATGGTACCAAACAGCTTTGTATGCTGACCCTATGGGGCTTTTTTGCCTTTTGCTGATGCATTTCTCTCTACACACTGCCAATTTTGTACCTAGTGCACTTTCCCATTTTCAATGCGTGAAGAGAGATGGCTTGTGCATCTTTTTGCAAACACATTTATTTCTCTCTCCCTGAATGGGGGAAGATTCTGCCTTTCCAGCAATGGGGACGGAGCAAAATCAAATTGATGAACCTCAAATTCCCACCGAAGAACCAGTTTTTGGGAGGTAACCCTCAGAGGGAAACAAAACAAAACAAAACAAAACAAAAACTTCATTATTTAATGCACAGAGGAAGGGGTACCAAATGGGCATAGCCAAAGAAAGAACGTTTTTCTGCTTAGTCATTTTCCAAGACAGAGAACGTTCTAGAAAGGCATGGGATAACCTCAGAAGACAATGCCAGAGCCTCGTATGCAGAATTCGACAGTGATAAATGCAGGTGAATTGCATTTATTTGCAGCAAACAAGGATAAACTCCTATCCTTGAACCCCTTCAGTTCAGCCAACTGCCTCTTTGTCTCTCCTACCATTTCAAAGTGTAACAAGGTTCTACTGGGCTGCCAGATGAAAAAGCCTTCTGAAGGTAAAGCCTGGCCAACACCACTAAGGCCCCTGATTACTCCCATGTACCACTGTAGGATCAATTTGAAATATGATGCTTTAGAAAACTTATAACAGATGCTGGATTTGTTTCAACTCTGAAATAATTCTGTATTGTGTGAAATTCAAAATCTCAGCACCATAGAATCGTCACCCTTGTAATTATCATCAGAAAAAAACCCACCCTAAACAGAAGCAAAAAAGTCAATAACCAAGTCCTCTTTTTTTTTTTTTTTAAAGATTTTATTTATTTATTTGACAGACAGAGATCACAAGCAGGCAGAGAAGCAGGCCCAGAGAGAGGAGGAAGCAGGCTCCCCACTGAGCAGAAAGCCCGATGGTGGGGGCTCGATCCCAGGACCCTGAGATCATGACCTGAGTCGAAGACAGAGGCTTTAACCCACTGAGCCACCCAGGCGCCCCACCGGGTCTTTTTGCTTATGGAAAGAGCACAGCCATTAAAAGAAGGGATATACAAGTCTTAATTCGCCAAGAATGAGTGCCCTTAGATTAATGGTCTTTAATTAGTTTTCCCAAAACATCAATCACCTGTCATGAAAATTTAAATAAAACTGAAGCAGTTGCTTTTGCCATAGAATTATTTTGCCTAAATTTCTTTACCTGTCTTATCCAAAATGAAAAGAACAAAAAACAAAATACTTACCCAGTAACAAAGTCCAATTTGAACTACTCCTGCACGCGTGTGTCAGAAGATGGAAAGACAAGGGCCTCATGTGGCAGAAATGTTCAGCTCTGGACTAAGGACACCTCAAGGCATCATTTTAGGCATTTGTGAAGGAGTGTATTTAAAACCCCCTTTCGGGGCGCCTGGGGGGGCTGCATTTGGCTCAGGTCATGATCTCAGGGTCCTGGGATCGAGTCCCACATCAGGCTCTCTGCTCAGCAGGGAGCCTGCTTCCCTTCCTCTCTCTCTCCGCCTGTCTCTCTACTTGTGATCTCTCTCTGTGTCAAATAAATAAATCTTAAAAAAAAAATAAAAAAAAAATAAAACCTCTTTTCAACACTACAGATCGGAAAGCAGGACGCCACTGAATATTTTCTCATGACTGTCTTGATTGGTACCCATGCTTCCTCTAAGGAGACGAGGCTGGCCCTGTGGTAGGCTCAGTCTAAGTGATAATGAACCACATGACAACAGAACACTGCTCTTCGTCTCCGAGAGCACGTCTGAGGAAATGATGGGCTGCATGTGGGATGGTGCCCTGGGGAAGAGGTGTCTGAATCTCATCCTTGAAACCTGAATCCAGAACACCAACGTGCCCCAGCTCTGAGGCTGGAGACGTGGCCCTGCAGCAGCTATACGTCGTGAGTTCACAGATGCTCTAAGCTGTGAAACTTCTCGTTGCCAAACATATGCTATGTAGAACACTGAGTGGGTAAACAGGGCCACATTGAGCAGAACTGAGTCTTTCTACATATAAATGTAAATAGAAATGGCCCTGGGGCTGGGTACCCCATGCAAAAATCTTCAGAGCCTCTCCACATTATCGACCAGAGAATCTTCTAGATGTCCATCCTTAGGGAGCCAGCATGCCTTGGTTAGTCCCTATCCACATGTGCAAATTATTCAAAATAGCAAGGTCTGGGTGGGATCTAGTTTGAAGGTGCTTATACCACTTGAGATTAAAAACAAGTTTTGTACACATTTTATTGTGGAAGCAAGACCTAGGACAGGCTGAAACAGCTTAAATAAAGAATTCTAAGTTTCTTAGATTTGTCCAACTGGCTATAAAAATAGTACAAGTTGATGGCACCTCTATCTGACTTGCCTAAAATGCTCATCTCAGCATTATTTTATATGATGTGCTTGAAGTAATAAAATATGCATTTGCTAATTGTCTTTTACTCCTGTGCATCTGTCTAAATGAACAAAGCTTCAATTTTGTCATCCTGGCTCTGATGTCTCTTTTGTCTTTGTTCCTGAAAGGGATTCCACTATTTGTCTAGGTGAGACTTCTCACTGGCTTTTCAATACTCCCTCACGTTTGGTTCAGGTCAGGCTGCCTCTGAGTCCGATGAGAAGTCTGTAGTTCACGTCCATACCCCAGGGGCTGACCTGGTCCATCCACCAGGAGCAGCTGTTCCCCTGCTCGTGAGCACGGCTAGAATGGGACCTAGAGATCATCCTGTGCAACAGCTCGGTTTGCACTGGAGGCTGAGGCTCAGAGAGGGGGAATGACATACTTCCGCCACAGCTGGCTTTAGCCAGAGCTGGTGAACGCTTGAACTTCAAACTCAACGCTGAGTACTTAAGATGAGGATTGGAGTCATAGGGTCTTCTGGTTCCTGCACTTCTTACCAACACATCTGTTTATTCTTGCTACATTATTACTGTATCCTCTGTCATTTCAGTGAACAGTGTGCCACCAGCCTGGCCTCGGGTACAGGTCGTAAAGGGCAGGGCACAGATTATCTGGTCTGCTGAAGAAAACCATTTGGTTTACTCATTAAATGAGGGACAATCTGTAGTGGTGTGACTCCTTTTAAATAAATGACCTGTGGTTAATTATTATCTCCCAGCTTTTATCCTTTAATCTCCAGGTTTAAATTCTTGGGTAGTAATTGCCTCTAAACCTATGCCTGTAATCACCACTGCAGACAAAAGCAAGTCTTTCTGCGGTAATTTTTTTCAAGTCCTCATTTTTTTCATGTTAAACTATGACATCTAATTAGTGTAATAATAGTCCCCCCCCTTATTGGGATTATTGCATCTTTAAACATATTCTTCAGATTGGAGAGCTCAGTTGCACATGCATATTCTAGAAGACTGAATGAAAATGTTTTGTTACCCCATTCGTTTGTGGCTTCAATGTTACTCCCACGGCATCTTCTGCAACACAAATGCTAATTTATACACATTGGATCTTCCCAAACACATAAGATAAATTTTTAAACAGACCAGTTAGCGATGATCATGTCGCAAACTTAAAATAAACTGAGCAACACGATAGATTCTATGATATCATTTAATATTGATAGCAGCTCAATTTCAATTTTGAAAAAAGCAAATACCTTTAATAAACTTGGTGTGAACGATTATATATTTTGATACAACTATTGTACAGGCCTGTGTACATTTATAAATCTATAGGTAGAATTATATACATTTCCATATATGCCACATTTATATTTTGTCTACTCACATTTTTCTCTAGTAAAACAAAGCAGTTTTACTGTACATAGATGTGCAATGCTACATTAAGTCCTGAGTAATTTAAGGGATCATTAATAAACTACTGTAAATTCTAGTCTTTCAACCAAAGATCCAGTGGATTCTGTAACAAAAATGTGAAAAAAAATATTTAAAAATAGGCATTCAGCTATGCGCTTGTTTTTGTGCTCAACGGAGAAAGCTCAAGAATGCACAGTAGCCATTTACATTTGGGGCAATTCCCTTAAATATTCAAGATCAAACAAACCTCCTATTTGTAAGGATTTACAGACATTTTAAGTGATGTCATCTATATCCAATTTGTCAAGCATGGAAGATTCCAGTCATGATTGGACCAAAATTCCCTTTTGCAGAATATGAAATTCTATGTAAACATCAGTGGCTAGGTATTGTACAAAAGTTCTGACTCAAATGAGGGGAAAAAGAAAAAAATACATAGTGAAATCATTTAAAATGCTCCTCTTGGGATGTAGCTAGCCACATGGAAGGACTATAAAAAATAAGATATATCTTTTCGTGGAAGAGGAAACCAGATGCCAGTCATTGAAGGGAGGTCTGGTGAGCCACCTACTCACTTGAGGCGGCCCTGGGCCCTCTGCGCTCAGAGAGCCTGCGAAAGCCCAGCCACGTCCATTCTGCCACAGAGGCAGACTCTTCTGGGATGAGAAGGAAGCACTATCGGGAAAAGGCCACATTCAACGGCAATGGGACAGCAACAGCTGCCCGTCGGGGTCCCCGTCAGCCAAGCGAAACATCCAGTCCCAGATTCAGGCACTCGGGGGGCCCTGGTGAGGCTGCCCTGCGCCGGGAGGGCCCCTTTGACGAGAAGGCACTGCATTGGTGGTTCCTCCATCCCCCACTCCGCAGCTCTACCCCGTCCCGTGGCTGCTGTAGTCAAAGACTCCCTTCTTGAAGAACGGCGAGAACTCACAAATGGTGTGTTTGGAAAGAGTCAGGCCCACCTTGTTGATATGCAGGGGGGATGTGGCGGATTGGAGCATCACGCTGAAAAAGTCCCTGAGGTATTTCTGAGGAAGAGACAAGAGCCAACACATGGTTAGATGTCGTTGTGTGGAATCAAGGAGAGAAGAGATTCCACACAGAACTTGCCACCCACTTGGAGCTGTTGCTGTTATTAGAAACAGCAAAGGGGACTGTGTGTGGCCTCAGCTGTCACCAGACCCACCCAAGGGAACACAGCCACAGCACCCATGATGCAGGTGACTTTTCTGGGACTCACAGCGACATGGCCTCAGGTCCACCTGCACACAATGCCCACAGAAATACCAACGTGGTGCCAGGCATGGGGGTGGGGGTGGCGGAGGTCTGCTTTCCAGCAACAGTGGCACTAGTTAAGATCCTATTTTGTAACAATTCATTTCCCTCCAACTTACTTATTAAATAGAAAGCTGATTAAAAGGAGGCACAGAAAATTAAAAAAAAAAAAAAAAGGCTAGCCATGTGTATAATGCTAAATGTGCCACCAACTAGCATTTTTAAATGATACCGTCCCTGTCTGCTTTGGATCTGTCTTATAAACCAAAGGAGAAAGAAATACTGGGGACAAGAGGGTCAATTCCAAGTACTAATATTTACAAATCATTTTGCAAAACCTATAATCATCAATGAAAAGAAATTCTTCCTGAGGGTAATTGCTCTGAACCACCCCTCCTGCGCTGCCCCTCCCCACTCCCCCCTGCACGTGTTCATCGCAGCATTCGCCGCCTTCTCTGGCACCCAGCAAGCAAAGCATGTCTGAGACGAGGATCTGAGATGCTGGGGGTGGAATGAGACGTGGCTGCTGGCAGGATGTATTAAAGGAAAACAGGACACACAAAAATAGTTAATGTATTTCAGGTCAGGCAAATGTTATTTATAACAGAATGGGCCCGAATGCAGTGGGGTGGGGGTGGAGTGCGGTGGGTAAGCCTACATCTCTAGCAGGGTCCCAGCTTGTTTAAAAAATATAAACAATACTATCACAAGCCTTGAAATTAAACATAATAATTACAAACTTTCAGTAACAAAGAAATTTGTGAAACACGGCCGAGGCCTTAGAAGGAAGGGTTCCCAATCAGGGGCGATTTGCCCCATAGAAGACATACAGCAGTGTCTGGAGATGTTTTCCACTGATTGCCACTCTGTCCTGGGATGCACAGGACAGCCCCATGCCAGCACAACAGGGAAACCTTGGCCCAGGGCAGTGAAATTCAGCCTCCTCTATGTATTGCTAGCCTGAAATTTACTTCTGAAAGAAGACACTCTGCTGGACGAAAATTCATCTCCTGTTTTCTTAAACATAATAATGAGGATTATTACTAATGAACATTTGTATAGTAATTTATAGTTTCTAAAAATCTTTTCATTTCTTTCTGATGTACAGTCACTGCACATTCCTCAAACGGACAACCTGATGACAATCTTGATCCATGCATACCCCTGTGCAGCCGTCCCCAAAGCATGAGAACGTAACTTTGCACCATGCCCTCAAATTTCTGAACTCACCTAATTTTATGCTATCCTCATACTCTGCCTAGAATTACCTGCTTCTTCTTCTTCTTCTTCTTTTTTTTTTTTAACTGTCAAACCCATTTTTGGGTGAGGATCCTGCTGCAGAAGCGAGCAAGGCTACAGATCAGGAAAGAGGACTTAAAAACAAGGGTTTTTAACACAGACTCTGTCTTTTTTTGTTCAATATACCTAACTTACTGGTCTCAGAGTAATTTCTCAGGAAAGGAGCCTGAAAGAGCAATCAGGCGGAGGCAAGAAGGGGCCCAAACCAATTACTGAAAAATGAAGACTTCACACCAGGACGTATTTGCATCAGAAGCAAAAGGGAACGGACTTCAACTTTCCTGGGGGAAGGGAAGCTGAGGACAGCAAATTTACAGGGAGCTGTGGTCCTTCCAATATGGATACAAGAGCACGTGGGAGACCACACCCAGCCTGCCAGCCAATGCTTGCAATGCAGTAAGTGCACGTTGGCAGGTTGAGAATGACGCGTTTGGAACAAGGATGAAAAGGAGCGTGCTGCGTGCCTGGAGCTTAGGGTCACAACTTTTTCACAGTCTAAAGCACGCCCAGAGCCAGGTGGCCGTCACCTCCGGAGTTCCTGAGCGGCCCCCCTGCTGCAGGGGTCCCACAGGCTGCATTTAATGTTCACAACCAACTTGCCTTCAAGATGAATTCCAACAGAACGGAAGGTACTCACATCTGGGAACAGCTGTTGTACCAACATTTGTCATCATTAGTTCACAAGGAGGGGGTGGGAGGGCTTTAAATTAAAGGGCCAGTAGAGCCCAAAGGGTACAGTGAAAAGTGAAAGTTAAAATGTAAATAAAAGAAAAAGAGAAAGTACCGGAGAGCCCTTCCCTGCCAGGACACCACGACCAGGAGAACCAAAAGCTAGGTGTAGGTAGTGCCTTTTTCCTTAAAGGAACTCACTAGCGTGTCTCCATGGAAACTCAAGAGAGAAGGATCTCATTCAGTGAATTGCAAACATTGCAATAGAGTTTTTATATTGCAAAACTCTGCCTGGCAGGATGGGGTAGCCTGGGCTCCTTTTACATAGACGCTTCCTTGGTCAAAAAAATGCTTTGATTGGAGAGTGTTTTCGCAGTGAGCTTTAGGAGCTCTGAAGTATTCGAGTGAGGCATAGGAGGCTTGGTGCCTTAGGCTGACAGCGGGCTGGCCAAACTTCTGGGAAATGACAAAACCCAAGGACTAGGTGTAGGGTTGGGCACAGAAGACAGAACTAAAGTTCCAGAAGGTTCTTGAGGTCACACGCAGCAGCAGATCACTCTTCTTTGGAACCCCCACCATACCTTACACACTGTTAAGCTTGGGAAAAATGCTTGGAAGGAACCCTGATGACTGAAACTGAGGAGTTCACCTTTAAAAATTGAAGTGCACGCAGAGAAAACAGCACATGTGCACAACCTGATGAAATTTCAAAAAGTGGACATCCCTGTGTGATCAGCACCAAGGTAAAAACAAGATAATCCTGCTAGTACCCAGGAGCAGCCCTCCTCATTCTCCCTCACAATCCTTTACCCAAGTCAAGGCTATCCGACTTCTCCCACCATCCATTAGTTCTGCCAGTTTTTGAACCTCACATTCATGGAATCACACAGACACTCTTTCGTGTCTGGCCTCCTGGGCTTTAACACAATGTATGTGAAACTCACACACCCTGCTGGGTAGAGCTGCAGTGTGTCCATTATCATGGCTGTATAGTATTCCACGTGCGAACATGCCCTCTGACTGCCTTTCCCAGGGAGGCACGCAGCAGTGACTGGTTTGCTTCTTCCCTCTGAGCTCTTCTTCAGGGATGAAATGTGCCTCCACACAATGGTGTCTGGTGAATCGAGTTTACAGCGTTCTCTCCCATAAAGCAGTTCTCCTACAGGATTTTAGGCTCAGACCAAGATCTGCACATGAACTAGAACTCCACTATTATATCTATTTAATATGTATATATTATAATTATATGTAAAATACACACTTAAAGACACACATATTCCCTACATTTGTCATTTTTGTTGCTTGTGCTCACAATGTTTTCTAAAGCATCTGTGGCTGAGAGGAGAAAATTAAAGTTCCTCCTGTCAAAGTGATCCCCTTTTTATTGTCTAGCCCTCCTCCCCAGTATGTGAAAAATAAATCCAGCTGCATTCCCAGGGCATTTCACTTTATAAAAAAGTATTACAAAAATTGAAGGACATTAGAAGTTTAAGTGGCTTTCAGGGTCAGAAGGGCAAAGAAGGAGACGGATTTGTGAAATCCAATATCCAATTTCTGTTTCTTTCACGTGGCATTTTCTCCATTAAAAAAGAAAAGAAAAGAAACAAAAACCAGGCATATTTAAATCTCTGTGGCTGTCAGGGACCCCAGAAGGCCGGCAAGCCTTGCCCACCCTGGTGTTGGGTGTCTCAACCCGAGTCCTGGCTTCATTAAATGCTCCGACTGGGGCCACTGCGAGTGCGCAGCTGCAGCCCCCGCGGCTGTGCACCATTTCAATTCTGCCTCGCCCGGGGTAGTTGGAAGATGAAAGTCAGATTAAACTAAATCCTTTTTCAATAAGATTGCAAACCCATGGTACAGAGCAAGAAGGGGTCTGGGAGGGGCCGGAGTATGAGTGAAGGCAGGAAAGGGAGGGGAGCACACAGAGATGGAGGCACTGGCTGGGGGAGGGCGACAGAGGGAGAACAGAAGACACAGAGGAGAGAAGGAAATAGCACAGCCACTTTGGAGACCCAACTCGAGGAGTTATTTATCCATTTGGCATTAAAAAAAAAAAAAGGATTTAAGATTAATAAGAAATAGAGGAGACATTTATCTATGTAATTTAGTTTTTGCTACTAGGACCAGCACTGAAGTATAAGGTGTTTTCTTATCAATACTTTCAGAAAATCAGGTTTAGATGGCTGATCTCGAACACATATTTCAGTACTGAAGCAGAGAACCTTGATTCCAGAAAGTGCCTTTCTTTTACAGTCTGTGGGTGTACCTTACTGTTTTTTAAGGTCTATGCAGGGAGCAGTAAGCAGGGGGTAGAAGTAACCAGGAAAGACAGGACTGCATGGGTTTGTTCCAAAACATTAAACAGGCAGGTGCTTTACCTCCAAACAAGACAAAATCCTGTAGGGTAGGAAACTAGGAGCTTTTCAAGAGGAGGCCAGAAGACCCCAGGATGAATGAAGGACATATAGCTTGCAGAGACACCTGCACTAGGTTCCTGACCTCTTCTTTCCACAGTGGTCCAATCATACATGCCAAGACCCCTCCACACATTTCTGAGGATTGTCTCCCACGTGCACACAACAGGCTGATCAGCTGCCATCTTGTTACTCTTACAGAGAGACCACTTACCAAGGGCCTGAGTGTTCTAGGCATAGTGAGAACTTTCCATGGTGTATCTCATTTAATGACTGCAACAACTTTATGAAGTAGGGACCATGACTATCCCTATCTTCTAGACGTAGAAACTGAGGACCAGGAGGCTTAAGTAATGACCTGAAGGACACATGCTCACATCTTCCAGCCCCAAAGGCTGGGTCTCAATCACTAGCCTGCCGTTGAGCAGCTACACACCCCCCATTTGCCTGTTGGGCCCCCCATCTCTGAGCACAGTCATCTCTCACTGGGCAAGGCCATCCATCTACCCTGAGCCAGATAAACTGCTTCTCCCAGGCCTGAGGCTGCTCTCACAGAGACAGAGGGTTCTCAAGAGTTAATGTTCCACACAAACATGGGGATGGGAAAAACACCTCTTGCTGTGAAGCTGGAACTCATCTGTGTTCCATGTGCAGTCTGTGCCCATGCTTCCATACCTTCCTCAGAGTCTTGGTGGGTGCTGGGCCATTTTTTTTTTTTTTTAATCTACCCTGTTTCCTTTTTCCTTCCCAAATAGCACTCAAGATTCTGTTCTGAAATCTCTCTCTCCCTCCTTTGGGGATTGGTTATCTGTCTGACTTGGGGCAGAGGACTGGTGAACTTTTCCCATTCATCTTCTGGGATGAGCACCCCCATAACCAAGGAGCTAATGAAGACACCACTTGGATTCTGCTGGAATCGATCTCTTCCAGATTGCACAGCCACTGCCAGAGGGCATTTTCAAGAGTGTAAGAAGCTCAGGGAACTCTCAGAGAGTCAGCCGCAGGAGAGCCTTTGGTCTTGCCATGCCCAAGCCCGGGAGTGGACGCATCCATTTGTTGGCAATGGGCCACTATAATCTTCTACTGTTGGCAACAAGTTAACTAACAATGACCCTTGACACACTGGCAGGCAGGTTGTAGGCACCAGTCTGGGTCAGAGGAAACCTTCCTCTGTACCACACCCAAGCTCCTAGGGGGCTGGACTGTGTCAGATCAAGATCTGCCCAGGGCACCCCACTCTTAGGAAAATGTCCAGCTACGGAGGCTCTAGTGAATAACATTTCAGATGGGTCAGTACCTTCTGGGGGTCCATCCCCAGCCAAGCGTTAACCTGGAAAGTTCTTGCCCCAAACCCTGATATACACACAGGCCAATCTTCAAAATTCCAACACCATTTCAAGATATCTAAACATTATTAATCTTTTGAACCAAAACACAGGCTAATATGGTCTATTGGCTGTATTAATGAGTTCTGAAAGGTGAAACACACTCCCTACAGCAATACAGGGCAATTCAGCAAGAATTTAGTCAATTATTTTAAAGCTGTAGCCTGGTACTTCAATCAATACACTGCATCAGGAAGAAAAAACTGAAAATATAATGTGCTGCTACATGCTATTTTCATTTTTATTTCATTCTTGTTGAAGGTCATTCTGTTAACATGATTCATGTGTGACCTACAATACAATTTCAGTCTCTGCTCTAGCTGAAAGGAAAGTACTTAAATTACTGGAAGAACCTAACTAAAATTTGGCCTTCAGACACCCTCTGGTGGGCTGTTCAAGTCTGGAGTTTCTGGGTGAAATGCTGGTTTGGTCATCGGGACTGGCCATGTGGTCTCCAGTCCATCCAGGCAAAAATGTGGGAGATGAGCAGAAGTTAAACAGTGCGGCCCCTGCCATCCTGCAGCCACTTCCTTTCAGGTCTGGGGTCTACAAAAGAGGGAAGATGGGGTGGCATCCACGCTTGGCAAACAGTGTGAACTAGGGGGCCAGGCCGGCATTTGCAGGGCTCTGTGTGGGGAACAGCAGGACCTGAAGGGGAACGCAGACGGCCCCAAACCTGGGTTTGGGTCTACAGGCACTCTGTACAAAGCACTTCCCAGTTCATGAGCTCATGGGACCCCTAGGACAGGGTGAGGAAGAGGAGGACAAGGTACAAAGACCCCCAGAGGCAGTGACTTAGCCCATGTCAACAAACCACAGACGCTGACAAAGGACGGGCTCTTCCAATTCAGGAGAAAGTGAGATGGTCTAATGTAATTCACAAGGTACAATCCCGTGAGGCCTGAAACGTAGTGAGTAAAGGTAAACACAGCCCTTCTCTTTTGAGCCCATGCTCACAGAGGCTCTCAGAATTTGCCACTGTGTGTGTGTGTGTGTGTGTGTGTGTGTGTGTATGTGTGTGTACAGAGAACACATGGGAATGAGAGTAGGGTCTCAGATGCATTCAAAAGATCCTACCTTCTTAATTTTTTTTGCTCCCTGCCTTCTATTTTAATTATCATGGGGATAAAGTCATGACTATTTTAGGTTGCTAAAAAGCTTGCTTTACTGGGGCTTATAATCTATTATTATAAACCCTAGAACAGTCTATATTCTAGAATGTAAGACTGTTATACAGGCTTACATGTGAGCCTGTATAACAGAGTCATACAGGCTCATGACTGTGACTGCAGCCTGCCGCGTACATGGCCGTGTACTGCCCAGCTGTGTCACTCCTGATGTCTCCAGCCATCTCACTGTTGTTGAGCCACTTCATGTCACAAAATTCTTACATACATCCATAATTTAATTTCAAGTTATTGAAATTATTAAAATGTGCTTTAAAAATGTAGTAGGGCCTTATCCACCTTTTCACTCTGACATATTAACAGGGAAGACAGTTTGCTGGAATTCCTCATTTCCAGAAGCCATTAGCCATGATGGCAGCTTAAAGACAACGATCAGTCTGCTCAGACTTAGAAGTTTCATTTACCTTGCAGCACTTGGAAAATTCATCCTCGACGGATGGGCTCTGAAGACAGATCAAGCCAGGATAGATATTTCCAGATCCAAGTGAGGTCTGGCTACCACTGGCTATGCGTTATGAATGAACCCAGTGGGGTCAATATTCAATCACTCAAGGTTTTCCAGTTTCAAACTCTCATAAATTCTAGTTGACACCTTTCTCTCTGGCTATTTAGGAGTCCTAAAATTTGTCTCCACTGGATCAAAAATACTGGGTTCCTCTCCCGATCTGCCCCTAAATGTCCTCCACACGCTGATGAAATTAGGACAGTTTGATTCAAGCAACTCATCCATCCACCGCAGTTACCACACACTCTACTCTACAGCAGTGGGCCAGGCACTGGGTGTCCAATGTTGATTAAAACAGAGCCTGGGCTTCCCTGGATCATGTCTTCACTGTTCAGAATCATTCATCTAAATCCTACTTGTCTTCTAAGCACTGGACAAGGTTTGTTCTTTTTTGGCTCTTCTCTCTCTTGAAACTTCATTCATGCACCCAACAAATATTTGTTGAGAGCTTTCTACACGCCAGTGCCGCCGAGGATTCAGTAGTAAGATCAGTTTCTGCCCTGAGTAATGTGTAGGCATTCCAGGGAGTTGGATAGGTAAAGTGCTGATTAAAATAAGGCTACATTCTCTGAACAGAAATGAGATGCTTTTGGAGCACACAGAAAAGGCATCCAACCTAGTTCTGGGAACTGCGGACGTTTATGCCAAGAGCTGAGGGATGAGTAAGAATCAGACTGGAGAAAATATTGGTGGAAGCTACTTGAAGGAAGCCTATTCTAGCATGTGCAAAGCATCATGGTGAGGGTGCACACCTTGGAGTGTCCCCAAGAGTCCCCACGACTATACTGTGTGCACATGATATGGGGCCCATTCAGCATCGGGGACATACTTCTGGAATGTTCTGCTCGCCAGACTGGCTTTCTACTGACCCTCACGCTGAGGGTCCTGCGCTCTGGTGTATCTCTTCTCTCTGATTCCTGGATCTTGTCAGGCCTTCTGGGTGGAGCCTGAGCCTTATTTTCACCAAGGGAACACACTTGAGGTAAAGCTGTCACCTGGCAGGCTCTGGAGCCCCATAAGTCCCACTAAGTTCACTAAGTCCTTAGTGGCGCCATGATCAGAATGAAGCCATGGAAGTTACCTGACCTGATACCTGACACTAGGAAAAGATGAACCACTTGGTGGAGCCCTGCCTGAATTCCAGAACCATAGCATTCAGAAGGAATAAAGTGGCAGTTGCTTTAAGGAAGTTAAGTTTTGGGGTAGTTTATTACATGTGACAGATAACCAACTTCTGTGTGTGGGGGAAAAAGGTAAGAGATGAGGGAATCCATGAAATTAGTCAAAGCAGAAAAGTCTCTTTGGCTTTTATTTATAATTTATGACTAGCCATAAATCATAGTCCTATTCTACTTCATGCTAACCTCTTCCAACCTCTTTAGTATTTCTAATGAATTATTCTGTCTTAGCAGGTACTTCTTTTCATCCATCCTAGGTTTTAAAGTAAATACTTGAAATAAGTAGTCATCATTTGAAATATGGCATTTATTTCTTGATTTTATAGAGAATTCTGAGAGCTCCCAGTTAAAATTCATCAGGGTGAAAATGTTAGTCTGTGATTACAGAATCGGAACTATTCATTACAGCTATTCAGAGAATCTTCTTTATGAGCTTAATGACATAAGCATATTGTATTGAATTATTACGGTACTGCATCAATTGGACTCATAAATTTAATATACTCAGTCTGGCTCACATATTCTAATAAAATCCAGTGAGCTTTAAAAATTTTATAAGGAATGTGCACTTAAAGTCACGTGATATTCAGTTTTTACAGGTTGGCATCCCTGCTTGGGGTACTGAGCATAGCTCCAGGGTATGTGACCAACCGGTCCGGCAGACCAGAAAGCTGAGCAGGCGGCCTCACAGAGAGGCCACATAGAAAGCCCCAAATCTGCTCAGACTGTGAAGTTGGGTGAGCTCTTCTCCAAAATCCAAGTCAATACCAGGCCCCTCTTTTGGGTTCACCGAGGGAAAGAGCTGAGGCTGCACCTTGAGTTGCAAGCAAGGGCACGTCAGCTGTAAGCAGGCCAAGTGCTTGCAGGTCTGACAGGCCCCACTCTCGACCTTACTCAGCTGAAGCCAAATATGGGAGGATGGACTGTGGGAGAAGTGTAGTTTCCAGCGCTCATCCTGGTTCTTTGACTTCTGTTCACTGAATCTGGGTTAAGAGACTGGTAACAGCTCCACACGGAGGCACAGCAACTCAACTGTCCCAGCATCCGGGCGGGGCCCGGGCGCTCAGCTGGCCGAGTGGACCACATGACTTCTGGAGTCCAACCCTTGCATTGCGAGCCACATCCCGCGACACCCAGTCATGCAGCAGCCACCACGCTGGGCACAGGGACACGGCAGCACTGGAGTCTGGATTAAGTCCCTGAACTCCTCTGCACCTCAGTTTCTTCATCTGATTATACCATCCCTTTTCAATCGGGAGATGAAATGAGCTGTGTCTGTGAGGTGCGTGGGACAAGGCCCAATTCACGCCATGCATTTATTAAGTGGGTAACATTATTATCTACACAGTTTTGTCCTCAGGAGTAAACCAGCAAATATATTCATTTTCTCCCCCTTTAGGTGTTTAGAGACACGTGGGCTTAAAATGTGGAAGTATTTAATGCTTTAATGTTTTCCCCTTCAAAGGAAAGTGGAAGACAGTAAGTCTGGAATGGCTTTTTTCCCAAAGTCACCTCATATCGGATACTGGCAGACCCTTCATTTCAAAAACTGCTTTAAAGGAAGAGTTAATGGGTTTTTCAAAATGGGGAATCCTAACTGTAAGTTTAAAATTCTAGGCTACACCAGGTAAATTAATGATGCCCCCAACGCTCATTTTAAGATACATTTTTGGACACTGAGATTCTGGAAAATGCCATCTGGGGGAAAAAAGAACGATTCTTTGTTTCTCAGCTCCCGATTCCTTCTTGTACTGTATAAACCTTCAAAGAGGTTCCTGATGTTCTGAGACAGAATAACTGCTCCAAATGACCAATTTGACTGACAGACTTTCAAATGAGAAAGAATCTTGCTGTATGGTACCTGTCTTGGTTATAACGTACTTAAACTCCAATTCAAAGAATCGTAAGAATTAATTTCTGGTCTCCCATAGTCTCCCCCTGACTAGGAGCCAAGCACTTGGACACAGGGTGATGGCTTCAGGAACCCTGAATGACTACCTCACTCCTTTCTACCGTCTGTGCCTGTGGTTGGGCAGAACCAGCCTCCCCTTTAATGTCTGACCTGAGGTCACTTACATACTGATGGCAGGTTTTCTCAGGCTGGCCTTGGACTGGACCATCATTGAATACCAATGCGTCCCTGAATTCCAGGGCAAGAGGGTCAGGTCTTGAGCCTAGGAGGGAAGACCCACTGCCCCTTTTTTGTTCTCTGGACTAGGGTTTCCTGATGATCCCTGTGGGACTATTTGCCTTGCAGATTATCCTCTTGCCCTGGGAGTTATTCCTCTCCATCCACAAGTTGCGCTACGTCCCAGGAGGGAGCCATGGTCATGCCCCAGGTGTGATGAGGCCTGTGGCCCTGAGTGGTGGGTCTGTGACCCCACCCCACAGAGAGGATTAGCTGGGGATTTGGATTATCCGCACCAATGATCCCCTTCACTGGGGACAATAATGGAGGCTTGACTATGTTGGGAAAAGGAGGAGGAAGGGAGAAAAGCACGACCAAAATTTCTCTAATAGAACATCTGTAATTCTTAAGAAGAATGTGCTATTTGTGTTTTTAAAAATTCCTTTACCAACCAGGTATCATCCACACAATGAAGCATCTAAGTTAAAAAATATTTACACTGAAAATATAAGTCCTGCAGAGTGCTTTCCTCTGGAAAGACATTCTCCGTTAAGTGCTCAATATAATGAATATTAGGTAACGTTATTAAGTCCTGATGAACAATGAGAAGCCTGGGTTTGTTCTCCTTAGGACCTTCCCTTACAGCAAAATTTCACAGATTTATATAGTATCTTCTCTCTGGAACAAGAGAAGTTTACTAAATCACTGGAGAGAAAAAGTCTATCGAATCTTAATTCATGCTCCAAAGCCAAACTTGAGAAACTCTTCAAACGGTCTTGGCACCCCTTCAGATGTGAGAAGTTGCTGCAGAAGAGAAGTTGGGAATGTTGTCGGTTCGGCTGTGGATTAAGCAGGGCGTCCTTGTGTACTCATGTCTGGCTCTGTTAACTGCCCAATGAACCTGAACCTGTGTAAGCACCACTCTGAGTCAACACCTTGAGCGCTCAAGGTTGTTCTCAGCCGGGAGGCTTTGAAAGCAATGTGGTACAAGTTCAGGAGGACTGGC
Organism: Mustela nivalis; assembly: GCF_964662115.1. Classification (NCBI taxonomy): domain Eukaryota; kingdom Metazoa; phylum Chordata; class Mammalia; order Carnivora; family Mustelidae; genus Mustela; species Mustela nivalis. Next base: position 104,041,151 of record NC_139027.1, on the reverse strand, counting down.
AAAACGTGGAAGGAAGATCTCACGGATCAAAGGGAAATCACTCCAGCTGGGGGATCGTGCAGAAAGCTATGTGACCATTTAATCTAAGACATCATGGGCTCATTTGGACTAAGGTGACATCCAGTTTCTGCCATGAAGAAACTGCCTTGCAAAGTAAGAAATGTCAGTTTGTACTGACTGAGCTAGTACTTGGTTATGCCCAGATTCTTTCCAATCAGAAACTGCAAAAAAGGCATTTTTGGAAACTGGAAGAGAAGCACTATAAATGGAAAAGAAAAGGTGAATCAGCAGCAACAGATACGAAAAAGCATGATATCCCAGCCTACCGAGATGATTAGAGCAGACGGTCTTCTTGCTCATAGCACTTATCCACAGAGCTCTGAAATAAAAAATCTGCAGTCCGCTGGGGCTTTGTTTCTAGTCAGCTACAAAATCCACCAAGAAAAAGGTGACAGCATCATTGACTGCCATTTTCAACTCTGATTAACAATTACTTTCCTGATTTTAGTATTAGTTTCTCAATTTTACTTAAAAATAATATGAAACAGGTGATCTCAGGAAACAAATTGGACAAAGTCCTCAGTTTTTGTTTTTGTGGTTTTTTTTTTTTGGTTGCCTGGAATGAATATATGTAAATGCAACCACATTGCTGTGAATTCCTGGGAACAGAAATAAGTCTATTTAAAAATGGATGGGAGCTTACGACAGGCAAACAATGAAGACAAAAAGTTGTGTGGAATTGGAACAAACTGATGTTCTTACCCATTTCTTTATCCCAAATATTGTTTCAAAGGGCTGCAATATATGCTGATTCATTACTGCTATGAAATATAAGTGACATACAGAAAAAAAAGGGGAGAAACCATTAAAGGAAAAAAGTAACTACCTGAATTCTAAAACAAAAATGCAGTTTTCAAAAGCAATGAAAGGACAGTGTAGAGGTTCACTGGCAAAGACCACAGTGCACACCTTGAGGAAAAGCAAAATTTACAGGGCGCCTGGGTGGCTCAGTCGGTTAAGCATACAACTCTTGATTTTGGCTTAGATCATGATCTCAGGGTTGTGAGATCAAGCCCTGTGTTGGACTCTGCACTGGACGTGGGTAGAGCCTGCTTCAGATCCCCTCTCCCGGTGCCCCTCCCTCCATCTCCCTCTCTCTCGAAAAAAGGCACAACTTACTTGGAAAACAAATCTCAATAAATGGAGCTAAGAGAATCAAAGCATCTTCGAGAAAGTCTAATTCAAATTTATAAAAGAGAAAGGATGATTCCCAAATGCTGATATAAACAGTGAGCAGAAGACTACTAGAGACTGGACAGAAAAAGTGGTTCTTAAGATACACAGATGCACAGGAAGAATTTTGCGTATGTCTTTCAGGCTGTTGCAATGAACAGAATGGATGAAGATGAACTGTACAGAAGTCCATGGAAATAAATACAACCAATTAGTGCTGGAAGTAAGAGACTAGGCCCTCTGGTTTGTAACAGCACTAAGAGATGCAAAAGCAACAAGCACTGTGTTAAAACAAGGGAAGGAAGAATGTGGTGGATCACACTGCCCAGTGCTTCTCAAACACTTTGCAGAGAAGGACCAACTGAAGGGGGTAGGGGAGGAGAGAGAGAGACAGAAAGAAATGGAAAACAGAGGAGACAGGAAAATTCGAGGAAGACCCAGCCAGGGGGTTCAACACAAAGAAATGGGATTCCAGAAACAAACAACAGGAAAAAACCCTACAGAGGGAAATCATCACGAAAACCACCTAGAAATGAAGGACACGAGACAGAGAATGCACGTGGAGTGTTCTGCAGAACTGAGGGGCTGCTCACCAAAGTGGAACCATGAACACTCGGAACCCTGGAGACAGAGGATGGCCCCACCATACAAGACAAGGAAGCAATCCTTTTGAAATTCTGAAAGAACATGGTTTCCACTAACATATACATCCAGCCAGTGGGTGGGTGAAGAAGGACATGTTCAGGCATGTCTCTAGAAATTTACCTCTTCTCTACGCTCTCTCAGGAAGCTACTAGAGACGAGCTCCATCACAATCACAATCAGGGAGTCAAGCAAGAAAGGAAAATATGGGGCACAGGAAGCAGGGGGAACACTTCAAGAGACAGCAGAGGATGACAGAGATGCAAGATCAGAGTACCTGTAGCTCAGCCTGACTAGAAGAGGCAAGAAGTTTCCAGACGAGAGTTCATCAAGGAGACGGTGTTCATGAAACACCCGACGGTCTCAGTATTTCCACACATCGAAACAAAAATTAGAAAGAAACAACCTGCGAATGCAATTTTAGTCTGTAGGAAAATACCAAGATGTAATCATGAGGGTTCTACTGGGGAAAGGGGAGTGGAGGGTACGCCCGGAAGGCGGAGGACTGCTTTCCAGAAAAGCCTAGTACAACTATTTGAGTATATCCATAACTGGCACTGATTAAAAAAAAAGAGTTTTAAAATCTTTTTCTCTCCTTAGAAAAATGGTCAGAAGGGATCTATGTCCAAGCAGAAGAGGAATTCCCTCTGGGCAGTGCCTCCATTTCATATCCCACGAAAGCAGAGATGGAGGGAGATTATTTTCGGAAGATCTTGGCAAGAGAGGTAAAGGCGGGGAAAGCAAGAGTGGAGAAAGGAGCTAAGTACAGGGCTGTCCATACTCAGGTTCCTATCCAGGGCAGCACTCGGCTCTGCCTGGGACCCTCTGAGAAACATGCAGAATGTGCTTCTCATTTACCCATACTTCTGTCTCTCACTTTGGGAGGCTCCGACAGGCCCCACACCTCCGTCCACACTCTGGGCTGCAGCCGGAGGGAGAAACAGGGAGAGCCCAAGGCGCTGTGGCACACGGTGGGGCTGTTCTCCACGGCCGTGACCAGAATCACCCAAGACTCGGGGACATGGAATGGCTGTGGAATGGGACTGGAGCTGGTGATGATTAAGGGGATCCCAGCTTTAGCCGTGAAGAGGGAGGTCTTCACTCAGTGGTGCCTGCTGACCTCCCTGGGGAGCCAGGGTACTGGGGGGAGGGGAAGGGTAGTCTTTGCTCTTGGCTCCAGCTGCTTTTTTCCCTCCGCAGCATCCTTACTTAGTCTTTAGCCTTTGTGGTTCTCTGATGAGGGCTTTCTGATTCACGGCAAGCTTACTCATTATTTTCCCAAGAATAAACAAGCATTTTTAACAGATTTAATATCCAAGTTTTACTGCCACCTTAGGCTATAACACAGAGGTGACTGTGGCTCAAGCACAGGCCTAAGTGAGTTCATGGTCAAAATGATTCCAGAGCATTCAGACGATAAAGAGCTACCTACGAGCCCCCACCCCACCTCTTAGCCAACATCCACGGGGCTGGGCTGTGGCAGCTCCACAGGAATGAGCCAGAACAGCTGCCTGCACTAAGGGAACAGGGCTGTGCTGCCATCATTTCCAGAAACTCCTGTGTTTTAGGTTTTCACGACAAGAACGGATTTTTCTTTTATTCTATTACAATACTCCTATATATCTACATCCAGCATTGAATTATATCTATAATTGATATCTCTATATACATCTAGAGCCTATGTCTATATTTTACCTATATAACTATATTTATAACTATACCTCTATTTGTATAATATAATCTATAATTAAATCTGTGTAACTTATCATATATCATGGCTTATGTTATTTTATAATAATACTTCATTGTACGAGAAATTTCCTCCTCCAGTGAGTCTTAACAAGATGGTGACTGCATTTAAAACAACACAGTCAGGAGGTGCTAAATGATGATGTGGTCACATGACAGTGCAGAAAGGGACTAAGAACTTCACGGTGGGGCCACTGTTTTATTTACATCAAGGATGATATATACACTGGGGTAAGAGAAAAATAGCCTCAGGCAGACATGAGCAAGTGTAACTGACAAAACAGGGGTACTAGCAATACAAACATGTTACTATCGTATAGGTGATTCAAAATCGTCATTAATTCCAAAACAATTTTTAAAATTTTTATTTGAGAGAGAAAGAGCATGAGTGGGATGGGAGGGGCAGGTGAAGAAGGAGAAGCAGGCTCGAGCCTGCTGAGCAGGGAGCCCAGGACCCTGCAATCATGACTGACCTGAGCCAAAAGAGGTGCTTAACCAACTGAGCCACTCAGGCGCTATCCCCCCAAAACAATTTTAATAACATGGGCATCATCAGAGGTGGTCAGTGTCTTCTTGACCATCCAGGGCTCTCTCTCAGGGATGGCTACTCTTTTTTTTTTTTTTTTTAAGATTTTATTTATTTATTTTACAGAGATTACAAATAGGCAGAGACTCAGGTGGGGGGGTAGGCACCCTGGTGAGGAGAGATCCTGATGCTTGATCCCAGGACCCTGAGATCATGACCTGAGCCAAAGGCAGAGGCTTAGCCCACTGAGCCAACCAGGTGCCCCAGGTATGCTACTCTTTACCATATTTTTAGCTGTATTTCTATCTGACGCTTCCCCCTGGGGCCTGGGAGCTAATTAAGTGCTCCAGCTTAAAAGACCTTTCCTTCTCCCCAGTGTTGTGCCACAGCATGAATGTGAGCTGTAAGGGGTGGCAGATGAGAAAATATTAAAATGGTATTTAATTAAGCAGAGTAAACAGTAAGGTCAATAGCATCTTGAAGCTGACATCTGTCTCTGAACAAGCAGGCAAGCAAGCTCCAGGTATGGGCGACAGAGAAGGGAGCTTATGCTGCAGGCTCCCATAGTCCAGCCAATTGTAATATCTACTTGTGTTTCAGAGGCAATGAGACATTTAATAAAAGAAAACAAATAGCGATGCCTTGCTGTATCTAGGAAGAGAGTAGGAACAGCCCTCCAGCTGTTTAGCACTGCAATGTTCAGGCTTCATTTCATTTTGCTTTTAAAAGTAACCAGGGAAATGAAAAATGTTCTATACGGAACTCCATGAAGAGAGCTTGCAGAGCTCCTAAACCTAACATCTTGAGCTGCGCTGTGTTACTTTCATCTGACGCCATTTCAATAAATAGGAAAGAGTTGGAGAATCTCTGTTAGGTATTTGTCAAACCCCAAACACCTTGTAAATGAGCAAGGGACCTGGAGAGATGACAGGCGTTACTGATTTACTGCTGGGATGGCACATGAGTTGAGACTGTAGTTGGGACTGATGTTAGAATATCAAAAGTCCAACAAATGGTAAAATTGCAATTGTATCTGGGGTGAGCAGAATGGCTTCTGTCACAGTTAATCCTATGCCTCAACTTGACTGCCCCCAAATTTAGTCAAACAGTGTGGCTTGTCCAGGAGGCTGTTGTGGGGTGAGAGGGACATTTGAGTGAACAGACTGAGTAAAGCAGATATTGTCCTCCCTAATGCGGGAGCATCAGTCAATCAGTTGAAGGCTTGCACAGAACACTGACCCTTCACGGAACTCCGGCCTGGCTGCCCTGAACTGGGACACTGGTCTTTTCTTGCCCGTGGCCATGAATGGAAAGATCAGCTCTTCATGGGTCTCAAGACTGCTGGCTTTTTGCATGGAATTGACACCATCATCTCTCAGTGCGCTCAGGCCTTTGAGCTCAGACTGGAACCATTCCATTGGCTCTCCCCAGTCTCCATCTTGCTAACTGCCTAGCTGGGGATTTCTCAGCTTCTACTATCGTGTGAGCCACTCCTTATAATAAATCTCTTTACACACACACACATACACACTTACTTTATTGGTTCTATTTCTCTGGAGAGCCCCAACGACTCCTGTTTCCAAAACCAAATTAATGAAGTGGTAAAAAAAATAAAACACTATTTTGATACCGTAAGTTACATGAAAAAATGTAAAATTCACAAATACACTTAATACCAGATTTCACTGTGGTGATGGAGGTCCAGGTCTTAGGCGTCCATACAGCTTCCATTACCACTTGCAGCTCTCATTCAATGGAGTGACAAGCCATGCTGATTCTACCTCTCGTGTATCTATCCATCCACTTTTCTCCATCCCAAGTGCCATCACCTTGTCCTTCAGGCCACAGTGGTATCTTACTGAAGACAGCTACAACCTGGTCATTGCCCTTCCTGCCTCCTATCTCCCCTGCTCCCACCTACTCATCACTCTATTCCTCCACTTAACACTCCACTGGCTCCTCATTGTTCACCAGATCAGGTCCAAAGTCATGGAGATGGCTTTGGCATCTGGCTTTTCCATCCCTGTCTATCTCTTTACCACTGTCATTTTTTTTTGGTCCCACTCTCATTCTGCTGAATCAAAATATACTGGAACAAAGTCTGAAAATCTGAAATCAAGATAATTTCAAAGGTCAGCCATACAGATTTCAGAACCACTACTTTGGAAATCACATCCTCTGGTAACTGCAAAGGCAGCTTGTGACTATCCCTGGAGTTGTGACAGCGGCCTGTGATTACTTGTTGAGTCTGTCCTAACAGATTTAAGAGTTCTTTGAAGACAGGCACCATGGTCTGACACATGTAGGACAATTGAGGCATGGAAAGTAGTTTTGAGCATGGACAATTGTCAGTGCACTGCTTTCATAAAGATCAAAGATTACAAGTGATGACCACACACTTCTCTCAGATGGGATCTTGCCAAAAAAACAAAACAAAACAAAACAAAACAAAAACAAACCTAGACTAGATCAAGCTTCTCAATCTAAGTACTGGTTTTCAGAAAATGCAGATTAGAGGAGCTTGATGAATGATACGGTGAAGATGCCATATTAGCAAAACCAAAAATGTAAGAATTCAGTGGATAAATGGGATGGTTTCATTGACAACAGATGGTGAGAAGAAAAGAGGGAAGGGAAAGCTATAGCTCATTAGACACTTTAAAGGCATATCAACCAATGCCATGTGTGGATATTATTTGGCTCTTGATTCATCTATTGGAAAAATAAAACAAAAACAAACAAAAAAATAAGAGAGAAAATTGGTGTGGCCTAAACATTGATGGGTTATTTATTTTAAGAGATTAGCTAATTCTTAGGATGTGTATGTGTGTGTGTATGGGTGTGTGATGATAATGGTTATGTTTTAAAAAACAGAGCGTCTATATGAAAAGATGCTCAACATCGCTCAATATCAGGGAAATACAAATCAAAGCCACAAGGAGATACCACCTCACACCAGTCAGAATGGCTAAAATGAACAACAGGAAAAAACGGCTGTTGGTGAGGACGTGGAGAAAGGGGAATGCTCTTGCACCATTGGTGGGAATGCAAACTGGTACAGCCACTCTGGAAAACAGTATGGAGATTCCTTAAACAAGTTAAAAATAGAACTATCTTCTGACCCAGCAATTGTACTACAAGTTATTTACCCAAAGGACACAAAAATACTGATGTTTATAGCAGCATTATTATGTTTATAGCAGCATTATCAACAATGGCCAGATTATGGAGAGAGCCCAGATGTCCATTGACTGATGAACAGATAAAGAAGAGGTGGTATAAATAGAGAATGGAATATTACTCAGCCATCAAAAAGAATGAAATCTTGCCATTTGCAATGATGTGGACAGAACTAGAAAGTATTAAGCTAAGCAAAGTAGGTCTGTCAGAGAAAGACAAGTACCATATGATTTCACTCATATGTGGAGTTTAGGGGAAAAAAAGGTCAATGTATGGGAGGGGGAAAGAAAAGAGAGAGGGGAACAAACCAAATTAGACTCTTAAGGTAGAGAACAAACTGAGGACTGATGGAGGTAGGGGGGTAGGCAATGAACTAAATGGGGGATGGGTATTAAGGTGGGCACTTGTTATAATGAACACTGAGTATTATATGTAAGTGATTAATCACTAAATTCTATCCCTGAAATTAATATTATGCTATATCTTAACTAACTAGAATTTAAATAAAAATTTGGAAAAAAATAAGTAAAAAATAAAAAGTTACAATGTCTTGCTTTTTAAGAGGTACAACCTAAAATACTTATGGATAAAATATACGATGTATGGTATTGGTTTTAAATTAATCAAGTGTGTGTGCCGTGCCATGCCTAGGGGTACAAATGAAATAGACTGGAAACATGCTAATGAAGTGTTGAAGTTGGGTAACTTGGGAGGGCACAGTGGGGTTCGTTACATTATTCTTTTTGGTTTTGTCAATATTGTCCTGAGAAATAAGGTGAAAAAGGAGGTAGAATAGGTCATTGATTTCTATATTACACTATTTCAAAGTTTCTTTAATGCATCACTGTTTGTCAAGTGGGAGGTGGCTGCATAAACCTTCACAGAACAGAAATGGGCAAATGGAATGGGACTGCATTCTTTGATAGGAAGAACTACTCGAACACCTGATATTAACAAATACAACACTCTTTGGGAAACCCAATTCCTCTTGTGAACCAGAATGGGTTGCGAAGAATTACCAAAGATTACCAAGAAGACCTGGGGTCATGTCCTTCAGTAAAGATGTCCTCTCCTCTTTTCCGTGAGAATTTCTAGCCACACTTTGATGCTAAAATGAATGTGCTCAAGTTCTTCTGGCTCTTCATACTAAATTGATAGAATGGAGGGACATTTAGTTTTAGTATAGGAGAAAGTTAAGAGGTAGAGGAAAGGGCAACCTATATTGGAGATTTTTTTTTTTTTAAGTGACACTTGAAGAAAAACTCCTTACAAATTATACTGTGTAATTAAATGTAATAATAGGTCGCTTAGAATATCCTAAGTGATATTACACGAGAGACGAGCACAAAGGTCCTCTGAACCAAATGTCAATGTGAAAAAGTCTTTGTAGTAATATATGAAAATTACAGGGGGAAAGGATCTTTGTAACCATTTGTCAATTACATAAATATTCCAAGTGGCCTTTAACTTTGTTTTATAGTTGCATGCAATTACAAGAGATTTCCTTTTTTGTTTCTGTGTTGAAATGTTGTAATTTCAAAGACTGTTCTTTGGATGGGCACCTCATTAATTTGCAGACTCTGAAAAGCACTGACTCATATATACACAGATATCTACTCTGAGTTTGGAAAGAGAGAGTGAATAAAAATCATGCTTGGTAAAGACAGATAAAATAGTGACTTTCAAGTTTCAGAATAATGAGTGAGCTGATCTTAATGGAAAATATATTATCATTTGCTTAAAAGTGGATAACATGTGTATGAAAAATATTATTGGCTTAGAGGATGATTACCTTTCTTTTAACAAGAGTTTAACCTTATACTCATAGGAAAAATGTGTAATGGTATCAAATCCACTCACCAACCCATCTATGCATTCTTCGTCCCTCTTTTGGTTTAGCAAAGGGACAATGGAAAAATAAGAGGATGGAGGGAGGACAGAAGTGAAAGAGGAATGAGGAGAAAAAAGAAGGAAAGGAAGGAGATTATAAATGTATGATGTGATTACATGGTGATTTGATTTTTTTTAGCCACTATTAAAGTTCCATACCAGAGTGTCACATTTGTTATAAAGCAATGAACTGACAATGACAGATCATCACCCAAAGTCCACAGATTACATTAGGGTTCACTCCTGGTGTTGTATCATACGGAGGTGTTTCACTGCCCTAAAAATCCTCTGTGCACCCTAGTCACCACTGATCCTTCCATTGTCTCAACAGTTTTGCCTTCTCCTAATGTCATCTAGTTAGAATCATACAGTATATATGTATATGTCTTTCCAGGTTGGCTTCCTTCATTTAGTAATATGTATTTAAGTTTCCCCCATGTCTTTTCATAGCTTGATAGCTCATCTCTTTTTAGTATTGAACACTATTTAACGTTCTGGATGTACCATGAATATCCATTCACTTACTGAAGGACAACTTGGTTGCTTCCAAGTTTTGGCAATTAATTAATAAAGCTGCTATAAACAATCATGATATAAGTTTTCAAGTCATTCGCGCAAGCCATAAGGAGTGTGACTGCTGAACTGATTGGCGAGAGTGTCTTTAGAGAAACTTTCACACTGTCTTTCAAAGTGGCTGTTATCATTTTTCATTCCCACCAGCAATGAATGAGAGTTCCTACTGCTCCACATCCTTACCAACATTTGATGTCCTTAGTGTTTTAGATTTTGGCCATTTTAGTAGGTATGGAGAGGCATCTCATTGTTATTTTAATTTATAATTCCCTAATGATACATTGATGAACATCCTTTTTATAAACTTACTTGCCATCTGTATGTCTTCTTTGTTAGCTGTCCGTCTTTGCCCATTTTTTTAAAAGATTTTTTTGACAGAGAGAGAAAGAGTGAGCGAGCACAGTGGGGAGGGGTAGAAGGAGAGGGAGAGAATCTCCAGCAGCCTGATATGGGGCTCAATCTCGTGACCCTGAGATTATGACCTGAGCTGAAATCAAGAGTCACTTGAGCCACCTAGGTGTCCTTTTGGCAATGTTTCAATTTAATTTTTCATCATCTTATTGTTGGATTTTAAGAGTTCATTGTATGTTTTGTATAAGAGTTCTTTATCAGACATCTTTTGCAAATATTTTTTTTCCAGTCTGTGGCTTGTCTTCTCATTCTTTAGGTGCTGTCTTTTGTAGTGTAAAAGTTTTCAATTTTAATGAATTCTAGCGTATCAAAGATTTCTTTCATGGATTGTGCCTTTGATGTTGTATCTGAAAGTTCATCACCATACCCAAGGTCATCTGGGTTTTCTCCTATGCTATCTCCTAGGAGTTTTACAGTTTTGTCTTATATTTAGGTCTATTATCCATTTTGAGTTCCTCTTTGTAAGGTCTATGTCTAGATTTATTAATTCCCCCTCTGGCATGCAGATGTCCACTTGTCCCAACACCATTTGTTGAAAAGACTATTTTTGCTTCATTGTATTGGCTTTGCATCTTTGTCAAAGATCACTTGACTATATTTATGTGTCTATTTCTGGGCTCCCTATTCTGTTCCTTTGACATCTTTGTTCTTTTGCCAATAACACACTGTCTTGATTCTGTGGCTTCTAGTTAAGTCCTGAAGTTGACAGTTTCAGTTCTCCAACTCTGTTCTTCTCCTTTGAAATGATATTGGCCATTCTGGATGTTTTGCCTCTCCACTTAAACTTCAGAGTCAGTTTGTCCATATTCACAAAATAATTTTCTGGATTCTGATTGGGATTACAAGGAATCTACAGATCAAGCTGGGAAGGACTGATATCTTGACAACATTGAGTCTTCCTACTCATGAATATGAACTCTCTCATTTGTTTAGTTCTTTCATCAGAGTTTTATTTTCCTCACATAGATCTTATACATATTTTGTTAGATTTTAGCTAGATATTTAATTTTTGTGGGCACTAATGTGAATGATACTGTGTTTTTTTTTGGATACTGTGTTTTTAATTCTAAATTCTACTTGTTCATTATCAGTGTATGGGAACACAAATGACTACTGGATAATAACCTGTGTCCTGCAATCTTGCCATATGGCTTATCAATTCCAAAAAAGGCTTGACAGGCAATTTGCTGCTGGAGTTCATTCTTTCTCATACTTCCTTCTCCCCACTTTATGGCATGGATTACTCCCAGTATATATGATTTCTCAAGTAATTCCAATAACTTTACAGTTAGTCCCGCCATTTAGTAAGTGAGAAACAAGTTCAGAGATGGAAGAAAGATGCCAAGTTCACACGGACACGGGTGTATCAGAGACAGGATCAAGCCCAGGTCTGACTTCCACGTTATTCCAGTACCACACAGACTTTTGTATCTTAGCCCCAGGATCACAGCATGTCAGTTCTTCTGACTCCACAAAGCACCAAGAGGGAACAGCTGCCAAATGGGCTCAGTGTCCTCTAACGCACTGACAGTCCCTTAACCCCCTTCAGAAACGCTTCTCTACTGATGATGGTATTAATGGACTAATAACAAAAAACAGTTAATGTGAATAACCAGATAACCAGAAGGAAAAAAAAACGTTAATGAGGAAGAAAATGGTCCTCTGTGTGAAGTACTTCTTAAATCTCTGCCTTCATTTGATAACAGTCCTGCCATTATCCATTCTGTAAGATCAGCAGAACGTAGATGGAAAAGATGTTAAATTAAGCATAGAATTACTAGATATCTTTAAGATAGCTAAATGAATGAGAAAACTTAAGGGTTTTTTACCTCCTGAAATTTACTTTGGAAACTGAAAGGGCCCAAACTATAAGATGTTAAAACCCAATGATTCTATTGTTAGAAATCTAAGACTTGAAACTAACATAAAACTAAAGGAGACTGATGCCCTGTTCTTGGTCAGAAAAAACAGACTATATGTGTTGCTGGCATGATAAGCGAGGAAAGTGACTCTTGGCAGTGGGCAGTGGGGGGGGGGGTAAGTGAGGGAGGGTGGCATCAATACTGAAAACCAGTATTTGGCATTTGTGTTTAGTAGATAAGGCATTTGAACTATCATGACTTACTTTGGAAACAACTCTTCATTTAGCACACTATTTCCATTAGAAAGGATAATACTTATAAACTCTTGGTATCCCTTTATTGTAAGAAAAAGGAAAAGGAAAGAAAAACAGCTAGGAGCTGGCCTGGTACTTACAGCTAAGTTGTGTTCTCTTGTCAATCGTAAACAATTTCAAAGAATACTAACACCAGGCAAGTCTGCTCTGATCCTGAAGAAGCCACGTGGATACACACACAGACCATTCTATAAGCTCATCCAGATACAGACAAAAGCATGAATGGTGTTCAAATCATAAACACGAACAAATATCTCACTATTTTGGCTAATGTGGGTGACTGCTTTTGTATCAATCATAGTTTTAACATCACTCTCTTCTTGCCTTCTAGGTAAGAATTACTAAGACACCCAAGCATAGAATCAGCCCAGCATCCAGTCCAGAACAAAGCCCCACTTCCTTTCACTCTCCCTGAAATCACCTAAAATAGGCCAAATCCTGCTGTAAGTTCTTTGTAACACCCTTTGGCTGGGATCATCCCATTGTATATGTCCTTCCTGAGTACAGTGAATCGATACATTTAACATGGTTCAAAAAGAGCTATATTTCTGGGGGTTTCTGCTGAAAAGCACTGACACCTGTCTAGTTTTTCAAGGGCAGAAGCTCGGGAGCTATAGCGGGTGTCAGCTGGGGACCCCATGGTGGGCAGTTGTGCGGTCAGTAACCCAGGACACACGCGAGGAGAACTGACCAGCTGGGAACAGAAGCTATAGAACTGTGGAGGAAGCGAGCTCATTTCTTTTCTTTTCTTTCTTTCTTCTTCTTCTTCTTCTTCTTCTTCTTCTTCTTCTTTTTTTTTTTTAAAGATTTTATTTATTTATTTGACAGACAGAGATCACAGGTAGGCAGAGAGGCAGGCAGAGAGGTAGGCAGAGAGAGAGGAGGAGGCAGCCTCCCACCGAGCAGAGCCTGATGTGGGGCTCGATCCCAGGACCCTGAGGTCATGACCTGAGGTCATGAGCAGAGCCTTAACTCGCTGAGCCGCCCAGGTGCCCCCAAGTGAGCTCATTTCTTAATGATCCTGCACCCCTTCTCTTTCCTCACAATGGAGAACAGCTTGACCACGCTTAAGTCGTCAGAAAACATTTCTAGTTTTCAGATTATAATTTTACAGGTTGAAAGAAAGGCTGGCATTACAGGGAGAGACTCTTGACATCCTCCAGGTGCCACCGTGAATACGAACACCCCCATCGTGACAGTGTCGTTGCCCTCAGATGCTGATCTTGCCAGTACAGGTGACAAACTGAGATACTCATACTGTTACATGTTATAGCTGTTGGCGGATGGGGCTCTTCTGTCCTTTCCTGGATTGCAAGCATGTCTATAACATGCTGTAAAGGCTCTGTCGCTGCCATCACTGCCATCAGCACCGCCATCACCACTAGCTTCACTGCCATCACTGTCGCACCCAGAGGCCTGGAGTCTTCTCTGGAGCAGAGTCCACATTATGTACAGGACCCCCTTCAACCATAAGATCAACTCTAGGTAGGTGGTGCTGGTGTGTTTATCCTCACTCTGCAGATAAGGAAACTGATCAAGTGACATTAAAGGACCCCAAAAGGGCAGCACAGGGATTGAAGACTGGATGATCTGCCCCAAAGCCCACACTCTTAGTTACCATATTGCTTTTTACCCTTACTAAGGCCTTAGCTTATCAGATGAAAATGGGGAAGAAGTAAAGAAGTAGCCTTGGGCTTGCTGCATGTTCTTAGTCCTTTCAAGAAAACTTCCTAGAAATCTCTTGGGTTCTTACTTCCAAAGGTGGCTATATTATTCTTGAAAGCTTTATCATTTTAGAGGATTTCACTTGTTTTCATTAATTACAGATCGCTCCTTGAAATGATGGACTATTAAGATGATTAGCAGAAACGTCTCCAAGTAGATGATAATGTTCCCTGAAATTCGTAACTAAAAAATGCGCCTCTCACCAATCAACAAAAGTAAAATAGAAAACTCATTAATTTGGGGTTAATGTGGACGGATTTTCTGATATTCATTGAATAATTCAATGAGTCTGTGAGGCATGTGTGAAATACCATGGGATAGTTAAGAATTCAGTGAGATGTCAATACTGTTGCCTTCAAGTAACTTAAGAGTGCAACAGCGGAGGTGTGAGACATAAAGCCAAACAGTGACAGGAGTCTTATCAGGAATGGAGGTGAGATTTCCTGAACATTATAGAATCAAACAAGTGTTTTAGACTCTTGTATGGCAGTGTGACGGAGAATTTTCATGTCTACTGAATCTACATGTAATAAAATGGGGGGCACCTGGGTGGCACAGTCGGTTGAGTCTGACACTTGGTTTCAGATCAGGTCATGATTTCAAGGTCATGAGATCCAGCCCCTTAGCAGAGTCTGCTTGAGATTCTCTCTCTCTCTCTTCCCCTCTGCCCCTCCCACTCATGCTCCCCTCATCTCTCTAAAATAAATAAATAAATCTTTAAAAAATAAAAGAACTCTGCTTGCATTTCATATGACCTTTCTATTTCATTTTTTCATTTCACATTTCTAGTAGTTAACTCTCATTCATTTTGCAAAAGTACTGATAAATGATCAAGTATAGATAATTGGTTCTTTACCACTGAAGTCTGAGAAGCAGTATATTCTAAAGCTGTGGTTAAGGCCTAGTGTTAGTATCACACCACATCTTACTTATTAGAACTCAATCTGAGGGGTGGCCTGGGTGGCTCAGTCCCTAGGTGTCTGTCTTTGGCTCAGGTCCTGATCCTAGGGTCCAGGGATCGAGCCCCACATCAGGCTACTTGCTCATTGGGAAGCCTGCTTCTTCCTCTCCCACTCCCCCAGCTTGTGTTTCCTTTCTCGCCATCTCTCGCTGTCAAATAAATAAAGAAAATCTTAAAAAAAAAAACTCCATTTGATAGCCATTTGGATATACATATAAGAATATACTACATATGTTTTTTATATATAATACTTGCATGTAATATTTAAGGTCACAAAAATATCTTTAAAGATATTCTGAGTTTATACTCTTTGGTAATTCGGAGAGGAAATAAATCTTCATAGGAATTATGTGACATCAAGGCTAAAGATACGCCTTAAAAATACACAAAAGCAGAAGCAATTGAGATTCAGAACCTTTGATGAGCCATGAAGCAAATATTTAAAAATCAACAATTAACGATAAGCATTTTTCCTTAAATGAAAAAAGACAAGGTTATAATGAAAGGTCACTCTTATCGTTGTGTCCAATAAACAGATGAGGACAAAAGAGATGAGAAATACTGTGTTGTTCTAGAGTTTTTTCAGTTGTAGAACACTGCTTGGCATAGAGTAGGTGCTCAATTGCTGAATGGAAAAAAAAAAAGGTAGTGAAGAATAAATAACCAGGGGTACCTGGGTGGCTCAGTGGGTTAAAGCCTCTGCCTTCAGCTCAGGTCATGATCCCAGGGTCCAGGGATCAAGCTCCGCATCAGGCTCTCTGCTCAGCGGCGAGCCTGCTTCCCCCTATCTCTCTCTGCCTGCCTCTCTGCCTACTTGTGATCTCTGTCTGTCAAATAAATAAATAAATAAAATCTTAAAAAAAAAAGAATAAATAACCTGATCTTAGTTAACACTGTGGTATAATGCTGGAAGATATTTTTTCAAAGGAGGAGCCATTTCTTTAGGGGAAGACCCAGTTGTGTTCCAAACTTAGAGCATGCTAATTCTTAAAGAGAGGGGCTTGCTTTGAAGGATGTTCTAGTACAAGCTGAGGCTTTGTCTGTGACCAGGTGTAAGACCTTTCTCTATCCTTCTCAGGACTTGATTTCCTTGCCTGTACAACAGAGATGATAATAGAGCTTACCTCACAAGCTAAGTGGGAGGAGCACATGACATATGAGCCTTTCGCTCATGCCCAGTGCTCAGTTAATCCCTAGGAAATGAGAGATAGCAGGAGCATTCCGTTGAAGCAGACGATGCTGCCAATTTTGCACCATCCCGACCTACAACAATGGCAATTTTTTACGGTTTGGCCTAATGGTAAATGTATCTGGCTTCAAATACAGTAAGAAGAACCTTTCTGGTCAAAATAGCTCATCAGAGACCGATGTATCTGTTTCCTGTCACCTCCACTATCATATCTGCCAACGTCTGTCTCCTGGGCTGCTGTCCAAGCTACAAGAAGGGATGTATGAGCCTGGGAGGCACATCCTGTGTGGGGCCGTGGCTATCAGAATCCTCTGACCACTTGAGGGCAGGGTCCACCCAGGACAGGCACACCTGTACAGAACTGGTTCCTCCAGGGCTACCAGGAGGGAAGCCAGAGAGAGATCCTCCTGTCTCACAAACCTTCAAAGATTCTTCAGCTCTTTGGGAACCAAAGCATTGGGTGGGCTTTCCAGCATGAGAGGCCAACTAGAGCTGGCCCAATAACTGTGTGAGCGGAGCGCACACAAGGTTATCAGTGAGACACACACAGGAGGCCATATTTCTACCCCTCCCCCTCCCATTGTCACCTTCTCGATGGCTTTTTATGAGGCCATATAGGCAATGCTACACCCCCAGGCTCCCACACCCACACCACCACCGCCGCATGCACAGCTAATACCACTTTCCAAAGGAAGAAAATCCGTTTCCCAAGCATCTCATGACAGTTAGAAATTCCTATCAGTACCCACCGGTTTTACAAATAATTATTTTAACAGGTTATATATCGTGGTGACAACGGAGTGTCTATGTCTTTGAGATGAAAATACTTTATACTTTCTGCTGATAAACTCAAACACAAAGTCCAAACTTTGGACACATTTTAATAAAAAGGTAGATCAAAACATAATGAATACCTGCTCAAAATGCTGCTATATAGAGCCTACTCAGGCTGAGGCAGTTTATAAAGTGGCATGTCTGGATTTAAAAAATTGTCAGACAATTCCTTTTGCGCAAACACTATATATACTAGTGTGTACTGGTTCAAACGTAGTCTACCGAAATCCAATTTTCTGTATATGTTTATGTATTTAGTTTATCTTTAGGTCAAGTTTCATAAAGGAAATTTAAATATATTCTCTTAGAAGGAAAGAAATGTCTCATTTCTCTTTACAGTCTATATAACACCTAGCACTGTCTCCAGCATGTATAAGGAATTACATAAATGTATACTGAATTAAATCAAATGGGAAACTCAGGGAAAGTAATTATGTTAATTTTCACATGAAAATAACACTAAATCAAATGGTGACTTCTGATATTTGATGAAAAAAATAAAGTCACAATAGTCGTGGGAAATTAACTCAAGAATCTCAGATTAATTTTCCATTAAAGTGAAATTGAATTATACTCACTCTTGCAAAGGACATGATATGCTAATATTTAACCATCAAAATTAGGAGAAATACATTTAATTTAAAACATAAGTGCCTATTTCCATGAGGTGTGGGATCCATTCTTTAAAGGCTGATGCCACAAGTAACAGTCACAAGCAATGGAAGGGGTCCTTGCATAGGCAGAGACATTAACACAGAACTCTGTTCCTAAGCTCTGTTGATGGCTTTAGTAGGGCTAAGTGACTAGGGAGGAAAGACTGAAAGAACAAACGTGGGTCCGCTTAAATACCAGGAATGAAAGAGGACCCTGAGCTGGGTTCTGACCCTGGACGCTAGAATGGAAAGAGAAGAGTTCACCAAGGGCAGAGCTCACAAATGCACAGCACTCAGAGTGCCAATGTGTCTTCTGACTGAAGCCCTGAGAAGCTAAGCATGGCAACAGTCTATTTCCTGTTGGTTCATACACTTGCTTCTATATCCCATCATCCTTCACATTCCCATTAAAGACAAGTCTAGATGAATGAGGCAGGTAAAGGTTCGGAAAAGAAAACCAAACCCACTTCTATCGTTATTTTTACGTTTTTTTATGATACAACAGACCTTTAAGAGAATTTAATCGAGCAGGCTCACCACGCTCATCATTCCCTTGAAGGCAAGTTCTTCAGTTGGGTGTCAGGGTTGTGCCAACTCATAGAATGATTTTCAGAAATCTGCCATGATATCCAAGGCTCACACATCATAAATCCAGAACTTCGAGCACGTCTCTCTCACAGTAGAACTCAAATGGCTGGGAAGCATGGCTACTCCTGGAAAAGTCTTTCTTTATAAGTTCTAGACGAGGATCTCAAAGCACTCAACTGTCCCTTGTGGGCCACAGTCTCATAATTGTTCATTTCTCACTGGTTTCCACTTCTCCTCCTCTTTTGCTCTCATTGGACCCTCCCAGCTTCTGGATATCTCCTGAATCCTTGGTTCCCTGGCATTAAGTCGCCCTGGCTGTCAGTAGGAATGAGAATAATACCTCATTTTTATGTAGAACTTCAGCATTCAGAAGGGGCTCTCTTGGGCCTTCTCTTACTTGATTTCACTTGCAATAGGTCTTATTATTATTCCTCTTAAAGAAGTAGTGAAGCGGACTTTGCAAGGCCCCATGAAAGCTTGCTGACAGGAGATTGCAGTCAGCTATTTGTAATTTCATCCTGCCCACCTCGGTGGCAAGAGATACCACCTAGGACACCAGCGACCATGCCTTTGCACAAAGACTCAGCCTCATTAGCATCAGATTCTAACCAAATGAGCGACTCTACCTTGAAAAGAAATACAAACCACATAAAGCAGCCCACAATGCCCACTGGCAGTGAGTCCCTTGGAAAAACAACAGTTGTGTTGAACCAAAGTTCTCTATGTAGCCAGCTCAGAAGATGAAATTAAAATAAGCCAAACAAAACCTAACCGTGACTAAAATAGGTATGTGTCTTTTTGCTTCCAGCTCTCTCAAAAAAGTAACAATAATGCAATACTATATATCTTCAGTTAATTAATGCAATTTTTTTTTTTTTTTTTTTTGCAGCAAGCTTTTGTACCTCATTCTCTATTACAGACCATCTGTCTCTGTGAATAGTTAGTTCTCACCCACAGCCTGCTTCCTAACCCTTAGAATAAATGTTATCTCCTCCCAAGCCAAAAAAGCGTTCTGTTAGACCAGAGGGGGATAAGGGCTTACATCTCGAGTAGACGGATACTGTTACTTTCTCATGTACACAGCAGCCACCTCTGGTGTTAATGAAGCTGCACCTTCACGCCCGTGAACAAGAGCCATGGTGTTTATAACATGAACAACTCTAACTGGTCAATCAGACGGCACAATTTCTACCCAGAGAAAGAAAAGCTTAATTCCGTTACCTCTAAGTGACTTCGCCTCTCAGCAATCACACGTTCATCCTTGTTTCCAAATAGTTTCTTTGGAGGGAACTCAAGGGTAGCAAGCTGAAAGACATATTTTATAAGAGATGGATTAATATCACATCAATGACCCTTGGGTGTTTACTAATCTATTGTTTAGAGTCACTATCATGGCGCAAAAAGGGGAAGATTTTGGGAGTTTAAAGATGGCAGGTCTTCCCTTGCTTTGTCACCAACTGACTGCGTGACCTTGAACAGACAGGGCAAGATTCCATGACCGTCAAATGAGGAGGGACGGGGACTCAAAGGAAAAAAACAGATCTGAGTCTCAGTATTTTGTCTCAGGCAACGTATTAGATGCTTGGCCAGATGGTGTTTCACAAGTTTATTTGTTAAAACACAAGTTTGTTCTTCTTTTAGTCCCCTTCTTACACTAGAATTCAATTATTTTTGTGCTGAGCTAAGAATGTGAAAACTTAACTTGCACACTACCTGAACATTTTATAAAATAGTTCTGAGACCATTGTTCAGGTTCTTTAAACATTCCATATTGCCTTTTTATAGCTGCTGTTACAAATGAAGAATTCCTGTGCGAAAAGAGGACCTCTCTTTGAATCTTTTCACCTCGTTCCTTAGAGAATAAAGGTTCAGAATTTGTTTTGAGCCAGGTCTTCGGATTTCATAGTTATTTTCTTTGTGCTTCTCTTCTTGGAGGTATTAAAATTGTAATAAAAAGATAAGTTTTATTATAGACTGGGAGGCAAGAAAGAACTGTATAATCTGGTGAGAACCTGACCAGCCAGTGCTGCTCTGGTTGAATGAATGCTAAGCAGCAGTAATTGCTGGTGTTGATGAAATTCACTACGCCCTGCCTTCCTCACCTGGTCGGGTTCAGACAAATCGAGAAGTCAGTGAAGAATTATCAAGAAAAAATGAACAATATTTCTTCCACAACATGCCACAAATCCCTGTTTTATATATATGCAAATCTCTTACTTGATTTAAATTTTTATTACCACAGCGGGAATCAAAAATTAAGAACTGGCATTGATACACACAGTGCCTCAGTATTAAAGTATAAGAATATACCGTAAGTGAACAACTTGATGAATTTTCAACATCTCAACACACTGTAACTGCCACCAGGAGGAACTCCCCCAAGCACTCCCAGTCATGCCCTCCCGAACTCTAGAAAGGTTGACCCTAGCTAGCCCGACTTCCAAGAAGTACAGCTCAGCTTTGCCTATTTTTGACTTTATGTAAATGGTAACATGCAGCACGAACTCCTTGGTGCCTGCCTTCGCCACGCTGCCCCATGTTTCTGAGATCCATTCACGTTGCTGTGTGTGTCAACAGTTTGCTCATTCATTCCTGTGGCAGTGTACTACTCCATTACATGAATATTCCGTTTATTTGTTCAACAGTCTTTCATTACTGGGCTTTTGGTTTTAGGCCATTAGGAATTGCGCTGCTGTGAATATTTTCCCAAAAGCATTCTAATGAACTTATGCGGGGATTTCTGCTGGTCAGAGTCTTGGGAGTAAAAATGCTGCATCTTGGGGTATGAAAGTGTTCAGCTGTACTCGAAATGATCAAATGGTTTTCTGAAGTGGTTTAACTACCTGACACTCCCACCAGTAGTGACTGAGAGATCAACTGCATCCCATTAGCTCCAAGATCTAGTGCTGTGGCTTCTCGCCTTAGCAATTCTGGTGGGTATGCAGTAGTTTCTACTGTGGTTCATGTTCGTATTTCTCTAATGACTAATGATGTTGAGCATCTTTTCACTTACACGCTGACCATCTGGTTAGTCATTTTTGGTAAGTGTCTGTTCAACTCTTTTGGTCATTTTTTATTAGGTATCTTTTTTTCTTATTAAGAGTAATTCTCCCTTTTACTCTCTTCAAGGTATCTCTGATGACTTTATGGCCCTTTTCTAAAGTTTACTTCATTTGGGCAGACATTCACTCCTTTCATACTCTAGCACTCTCTCTACCAAAGCAGAGAAAACTGTGGAGGGATGGGGTGCACCACCCCTTCTCCTCCCTCTCTCATCAGGTTCTAATTCTGTTGCTGACTCTGAGTTTTAAAGTCAGTTCAAGGTTAAGTGAAAGACCATGGGCACTGAGGTAAGACAGACCTAGTCTGAATCTTGGCTCGACCACTATCTAGCTGACTAGTCATGTTTCTCTCTGCCTAAATACTCTCTGCTGAAAAGGCAGAAAATGATACTAAATTTCACGAGGTTTCTGTGAAGATTCAGTGAAGTAACAACACAGAGAGTTTAGCTACTGTTCTTACTTGCTAGAGATCTGCTTATGACTAAGAAAGCACCTTGCCATTTCCTCTTGGACCCTCTTCCTATCCCTGGATTGGTGATGTGGCTTCGAGAAGCACAGGGTTTTCTGGAACCCTGGCCTCACAAGCACACACACACTTCCCATATGTTGCAGCTTAGAGAAGACAGGTACACCAAGAGTGTCTTTTGGGCTTCATCCAGCCCTGATTTTTATCTTGTACAGTGTGTTTCTCCCCACTGCAGTGATGCTGGAACCTTGGCAGGCCTGCTTTCACAGTTGGTTGTTTTGTCATTTTCTTATATGGCTGATGAGGTGATGTAGTTTCTGTCAGGGGAAATTTATAGTCACACTTGCGTGCTCAATCAGAAATGGTGCACTAAAAGGACTTCAGGCAGCTGAACCGGGTGGGAAGTAAGCATTTAAATGTCCTCGTCATCCCCAGCAAATACTCTATTCTGAAGCGGAGGATAAAATTTGGGGCTGTTAATATCCACCCTGTGAAATAAGTATGTATAAATTATGTGTAAAACTGTCGTTCAGATTTTAGGGAAAAAAGGGTACCTGTTAACACCTTTCAGGCATATAATCAGGGGACTATAATATTCACCCATTTAACTTTAGAGACAAGGAAATGCGGTTCCAGAGTTAGGTGACACAGAAAAGTTCGCAGTCACCGGGTGGCTGGGTCCACATGAGGAATTGACGCTGACTCTACGAGTCTCACCACATGCCATAGCGGGGGCCCACAATGTATGGAATAATCCCTTTGACGTCCTCGTGGCTCCAGTATTCAGATGGAGGAAAGTAACCCTTCCTTAAGTATACCAAACCAGAAAAATGATGTGGAGCTGCTAAACAGTGGTTGCAAGAGCAGCTAACAGCACCTCGCTGAGGACGGGTACCCACGAAGGGAGCAGGAACACGACAGGGGAGAGCAACAGCAGTGGGAGTAACAGATGAGGGGCTGGGTTGGGAGGCAGGCTCCCAGCAGGATTCCTGGGACCCTTAAGTTTAGTCGGACCCTATCACCTTACTTCTCTCCCCATAAAAAGTCAGAATGATGGCGGCTCTCCTTATATGTAGCTGAAGGGTCACAAAAAGGAAGAGAATGACCAGAAGCAGAAGTTCCAATGTGATTCTCGATAGCAAGGCATGGTCCTGGGCCCAAGTGCTACTGGTGGGGCTGGGACACAGGCAAACTAAAGTAGAAAGGCAAGGCTGTGAGATAAATTTAGAAGAACACCACCTTCATTAAAATAATTATATTTACATCAGAAACAGCTCTTCAACTCTCTTCCTCCCAGTAGTATGGAAATGACCTCCATTTCTCCTTTTTTAGAGAAATCTTAACATGGCTTTTTAGCCCTTGCTATCTATAAGCTCTTAGGCTAAATGAGATGAAATTGCCAATTTTGTAAGTTAAAAATGGTTGAATATCAGCAATTTCACCTGGTTAAACCCTGCATAAAACTTTTGACATTTTTAAGCAACCACTAGGGCAAAAGATACATTCCCATCTGCTTTACCTGCCAAGCGTAAGAATTCTCACTTGATGTATTATCAGTTGGCTATATCAAACTGATATTCCTTCAAAAGAATATTTCTCTTAAAGTACCCCAAAATAATACTAAACTAGAAATATATTAAAATATCCAGGGCAATGAAATGACTAAGGAGTTGGGAACATAGGTAGGTGGTGCAGGAGGCCATTTGGGGACCAATAGCTGTCATTGACCCAGAACATTCTGTCACGGTCACCTGAATCAGGCCATCCTCCAGAAGGGTAAAGGACACCATTGTCTTTATCTGGACTAGAGAAAGAGGACAGCAATTACTGCTTTGTTCTCAAGACCGTAATATTATAAAAATCCACGGAAGAGTTTCAAAACCTAGGATAGATAAGAGGCCTAAACTGACTTTTTCTCTCTGCAAGTACGAAGTGACTGCCTCATTTACTTTATTTTATTTTATTGATTGATTGCCTCATTTATTTTAAAACAGACAGCAAAAGCAATCCTCTGTAAGTTTCATTTCTGGGTTGTGAATTAATTAAATGGTCCAAATAATTTTTAAAAAGGACAATTTACCAAGATCCCCAGAGCCACTGGTTAGGATAAAGTACGTGGAGAGCCAAAACAAGCAAAGAAATGGACAAAAAGGAAACAAATGAGAAACAGAAACTCTTATAATTTGCTGAAAGTGCCATCTGAAAAGTAATTATTTCCAACAAATTAACAATACAAGAATGGGCTAAAAGGGGGGCGATTCCAAACTCTCCCTGACTTTTCCATTCATGTCCAACATATAGCAGCATCTTTTGTGTGCTTGGTTTCTCATGTTGCACAGAGATTTTTAAGTAAGAGATATTACCTGGACATTTTCACTTCTTCTCAAGTTCTTTATATTCATAAATTTTCATTTTTATTGCCTCATTTTTTAATATAGCAGATGGTCTAGATTTTATTTCCATGAGAAACACTGTCAGGAACAGTGAATGGCAATCTGTAGGTAGAGGAGAGGCTCCTCTGATTTCCTCTGTCACCTGTGACAAAGGAAATACAGTGGCCCACATTTCTAAAAACAAACAAACAAACAAAAAAAAACACAGTTCCTTAAGTCCTATATTCCTTACAATAGCTAAATTCTAGAGGGACACAGATAAATAGTTCTGACTCATCTACAAATTATCAAAATACTGGGATTCGGTAACAAGGGAAAAATAATTTTCTTTATAGAAGATTTCATTATCATAAAGAACAAGTGCAACCATTCTCCCCTTATACCTTTCACAGAGGAAGTGTCTCGTGTTGAAAAGTATGATTCTAACAAAAATAATCTTTCTATACACCATAACATGTAAGGAACCAGTTCTGGTTAAAGATGGTGGAGCTCATCTTCTTCAAAAGCACCATCAGAAACAACAGAAGAGATGAAAAGGAAACACTCCGTCTCCAGACTGGGAAACTGCCAAAGCCCCGTACTGCAGGCCAGGCGGCACCCAGGGAAAGCACTGCTGAGGGCCTTCCTCACCTTACCTCCAGACTGCGGGCTCCATGAGTGATCCACCAAAGCAAACATCCAAACTCTCGGGCATTCCTACTACACTGTGATTAAAGAGGCTAAAAATCTAGGGACAGGGAGAAGGTGGGGGACACCTGCAGCAAACAGGAAGGTAAGAAGGGGCCGTGGGTAGAAGAACCTGGAGAAGCTCACAGTGTTAGAGGGAAGAAAGGTCTGAGGGAAAGCATTTGACCCTACAGTGACCCCACAGCCCTCGTGAACACCAGAAAATAAGGGAACAAGTGTCTCAAAACAAAGAAAAAACTGGTGGAAAGAAATTCAGAAAAATTTCAGGCAGTTTAGGTAAGGAGTAGGTTGCTGTCTTCATTATCCCCAATATTTGTCCCCCCTTGCCCTTGTGATAAACCAGTTACTTCGCTCAACAATTAGTCCATATCACCTAAAGATGAGAAGTAAGGGGCTCCTTGGTGGCTCAGTTGGTTAAATGTCTGCCTTCGGCTTGGGTCATGATCTCGGGACCTGGGATCAAGTTTTGCAAGAGGCTCCCTGCTCATAGGGAGCCTGCTTCTCCCTCTGCCCCACACTCCCCCACATCCTGCCACCTGTGCGCGCTCTCTCTCTCTCAAATATTAGACGTGCGTTAATAATAACGTATCAGTATTAGTTCACTTGTTGTGACGTAGGTACTATACACACGTAAGCTGTTAATAATAGGGAAGCCGTAAATCTAAGGCTATTAGAATAAAATCTCTGGTTTCTGATGTGACACGTTAGAAGCTTGGAAGCCATCGTCCTTGTCCTCACAACAAGAAACAGGCTGAACAGACTAGATGTTGAAAGACTCAACAGCTCTTCTTTGATCCGTCCGAGAACTGAGGCTATGGGCAAACTGATGTCCCCAAACTGGGGAGACAGGTGGGCGGAGACAGAATAGCAGCCTCGTGGGCGCAGAAGCCTGTACTGGGGCCAGGAAGAGTCCGGAAACCTTCCAGATGTAACCCGGGAGTTACTGGAGGCTCAGTGCAGAGCGGTATTTGCCTTACAAGCTTGGTGTCTGGGTGGGGTCCACATACTTCTGTTACTTTTACCTCCACCCACGTCTTCACTGGGAGATGACAGAAAAATCCACTACTTTCTGGCAAGAGGAGAGAAAAAGTAACCATTTTGAAATATATCCAGAGCCTGCCTCAAGGGAAACTCTTTTACTGGAATCTAACCATTACATTGGGTAACCAAAGCCTAACCAACCTAGGGAGAGTGGAATGCCCAACAGCAGGCTCACTGGAAAAGGAAACCTGATCAAAGGCCTTCCCCTCCCGCCACACCTCGCCACGCATCAGGGGAGGTTCCCGCACAACAGATTACAGATCAAAGAACTGCAAGCCTCGGATTCTACTGAAGAAGTCTCTAGGAAAACCCAAAGGGTTTCCTCTCTAGGGGAGACCCAACCAAGGGCACTGGGGGAAAGGTGAGCTTCCGAAACCACAGCTACAGCAAACTGGAAACACCATCTGCATCCCAGCCTGGGAACCTAGAACCTCACACCAATAGGTCCATCTACCTCAGTCCCTTTTAGGCAATACACCATATCTGGCTTTCAGCAAAAGCTGAACAGGGCATGCTGAAAGGTAAAAAACAAACAAACAAACAAACAAACAAACGAAAAGCATCTAAACTATTCTCAAATAAAGAAAGCTGACTGAACAATCAGTACCACCACACCCTCTGTGCCTACTCCTCATCTAGCCTCCCTACCCCCAAACTGCTTAAAAAAAAAAAATTAATTGGAATGAAAGTCCCAGTAGAAGAAACAGAAGTAGAATAAATAAAATGAAAACAGATGAGCATAAAGTACATAAAGAAAATAACCCAACATGAAATGTGCTAAGGGAAAGGGAATGTGACCCACAGGTTTAGACCTAACCGAAGTGTCTTTCAAGTGTGCAGGCCACAGAGAGACATTCTCTCTCTGCACGTAAAAACTCAAAACACATCAAGGGGCATCTTTTCCAAAAGGTACTGGATGATTAAAAATAACCAACCAAGAGCAGCACCATATAAAGATCTCAGGAATGAAGAAATGATGGTAAAGTAATTACTGTCTCTGTTTAAACTCACAACCAAGAGGGAAATATATCTGGCTTAGGTATAAAAGAATGTGAATACTATATAACTTGACAATGTAAAATAATAATATAAAATGACTTTTAAAATTCAGAAGATGGCAGTTAAAGCGTGCTAATTTTGTCTTTGTTACAAGAGTCAGTTGGTGGATGTGAGAGTGATCTGGCTGAGGCCTCTGTCACCCTACAATTCGCCAGAGCTGACTCAGCTGATCTGGCTGGTTAGGCGGGTGCCCCCTTCCTCTCTCACTGCTCCATGTGCGTCCCTCCCCCTGGAAGCTTCCTGTCCAGTAGCTCAGTCATAGAGGATGACTTCCCCCACTAGAGGAAGCACTGTTCTTCGGTCAAGGGTATACGAGTAGCTGCACTCCTCTGCTAGGACCTTCAAATGCATGCTCAAAAGTCAATTGATTGTTCATAAAAGGGAAACACAAGTGATAATTTGTAAAATGGAAACACATTTGAAAACTAGCAACTCACATTCTTATGTTTGTTTATAATCCTTCTGCTTAAAGTCACATATATTTTAGAGAACTTATGACTTCTGGCAGAGCAACATTTAATTTGAAGTTCAGCAATTTCTTCAGTTTTATTTCATTTTCTTTCACTTCTGACACCTTCAAGTAAAATTAAATTTAATGTTAGCAATTAAAGATAGGATATCTAGAATGAACCTAACGTTATAAAGGTATTGCATTCTTTCTTCTTTTTCTCATTTTAATTTTTTTCCCAACTTACATATCCATCCTTTTATCCATGCCTATCCATTTAAGTACTTAAGATAATGTTTATTAAATAGTAACATTAATTATATTTAGAGAATGATTTGGGGCTATCTGTTGCTTTCTCCCTATATTATATGAAATTTTTATAAATGAGCATGCATCATTTTTATAGAAACAATAAAAAGTGATTATTCTCTTTTACAGATTTAATGGAACAGTTAAATTAACACCATATGTCTTTTTCTTTTAATAACCTGGGATTTGGGGCAATCAGATTTCAAGTCTCAGTTCAGCAATGAGCTGCTGGTACAATGTACGAAAACTAGTTTCTAGTTTTATCACTTGTGAAACCTGAAGGAGTTGAACGAAGAGGTTCAAGTTCCCTTTCAGCTCTGAAATTCTGTATCTCAAGTACCGTTGATTAAAATTGTATGTGGGACCTTAGAAGTAGCATTTCAGGTACCCAGGAGATGTTTTACCTATTCTCTTGGCTGTACTGCCTTTGAGGACTGTACTGACTTCCTGCAGATCTTTGCCGCATTCTTATCTGAAGACAGGCCAAGGCAGGTAGAAGGAAAATAGGGCCCAATACAGTAATGAAGCATGTGACTTCTGAAGAGGTTGTAGAACAGGAAAAGGACAGACACAAATGGGAATGCAGTATTCATGAGAAATCCCTTAAAATGGTACCTCTTCCTGCTGCAGCCATTATCCCTGCCGCAGAAGTGGGAAATGATGTAAAGACATTTGAGCCCTTATGGGAAAATTGTACGTTAAAGTTAAAAATCATAACTAAGATCCAATAAATTGAATATCTGTGGAAGACATGGTAGTCCTGGAGAACACTGGAAGAAAACTTAGGAGCCCTATGGCCTACTTTGTATAATTATGAAATGTGATTATGCAAACTAAAACACAGGAAACAAACAAATGAGGATAAAACAGCACATTTCTTTGGCCTAAGAGAAACATTATGACAAGCTTGTTCTGCAATTCAGTAAGTAAAACATATTCTAAAGACAAAAAGACTGAAATAAAAGCCATTAGAAAAATGAAATCAGTAATTTTGAGGCCTACCAATTTCCAGTGAAATTTGTCTTTCCCTTCTTCAGTGATTGTGGAGTCTAAAAACACGTTATTAACTTTATTCTGAACAATGGGCCTCTAATTTTATAGACTGAACAACAGATCTACATGAAGAACAATCAACAAAGTCAGATAAGACACCTAGTAGCTGCTTATAACTAACAGCCACTTTATGGAATTATGTGTGAATCTCAGTTTAAGGAAAATGAAAGCATTGAGAATCTATTCATCCATCATGCTAGCTAGCCATGTATCTATGTATCAGCAACGTAGTCAGCATTCTCTGTTGCTTTGTAATCTTTCTTAATGATCTCAGAGTGAAATGTTCATCTCCAAGTTGCTTTTTCTCTTTCTGATTCCCGGTGAACTGACACAGCCCAATTACCTTCAAAGACCCATCACGCTCAAACCCTGACTTCATTGTTGACTAGATTATAATAAGATAGGTCGGCCCCTCTGCTGCCATCAAGAAGACAAATTATGCATAATGGAAAAGTTTGCTTTTCCTATAAGCCTTTCTCTTTTGACCAAGTTCACTTTTTAGGTTAGCCAGACCCTTATTAAGTCCAGGTGGTCTCAGAGGCAACAGACAGCACAGATTTTGATAAATGGCATCGCTATTCCTCTGGATATAAATAAAAGCAGCCCTTATACAAAAATTTAAATGAGTGATAAAAAGTCTTGCTTCTGTTTTATGATTT
Organism: Mustela nivalis; assembly: GCF_964662115.1. Taxonomy (NCBI): domain Eukaryota; kingdom Metazoa; phylum Chordata; class Mammalia; order Carnivora; family Mustelidae; genus Mustela; species Mustela nivalis. Next base: position 104,011,644 of record NC_139027.1, on the reverse strand, counting down.
TATAACAATTAAGCTGCTGAAACTAGATTATAAATCACTGAAAGAAAACTGAAAACAACTAATAAAGTGTGGAATCTTTACTAATGAAAGAAAAACATTTGACTTCTGTTACCACCTAATAAAAGTGTATTTTATTTTCATTCCTCATTTGTTAGGCATTTTTTTTTTTCCCTTACTCCTGTAACACTTGGCTACCTAAGTAGTACCCAATTTTTAAAGACCGGGGGGGGGGGGTTCTTCCATCTGGCACTCTAATTGGTCAAATTAACCGGTCTTTTACAAATAGACATACCTTCACAATGACTGACAGCATTTGAAACATCCACCCCCTGCGGGTCTGTGGCTGTAAATTATAGCCACTCCAGCTTTTGAGAAATGCAAATAATGAAAACTCATCAAAGAGCTGCCATAATTCTCAGAGCTGACGAGGTGGGAGCATTTCTGACTACTGAAAATTAATAGCAGCTTCCAAGGCCTTATAAGAACAGTTGTCACTGAGAAATACACTCACAAACAAATAAGCAATTCTCTTCCAAGTTCTGTTAGAGGCATGAAGGAGCGACTCTTCAGAACAACCTAGGGGGATTACTGAAGGAGCGATGAATTACCTTTGGACCTTTGATATGAGAACAAGCACACCCCCAATATTTATGAATACCTTGCTACATGCCTCACCCCGAGCCGGGCACATTCGTGACTCTTCTTGAATATCTGCTGAATGAGGGAGCAAGGCAGGCCTCTGTGCTGGTGGTCCATGTGGAGCAGCCAGCAATTACAATGAGGACACACCACTGACAGAGCTGCTGTCCTGCTGTTATCGAAGTGCTGAAACTCAGAGTCATCCTGGGTATAAAACTGTCACTGGGCACTCAGTAAAAACTGCACTGACCTGGTCATATTCGGCATAAGGATTGTAACTTTTCCACGTAAAATCTTACTCCTCCCAAAGCCAGTCTCAATTTTATTTAGGCATGAGCCAGGAAAGACAGATTTGAGGACATTCATATGGGCTGCAATGATTTTTGAAAGTGAGAAATGTTTCAGATTTGTGAGAATTTAATATTGCATATTTAAGAATAATTATACAGTTGGACTTACTCAAATGCTTGCATTTTCCATCTTTTATTATGATGTTAGTTGCCCCTTTCAGGGACGGAAGCATGGCAGGAACCTATCATTGTCACACATTTCACAGAAGAAACCGAGTTTCTAGTTCTCCGTGGGGACTTGCTTATGTAACAGATTTTTGCAGAGAAGGCATGTTCTCTGTGGTCTCATCTGGGGTATTCTGAAAACTCCCTCTTCTTGAAGGAACACGGTCATGGAGAAGGAGACTCAAAACAAAGAAGGACTAGAAATCTGGAGACATGAACCTCGCCTACACCCCAAGTCTTGGTGCAACTTGCAACAAAACTCTGGGCATTTGAGTCCTCATGTCTAAAATGAGAAACCATGCTGTACCCATGCTGTACCATCACCCATGGTGAACTTACATTTTGTAGAGTGCAAACGGGTCCAACCCCTGCTATAGAAGTCTTCTCGTCAGCTACGCTATGCTTCAGAGTTTTGGGTGGTCAAAGAAACAATCCACATGCTCTCACTCTCTAGGCTTAAACTCGCCTCTCATTAACTTTGACAAGATTATTGGTCCCTGGAAATTACCTTTTAGAACTGGTGACCTATAATAATGAAAAATCAACTAATGCTCCCAAGGTGGATGCAAAAGAAATGACAGGTAGCACATTAACTAGTGGCCCGAAGGGCATCGTTTAGGGAATTTGGTCCTTAACTACACACTCTTAGGCCCCACATTGGATTTACCAAATCAGAATTTCCTAGTGTGGCGCCTGTGCCCACATATCCCGGAAAAGCTTCCCAGCAAATTCTGATGCTTTTTGCTCCCAGCTACCCCTACCCTTGAAAGCAGTGACTTAAATACTGTTTGTTTATCAGGTGGAGAGAATGGTATGATGCAAACCATACAGTGAAAATGCCTGGGTCTCTCATAACATACTAGGTCAGGAAACTGGCAGGCAGCATTCTATTTTTGCCTTCATAGCTGTTTGCTATTTAAAAATTCAAGGGGGCTGAGGGCTTGGTGCAGGTGAATTTATCTAAGGCTTACTGGATGCTCCCTGTGGCTATGGTGGGTAGCATTGTAATTTGGGTGGTGAGTAGATTTGCAATTTTTATATTAAATTTGGAATGCTGGTTATAAAACTGTTGAGAATGCATTTCAGTGATGGATGGTAAATAGTTGTCCAAAACAAATCCAAGGCCAACAGCCAGTTTCTTTTCTTTCCTTTTTTTTTTTTTTTGGTGCTGCTTTAGGGAAATTACTTGGAAAATAAAGATGGTGAGAAATGGTTCTATCAGCACAAACTGAAAGTTCATATACAAATTAAATCACCTCTTGCCTAATCGTTTTTTTCCTCTTCCCATTGGTATTTACTAGGCACCCGGAGACTGTGAGATAGAACAGTTGCTCTAATACAGCAATCTTTCATGCTTTACTCGAAGGCTCTGAAAATGTTTTTCTCCCTTAGCTCTATAGGGAGAAGGGAGCCCACTTGGGGATGTGGCCAGTGGAGGCTGATCTCCTGTTTGATGCTCGGGGATTCTAACTGAGTCCAACTCAACTCTAATTGTGGCAACTCAGTTATGAGGCAGACAGGCCCATTCCATGTTCCATGGGACTTAGGTTCTCAGCACACACAGGCATTAAGAGTTCCCTTAGCATTACTTGGATGGTACATTTTAATCCATAACATAGCCCATTTCTATGGTTCATCCTCTTGCCACTAGGCAGACCAACACACACCTGCTTCGGAATCGTTCTTAGGCCACGATTACAAAAGGGCCCTTGGTGATGGAACTCCAGTGCCTCTCTGCTTCCTGTGTGAGACAATTCTCCTGAGAGGTGAGGTGCCCACTAGGCTCCAGCACTTGGAAGGGAAGGCTTCTTGTTAAATGTATTAAATAAAGTTCTCTAAAAATCAGAGTTTGGTGTCTCTGAACCTCCTAGAATGAGCAGCTCTCAGTGACCCTCTCATCTTCCAACCCCCTGTCCTACTACTTCATTAACTACGTTCAGAGCCCACAAGCCCACTCATCCAGGAAGCAGGTGGCAGGGACACTATGTCTTCACTATTTGCTCTAACGGTTGAGAGGGAACATGGTGTTCAAACAGTCTTTCTTTTCAGCTTCTTGATGAGCTGTTTTTTGATCTGATGGACCCTTAGACTAGGACATGGATCTATAGGTAAACTTCGTGGACACTAGACACTAACAGGAACTCTGCCTTTTCTGTGGCAAAGAGAGACCATGTGTTTCTGAGCATCTAACTTGACTGATGTTTAAAGGGATTAATTATACTACTGATTTTAACAGGGTAAAAAAAATTTCATACAGATAAAGAGCACTGCAGAAATGATTTGCATGATAAAACTGCAGAGACATGGTCTCTAGCAGATGCTTCATATGACTCCATAGTCACTTGCAATAACATATTTTAGCTGAGGCTTTCACAAGCTTTTACAAACTGGCTGTGGCATTATCGTTGTACAGACGTGGAATCTGAAAACACAGGGTTTAATTTGATTAAGATTCCATACAAGGTCAATGAAGGGGAGCAAAGAAAGAAAGCCAGAAGGAGCTATTATCTTGTACTATACATGTCAGTCTATCAAAAGGACAAATTAATTCAAGACAAAAGGGAAACCTATTTAAAATCCAGAAGAAAGTGCTAAGATCAAGGAAAATGAATAAATAAAAATAAAACAACAATTTAAAAAACCTTGAATTATGCAGCACCTCCAGTGAGGGCTCAGCCTACTCAGACAGGGACTCTGAAAATAGAATGAGCATAGCACTCCATTAGGATTTGAGATCACCTGCAGCCAATCTATTTTTCCTTAGTATTATACAGGACAAAGAACTTTCTTTTCTTTTTTACTCTTAAAATTTGTCACTGTACAAAAGCAATGGACCCAATTCTTCTTTGGTTTCTGCTTTGCTCATGCCCTCAATCTCCAGGCCTGCATTTCATGGCACCCAGTGGCTCCTTGGCCCTTCAATTCACAGATTTGTTTTGCGTGTAATAATCCAAAATCCCTTCTGTTGTCTTCACAGACATACGTTACAGCTAATAGTCAACCCCTCCCTGCTTTAACTGGTTCACCACCCAAGTGTGTATAAAGTATCCCTGAGGGGTTTTTAGTTGATCTCCTTCTCCTTAAGGAGATAATATAGTATACAATAAATAATTAAGGAAATAAAAGTAAGTAAACAGGGAAATGAGAAGACTTAGCTGAATGACAGGAAGGAATTCTTAAAACCTTGTCACTACTGGAGGCAAGGCCCTGGGGCTCTCAGTCTCCCCAGTTTCTGTGTGTTCTCTTCCTAATCTTGATTCTTTGTAAATTGGTCTTTAAAAACAGTGGAGCAATTACTAAATTGCTTCACAGGGGAAGTATGCCTATCTGAATCAGAAGGTGTGTAGATATCTTCAAGAAGAGGAGGCACATGGGTGGCTCAGTTGGTTAAGCATCTGACTCTTTCGTCTTGGCTCACGTCATGATCTCAGGGTAGTGAGATCAAGCCCATGCTGGGCTTGTGCTGGGCATGGAGCTTACTTAAGATTCTCTTCCCCTCTCCCTCTGCCCCAACAGCAGCTACTCCCACCACCCAGCTCTCTCTCTTTCAAAAAAAAAAAAAAAAAAAAAAAAAAAAGACCATGCACGGAGAGGTAGTCACAACAGCAAGAATCTAGAAATTACCCATATGTCCATGAAGAGGATTCTGTAAAATCCGGTAAGGTGGTATGCCAACTTTGTTTACTAGGACCACTGCTCTTAGCAGAATGATCAATCTCTTGGTAAATGGATAAAGTGTTGGTAGACTGGGGAAGTGACAGCTCACTGGTGGGAAGCCATAGCTCCAGCCTTCCCTGAGTGAGATAACTCTTGTAACTCAGGATGTCCCCATAGGTACTCTTCTGGCAAGCAGAGCTATCTGTCTTAAACCTTTCTCAGGTCCCTCAAAATTCTAAGTATGGCCTATGGGAGTCCTGTCAGACTGAATGGTTAGCTGGACCCAAGAAGACCTTCGGAGGGCACTGTGAATGTTTACTTCCGGGGGCTAGATGAAAAGAAACTTTCACATTCTATGTACACATCTCTGAATAATTTCAATCTTTTACCATAAATATGTAACTTATGATCTGAAAGAAATCATCCCTGGAAGAAAAGAGAAAATTTCCATAAAAGGAACTGTCTTGTTAAACTTCTTTAGAGATATATCCCCCAGGAAAAACAGGCCTAAATTCCAGAAGGAAGTATGAATGAATAGGATATAATTCAGAGTTCCAAAAGATTATAATCTATAACCCAAACTAAAGGTTTTTTTTTGTTGTTTTTGTTCTTATCAAACTGAAGTTTTAAGGTGAACAGAGATTCTCTCTCTTGGCAAATAATTACAAATCCCGTGTATTTTGAATTCAAGCAGATTTTTTCAATATTTTCTCAGCTTGATTAAAAATATGAAACCTTGTATAACTTGGTAAATTTAGTATGTATCACCATTAAAAAAAAAAATCAACCATCTTTACCCTTAACTGAGAGAACAAGAGTAGTTTCCTATTTGTATAGAAGTAATGACCTTAATTTGGTGAAGGAGTGAGGTAAATAAAACATGTTCCCATTTTGGCTATGGAACAGTCATCTGTAAGAGAAAATTTTCAGCATCCCTCTATCTGAACCTTTTGACGTTCCTGAAGAAGCTCCGACTTTGACAAGTCAAGTGATTTCTAGGACACTGTCAGGCCAAGTAGATCATTTGGAGGTAGCTGATTACTTCAGTAAGATTAATATTATATACAGAGATGGCAATAATAGTTGCAATATTAAAAGCAGTCCTAACTGCTGAAGACCTAATAAACATTATTGATCTCAAGTCCCCATGAACACTCAGCAAGTAAGATTAGGCTGCACAAAAGGAAAAGTCAACTTTCCGTTAGAAAATATAGCTGATATTCAACTTGACATTTAAGCTTCGTCTTGAAAATGTTAAATGGGTGATGCTGTTCTCCCCTCACTAGAATAAGATTTATCTAGATCTACGATGACATGTTGCTGTATTTTTACAGGCCAACTTTTCCCCTCTATTTTTATTTGTATAGTATTGTTTGGTTAGAAATAGTAAATGGGATCCAACCACCTGGCCTTCCACACTGGCTTCTGCTGACCAGTTGTGTGACAAGAAGCAAGTCTCTGGCTCCAACCATAGGAGGTCATGAGCCACAAAGCCTAACACAAGCCCCAGGGCACCATTAGCACTCAGTTACTTGTGAGGAAATTAGCCAGAGTGTGGCTATTGCAAAGCTCAGTGGCATCCCCTCAGCCTTTTTAAGTAGCATAACTTCCCTTTCTAGAGGCAGTGTGCATTTTAGAATATGGCCACATGGTTTCAAATAGCTACTCATATCACCCCCTCTCTTTCAAATAGGTACACAAAAAAGTTCTTAACATTTTTTGCCCTGAGAAGAAAGAAATTGTGTCACAAAGTTAGACTCAACACAGACAAGCAATTTTCAATCCTGGGTGTCATTTAGATCATGAGCCAGTCTTCCAGAAAAAGGTTTCGTTGAGAAGTCATCCATAGAAAAAATAGAAATCCCAGCTTAGTTTGAATGTTCAGAACTTCTTTAATATCACCCCGTGGTTTCCTACAGCACACGGGATTGAGCTCCCGACCCTACATGATACAGTCCCTACCGACTTCCCTGCCCTCATCTCTACTACACCTGACACTTCCCAGGTCTTTTTGTTCTCAGAACATGCCAAGTGTGGTCCTATTCCAGGGCCTGTGCATTTGCTGTTCCCTCTACTGAAGATAAGCTTACCCCCACGTTTTCATGCTTGCCTCCTTTCTAACATTCAGATTTCTCCCCACGTGTCCAGCTATCACACCACATTATCATGCTATCACACTGCCTCGGCACTTAACATTGTCTAAAATTATCTTATTTATTGGTTTGCTTGTTTATTGCTCATTCTCTCTGTTTTGTGAGAGGAGGGAATGTGGCCGTCATGCTCACAGTGGTGATCAATGTGGAGTCTTTCAATACAGACTTACGACTGACTGAATGAATGAGATCAGCTTGATTTCCCTCATTCGAAGGTCACTTAACTTTCTTCAGCAGGTGTGTAATATACTCTCTTTCCTTGAGAAGAATTTTACATATGTGATCAACTCTGTTCATTAATTTCATTTGCTAACAGGCAACCTCTTTGATTTACATGTTTACATCACTGTTAACCTCGGGTGTATTTTCTTCTATTATATTTTTAAAAATTGCTTCTGTTTGTTTTGAAGTTTTCTTTAAAAACACTGACTAGGGCCATGCATTCTTTGTAAACTCATCTCTCTGGACTCAAATTTCAACTAATATGTAGTTTCGTCAGAAAGCCAACCCTGAAACAACCATGTACTAAAATGCCTAACCCCTTCTGCCCCATTACATTTTGCCGTTATTCTTCCTCAAAGGCATGTAGCTCACTTAAGATGGTAATCGTCACATAGCATATGAACTCATCAAGTGCTAGTTATTATATTTTCCTTGTTGACCATCAGTCTGTCCAAAGGAGTTGCGGATACATATGAGAAGACATTTTTGTTATTGTCCACCACTCCATTATTAGAATTTATGAAATTTGCCTACATAGTATGGCCCTGAACTTATGTCACTGAAAGAATGGATATGAAATAAATCATGGAATGAATGATACATATATATTATATTGATATGATATATACACATTATATCATCAGGGAACTTAGTAAGTTAATATGAATACCTGTACATTATTAAAGTATTGAGATAATAACTTATAATGATGCCGGTCATGAGCTAGCAAAGCTCACTTTAAAAACAAGTTACTCTATACATTAATATGTCCATGATACTTCCAATTTTTATTATCAATATTAACTTGGGACATGAAGAGTAAATTGCAAAAACTTAATAACTTGACTTTGATGCAGCTGCTTCTGGAACTGAAGCTTCCTGAGGAACACTGAACTAAAATTCCTACCCGAAGCTTCTTCAATTTTTAATTGAATACTATTAATACTTAATAACCAGATTTTAGATAATTCAATTTTACCAGAACTCAAGGAACCATCTTATTTACAAAAAGGAAATTTCTTTATATTTATACGGGATAAGGAAGAGGAGAAGGCATGGAAAGGTTAAGAAAACATCAGTTATTTAATGTGAACTGAACTAGAAAAAAATGTCCGACTAAGGTATTTTTTAGGATATCATAAGAAACTATAAAAATAGTGCTGAAAAGCAATACTTAGGGAAAGCAGGCATTAGACAGTGACTACTGACTGATCTGTAGTGAGTTCAACCCAAAATTCCCAAAGAGCTGTGCTGATACAAGATTTCCTTTAGTTGAAATAAAAGTAAATAAATAAATATTCACTTGGAAGATATACATTAATTTTAGAAATAATTTTCTCTGCTAAAAAGTTTTTCTTTTTTTAAGATTTATTTATTTATTTGTGAGAGAATGACTGAGTGTGAAGGCGGGGCATGGTTAGGGGCAGAGAGAGAGAGAGAAAGAAAGAGAGAGAGAATCCTCAAGCAAACTCTCCAATGGAAGCAGATATGGGGATTGATCATGATCTGACCCAAAACCAAGAGTCAGACACTTAACAGGCTGAGCCATCTGGGTACCCCAAAGGAAGATGTATTTTAAAAACCAGTCTTTGTCTAAAGAGGAAAAGAATAACAATGTATCAACAGACTCCCCATATCAGATCAGATGTATGAAATGCCTCCTTGCTTCTAGATAATTCCATTCTAACAATCTATCTCCCATCCACGTCTGGTGGAAAATTAACTTTTAAGACTTAACTTCTCATTAAGTAGAAGTCTAAGCATTAATACAGTCTTTTTTAAGAGAAGAAAAGGCAAATCTCTATTGAGGGATTTATTACTATTTCATTTTACTAGGTCTTACAGTTCAAAAGTTATAAATTGATTAAAATATTTATTTAAAATGCACTGTAAAGTTTATGAAAAGGATAGAATTCATTTACCATCACCTTACTATCACTTTCAAAATCTTATGTTTAGGAAATATTTCAATTGCGTAGAATGGAACTGGAAAGAAGAACAGAAGTTAAAAAGCTACCTTCGACAGATGAGTGATTGCAATAAAACTTGGTGACACTTACAAGCTGATACTTAAGGGGGGGGAGCATTGATAATGCAATCAGCTCATTTGCTTTATAAAATAAATGTTCTTAATTGGAGATAATTATTTTATAACTTACCTCTGCATACTTTAACTTCAATGTTTTATGCATTTCTCGAAAACGACTGTAGCGTCTGAATACGGTCCATGTCTCATCTAGGACAGTAATCTATTAACCGGGAAAATCAAAATAAATCAGCATTAATTAAAGGGAAAAAATGACTAGCGTTTTTTAAAAAAATAATTTTTAAATTAACAAAAAGTGATTAGCATGTAAAATTTCTCCAGAACCGAAAACATTAATCTAGCTGCATAAATAAGACTTATAAATAAAAGCGTACTCTACTTAAGGATGCATTTCTGGTTCTCAAATCTGCTTATAAGCAGTATGTGCTCATGTAAAATGAGAGACAAACAGTTACCTCTTACTTGTTTATAAAAAGGGTCCCTTAACCCTCCACCTGGGTTGAGGAAAGTAAATCCCAAAGGGTGACCTTTCTGTTATGGCACCATGCCCATGTAAAGTGTCAGTGTAGGTTACCACATGCCACCATAGTGGACAGGAAGGAAAAAAATGAGAGAAGAAAAGACTGAGAAAAAAAGGAGGAAGTGGAGATGGAAGGAGAAAAGAAAACAAAGAAAAATGAGAAAACAAAATTTCTGTATCTCAATTATTAGCATAAAAACATGCAATATATTTTTGCTTTATTTTTGAGGAGGAATTCTCAATCCAGCCTTTAACTGGTAGTTCAATTTACCGTTCCTGTTGAATGTGCTGACTGGTACACATGTAAAGGCCCTGTGGCACATCAGCTCACATATCAAGGTCACAAGACAATGGGAGGCTGGGTGACCCCACCAGCCTTGACAATGACAGGCTAATGAGTCTCAAATTCCCATTACATTTCCTAACTTTCTTCTAAGCTCTAGACCCATGTACTCAACTTAGAGGTGTCATTCTTTACATGTCACACCACAAGAACTCTAAAGTCATCTTGTCTATAACCAAACTTCAAGTGCTTGCTATTAGTCTCAACTTCAGCTCTTGTCTGGTCCATTTCACTACACCATCCAGCAAACTCCACCAGACAGACATTGAAGCCACGCCTGATCTCCTCCGCCCCGCCCCCCCCCCCCCCCCCCCGGCCAACATGACCAGCAGTCCAACAGGTACTAGGTCTTGCTCTTTCTGCTTTGTAAACATTTCTTGGAGCTCTAACCTTCCATCCTCCACCACCATCATCACCATGTCACTCTGGGCCATCCAGTCCCAGAATGGCCTTTACCAGGGACTCCCCCAGTTGTCTGTGTCCACATGTGTCCCCTCCGATCCCTGCTCTGCACAACTGATGGGGCAGCTTTTTAAAATTTAAATCTGATCATTCCACACACACCTCCAGTCCTCAAGACCACCTGGTAGTTTCATGCTGCTCATAGAAAAAGTTCTACATTTTTTTATCTTAAAGACCCAAATTCTAATTTTTTAACCCACTGCCTGCAGCAGCCTCACTTCTAGCACGTCACCCCTTAGGGGTGTTCACTCTTGCCACAATCGCTGAAGGCACATACTACTTCCCAGCCAGGGCATTTGCATGGGCCTTGTTCCTGTATGGGAAATTGTATCCTGCATAGGACAACAATGCCCTTCTCAAGCATTGTCATTCAGCCTGACTCTCCTACATGGGATCAGTAGGAAAGGAGAAGTAGTAGTTTGGGGAATTCCCATGTGGGTAGTTTCAGGAGGAGTAAGTCTTGAGTCTCAGTCAGTCTTTTTTTTTTAATTTATTTATTTGACACAGAGAGAGAGATCACAAGTAGCAGAAAGGCAGGCAGAGATTGGGGGAAGCAGGCTCCCCACTGAGCAGGGAGCCTGATGTGGGGCTTGATCCCAGGATCCTGAGAATCATGACCTGAGCCAAAGGCAGAGGGTTTAACCCACTGAGCCACCCAGGTGCCCCATCAGCCAGTCTTGGGTTCACTCATTTCCCAAAGTTACAAGTGAGATGATTTTCGGTTATATAAGGATGTACTTTTCTTTTCCTTCTTTCTTTTTTTTAAAAGAATTTTCAACATTCTGGTTCTGTACTTTTTTTTTTTTTTAAGATTTTATTTATTTATTTGACAGACTGAGATCACAAGTAGGCAAAGAGGCAGACACAGAGAGAGAGGGGGAAGCAGGCTCCCCACTGAGCAGAGAGCCAGATGTGGGGCTCGATCCTAGGACCCCGAGATCATGACCTGAGCCAAAGGCAGAGGCTTAACCCACTGAGCCACCCAGGTGCCCCAATGTATTCATTATTTACAATTAATTTTTTAATTGTGGCAGGTTTCTTCTGATGAGTTCCCTCAAAAAGGAGAGTTCTGTAAGGAAAAAAAGGTAAGTGTATTTACCAAAAAAATCATTAGATAAAAATAGTATAGTAGCTCAGCAGCTGTAATTTTTGAAAGCTGGTATGTAAGTCACTCAAGCTTGGAAAACACTGTACCCTGCAGCTAAGCTGGGCGGAGGGGCCTTCTCTCGGTTTTCTTCTCTGCCACAGACCCCACAAAGGATGGTGACAGAGGCCACCACAATCATCATGGGTGTGAGGACTTCCTTAGGGTGAGAGCACAGCAATACTCTGCTTTGGATGGACACAAACCAGGTATCAAAGGGAAAACAGTAAGGGCTAGGATGCTGTCTACTTGCCAAGAGAGTCCAGAAAGTTCATGGCGCCACACTTGTGACCTGGGAGCAGTAAGAGGCTGGATGCTCACAGGTGAGACCTTGCTGTGTTATGAAAGTCACCAAAGACGCCTAGGACTCCCTCATCCGTCCTGTGCTTCCTGGCACAGTGGTTGCTTCCACTGTACCTCTTTAGCTCCTCGTCAATTGTGAGCAAAATACCCCAGATCCTGAGCCTCTTCCAGGAACAACCCTGTCCTCTTCACTCTAAATGAAGGCTGGCTCTTCCCTGAGGATCCACTTCCCTAGCAGCCCTCTCAAGTAGGGATTCTTTTCTCCCCACACTCTTCCTCCCATTGTGCTGGGATGTAGGCAGACATTGTCCTTCTACCCAACTTTCAAACCACTGCTCCTCTCTCCATTCTGAAATCCCTCCCCTGTGAAGCTCATGCCTTCAGACCCTAAATTCCGTCCATCTTTCTTGCAGCTTTCAACTCAACTTAGTCACTTCTCTAATTTCTTTTTTTTTTTTTTAAGATTTTTATTCATCCATTTGACAGAGAGAGATCACAAGTAGGCAGAGAGGCAGGCAGAGAGAGAGAGAGGAGGAAGCAGACTCCCTGCTGAGCAGAGAGCCCCATGCGGGACTCGATCCCAGGACCCTGAGATCATGACCCGAACCGAAGGCAGCAGCTAAACCCACTGAGCCACCCAGGTGTCCCACTTCTCTAATTTCTTGATGGTCTTAGGTTCTGCTCACTTGTCATATGCTCCAACACTTTGGAACTCCTGCTGTGAATCTTGGGTCATTCCAGTAACACCCAGATGATCCCTCCAATACCCTGACCTGCTCCTCAATCTTTGCCCTTCTTCTTCACTCACCTCAACTTGGAAACCATGGGCCGTCATGGTAACCGTTCCCTTTCATTCAACCACAAATCTCTTCGTCCTGCTCTTGAAATTCCCTGGACTGATAACTAAACCATAACCTTGGTGAAATCCAACCGTCTGCTTACTCCAGGCCTGCACCTGCCTAGCAGAATGTGAAAGAAAAACACACCATGACGTGGACTGACTGGTCTCTTTAAAAGTCACAATCCCCACTTTCAGGTCAGCCCGGATGCCTCCCACCTGTCATATCCCATTTTTCCAGCCCTATCTACGCTTCTCTTAGATATCACTTTTGTAAATAGTTTACCTCATCTTTCCCCCTGAAGCTTTTTCATCACTTTCTCCCTGTCCTCAGCTGATAACCTGAATTCCTATTTTACTGAGAAAATGAAAGAAATCAGAAGAACACTTTCCCGGGTACCCTTAAGCAAGTCTCCTATGCCACCCTCTACCCTGTACCTCATGTTTCTCCCTGTTACCAGACATGACATGTTAAGGTCAAGCCCTCTTCTTAAACACTGCATTCCATCCCCTCTTGCCTTCTGAAAGATACCGCAAGTCATAATTTCTCTTCTTTCCTGCACCAACACATTCTCATTCTGTATCATTCTGTACTAGATTATTCCCATCAGTATCGAAACAAGCTATTATTTCTCTCATATTAAACTCCCATCTTGGCCTCCCTTTTCTTTCTAATTACAACTCCATTTCTAACCCTCCCATCACAACAAAACTGCTTGAGTTTATTCTTGATATTTCAATTTCCTTCTTCCCATTATCCCTTGAATCCACTCCAATCTACCCAGCATTCCACTCAAACTACTCTTACCAACATCATCAACACCCCCACATTGCTAATCCACTCGGCAATTCTTGGTCTTCACCTTACTTGATCTATCAGCAGGATGTGAGGACCTGACAGCCCCTCCTTATAACACCTTCTTCATTTGGCTTCCAGGTTGCTGCCCTCTCTTACCTTGGTTTTCTTTGCTGAGATTTCTCTTCATCTTCCTGACCTCTAAACAGCAAAGCGTTCCAGAGCTTAGTCCTTGGCCATGTTTTATTTTCTACCTGCACTCACTTTAATGATCTCATCCCATCTCAAAGCTTACATTTATACGCTGATGATTCCCTCAATGCTCAATATCTGTCCCCCCAAACCCAGACTCGTGTATCCTACTGCCTACTTGAATGTCTGATTGTATCTCAGACTTAACGTGGCTAAACTCATCAAACTTTATCTCCCAAACTCCCTCCCCTCCCTGCTTCCGCATCTCAGTAAATGACAATGCCACTCCCTCACCTGTTCAATCTGGCACCATCCTTGATGGTCCTCTTTCTCTCACAACTCATGTCTAATCAAACTATAAATCCTTTCCATCTAACTCCAAAATGTAATGAGACTCTGACCAGTTCTCACCATCACCACTGTTCACATCTTGGTCTAAGCCACCATCCTCTCTCCTACGGGTTATCTTTCACAGCCTCCTAGTTAGTCTCCTTGCTTCTGCTTTTGTAGTCTCCCTGCCCTGCCCCAACTTTCCCTCCACTCATTTCTCACACAGTAGCTAAAGTCATCTTGCCAAAAATGAAGTTAGATGGGGTCATTTCTTTGCTCGAAGAAGACATCCTTCCAAGCTGTTCCGTCTCAGGACACAAATTCAAGTTCTTCAACTGAACTGCATGGATCGCTATGATTGGTCTCCTCCTAGGCATCATTTCCATCGGCTCATTCCCTTGCTCATTCCGGTTTCCTCGCTTATCTGGAACACTTCAAATGGGCTACACAGGAAGTATGGCCTCAGGGACTTTTCACGAGATTTTTTTTTTTCCTCTTTCTGGAATACTCTTTTCACATGATTAGCTCCCTCACTTCCTTTAGGTCTAGGCTCAAAATCACCTTCTCGCTGATGCTTTCTCCGGATATACTATCTAAAATGGCATCCCTTTCCCATTTTTATACTACTTGCTCCTCTACTTTAATTTACTGTTCTACTAGGCACTTCCTCCTACCTCATACCTTTTGTCACACCTTTACTAGGCACTACCTCCTACCTTTTGTCTGCTTTCTCGACTATAATGTCAGTTCCAGGAGAGTTGGGATTTTTAGCTGGTGTTCACTGCACCTTTAAAGGGTACTCGGCATGACACAGGCATCCTAAATGAAGACCTAGAAGAGAGGGCCAGCCCCAAGATGGATTTATCTTACAATTGCTCAGGCTCTCAGGGGCAATGAGCCAGAAATACCTTTTCTCATCTCTCTGGGTAGAAGAGATGGCCTCAAGTAAGATCAGGATAAGGATATAAGGTAAAGTGGACACTTAGCTTGTAGGTCTTCGGACTGCCGTCTTTGCCACTTTGCTATTTTCTCAGCTCGTTTACGTCAGACTACTACTTACAATCTCTAACTAATGAAACAGCTAGTCCAAGTCTACTTCATAATATGGGGTTTCATTCCTCTTTCCATGGTGGCCCAAGAATACTGCCTTTATAGGGGATACCGATTTCTCTAACAGCATGCATATACCAAATACTGGGGAGGTCATGACTTGGCTAAGTGATTTCCTGGGCAGAAGAATCAAGGGCATTAGGCACAAGCCAACAAGTCAGCAAGGAGATGAAAGAGTTCCTGAGGGAGCCCCCAGAAAAGTATCCAATGCACTACCTTCTGCTTTCTTGGTATCAGTCCCCAGTGCTTTCGAAAGGATGTGGGATGCTAACAGGGTGGGGTGCAGAGCTGACAGAAAGACAGCCTGAAGTGCTATGTGACTAGACAGCTCTCTCCTGGAACCACAGTTCCTCCCTGGGCAGCTTTCCCACACTTCCCTCCCTGGAAAAATCATTCCGTCCTCCATGGTTCCTTAGCATGTAGCTCGCAGTTGAACCAGAGCGCTTATCACAGGATATCAGTTACATAATTAAAGTTGTATTAATTAACTTATAGAATGGATATTAATTATATAAATGCCTTGCTCCCCTATAAACTTTTAAGCCTTCTGAGGGAATGAGCCTTTGGCAGTAATTGGGGTGGAGGTGGGAGAACGGTTCACTGTCGAAATAAACCTTTATTGAGCGACTACTACGTGTTAGGCATCACATTAGATGCAGGCAGTTTGCTGAAAGATATACTTAAGATTGTCTTTCTTTTCCAATCAGGTGAGAGCTCCAGGCTTGACCCAGATCTTTCAAAATGGCAAACAGGGCCTGCTGCCATCCTGGCTCCACATGATGTTCTAGCAGTTTCTTGGAGGTTCAGCTGAGCCAGATTATTTGACTTGGTCACACAGAATGATGATCTGTTTTTTGTTTTTGTTTTTGACTGCACTGAGAGTATGGTGCCTTCTCAGTATATCTATAACACAAGTTTACAGTGACATATAGAGAGATTTCTAAATCCTTCACCCCTGAGATCTTTACCTGACCCCAGGTTAAGTATAGGGATTGCAATGGCTCAAGCTTCCTACTTTCTATTTAAAACATTTAAATCTCTCCTTCTCTGCCAACATGCAAACAGGATGAGGACAAGGATGACAAAGCATAAAGGCCGGTCATGATCACTGTAGAAACAGAGGGTGGGGGAGGGGAGCATGGGGCAAGGCAACCACGCATGTCATCTCTCCACAGGAAAACGTGGAGTCAAAGTTAAGTCCCTTCTCTATAATGGAGACACCATCACCCATGGAGGTGGGAAAAGGTGCATGTGAAGTTTGGAAAACCTACACAGTGGGGGGGGGAATATATACTAAAGTCCTATTTTTGCCCCAAATTAAAACTGGGCATGGGATGAGGTGTTGATGCAGACAGAAAGGATAGAAGTTCACTGCACCAAATAAATCAGGTGAAAATATTCGATTCTGTTCTTCTATGTTGAGAAAGCAGGGCATCATTACTCCATATCTTTGGAGAGCAAATTCATTACGTCTCTGTCACTGGATGGCTCTGCTGATACAAATCCATCTTTCCTGGGCCATAAAATGATCAAGTGCAACTTAACCACCATAAACATGTCCATGAGATGAACTGCATTTACTTATAACCAATTCTCTATTGAGTGCTTTCCACAAATTTATGTTATATACATATTTTGCTGGTTTGAGAATTGTCGATTTTAAGATCTGTCATCAGTATATATTCCCTTGTGTATATCTGTGTTAAGGATGAGAATCTACAATTTCTTACCCAAAGAAAAATACTCTAACTGGCCTCCTTGTAAATAGTTACTTGTAGAGTTCTCTCAAACAACATTTATTTGCTAACAACATTTCAAGGAGCAGCCTAAAGTATATAAAAATAAAATGCTTTCTATTTAGTAAGTCAGATGCCAAACTAATAGACACTACAAGTTTTTACACTAAAACTTTATACTAGAGTTTTATCAGATTTGTGCAAAATATAGTCTTCTGTAGCCACAGAACTGTGAACATGTCTGCGGGAACAGGAAATATATTATAAATACTGGAATCTGTATGGTAGCAAGTATTAGTAGAACAGACTTAGTTAAAAGCTCAGAGAACTGTCACACATGGAACTAAACCGGAAAGAGACCAACACCTCACTGACCACAGCCTGCCATTATCCTTGCTTTGGGACCTCTAAGATGGCCAGTTCTTCAAAGTTCTTTAAAGTGTTTCTGATGGGCATGCTCATCCTGCATTTGTGGAGTCCACTGCCTGTCTTCACTGGAACTGCCCGAAACCTCTTCTGGTCTCTTAACTCATCTCTTCCCTTCTGCTCCCTCCGCCTCCTCCAGTTCCAGGCTGGACTCCAGGTCAGTTTTCCCACCACTGGAGGACCAAGTCCTCATTTCCCTAGCTCCCTAGACCTTCTAGGAAACATTAGAATAATTCCCCCAAATCAGGCAGTCTCTGGTATCAGCTTTCTCTGCAGTGTGCTGCCCTCCATGATAGCAGAATGTATGCAATTTACGCTATTTTGGCTCAACAAGGTTACTCCTATTTGGAAATTCCTCCAAATTACATTGTCCGCAATGAGTATTTCAAAACATTCTAGATTTTCAAGTCTCAAGGACAATGATAATGTTTTAAAGAGGTGAGGAGGGTTACTCAAGACGAACTCCCTGAGCACCTTTCAGCAGGTCTCAAAATTATGCTGTTGCCACATTCATTCCATCTTCCCCCATCCCCCCACCTCTTCCTCTTCACTTTCATCTTCACTTCATTGTTCCCACTCACCTCTACTTAAAGGAGAGTCACTCCCCAAGGTTGGCCTCCAACTGCACTGCTTCCTCTTACCCCAAGATCACTTGTCTCTGTCTGTCCCCAGGTCTTTGTCACTGAAATCCACCCCCCTTCTTCAGGTAAACAAAGATGTTATCTTCCTGACTGCTCCTTTTCCACTGCCCTTTTGCTCTACATTGTTCTAGTTTTTGCATGCCCCCCCCCCAAGGTGGACCAGAGAGTACATGAACTATTTATTCATGTTTCTTGTTCTTCAGTATCTTGATACTTCCAGCATGGTCTTTAAAAAAAATAACACCACTATGTTACATGTATGAAATGAGTATTTGTTAAATAATAAATGAACGCATAATGGAGACAGTAGAGCCCAGAGTCTCTTTCCAATAAATGCTCTTCTGCAGCACTTCCTAGTTCCCTTTCTATGCTGAAATGTGGGCAGTGGAAAGACCTGCATTTTAGTCCTTTTCTGGCTTACCTGTAACTGTTTTAAGTTTTTAGAAAGTAAGCATTACAGGAGATAACGGGAGAGGGTAAAGAATTATAAAACAAAGAAAGAGAAAATGTTATTTATCTAATTCCTTTGGAGACAGAAGTCTGCTTATGTAAAGAAATACCATGATGACAGGTTTGGGGTAAGAAAGGTAAGGGGAATAGACATTAAGAAGTAAAACATACCAAGAAACAAAAGGTGGTCTCTAAGTTGCTCTAAGGGGGTGGGTCCTAGTAACATAAGAGTGTTTGTTTCTGAATGTCAAGGTCCTTTGAGTACGTAAACTTGGGAAAGATGCTTAAAAGCAGGCTGAAGCTGAATCTTTCCACTTAGCAAGGGGGCAGCCCTGGAGTTCTCAAAGGATATCTAGGCAGCAGAGAGAGGGAAGGCTGGTGCTTTTGGGAGAACATAATTAGCTAACAGGGTATATTCAATTATTTGCTCTGAGATGTGCAATGCACCTCCTTCCTTGGTTTCCCTAGGGAAGTTCCGGGCAAGCTTATATACCTTTCTTTCTGAGAAACCGAAAGGAGTGTTGAGCTCTCTAGCTAAGTGGACACAAAGGAAAAGACACTGTGTCAGCAACCACCTACGAGGCAAAGGAATAGCTGCCAGGTGAAACACACCCGCAGAGTGCTTCCTGAGATCCGGAAGAGAGCAGGCATCCTCCTCCGCTGCAGTGGCCGAGGAACCAGCAGCCTACCAATTATGGGAATTCTACCTCTCAGGCTCCTGAGTCAAGAAGTCAGGCCCTAGCAGCAGGAGCACGGTCTTAAAGCCAGCGCACTGGGCAAGAAGAGAAGAATCTATAATCCAATCCTAGATCTGCCGACTATTGGTGACACGGACGGGAGAGACGTATGGAGCTTGGAGCATCAAGACTTCTGAAAATAGGAGACCCACACAGATATAAGACTATTCAGCCCCGTTAACCAGGAAACTCCCCAGACATCCTTCTATGTAGATTTAGCACCAACAAGTACAGGAAGTGCCTCAGAGCCCTTGGTTCCCAGACCAGTTTGAATATGGCTTGCTGTTAAGAAAGGAGCCTAGCAGCTGGTTGCTGAGTTACACCGTATCTACATAACCATGAAGCAGTGCAAAATCAAACAGCGCTTTCTAGCTGACCAAAGTCTCAGCCTTTTGCAATAACTAGAAATTACGACTTCTTTATGCTTCAATTTTAGCACCTTCAAAATTGGGATAATACCATTTATTTTAGTGTACTTACTCTGTCTAGTAGTTTGAAGGTAAATCTGAAAGAATGTAAGAAGACTCTTAAGATTCTGGTAAGACGGATGCCTTTCAAAACCAAGATCATTACTAATAAGTACTTTTCCCTTCCCCTAACACCTCTGTAAAACCAGTGAGGAAAAGGGAAAATTACCCTACTTTAAAATTGTGGGAAATTGCGAGAATGACAGCCTAACCAATTTTCCTTCAAATTACCAAGATATTCAGAGGCAAAGTCCAGAATGCAAACTCTCTACCAGGCATCACTGAAGAATGGAATAATGAAAAACTATGGATTAAGACAGACATGGATCCTAACTTTAGCCCAGTCACTAATCAGCTGTGTGACTTTGGCTCTACCACACAACCCTTCCAGGCCTCAGCTTCTTCATCTGTGAAATGGGCTCAGAATACTAACCTACAGATGAATGAGAAGCATATAAAACAACCATCAGGGTGTCTGGGTGCCCAGTAAATGGTAACTCCTTGCACTGTGATCATGTTCCTAAGGAAAGGCCTTTTCTAACGCACGATGGAAAGGCAAGGGGTATCCTTGGGCAGCAACTGCCAAGAGGGGAGTCCAAAAAAACCAATTTTATTTCAGGAAGAGATGTAAAACCCCCCAAATTCTGAAGTCATGGAAGACAAAATATTAATGAATTCTTATAAGGAAAAAACACATTTGAAATGAAAATTCAAGGCATGGCCACAACACAGTGATTGCTTCCCTTTGGTGCTTGGAAGTCAATCTCATTTCTTCTGTGCCGTTTCTCACATATGCAGCCTTTACTTTGTGAAGACAAACGCAACTGCTCAAATGAAAGTGATATAAAAGATTAGTTGCTTTGTGCAAAAAAGGGAAAATGTTTTTTCTTAATTTTTTTCAGTGAAAGAAAAGTTTTCAGAGACATGAAGGGGTGCTTAAAAAAAAAAACAGGATAAAATATGATTCTTTGAGTCCCAATGTTATTTCTTTCACTTGTTATTTATGTTTGAAAATAATACACAAACTAAATACTGGGATCTAGATGGACCACGGCTTATGCAACACTCCATTTGTCTCAGCTGTGCTAATACACATGCAGGGAGATCATCTATCAAGTTACTAATAAGCAGAGACTCAGATGCCAACACACAAATCCTTCTGAACATTTATATTCTATCAAGTCGGGAGTATTTCTAAAAGATGTATGTGTGCGTAGTTTATCTAATAGACTGGAATGGCTCTTATTTCTGTTCTGCCAAATAAAGAGAAATTTCTCTGACTATAAATGTGATTGCTTCAACTCTCAAACTGCAAATTTTCTGGGCATTTCCTTTTCACGCTCCCTGGCAGGTCTATCCACCATCAAATTCTCCAGGTTTATCAAAGCCTCAGTAAGACCCCCAATTTACAAAGTGCCTGCAACTTGGACAGAACTCAAGATAAAAAATCAAAACACATACAAAAAGAACAGCAGATATTGGGCAAGGATGTGGAAATGGTCACCATGTTTAGACCAACGCTAAAATACGGCCTTGACTTCAAAGAAGTACAGAATGTAGTGAAATTGCAAAAGGCACATTAAAATGAATAAGCAAGGGCACCAGCATGGCTCAGAGTTCTCAGATCTGATGGGTATTTGGTACCTGGTTCACCCTCCTAGCTGTGTGGCCTTGAGCAAGTCATTCCCAATTTCCTAATTTGTTAAGTGCAAATAATACCCCCCCATTTTGGTACAGTTTGCACATTTGTGGAAATGTCTGGCAAAGAGGCTGGGCCAAAGAAGGTGCTGGATGGATGACGGTGTCCTCCCTTGAGGAGAGGTTGCAAACTCAACTGGCATACAGGGTTCAGTGAGGAACACAATGCCAAAAGGCTCCAAGAGTGCTGGGGTGCGGACCAGAGGGAGTAGAGCGGGAGTCTACGAGTTCCGTGAGCACTCTTCATTCCGCTACAGAGGATGGATGAAGTCATCAGAAGGGCTAAGCACTGCCAGCAAGTAAGCTGCAGTTTAGGGGATATAGGTAAACCTCAGACAGAACAGAGCCTGTACTCAAGCAGCTTGCGAGATACAAGTGAATTCATAAGACACGCTAAATAAGGGCCTAAAACCTTTTGGGCGTGTCAGAGAAAGACAGAATAGAGAAATATGAGGGAACAGATTAGAACGTTACCTAGAGAAAGAAAATATTAGGTCATGATCATGCCTGCTCAGGACCAACAGCTAACTCAGCCCCGCATGAACACCACTGGTGACCATGAGCTGATCCCATGCTGAGTCCACATGTGCTCTACCTAAGAAGTGCAGGTGACAACCTGGGCCGTCCAGCAGGCCACCGGCCAGGCATGCTGCCATGCGGCGAGTGTGCACTGCTCTGGGTGCCCTGTGTTTACGGAGACACCTTGCTCACAGCTCTAGTCCTGGCTAGCAGAGTGGGAGAGGTTGCAGTGGCAAAGAGAGACAGAGCAGGAGAATGTGGGGTGACCCTGAGCTCAGAGAGTACAGGCCGCTCCCCTGCCGGCCCCACCCTCCAGCGCCTACCTGACCCGCCTCCTCCTGCATCTGTGTTTATTTAAACTGACTTAATAAACTGGGTGATCAGAGACCTCTTTCGGTGTGTGAGCCTTTATGTGTAGTGGGGACTTGGCGTGGACCATTCCCTCAGGCGATCTCCTCTGCCCAGGAGCCGTGAAGGCTGTGGCATAGGAACCATCCCAAGAGGAGCCACTGTTTGGCCCCAAGCAGGGCTGCCCTTTGGGACACCAGTCCAGGTTGTTACATTTTCTGGTATTTAACATAAACTTGGGGAATTTGGATCTCCCTGTCAGATCTCCCAAGTTTGAAATGGTGACAACGCAGTGAACATTTTGAAATTCTGTTTGGGCAAAATAAAGCTCATCTTCCATTGCCCCTCCTGGTTTGCTCCAGCTGCCTTCATCCTGCTGCACAACTCTGTTGGGCCCTGGCGCCGACAGCCCTGGAAGGTGGCCCTTTGCCCTTTGCCTCCTTCAGAGGCTCCTGCCTATGGAGGGCCCGGTGGACCCAAGGGCTCTCGCACTAAGCATCTCCCCAACTCCAGGGCAGCACCGATGGAGCCCAGATGGGGGACCAAAGTACCTAAGCTCACGTGACAGCAAAGAGAACGGACCGCTGGGCAGGGCACTCAGGCGATACTGGCAGGAGCCTACAGGCTTGTGCCTAACGGCTTCCTCAAGATTCCTCTGCCCTGCTCTCAGGCCTCCTTGGTCCCTCTGCCTCTCCTCTCCTCCTCAGGCCACCAAACATGAATCAGAACAAAATGAGGTACATCTGGGGGCAAGAGGAGGTGACTGTCCCTGTGGTACCTTCGACCAAAATCAGATGACTAAAATGAGGAATAGTTTTGTCTTGGACATCGTGTGTTCAAGGTAAAGTACGTAGTCCTGTGCTCCTTTGCTCTAAAGTGGATCAAAGTGATTCTGCACAAAAGGGCCTATCTCCTGCCACCACTTGAAGAAAGGTAGGGCCCTGTCCTTTCCTGAACAGCATGGGGATGGGAGGGTATGAGTAGGGCACCAGAAGGCTCCTTATAGAAGACTCCAGAACACGTGCTTCCTGAGCAAGGGGCTGGGGTGCCCAGAATAACGTCCAGGGGGTGGGCTGAGGGCTACTCCTCTGTGCAGAACGGAACAGAACTGAACTCCTCCGTGGGTGCCGGAGACCATCAGAGCCAGGATGTGTCCTGGCGTGTGGGAGGGTGGAATGGAGAAGGCAGGCGGAGGCAGCAGGCACTGGC
The DNA here is from genome assembly GCF_964662115.1 of Mustela nivalis. Taxonomy (NCBI): domain Eukaryota; kingdom Metazoa; phylum Chordata; class Mammalia; order Carnivora; family Mustelidae; genus Mustela; species Mustela nivalis. Next base: position 103,988,142 of record NC_139027.1, on the reverse strand, counting down.
TCTCTTGCACGCAGACACAGTCCAGGGGCCTGATTTGCCAGTCCCCACCCTGGACGACCAGAGAGAGGACCTAGTGGCGGACTTGTGGGGTCATATTGTTGAGTGACCTCTTCTGCGTGACCATTCCCAGTCCCGGCCTGTGGGAGGGCTGATGACTCAGTGAGGAGGGCCCAAGGGCTTACATCTCCAGAGAAGACCTGCTATGAACATGACAGTGACTGCAAGAAAACCATGTGATTGTGGGCTGTGACACCTGTTCTGAAGGGAGGAAACAGGGTAACAGGATAGGGAATGGGTGAGAGGGGAGGGCCCTACTGCAGAAGTCCACACTCTGGGAAGCAGACAGGAAGGCAATCTCCTGGTGAGATCACCTACAGTTTTTACAGGAATAAAAACTATCAGGAAACAAAATATTAAAAAACAAAACAAAACAAAACAGTGTTGGCTTATGTTTTTTTTTTTTTTAAGATTTTATTTATTTATTTGACAGAGAAAGTTCACAGTAGACAGAGAGGCAGGCAGAGAGAGAGAGAGAGAAGCAGGCTCCCTGCTGAGCAGAGATCCCGATGCGGGACTCAATCCCAGGATCCTGAGATCATGACCTGAGCCGAAGGCAGTGGCCCAACCCACTGAACCACCCAGGCGCCCAGGCTTATGTTTTTTACACTATAATATTAATACATAAGATAAATGGCAGAGAGTTTAAAACAATGCTAGAAACACCAGCTTATTTCTCGAACATAAGAGTATGCCAGCCTCTGTTGAACTTAACCACAAGATTTCCGTTTTGTATCCTGATGAAATAGAACTTAAAGATTAAATTCTCTCCACTCTGGTCTTGGCTCACTGAAAATGGCAACTGTAACACAGTTGTAACTGATTTCCTGTATCAGTTGTGGACAAGCATTGGACACTGGGGTGTTAAGACGGCTGCAGTAGGCCGGTCGGCGGGATAACCTGTGCCGGCCATGGTTCAGGGCCAGCACACTCCTGACAGGCACCTTCTGCTGGCCAGCAGGTGACATTCAACCATACTCAGCTTCTCAGCCAGCAGCCAGACTGGCATCACCCCCCACTTCTCCATCCGTCTCTGACAGAAGTCAGAAAGACATATATCTCTTGGCGAGAATGTGGATGGTCCCAGAGGGTTTATATTCCTGTGACCTGCTGGGAGGGATCACTGCAAGGGCCACGGGAACGGATGCCCTCACCCTGGGATGCCCAAGCACGTGTCCTTCAAGGATCAGTAAAATAAGGAGGTGGGGGATGGAAGGAGTGCATCACAGAGATGACAACCTTCTGTGGCGTCAAATAAGGACATTAAGACAAACACCATTCCACAAACTGTAATATATCTACAGGCGGGATGCTATGTAGCACTAAAAAGAAACAAATTTCTGTTACAGTCAAATACAGAGATGAATCTCCAGCACATCAGACTACACAGAAGCATCCAGACACAAAGGAGTAAATGCTGCCCGGTCCCATTTACATGGTACGCTAGAAGAGGCACGAGTCATCTGTGGTTACAGAAAGCAGCTCAGAGCTCTCCCAGAGGCTGGGCAGGGGCACTGAATATAAAGAATCTTTCTGGAATGATGAAAAGTCTGAAGTCCTGATAGGGGTGCTGGCTACATGGGTGTAGATATGCCAAAACTCATCAAAGTACACTTAAAATGTGTGTACTTCACTGTATGTCAATTACGCCTTAACAAAGTTGACTGAAAAAATTAAATGTGACCAAAAAACAAAACACCATATATCTATTTTCATAGTTACTCCATAAAATAAAGCTGTTTTTAGTCCCTCAATAAAGAAGATACAAAAAGACAGTCTTTTTGAATTAAATATATTAAATTCTGGTTTAATGAAAAACACGATTTTTCTCATTTTAAAGCCCAGTAATGGGAACCTCCATGGGACGGATCAGGGATCAGAAGATGAGCATTTGAGAACCACTGCTGTCTCCCTTCCTCCCCCAAAATCCCACTCCCTGTACCTGACCTCAAATAGTACCTTAACCATAACTACAACTATTCATCCAGCCACGAACAATCCAACGAGAGCTATCCCACTGGGGATTACAAGAAGGCATGACTTGAATAACTAATAAATTCTATCTCAGCAAAGGCAGGCAGAGGGAACAGGAAGGGTGAGGGAGAAGTGGAGAGACTCTGGGCAGCTACACGACTGAGTGCCCCTTCCCAGTCCCCTCTCTGGGGCCTGCAAATTCAGTTCATAGAGACTTGCACCCAGGGGGTCCTGTGTGTTCATTGGTCAGCTTGGCCCTTTAAGTGAACTGGCAGCAACCACCAGCAAGTTATGCAGTCAACAGGGGTCTAATACCAGATGTCAAGACCCTTCCCTGCTGATCACAGAGCATTGCCAGGTGCATTCAGGACCCCAGGAGACCTTTAAGACCATCAAGGGGAAAGGGTAGAAAAAAGAAATTGATTTTTGTTTAAAAAAAAGAAGCAGCAAAGATTTTTCTGAAGTTTGAAGTGTAATAGTATAAAATATCTATATACATTAACATCAGACTTTCCTTCAAAGAAGGTCTAAAACTAAATAGACTTAAAAAAAAAAAAAAACAATACTTTTACCTTAACCACCTTACATCCACTGGTTCACCAAGAAAAGACTTGAGTAGTAGCCAAACTGTTACCATAAGTGTGACTATATGTTCTAGAAAACATTGCCAATGTACCATATAATCAGATAATGGATGGAAAAGACTGTCATACTTAATTGTTTTTAAAGGTGTATTTATTCGGGGCACCTGGGTGGCTCAGTCTGTTAAGTGTCTGCCTTCAGCTTGGGTCATGATCCCAGGGTCTTGGGATCAAGCCCCGCGCCTGCCTCCCTGATCAGTGGGGAGCCTGCTACTCCCTCTGCCTGCTGCTCTCCCACCCCCTGCTTGTGCATGTGCGCACACTCTCTGTCAGATAAATAAAATCTTAAAAAAAAAAAAAGATTTATTTATTCGTTTGAGAGAGAGGAGAGAGCGAGTGCAGGAGGGGAGGGGCGGAGGGAGAGAGAGAGAGTCCCAGGCAGTCACCACGCTAAATGTGGATCCTGACCCAGGGCTCAATCTCATGACACTGAGATCATGACCTGAGCTGAAACCGAGAGTCAGTCGCTTAACTGCATGAGCCGCCTAGGTGCCCAGGAGCCCCCATACTTAATTTTAAAATTCAAAATTTAAAATTCAATTTCAAACTGAAAAAAAAAAAGTCGAAAATTCTCAGACACACTGGGTATCAGAAGTCATTAAGAGGATTCCAAGGGTTAAATCTCACTCAGTCCCCATGCTTTTTAAAAATTTACTTGTTTTTTTATGAGGCATCTGCGTAACTTAGTCAGTTGAGTATCTGACTCTTGATTTCATCTCAGAACATGATCTCAGGGTTGTGGGATTGAGCCCTGCGTCTGACTCCTCGATGAGCATGGAGTCTGCTTGTCCCTCTCCCTTCCTCCCATTCTCACTCTCTCCCTCTCTCAAGTAAATAAATAAAATCTTATTAAGGAGGGATGTATTGCATAGAGCACTGGGTGTGGTGCATAAACAATGAATCTTGGAACACAGAAAAAATAAAGTTAAATTAAAAAAAATAAATAAAAAGTTTACCTTTTTTTTTTTTGAACAAACACTCATCCAGCACTTAGGAAGTGGCAGGTGCCATTCTAAGCACTTTACACACCTACATTCAAATGCTGCTCACACCAGCCCAGCCAGACAGGTGTCTTTGTCCCTACTCTACAGTTAGTCTCTTGTGGAGATTAACTGGCGGAACCTGGACGGACAGCGGCACACCCAGCACTACCCCAACAGCTATGTGTTTGCTGGGCGCAGCCATTTTTGTTTTGTTCAAGAGAGGGACTGTACATTTGGGTCATGTTTGTTTCTAGTACTGAGGCCCTGAGACTTCTGTGACTGAGTATCCCCAGGAGAATGTGAGACGCTCCACACACTTACCTGCAAATGTGTCTGGTGGCCCTTCCTGCACAGAGAACTGGGGATTCTCCAGGCAAATGCTCACAGGCCTCTCCTGGTGCTGATTACAGCACCTGACAAGTACAAAAAGGGAGCAAGACAATGACATGCTCTCAGAACTTGGGTTTGCTATGTTCAAAGAAAGCTGAACACTTTGGATTTGGATTTTATATATTCTGAGGTGGAAGCCGAGATTTTGAAAGGTTCTACATGATTTTCTGTATCTGGGTTCTCTAACCGCCTTCACAGTACCATCTTCACAATTTTGGCCAGATCTGCTATGGCCTGACCTATGGTTTGCTTACAATTTTTATTTGAATCAACTCAGCTTTTGTTCTAATTCTTTTCTTTTTTTGAGTTATTGAAGTATAACTGGTTTAACAACATATTAGTTTCAGGTGTATAATGTAATAATTCGCCATTTTTATATATTGTTAAATGATCACCTCCTAAGTCTTGCGAATCTCCCTCACCACACAGGAATGGTTAAATTTTTTTGTTCTTATGATGAGAACTTTTTAAGATTTACTCTCAGCAACTTTCAAATATACAGCATTATTTACTATAATTGCGATCTATAATGACATGCTCAGGACATATTTTATAACTTTAGACCACCTGTACCCATCTCACCCCCCCACCCCGCCTACAGATAAGCAATCACCTATCTGTTGTCTGTATCTGTGAACATGGGCTGTTTTTCTGGTTCCACATAAAAGTGAGATCACACTACATCAATTAAGTACCCTCTTTATCCATGTCTTATCTTTTATGCATGAAATCAATTTAATAGTTATATTTTATTAACACACTTATCTGTTAAAATAAAATATATCTTGGGGCACCTGGGTGGCTCAGTCCATTAAGCAGTCAACTCTCAGTTTTGGTTCCAGTCATGATCCCAGGGCCATGAGATGGAGCCCCGTGACAGGCTCTACACTCAGCAGAGAATCTGCTTGAGATCCTCTCCATCTCCCTCTGCCCCTCCCTGCACTCTCACTCATTTTCTCTCTCAAATAAATAAACCTTTAAAAAAAGTTTTAAATAATAAAATATATCTATGCATCAACAAAACATGTCCTCCAGTGCTGTGAGTTCTCTGTTGAGGAGAATTCAAATTCTGAGCTGGTAAAAGCCAGTCTTCACCGTCTAATTAAAAAGATGGAATTAGGGGCAGCTGGGTGACTCAGTTGGTTAAGTGACTGTCTTTGGCTCGGGTCATGTTCCTGGAGTCCCAGGATCGAGTCTTGCATTGGGGTCTCTGCTCAGTGAGAGCAGAGAGTCTGCTTCTCCCCTCTGACCCTCTCCCCTCTCATGCTCTCTCTCATTCTTTTTCCAATCAATAAAATCTTTTAAAAATATATGGGATTAACGCATACACCTTCAGAAATTATTTTGATATATGTATAAATATCAACATAACATGTATGTACAAAGGGAGCTCTACACACACACACACACACACACACACACACACACACACACAATTTCAAATGACAGAAAAGAAACTGAGCAGGAATTAGGCTTTAAGTTAGGGGCAGTGAGAAGTACTGGTTCACAGACGTGGCATAACATTTGAATAAGAAACTACACAATCTGGCCAGTAAAGATCAAAACACCACCACCACCACCACCACCACAACCACCACCCAGAGAACATGTACTCTCAACAGGAACCTCAAATAAATTAATGCCTAGGTTTAAAAAATAAAAAGGAAAACAGTATATAGAAATAAGAATCTGGGAGCTTGATTTATCCTAAGACTCATTTGTATTTTTTCTCCAGGAAGACTGAAAGAACACGCATGCCTAAAGGGAAAGAAGTATCCCAAGGGCCCAGGGGTGTGATCGGTGGCTGGGGAGGTGAGGGGTGCGGGGCTGGCTGGCTTCAGGCTCCCTCTTCCCTCCCTCTCCACAGCAGCTCCACGTTGGTCCGCTTTCTGCAGTGCCCTTCCTCATCAGTATCTGCTGAACAAATGTCTTTGTTGAGAAGAAATTTGGAAACCACTGGTGTGATCCAATTTCCCCATTCTACCAATGAGAAAACCGAGACACTGAGAAAGTAAAGACTCAGGGTCACTCAACGAAATGTAGCAGAGTCAGAGCCTGAAGACTTCAGCATCCAGATTCCCAGTCTGGAGGTTCACCTCCAAGAACACCCTCATGCAGCTGCAGACTACGACCCTAGTGGACATCATTACATCAATAACCTCACCTATGCTTGAAAATAAAGAAGGGTGACTCATCATTAATTCCTTGAGGAGGGGAGAGCATCCAGCAATATTTAATGAAGTGTTATGAGTTAATGGAACTAAATTAGGAATAAGATGAAGTCATTATTTCGGAAAGTATGATGTAAGGAAGCAGGCACATCTCTTCCTGAAAAGTCGCATAAATCAAATAAAACCTAAAATGGATTAGGAAAGCTTCCTAAATTAATAATAACAGAAATAACAAAAAAACAGCAGTAGTAATAAAAGCAAATGGTTATAACTTATTATTATATACCAGATACTAGACTCAGCATTTTATGTTAGCTGATATCCTTGTAACATAAACATTATTATTCCCATATGTATAGATAAGAAAATCAAGCTTAAGCCCGGGGATAAGGTGACTGTCATGTTTCAACTGGCACCTAATGGTTTCGCAGGGTGTGGCATTTCCAATGCCGAGAGCAAAAACTCCTACATAACCAACAAGGGTTGGTCACCCTACTTGCCAGACTGGCAAGTGACCAGAACTTTCTTCCATGTCTGCCTGACTCCCCAACCACAACCACCTTCTATGGGATAACCTCTCCATGTGCTACAGCCTAGACTTGGCATAGGCCACTTTGTAGGAGGGCATGATTAATATGTTACAAAACAAGATGTTCACATGTAGCTTCATCTCCCTTTACGGAAAAAAAAAAAAGAGAGAGAGAAAGCCCTGGGAGCTTCAAGCCTCCATTCGTCCAGAAGAGTAAAGAAGGGGCACTTACCTTGACCTCAAACTCGAAGTGCTCGTCCTTCCCTTGCCCGCACAGCACATAGCGTGGAATACTAATTTTAATTGGGTCCTTCAGGTCGTCTGGATTTGCTCCCAAAGAGCGAGAAACCATCCGCTATCAAAGACACATCAGATAGGGAGAACAAAGAGAAACCGAGATCACTCCTCAGCAAATACCCTGCTTGGGCAGGCAGGAGAAAATGTGTTTCAAGCAGAGAAGAGAGCATCAAACTAGTAGAGTTTACTTAGAAAAATGATGGCTTCCTTTGAAAGAGAAATGCTAAGTCTCTCTCATCACAAAGAACCATTTCTTTAGGTATACTATTCCAAGAAATTAGGGCAAAAGCACTTCAAATGTTGTTTGGCTTTGAAGTTCCTTCCAATTTATAAGAACAAGTGAAAAAAGAGACAGATTACATATCCCGACTTTTAAAAAAATCAGTGTAAACCAGACTCTTTTCTGAAAAGTCTTGATCATCTGACAAACTTCTTTTTTCTTCACAGACTATCAGATTGCTGTACATAAAGCTCCAAAAGCTGGAGATCTTATTCAAATTTACTTCATTTTTAACTTCAAGGCATTTTTATATGCCTATATAGTACAGAAAGCTCTTTAAACCACAATTAAAATAAATACCAAGTATTTTCTTTAGGCTTCATATGATTAGTAATCAACCTGGCTCTGACAAATATTTACGGTCTGGATGGTAGGAAGCCAGGAGGGTTTGAGAAGGCAGCATTATGAAAAAAATAAATCTTCAAAATGAGTTCCCTTGAGTGTATAAATGGGTGGGAATCTCTGAACAATCCTTATCATTTGCACTAACCTGGGGCTTTAGACAACACAAGAAAATCTGTTTTTAAAGCAGTAGCCATAATAAAATGATTATCATAATTATAGTTAGCATGTATTGAATACTTACTGTATACCAAGAACTGTGCTGAAGAGTTTATATGCATCATTTCCTTTAATCCTCACGATCCCCGTGAGGTATTAACCATTACTGAACCCTCTTTATCAGATGAGGGGCCCCAGGCTGAGAGTCGAGATAATATGAAGGAGGCAGGGGGAAGAGCTAGGATTTGCACTCAGGCTAACCAAGCGCCCACCTGTGCACCATGACGCCTTCCAGCCCACCTCCACCAACTGCTTTACTGCCATCAGGAAATTTTTCGTCCATCTGAGATAGAGTCAGCTCATGAACATTGCAACATACACAGAATTTAAGAAGGAAACTCCACGATTCTGCAGTCAAACTCACTGTGGTCCTGGATCCTGAGCTGGGTGTACCATGGAAGACCCAACCTAGCTGTGTGACCAAAAGCTCAGGTTTCTGGATGACACAGAGGTGTACAATGGGGCTCAGATTGCTGCTTTCATCTAGCTGACACTGCCAATATTTTGGCATGCTACAAAGTTAACCAAACCATTCTAGAGCATCTAATTTTTTCCCTGCGTGACCAGTCACCCAAAACAAGAACCATTAATTTTATCACAATGGTACACCTATTTAGCTGTCCCCAATTTCAAAGACCCCAGGGGAAATTCTTTAGAAAAAAGAATTTCTCAACATGTGCACCGCTAAAGACCTTTTGGTTCATTAACAGTATGTTTCCAAATTACTGTAAAGGTGGACATTTCCTGAAACATGGAATATGTGTATCTCTTCGAAGGGTGAAAAGGAAGATGAATAAATCAGTGGTTTCATTTATTTTCAAAGAGCATGTTTACTGTTAAGAAGTGTCTCTATGGTTGAGCCATGAAGTTCTTGCCCTGCTCCCGGAGCCCCAAAAATCTTCTATGCCATATGTTATAGCTACATTTTTAAGTAGGAATATAATCTCTTCACCAGATCTGCCACAGTCACTTGGGAAATCCAGTGGTTGTAGTGTGTGTGAGTTTGCAGCTTGAAGTTGGCAGCTGTGGGAGAACGCCCTCAGCAGAGAGGAATGCTTCAGTCCGGAGCTGAAGCCAACAACTGGTGATACTAGTTGAGAAATCAAACCCATGCACTCAGCCTTAGGAGGACTTCACCCTTTCAATCAGTTACACCCAAAGGCTAACGCCACAGCTCATTTGATGAGGTGCTCTCTCTGTCCCAAGAGGTTAGAATGAGAAAAAGAAGAAGGAGGAAGGTAAATTCATGAGAGGCGATGTATTATCGCATGTATTATGGGTTCTTAAAAAGGTGTGGATAATAGCATCGAGCATAAATACTCAGTCCTGAACCTTTACCATTATGGGCATCCCTGAAATATCACTTGGGATCCCACGGGTAAGTCATGTCAAAGACGCGGAGAGTGGAAAGAGAAGACCCAGAATCAAATTCTAGCATTAGGACTTTATCTGAGCCTAACAGTCACCCACCCACCCTCTCTGTGCTTCAGTCTCATGCCTATGGAAATGGGCACAGTATTTAGCAAATCTCTTCTATACAGCGGAAACCCAGCTGTGAGCATGAGTGTCCTGCCCTGGGGGACTTCTGGTTAGAGGGAGACTTGACAAGTAAACTGATAATTCCAGCACGATTAGAAAACTGTGATGGGGGTTTACAGCATCCTTATTTATAACAGCCAAGCTATGGAAGCAGGCCAAGTGTCCAATGACTGAGGAATGGATAAAGAAGACGTGATGTAGGTCTACAATGGAATATTACTCAGCCATAAGAAAGAACAAAAATCTTGCCATTTGCAACAACATGGATGGAGCCAGACCATATTATGCTAAGTGAAATAAGTCAGAGAAAGACAAATATCTTATGATTTCATGCCTATGTGGAATTTAAGAAACAAAACAAATAAGCAAATGGAGAAAATGAGAGAGACAGACAGAAAGAGCAAGAAACCGATTCCTAATTATAGGGAACAATCTAATGGTTACCAGAGGGGAGGCAGGTAGGGGACAGATGAACGAGGCGATGGGGATTCAGGAGTGTCCGTGTCATCATGAGCACCAGGGAATGTATGGAACTGTCGACTTACTATATTATAACCTGCAGTGAATATAATGCTGGATGTTAACTAACTGGAATTAAAATAAAAAATTTAAATAAAAAAAAAATAAATGAAAGAAGATGGGATTGGGAGAGAGACAAACCATAAGTGACTCTTAATCTCACAAAACAAACTGAGGGTTGCTGGGGGGAGGGGGTTTGGGAGAAGGGGGTGGTATTATGGACATTGGGGAGGGTATGTGTTTTGGTGAGTGCTGTGAAGTGTGTAAACCTGGTGATTCACAGACCTGTACCCCTGGGGATAAAAATATATGTTTATAAAAAATAAAAAATTATATTAAAAAAAAAAAAAAGAAAGAAATTTGTGATGGGGCACTGAGTAAGAAAAACTATGAATAAACACATGGCTATCTAAATGCCATGACTTTTACTGAGGAAGAGCTGCAGCCAAAAATATCCAGATGTATTATTAACTAAGCAAGGGAGACTTAATTTTAACCTCCTGAGTGCCTTCTCTTATAGGCACCCTTCGGGTATACAATCAAACACTGGTATCTCTTACTGAGCACTTACCATGTGCCATGCACAAGTTTAGGTCCTGGGAATACAAAATAAAATAACTTCTGCAAAGTCTCTGTAGTTTCTAAGACCTTTAGTTTTTCTCAGCTGCATCAAATTTTGAACAAAGATTTGGTTTTTCCACTCCAGATGGATTACATTCTAAAGTTAGCCAACTTCACTTTCCCTTTTTATAAGTCAACATTCTAAGTGGGATAAGACTGAAACTGATGGACTGGTTACTACATAGACATTTTAAGACTGGAAAGTTCTCTAAGAATTTTATAATCGCAAAATCAATCCCTAATGAAAGGAAAGCTGCTGATCCTTTTAAGAAAAAAAAGCCATGCGTTGGATAATTTACAAATTTGGGTAAATGGGTGCATGAATGAAATAGGGACCATTTATCTGGGAAGAACTGGATCTTGTAATGTTTATGTCGCTCAGCTAAATCTTATAATATCTATGTCACTCGCCTAAATCAGGTCATGATCCCAGGACCCTGGGCTCGAGCCACTTGTTGGGTTCCCTGCTCAGCAGGAAGCCTGCTTGCTTCTCCCTCTGCCTCTCCCCTTGCTTGTGCTCCCTCTCTCAAATAAATAAATAAAACCCTTAAAAAAAAAAAAAAAGAGCCATTGCCCCAATCACAGGATCAGGCAGTGACGTTTAACTGCACCCTTTGCTGAGAAGATAGATACTTCTCTCTCCATTATTGAATAGCATATTGGGGGCTGGAAATATTGTTACTACCCACAGGCACAGTTTACTTCAGTCTCAAAGATTTCAGAGTAGCTAAATATTAATGAGTGTAGAGAAACGTACAATTGCAGAAATGATTAACTGAAAAATAAGCTAGGGATCTGAAGACATTTGAGCTTTATCTGTGGAGAGAGGAACAGAGAGACAAATCAAAACTATGTGTTTCCATCAAACCACGGCTGCAATGTAATTTTTAGAAAACTACTTTGCAGTCAACTTTTATGAGAAATGTAGACTTCTCAGGACATGGCATGAAAGGTTCCTGACATACTCCTAAACCATGTTTATGCTGGAAAGGAAGGAGAACTAAAATAAATGTCTCCTAAACTTATTTTTTATTTGAAAATAGCTATATTTTGAGTATCTTGAGTTTCGTGCTAGACAAGTAAACGTGTGCTGTATCACCTTACATGCTATTATTTAAGGGAACTTTTAAATTCCCATGGAACTATTTATTTTGGAATCAGTCACAGTTTCCCTACATGTGGCAAAGAAGATGCTTAGACTTGGAAAGGAAGTTGGTCATACATCTTATGAGGAGGTGAAGAAACACGACAGGACAGAGGCACCTCTTACAGCAGAGCTGGATAAATACACGGGACATTTCAAGGAACTTTACATGCCTTGTGGAGTGGTTCTATTTAGAAATGAAAGGTCAGGCAAAAGTACATAGTGAATAACTTGGGTTATATTTCTCTAAATAAGAAATATCTTTTAAAATAAGATACAAAAAAATATTTTTCTGGTAGCTTTTAATGAAATGATCTCTTATGTCAACAACTATACTACTTTTCCGTTGTTGGGGAAACACTATAATCGGGTCCTTAGCCAAAGAAAACAAGCGGAACATGGGCTACATTTTGAATATTCAGATTAGAATCTTCTCTTCCTACTCAGGCTGTCTCCTTCAAAAGGGACAAATTAAGGAAATTAATAGGAAGTGGCGTTAACATCCACTCGGATCAATGTCGGTACCACAGAGGGCACAGAATGGACCAATCCTACAGGGAGCCATCAACATTTCCCCTAAATACTCTAATTATGTACCAGATGGTGGAATTCAGTGTATGCTCTGACTAGGACAAGGTCAGACCTAAGGACTGCCGTCTGATCTCCCAGAGCCAAATATCCAAGGTTTGCTTCTTAAACACAGGCAACCCTGGCTTTTTATCAGCTTTAACACAATTGCCAATTCTCCTCTCTCTGTTTCCAGCATAGCCGGTATTTGACTCCCTCCTCTTTTCCACCACACAGGCCACACTGATGGTTCTAATCAGAGCTATGATGTAGCAAGGACCTCTTGTGCCCCAGAGGCAGAGAATACAGAGACCTTGTGTGAGCATGTGCAGATTATGAATAAAGTCGAGAGTCAAGACATGTTTATATTCATCTCCAGAAGGGGACACCTGCCTCGGCTGTGAGGACCTTGTGCTAATACCACATGGCCTCTGAAATCAGAGTACACAGAGCTGGAGTGGAGTGTGCTAAGTGATGTAGCCACACATGCTACAGGCATCCTCTGACCACGAAAAGACAACGCTAACCCGATCTCATTTTAAAGTGACGGGAGTTAAAAATACTTGCATGAGGAAACAGGAATAAGGGCTTTCAAATAAAGGTGTATTCCTCTCATTTTGATTATAGATCTTTAGGGATAAACGAACCAGAAAATGACAAACTGTTGGAAATAGATATTTGTGGAGTATCTTATTTACCCTTAGTGGCCTTAGGGCAAATCCAAAAGGGTTTGGATCTAAATCCAAAAGGGTCTAATCCACGACTCTTACCAGAATAGGTGATTTCATCCTTCTAGATCTGAGGTGACCAACATTGTTTCAAAGTTTGAAAGACCAGTTATCTGATGAATGTTTCAACTGGAAACTATTAAAAATGTTACCATCTTTCTCTAGATCATGAAAGACTGGTCCCTTTAATGGTCATTATCTCTGGAAAACTCACCATTAAATGGATGAAATTCTCAAAAGATTCGAGAATGAGTCTAGTATGATGAAGGAGAACAGGGCAAAAAATGCTAAGTGGCTCTTATGCCAAACATAAATATTGACGATTTAGGATGTTCAGGAAGGAAAACCTGGTATTTTCTTTTCTAATTCTACGATGTGACTGATTACTCATGAAAGTATCCCTCATCTTCACTGATTTTTGTGGAGCCCTAGTTTTGGTACAACCTGTGCTCAGTTCTAAGGCCCAGGAGAAATGAAAGTTGGAAAGTGGGGGAGGATTCCACCAGGTGTCAGTGGAGCATATTATTTCAGCTTCAGTTAGATGACCAATGCTTAGCATTCAAGGTTATCTGTGCCACGTTCACACTAGGACTGTATCCGAGCTTTTCTTCTATAGGAGCTAAAAATCCAAAGAGCAAAAAGGAAACTTAGGTTCACAAAAGGGAACGACGAAGTTGCAAAGAAACTTCCATGGGCATTCTTTTGGGAGGGGAAAAACAAACCCCAACTCCTAAAAAGAGAAATAATTTTTAATGTCTAGAAATTCTAATAAAAGAACTTAGAAATCAGAAAAAAATCAACTTCATAATTCTTTCAAATATTCATCCCTAGCATAGTTGTTTCTAAGAGAAAAATAAGTCAATTAAAAAAAAAATGTACCCAGACAATGTCAAGAATAACTGTGACCAGGGAGTGACTTGGGCACTATGGAAAAAATATATGTTCTGGAGTAAGAAGGTCTGGGTTTGATTCCAATTCTCAATCAAGTGATCCTTTCCTATTTAAACTCCTAAATATGAAGTGGAGATTGATGACAATTCACCCATCCCAGGAGGATCACTGTGGGGCTCAAAGGAGCAATGTATGGGAAAGAACTTAGTACATTGTGAACCATAATAAAAAGGTTGGTTAGGATTGTTATCACTGTAATCCGCTGTATCTTCAGCAACCAAAGATTTCAACCAGATATTAAAAGGCAGGAGGAGTGATTTATATTAGACTCTCTTTCCTTCTCACTAACTCAGTCAGTTTCATTCCTTACGAAGAAGGCTTTAAAAAATTACAAGGGTGCAATCCTAACAAGAGATTGGATGATGGTGGTTTGGAGATCATGTTATATAAGAAGCAGCGAAGAAACTGAAGGGTGTTGGAGGTAAAAAAGAAAAATCAGAGGAGGTGAGAGAGAGAACGGTCTTCTTTGAAGGATGGTCAGGTTAAAACAGGCTGTGGAACAGACATGTTCTGTTACAGAAGAATGTGAAGGATGGGCAGACCCTGCAGACGGAGATCCCAGCAATGAGGATTACAGAAAGAATGCTCTAACAATGAGAGCAGTCCCCAGTGTCGAACTGCTCTGAGGCAGGCAGTGATCAGCCTGGAGGTGTCAAAAAAGAATGAACCGGAAAGCCACTTGAACTAAGTAACTTGAAAGGTCCTGTGACCTATGTTCTCCCCAGTACCTGAATACTTCCTTTGGGGAGAAGTCCTGTAAGTTATCTGAATTTTTCCTTTAAAGAGCCTAAGACATAAAATATCCATGGTGGACTGAACTACTGGTCCCGATTTTTCTCTTCCTTACAGTAGCAGCATATGTCCAGTGTTGCCATGGCTTCTTGGTGGACGGAGTGTTTGTCGATCTCTGACTTTGTACTTGGCTACGTGACTTGTGTTGACCAATGGGACACTGGCAGTCATGACACAGCCATATCTTTTGTGCTTCTTTCATCATAAGGATGGCCACTGACCCTTCAGCACAGACCTCAAAATGAGACATCTTGAGCAGACTAACCCCATCTGAACTGCAGGTCACCTGGAGCCCACGGTAAAGCCACCTCAACCTACTTACAAACCAGCAGTAAGAAATGAGAGCTTTTGTTTTTATTCCACTAAATTTGGGGGGAAATCACCTGACAATAGCTGACTGATATAATACCTATCGCAGAAGATATCATAAATGATGAAGCAGAACTAAGAGGCATCCTTGAGGCCATGTAACTAAATTAACAAAATAACCTCACTAGAAACTGATCTAACCAATAAGACTGCCTGTCCTTCAGAGAAGCATTAATAAAAGTGCTCTAATCTATGTTTCATTCAAAACTTGAAATCATTTAGGAAAAAGAATGTAAATAAAAATTACCGTAATTACTACTGCAGGGAGGCAGAAGTATTCTCTCCAAAGGATGCACTTACATTATTTTGAGTAATGAGAAAGGGAAGACAAACGGTTTTGAAATGTTTTTCAACAAAGACTAAATAAATTCACCCTGCCAACCACAAGTCTGTAAAACAGGCAGCTGTGAGGAAAATGGATTTTAATCAAATTCAGATGAAATCACCGTTTCAAAGTACTCAAAGAGGTGTTGTCTAGAATGCATTAACAAGTTCCACAACGTAAATGTTTATGCCCACAGGACAACAATAGCAATGCCACATAACAAAGTATGTATGAACCTTTTTTTTCCCCCTGACGCAGGAATTCATTATAACTGAGAAGACCCCGCATTAGGCTGGATATGGAGACGCTCACCCCTGCTCCCTATAGGAGTGTCACGGGCTCAGAACTCCTACTAAAGAATGCACCAGACGGAGACGGAGGGAGGCCTCCAGAATTGAAGCCACAGTGGGTAATGGCACAAATACTACTCCCCTGGCTTCTCCAGGGACAACCTAAGGTAGGACAACCTTAGTACTTACTTCATGGATAGTAAGTCAAATTTTCGTATCAGGGACCATATTTGATCTCAAGGTAAAAAGTATGCTTTGGTGAGAGAACAGACATGTAAAATTTGAATTGCTGGAGGCTGCTTCTATGGTGTAGTGAGATCTGACTGTAATCCTCATTGTGGCCTGCCTGGATCATAAAGCAGACTGAAGAAGTTTATAATGAATTATACGACTTCATGCAATGCTCATATTGGCTGCACGCTCCATCTATGCATGGACATTATTAAAGACCATAACTCAAAACCTGGTAGAATTATGTCTTTTTTAACCTACGGAAGACAAGCGAGCCTAATATTTTTCATTCTTTGTTAAAATTTTTGTCCTGTTTATGTACGGTTTCCCTTCCAACTACAGCATCCCTCTGCTGACATCTTAAATTTCACTCTGTTTGCTCTTCATGAGCATTAATTCTGTTCTTCTGGTCAAGGATATTTGAGAAAATACTCAATGGGGCAATTTTTAAGAAAGTATTTGCTGAAAAAGGCAAAAAAATTTGAAATTAGGTAAAAATTATTGATAAGATATTAGAAGACTACTATGGTTCATTTGAGAAATTTCTTCTACAATAGAAGATCTTCCAGCCAGGAATGTGACTAGCTAACTAATTTTAACAATGTCCTCATCAGAGATTCAAGACCCTTCATGCATAAGGCAATAGAGTGTGTGTGTGTGTGTGTGTGTGTGTGTGTGTGTGTATACGGGGTTGGGGGGGGGGGACAAAAACAGGCTCCACTTAAAAACATCTGAATTCTATTGCCTCAAAAAGGCAAAAAGCCCCCACTTGGTTACTGCAGACAAGGCAGCAGCCGCTAGTGTCTGTACCCTAATGTGCTCTCCAGTTTCCTGCCCTTTCCTGTCCACTGCCCCTGACCTGGTTAGAGGAAAATTAATGATGAGCAGAGAAGCCATTAAGTAGCTCGTTAACTCTGATGGGGAAAGAGGGAAGGTCTATACCTCCTGCCCAAAGGGAGACGATGAGTTTCGGGATGGGCTAAGCTTTGACACGGACTCTCTCACCGATTAGGAGTAGAAATGAAGAGGGGGGCTATGACAAAGAATGGCCCCTCCATGCCAGGGATAAAATAAATGGCTCTGTGGAATCACTTCGTTCAACTGCCTGCGACATTTGCTGAGTAGCTACCATGAGCTTGACATGATCCTGGCTGTTAGTGGGAGAGGGAGGATGGAGCCATGAAGAAAACACCTCCTTCCTTCTCAGACTCTGGAGCTCAGCAGAGCAAGCCTCTCACAGAGGAGGAGGGCAGCTGAGTACCAGATGGTACTTTGTGAAGAGAGATGTACCTGAGGCCGGTATGGGCGTGACTCGTCTTGGAAGGGAGGCCAAGAGAACATCTCAGTCAGAGGTTATGAGTGATGAAGGTTGAGACGGGAGGCAGAAAGGGAGGGCAGCCAGGAGAAAGTGCTGAAGGCCTTCTGAGGTGACCATACAGCTGATAAGATCGCATGAAGGAGCTGTGAGAAAAAGACTTGAAGATGAAGAGCCTTTCGAGGACAGAAAAAAGCTCGAGAAAGAACTGGCATGTGGGGGGCATGTGGCATAGGGCGAAGGGTAGTCAAAACTAAATCAACAAATGAGCTGAAAGCACATGGGTTGGAAAGCAATAGTCAAAAAAATCTGAGGAGGAAGGAAAAGGCAATTAACTGAGGAAGAAGACACCGCAGGGCCTGTGGTGCGGTCTCCATTCCATGTATTAGAGTGAGGGGAGCATGTTTTAAATCCCTGGGTCCTTCCAGAAAGCTTGATGCATTACTAATGTGCTCTGCTACAGAGCTGTCCTAATCATGACAAAAACGGAAGATGTCAGTGAAGGTCACTGCCAACTGGGCACTTTTTCAAGCAGCACAAATTAGCCTGCCGGAATCCAGCAGACACAGAGTCCAAGCCACCATACTACAAGCGACATGAAGCCAAAAACAACCAGAAATGCTTTAATTACCTCACAAATAATGAGGCAGACCCAAATTTACAAGGCTGAGGTTTAAGCAAATGATGCAAGGTGGTGATAAAGAGATTTTATCAGTGCTCTGCTAGTCCCTATTTTTTTTCATCGTAGCTATTTAGAATATTTACATTTTCTCTTTTAGAGGTCTGCATTTTTCCAATTTTGAATCAATTAGCTACACAGAGATATTCTCAGTCCTTGATACTTCTCATATTGTTTATTTTATTAAAAATCTCCCAAAAAAATGCAGAAAATTTTTACAAGTTTCCTCCCTCAAGCCTTGTCAAATGTGAAATGAGCCACAGAGTCTCGTCCTGAGAGTTGAGGGTCAGTTTCCAGACCTCGGGTGCCACATTCTGACTGCCCTGAAGACCCAGGGTGCCGGCAAACAAGTGGATGTTCTGGGCTTCTTCAAAGTGCCTGGTTGGCCTACTTCTTGAGTCGGGTGGGGGCTGGAGCTTAGCGAAGAAGACAAGCTCGATGGTTGACAGTGTCTTCTTCTCTGAAACAACAACACACCTGAATTCGCTCAAAGCACGGCATCTGGTCACATCAAATTGTGTTCCTGGAGGAGGTGTGTTTAGAGATGGGGTATGGGGATAGAAAACTCGATCTTCCCTCAGAAGGGCAACGTGGGTGCTCAGAAGGACTAACGACTGGCACTCATCTGGGCCGGGGTCACCCTTGACTCTGACAGTCGTGTAGAGCAGTAACTGCACCTCTGCCAGAGAGGGGATGTTGATGTTCATGTTTCCGTGCAGAAAGTAAATTATGTTGACCAAGGTATTTTGGAATCTGGTTGACAACCGAAGTCCATTTGCCAAAACTAAATCCGGGATTTCTGCTTTCCAATCAAGAGAAAGCTGAACCAGATCTTGCTGGAACAAAGGATGGTTGGTGCAGGCAGGGACCTCAGACTCAGGCATCAGAACGCTCAGGAGGTCACGGCATATCTGCTGACAGAGGGCTTTGTTGTAACTAAATACAGTGAGCAGAAGACTCTCTGCAGAGCCCAGGAATCTAATGCTCTGCCCACCGAAGCCAATTTGAACCTCCTCTAGTCCAGAGAGAGGGAGAGCATGAAAAATGGCCACTGGGCCAGACGGGCTACCCAAAAGAACCAGAGCATACAGCATGGAACGAAGCAGAAGCAAACATGCTGGCTGAGGCTCAGGTTCTGCGCAGTTAGCAACAGCAAGCCAGTAAACACCCTGGACTTCGTTCACATTGCCTGCCAGTTCTGGCAGGCAACAAGCCACATGCTCAAGAAAGTCTTCTAAAGGGTGCTCTTGAAGTTTCAGCATCCAGGCTGGGAACTGCACAAGGGTCTGCTTAAATGCACGGGTCCTTCTAGCACCTTCGTATTCTAGGCGGTGAACTGAGCTTGGGCAGGAGCCCGAGGAGCCCACAGCCACAGAGGCCGCAGGAAGGCCTGGTGCTCTGAAAGGCGTCATGCTCTCTGCTGGCCTAGCGGCCCCTGCCTCCTCACTGTGGCTGCTGCCAACCTGAGTCTCTCTGGGGAAAGAATGAGACTCCGATGACACCCTGTGTGACTTCAGGGGTGCATCCGGGGGAGAGTGTTTCAGAAATGGCAGTCTTCTGATCAATGTGGTCGCACGGGAGGTGAGCCCACGGGGGTCACACAGGCTCCCCACGTGGTGGATCACCTCTGTGCCAGCCTGTAGCAGGTGACTGCTGGTATCTTTATAAAGGTCTGAGAGCCTGTGGTAAAAATAGCCCAACCCACCAGCTCCTTCTGTCCTGCTATTTATCAGGGACCATGGAGAGCTAACTTCTTTAGCAGGTAACTCTCCCTCGACTTGCTGCTCACCACAAAACGTTGAGGCTGGTACTCTCTGAGGAACGCTGTGGGACGCACCCTCCTCACTAGAAATGCTTTCAGAGAGGACAAAGCAGAGTAACTTGCTTTGCCTGGTCTGCTTGCCTTCATTCTTTACAGACACTTCTTGGGACAAATCTTGCAGCAAGGTCCAGCTGGACTCGACTCCCAAGCTGTCTTCATCTTCATGAGTCATCAGCTCACTGAGATTTCCTGACCTACGCAGAACACGTTTTGTGTCGCCGGAGTTGCTTTCGTTAAGAAAAGTGACTTCAGGTAGACTAAAACATTCTGGTTGAAAACAGCCTGTACGCTCAGGATGACTATGTCTGCGATCACTGTTCTGGGGCGCCTTGTGTTCTGAGGGCCGATGACTTCGCCGGTGGGCTCTCTCTTGGGATCCTGAGGAGGGCGCTAGAGAGCCGAAGAAGCTCCATGTTGAGGGATGACCCCGGTGGCTGTTCCCATCCACGTCCCGCCCCTGTTCTCTGCTGCAGGCCTCAGTGACCTCTCTGGGCAGCAGAGGACCAAGAGACCTTTTCTGTTCAAGATGGCAAAAACAGGTGAAATGGGGATGTGGCAGCACCTTTCGCAAATGTTTTGCACATGAAGATTCTTGCAGTCATTGGTTTCATTGGGTAGATTAATGCAGAGGTTGAATGGAAAGCCTAAGCCATTTATATTGATTGATACATGATTTAAGAACAGACGATCTGATTCACACACACAACATCAATTTTCATATAGTTTATCTTACAAATTGTCGAATATTTGATAGAAATATGTTGCATGGGATTGATGCACAGTATCCATTTCTTGGTCTAATATTTTAATTGCTCCAAAATAAATCCCAAGATCTTTGATTCAATTTTCAAAAGTTCAGCTTCAGTTGTGAAAATAAGCCCATGACCATATGTCCAAAATGTAAAAGGAATCATGGCGTACTTAATGACAATCAGATGACAAGGCCAAAAGAAATGGACAAGTATTTCGAACTTAGTCATCTTTTTCTTGCCTCACTTCATGGCAATTCTTAATTATACCTGCCCTAGTTAGAATGCCATTGCCACAGCTACAAACCAGCACTGTGAAAGGCTGGGTGCCTGGGCACTCGGTGCCCACTACAGGCCCGGTGTAGTGGACAGAAAGAAATGAATGGCAATGCCGTACTCTTTCCTAGGTTATCTGCTAGGGAGATGGATGTCCAGAGGAAGACAACATCGTTACTGAATGACTGGAAGACAAGTGTGGTGGTGGCCAAAGTCAGTTGAGCCTCCTATGGAACACCCACCTTTCACCTCTTGTTTTGTTTTGGAATGTATGGGCACCATCTACGAGACTTTTACCACCTAGTATTTTGGGGGGTTTGTTTTGTTTTAATTTGGGAGTGTATGTGAAGGACAAGTCCCTCAGTGGGGGAAAAATACAAGTAAAACCTTTCAAGTCGTGTGCCCAAATAAACCTTGGTTTGACAGTCCACCAGAGAAATAAGTGAATCAACCAAGAGTATGTCCTTTGTACCACTGCCAACTCGCAGTCTATAAAATGAGCAGGGTTTGTAAAACAGTGATAGGTACTCAGCTTCATTTCCAAACCCTGTATCTGATTCTGATTATACAATTCTGCCTTTTAAATACAGACCAAAGGAAAGGATACTGTTACTAATGAAAAACGGGCCAGAAGCCTCCACCACAGTCACATGCCATTCAAGTAAAGTCTAAACAGTTTTCAACCTGCAGGATTCCCTTTAATTTTAAGTCCGTATAATAGCTTGCCTCCCCTATTAGCCATTAATCTCACTGGGACTTCAAAATTCTAATTATGCAACTAAACATTAAGAAAATTTAATCACACAAGCATGCCATAATTTAAGGAGACCTTATCAATTTGAAAAATCATTACCTACCTCATATTTTAGCTTACGTTGAATGGTGCCATTGTGGAGTTTCTCATTATCCTGATAAGAAAATAAAAAGCCCTCTATATTAAATTATAGCTTGTTCATAGAGGGAAAAGAAACTGATTTGATTAGAAATATTTATGGGAACAAAATTCTAAAGAAGCATACTTGCTCAACAATGACAACCCTTCTACAGAATTTATATTCCCAAGGTAAACACGACTCTATCGATCCATCTGCCTGTGAGGGAACTGAAGCATCTAGTCCTACTCTTAAAATTGCTAAGAATAATATTAAAAGCAAAATTTCCTTAGGACATTTCTTAAGTTGCAGAATAGGAAGGCAATGTTTTTATTTTGATAAAAATCAACATTGCAAATACATACCTTCTCCAAAGCAAAATTATAGATCTACTCAGGATAATTTATCAAGCAAAATTAAATGCTTAAGGAAATTGGTTGTATTTCTGGAGAAAACAGAAAAACCTTACATGTAGAATCTTTATAAATCAAACAAAGTAAATAAAATGTTTTAGGAGACTTTACATTCACTCAAGAATTTTTCCCCAGAAGTACAGACTTTAAAAATAAATAAAGTTTCTCTTGAATAAGCACTGCTTATCACCTGTTAAGCTCCACCCAAGCAATATTCAATTTTTCTAGAACATTCTGCATCTCAATTTTCTCATTGACAAATGATAATAAAGGAGCCCATCACTGCCACCACCACCACCTTATGGAAAGGTCATCTCGGAAACGAATGACCGATAGCTTGGTCCCCTCAGCTCACCTTCAGCATGTTGGCTGATGCACTGCTACCCTCACCAATCACACGATGTAAGTCCTGAAGTCGTCTTTGGACTTCCTCTTCAATGTAAGCACTGATCCTGCAAACAACAGAGGTACGGATGGTAGTACTCAAAGATCTAACCACACAGGGCACATGAGATCCTTTCTTTATTATGCCCTTCAAAACAAGGAACTTTCTCATGCTAAATGCCAGACCTGGAATATTCCCTACATTCTAAGAAATCTAGTGCCATGTGTTCACTATACGGGTTTTTCCAAACAAGAGAGTATTGGACAAATAAGAGAATCTTGAGGATAAAAGGCAGAGTCAGTGATCCCATCCAAACCTCTCCTGGATCTCTCTGCTGCAGGGCGGAGGAGAATCACAGACACTGCTTTCAGAAGGCTCCATGGCCTCAGCCCTGACTTTGAGACTCAGCACTTCACTCAGCAAGCCTCAGTTCCCTCACATGGAAAAGAGTGACAGTTATTTCCCACATCACAAAGTTATTTAAGAGGCCTGAAGAGGGGGAGAGCGGGGGAGTAGACACAATTTCTATGAATCATCACTATTCCCAAGGAACAATGGCTTGAACTGTTTCTGCTCTGTCTTGCCTCTCCATTGGCACCTGGCTGGGAGAAACCATATTTTAAAGGCTTCTCTATCTTCCAAACTCCCTGGCATAGGACCAAGACGGTGGAAGCAAGAAATGGCTGACTACTGAGACAGTTGTCATGTAGGCATCCGGTATCCTCGAGAATGTAGGTGAAATTGCACAAATTTCACAACTGCACAAAGTGCAATTAAGTGCACTTAATTGTGCACACAAATTGTGCAAATTGTGCACACAAAAACTTTGTGCACACGAAGTGCACAAAGTAGCATCTGGTATCCTCGAGAAGGTAGGTGAAATTGCACAAAGTACAACCATCCACCCAGTGGAAGGAGGGAGAACAGAGGATTTCAGTTCCAGCTACAATCCCTCTAGTGGCTCAGGCTGCCCACATGGAAGGCTCACTTAGTTGTAGGCTCTCCCTTCCCCAGTTCTAGAAACACTGATTAGATGGATTATTTAAAATGAACTGTTTTGCATATTTATGTCTGAGCATACTGAAAAAGAATCTGCTTTCATCTCTCTAAACACATGCATAGTCCTAGAAACACTTCTGTACTACTGACCATGCCTGGATGGTTTTCTGAAACGTTAGGCAAAGACACTAATATTTTAGGCAAAAATGGATAGGGTAATAAAGTGTGGTAGTTACCTTTCAGCACTGAAAGGAAAATCATACACAGCTGACCCAGAGCCAAGGGCACTTACAAATGAATTACTTCTCTGGACCTTTACTTGAATTTTAAACTAGCCCCACTGAAGTCGCAGACCTAGATTTAAGGGAATACAGAAGCTCATAGCGTTCTTAATACATTTTGATATCCAAATACATATTGCCTAATGCCTAGGGCTCATGACTGCCCAACTGGAGATGTCCCCATGACACAGCTGGAGCTGAGGAAAATAATCCATTTTCTTAGAGGCAAAGAATGATTAAGTTAATTTATCTGGAAGCTCTAAGCCACAGAGCAATTTACAACGCCGCTCAAGTTGAAAATCATTTTACTGTAGTAGCATCAGATGTATACGCTATTCATGATCATTCTGAATACACTGGAACAGTTTTTGTAACAGACTTCATCTACTTGTAATTAATGATTTCCATAAATTAACTGTCAGCACAAGGTCCTTCTTCTTGGTATGGTTCAATTAGCCTTACTTCTTTGTTCCTCGCAGCCTGGCCTTGGTTCACTCCTTTCTGGATGAGGTGGGTTCCCTAGGCCTTCTAGCTCTATGTGCTCACACAACCTTGCACCAGCATTCCCTGGATGGAGCTGGCCAGTTCCCAGGTCTTTGGTTTCCTTCAAATGATACCTCTCTCCACGAGGCAGCAGTTGATGAAAACAAAGCACATATACCTCAAGGACACCTATGCCTTGCTGCCTTTGTTTGAGCCCTCCACAGGCAAACTGGATAATATGTGGTACAGTGAGTCATGAAATTGTATCATAAATGTAGGTGTGGTATCAGTTTAAGGTCCAGTACCTGGCATCCATCAGAGGGACCAGGTGAGACTTCTCAGCACTGGATGGCAAGCTGGAAGAAGGAGCCTTTCCCTCCAAGGTCCCACGAGGCCCTTTTTGAATGCCATCAACCTCACAGATCTTCTGCTTCAACTGCTGGATTTCATGCTCTAATCTACAGAGACAGGAGTTACATTAATTCTTTTATTGACAGTATTGCCTGAGCATCTTCACTGCATGGGACATTGTTCTAGAAACATGGGGGATCTATACACTCTTTGCAAAGAGCTTTTACGTTCTAGTAGAAAAGGTGCCACATCACACAAGGGCTAAGGTGACAAGGAGCCACAAGAAGGATTCAGAACAAATGCTACAGGGGTCCAAAGTTGGAGAGAGCTTAATTATTAAGGGCAAAAATATTCCCACGGTGCTCCAAGGCAACCCTCTGAGGTAGATGGGCATGATTCTGAGCCCCCTACCACCGCTTCAAAAAAATAAATGGCCTTTGGCTATGCATTGGGATCCCTCTACATACTTCAGTTTGACAAAAAAGACCCAAGTTTTAAAGAATTTTCTAAAAACCACCCATCTAGGAGAATCCACAGGGTCAAGGCTGTTCAAAATTGAGCCTTCAGAGACCAATGGGAACTCAGACATTTGGAGATGAGGGTGAAGATTCTCCAGATGCAGAAAGCAGCAGTAACAAAGGCCTAAGTCACAAAAACAAGGAATCCACTCTGGCTAAGACAGAGGGTGTAGAAAAGGGAAATAGGCAAAAGACCTAGGAAAGCTAGGGGAGGATCTTGAGAAATTAAGATAAACCATAAATAGTTGAACCAAACATTTATTTCCCATGATAAATGATACATCCAATATGAGGTCAACTATTTATAAAGTCATTCTCCTGCTGGCCCCAGCATGCCTGAATCCAGGGCCATGAGCCCAAAGGGCCAAGCTTTCCAGTAAATATGGCCCCGGGTACATGAGACCCAGCTAGGGGCTACAGCTCACTCACTGTGTGAACTTGGGCAAATTAATGAAATCTGGGTCTCAAATTCTTCATATGCCAAATGAGAGAATCAATGAGTCTTCCAAATTCCCTCAGTTCCAAACTTTAGAGATTCTACATTCAGATGCTGGCACACCATGATATTGCCAGCTCTCTGGTGTTACCAACAGCAATTCGACTGCTCTGTTCTGCATGAAAGCCAAGTTCTTAATTCTCAGAGATGTGGTTACAAGGTCACTCATGGGTTTCACAGAAGCAATGCCCAGCTTAACTCAGCCCTTCATCTGTCTACTGATGAGCAAGTATTTATGAAGCATCAACTTACACAGTATGAAGTATTTTCAAAGGAGGAAGAAAAAAGCATGAAAAATTGATGTTACGAGCCAGTTGGTGGGCAAAGAACCAGGGAGCAATATTAATACAAAGTCTCAGATATGGTAAGGAAAATGAGTTGCGTGTAAGAAAGTAATTGCCAATGTTCAGAGCTGAGGTGACACATACTGGAGTTGCTCAAGGACATCCTTCAGCACTGAGGCAATGGAAAAGACTCCACAGAGCCGAGGGTTTGGTGCGGGGCCCTGAAGCCCAAATGGGATGTATGCGGGGGGCAAGGGAAGCAGGGCATCCCAGGACACGGTTCAGCACAGGTGAAGAGCTGGCCAGCCTGGGCCACTGCCCTTGGGCCAGCAGCCAAGAGGACACAGCGGCCCTGAGTGGGTGGGGAGCAGATCTGCCGCCTTCTAACTGCATGATACTTGGCCCCGCTGGATACACAACCACTGGGTGGAAAAGAAAGCAAGAGAATAAACTGGATCTTGTTTATAAGGAAGCCAAAAGAGGAAAGCCAAGTTCAGCGCACGCTGTCTGACCTGGTTCCATGTAAATTTAAAATTTCACGCTTATGGAACTTCATAAGAGATGGACTCGGGCTGCACGGCAGGCCCTGGCTTAGCCATGAGAACCCAGAGAGATAATAACAATAAAACCAACACCCAAAGAAGGCCACAGGAGCGTCACAGTCAGAGCAGGGCTCAGAACACGTTGGCCCGAATTAGGCCTTAGCGAAGTCTACTCCATCAAAACACATGAAGCTAAAAGCATCCTTTGTGTGGCTTCTGGAGGAATGCTGACACTGGGAATTCACTTCCATGGAAATCGCAATACTGTATCTGCTGTAATAGAGTATTAATACTAAATGGCCAGGGAGTGAAGCCGGATGACAAAAGCGGGGGACGTCAAGCTCAAAGCTCATGTGGCATTCTTACTGCACACTGCAGGATATAAATTGAGAGCACGCCCTCCACTACTTTAAATTTCCTGGGGCTGGAGCTTTGTCCAGCAATTTCATTTACATAACATACCTGCAATCATTTTCTTAAACCTCCAACCTATTTCTCCGAAGTAATAGCATTATGGTTTTTGATTGTTATTTCTTGCTGGTTTGCCAGAGGGAATAACCAGAGAGCAAAGGTAAATAGAACCCACAGTATGAGCAGATCATTCGAAAGGGAGGTTGTCCCAATCTGTTCGGAAAAATGATGGAGAGAGACTCCAGCCTCACAGTAGGTCTTGCTTTGTCATCAGTATGCTTCCCAGGCTTCTGAGCCGGCCAAGGCCAGCCAGACAGAAAGGGGCTGGGCCAGGGTTTGAACCCCCACCTCTGTGGGATAGCCAGTCGGGTGATGTTTGCACACCAGGCAGCCTACAGATTTCTGGGAGTCTTGACATTCTGTCTGCTGGGCTACGAGAGAAAGTGTTCTCAAATTCATGTATTTACTCCTTTTGATTTCCTCCTACTGTGTGGGCAGCATGGTGACTTCTTGACTTCTTTTTTTTTTTTTTTTTTTTTAACTTTTTATTTTTTATAAACATATATTTTTATCCCCAGGGAGCATGGTGACTTCTAAGGAATGGGTGGGAAAAGATAAATACTCCTTCTTTACCATGAAAACAGCATGAGTTCCCAGTTTTATTTTTCACAACACCCAAAGAAACATGAGTAAACCATCACTGCGCATGCTTAAAAATACCTGGAGAATTTTGTGTTCAGAATCACCTGGAGAATTTTGTTTGATTAGTAGTTTACTTTTTAAGGCAGAATCCTGGCGCTTCCCTCAAATACTGTGAATCGGCTGTTGTTCGGTTTTGCTCCGGGTGTGGATATCAGCACATGGTGCAGTCTGTGCATGAAGGGATGATGTTTTACTGAAGCTAGTGCTGGTCCCAAAGAAGATGGTAAGCCCATGGCGAGGAGGGAGTGGGGAGGATGGGAAAAATCCAGAGTGGCAGTTTGGGAGGAGGTAAAGTGAGGGGCAAAAAGAAGGAAAAAAAGAGGGAGGAAGGGTGGGGAAAGAGAAACCGAGGGAGAGGGCCGAAGGAGGGGAGAGGACAGACACAGGGAGGGGACGAGCTGGAAGAGGTCGTGTTAATCAAATACAAAAACATTCTTGTTCCATGGGTCAGTGGAGTAAGGGACAAGGGCTTTGGTTTCTTTGTGTGTTTTTTTCAACTGTAGACCAACGATTCTAAAACGAGGCTCCCAAGGAGAAAAGAAATGTTTAGGGGTACCTTTTCAGCTTTTGTTTGACAATAACCATTTGCTGGTGTATTAGAGAACACACAGGCAAAAAAGAATTACTTTTATAAAAGACAGTCAGAGACGCACCAGAGGGGTAGAAAACACGCAATCATTTGTCACCTACAGTGTGCTACACTCTCCGTTCCCGGTCTCACCTCTCCCTGTCCTTCTCCAGGGCCTCCTGCTCAGCTTCCAGGCTGGCCCGGAGCCCAGCCCGCTCGCTGCTGCTGCTGTTCAGCGTGGCCAGCTTCTGCCTCTGCTCCTCGATCTCCAGGCCCAGGGTGGAGCGCCTCTGCAGGGCTGAATGCCTCCTCTCCAGACTGGCCACGGCCTGCTCCAGCGCCTCCCTCTGCTGCTTCTCCCGGGACTCAAGAATCTCCTTTTCCTTCTTTCTCACTTTTTCCTCCTGACGAGCAATGTTGGCAGTGAACTCGAAAGTGGCTTGGAGCTTCTGCAGCTGGCTCGCATTGGCCTGGTACTGTGCAAGCTGTTCTTCTTTCTCTTCCATTTCTTTTTCCACTTGATACAGAGTGTTGTCTAAGCCGAGAGGACCTCTGTCAAGGATTTCTAACGCTCTCTGCTTCTCGTCCAGCAGGGTCGGCAGATGATTCTGCAGGAGGTACTGGAGCTGGCGGGCTTTACACTGCAGCCTATATTCCCCCGGCTTTATTTTCTCCAAATTTGGAACCGCCGGGGTGACATCTGCCATGCTGTCATCATTGTTCTCCAGCGGTCTAATGTCCTCTTCATTTGCAGATTTTAAACGTTCCAGGAGGTCCTGTTCTTCCTCAATTTCCTTTTCTAGGAGGTCCTTCTGGTGAAGCAGGTCTTCTTCCAAGTTGGCCAGCTTGACCAGCTGCCTTCTCTTGAACTCAAGGAACTGCAGCTGAGCCCGTTCTAACGGCTCACCGTCCTCGTCCCCTTCGGCCCGGGCCTCCTTCGCCCGCAGGAGGGACTCCCGGATGCCCTCCAGGTCCCTCCTGTCCTCCTCCGCCCGCTGCACCTCGCCCCGCCGCAGGAGTCCGATCATCTCCTGCTTCTCGCGCAGCTGCTCCTCCAGATGCGCCACGAGCACAACCTGCTCCTGCTCCTGCTCCTGCAGCCTCCTCTTCTCCACCTCGAGCTTGGCGTACTGCTCGTCCTTCTCCCTTTTGAGCCGCTCCAGCTCCTGAAATATCTGGAGCTTCTCTGCCTTCTCATTGTTGTTGAGCTCCTGGAGCCGCTGGAGCTCCTCCTGGACGCGGAGAAAGCTCTCCTCCTCTTGCCTCTTCTTCTGCAGCTCGATCTCCTGCTGCTCCCTCAGCCTCTCCTCTTCAAACTTCTCCTTCTCGGCGAGCAAGTCCTTCAGCTTGCTCTCGATGTGGAAGCTGCGGCGCTTGAGGCTCTCCTCCTGCTTGCGGATCTGGAGCTGCACGATCTCCGTTTCCTTGCGCTGAGTCTCTACCTCCTGCTGCATCCGCTCCAGTTCGGCCTTGTCTGACTTTTGCTTTTCTTCCATTTCTTCTATGAGTTTCCTGAAACGCCAAAAGCAGACCGATTACCATTTGATGGCTACATACAATTGCCGTGCTAACTTTTCCCCGACTGAAATGTTCTGAAAATGGACAGACGACACCCTTCGCGAATTCAAACCCTTTGCAAAAATAAAAAGTGGGGGGAACTGCCTTCCTTTTCATTTCCAGCAGCATAATGCTTCACTTTTTTACTCTGTAACTGTCCAACATATCATTTGCCTAATCTCCTGAAGTAGCCTCTGATATCATTTCTTTGTAGAGTCTATAAGCATAATGTGTTATGCATGATATAATTTTAAAAGCCCCCTGAGCTCAAAGAGAAAGAAGCATGCCCAATTTAAATTTAAATGGGAATAATTTTATTCAGCCCAATGGCTAAAACTCAATAGAAATTCAGTTACAAAATGACATTAAATAAAAATGCTTATGCTGTCCTCAACTCATTGGGGTCAAATATCAAAGTCAAGATAATTGACAGTTCATTGTTCCAGCTCAAATAACCACATGCTATTTAGCATTTAATCACTAGTTTAGGACAAACGGTAATCACCAAATGGCCCAAAATATTAGTTTATTAACATGTAACACTGAAAATAATATGAGTCTCCATGAGAATACCGAGATGCATGATTGCTGGAGTGACATGTTATGTTTGGTCCTGGAGAAGAGATGATCCCCAATGGGGCTAGAGCTGTGTTTTGAGGTTGGGATGGCCTCCAAAGCAAAAACACAGGGTAAGCAAAACTATCAGTACATGGCCTTCATCTCCTGACCCACCTAAGATCTACCTCATATGATGCTGGAAACCAAACTAAATCATTTGTAACATCTAAACTCCAGAGTCCAAAAAATAAATATCCAATCTGCAGATTTTCTGTGGCCTTAGTTTCTACTCCAATATCTATCCTTTTTCCATTTCTTGGCATGTTAAATAGGATGAGGGGGGGAAAGGAGAAAATGCTTATTAGCATTATCAGATAATTACATTCAGAACATATTTCAAAAACTCCCCAAATCAGCTAAGCAATCACACACACACACACACACACACACACACGAGAAAAGTGAGCAAAAAAAATATAAAGAAGCAAATTACAGAAGGGAAATACAAATGGCCAAACAACATAAGCAAAAATGTTTAAAAGTGGAAGAGGCATAAGGACAGGGAATTGTCATTCTTTGGGTTTTTTAAAACCTCAGGCGATATTACTAAGGAGGACAGCCTTTTGAATTAGAAATAAACAAGTACATACATGGAGCATTAAATTTAACAAGTGCATGAAATTTGCCTACTGACTCTATTCCTTTTCTCATAAGTATTTGAAGATGTACTATTTGAAAATTCAAACGTGCAGTAAAATGAACCAGCTAGAAGAATGACCTGCAGTCATTAAACATGTAAATACTTGACACCGAATCAGAGGGAGGTCCTGAAAGAGACCCTAAAAAACTCTGTCTGGAAGATTAATGTGAGAATCCACAAACTACAGTAGTGTTAAAACTGGTATCCCAAGTGGCTTACCTTTTACTTTCTAATTTTTCAAGTTCTTCACGCTGTTGCCGCTCAAATTCAAGTCTAATAAGAGAAAACAAATGAAAATGAGTCACTTTTCTGAAAGAGTTTTTCTCTCTCTTATTCTCTGTATATAGTTGCATATTATAAGGAGCAGCCATTTTTTAAGCATTATTTTTAATTATGATGGATTAGCAAGTTTAAAATGTTTTCTTCACTCTATGACTATGATTAGAAATTAGACATACATTTGGGTGCTTGCATTGAGGCTGAAAAGAACATATTTTACTTGAAGGAAAACAAAGCACCATTGTATTGAAAAAGCAGGGTTAAAGAAACTTCTGAATGATAAGCATGTCTAGTCTATGCAGCTTAACACTGAGGAGTGTATATAAAAATGGAGAATCTCTACCTTAGACAGATGGGTCCTTTTATAGGGAAAAGACTGCCAGGGAGGTAGAGAGAGAGGGAGAGAGCACAGACATCAATTAAGAAAAGAATTAACTGGGGGAAACATCAGGAGAAAAGCAGTAAGGTACTTAAAAGCCAATAGACATGCACACATTGAAATGGCGTTTTATACATATCACATTTCCCAATAATTTCTCAAAGCAAAGACTCCAAAGAGTAAGCTGTGTGATGTTTGCACACTTTCATCGCAATGGCAGCACTAAAAATGAGTACCAGTAATAACTGGGACAGTGGTCAGATCCATAGTTTTACTACTTGGTACATGGTTCTACTGTAGGCAGGTTCATCAGGACCCTCCTATGACCAGTAGTTCTAGGATACAAGTTCTTGGGAACTACATAGCTTGTGAATGGGTTTACCACAGTGAGAGCAAAATAAAGTGGGCTAGTCACCGGGAATTTTAAAACAACTTGCTAAAATATTGATAACAGAAATTGATTTCTTCTCAAATACTAGACTTAATAACCAAGAGTTCATACTTCTTCTTAAATAGCATGAATGGTAATTCTTAAACTCACACATTTTCCCATTACGGTAAATGCCAGGTACACCCAGAAAGCTGACTATGGAAAAACTGATCACCAACTTTCCCATAATAATGGGCAAAGGCAGATTGGCCAAAGTTCGCTTTACAAGGTGCCAACAAATATTTCAGTTAGATGTGTTACGCACTTCATTTGGACTAATATTGAGCGGAAGATGTCTGGTGGCTTTTGTAAGCAGACCTGCATGCTGTGCTGAGCGTTTATCCATGTTAGCTTACTTAGTCTTCCCAGCAAATCCTAACAATAACAAACAGTATCTCCATTACACAGATGAGGAACCCAGAGCTCACATATGCAAAGGAGCTTATCAAAGGTCATAATGGTGAGATGTGGTGAAGCCTGGATTTGAACCCAGGGCAGTCTACTTCCAAAACACTGTCATTTAACTCATAAGCAATCCTCAGATTTGTGACATGCAATAAAAGAACTAAATCCTTTACTGAAACTTGTCATTTATAACTATCCTACTATCAAATGAAAATAATCTACAGATTATAGGCATTGCCATCCATGAGAAAACAATCACATAAATGTTTATGAAAGGTATTTGCCAATCCCCAAGCTCAGCATGTATGCCATTATGCTAAGTAAGGATAAGGTTTCATTAAAGTTAGTATAAGATTATTCTCTTTTATACAATAATAAAGAGAACTTTGGAAATATTTTATAGTAAATACCTCTTTAGACTTCAGTGCAGTCTAGGCTTTCTAGAAATGTTTACATAGTCAAAAGACATCACTAGATCAAATACTTTCAAGACCAGAGAACTTCCCTAACAGAATTGACTTTAGTTTTTGCTTTTACTTTCTATGCACACCTCATATAACCACAAGCACATCCTGCTCTGACAATGTCACAGGCATGTGGTCATAAGCCAAATGCTCCTCTGAGAGTTGGGAGACCTGGGTTCAAATGAAATCCTGTCGCTGAGGACTGTTTTTACAAGGGGCCGGTGCTGGGCGGGGTTCTTAGCAGGCAATACCCTCACTCTGTTCTCCCAACCCTGCTAGGTTGACATGTTTCTCATCCCTATTTTACACAAAAAACTGAGGCTTAACACAAGTAAGTAGCATAGGGAGAACTTGAATCCAAGTGTGGTTATTCATATCTGGGCTGCTGACCACTAAGACTATCACGAGTGAGCTGTGTAGCCTAAGGAGGTCACAAAAACGTGCGTTTTGATATCTTCATCTCTAATGTGATGCTCTGGGAACCTTTTTTTTTTTTTTAATTGAGCATGGCATCAGGCATGGAGGGGCTCCGGGGATGCAGCAGTCTATAAGGGTGACATGGTTTCTGACCCCATGGTACTCCCAGTCTGTGACAGTCAATAAATATAAGTGAGCACCCAATGAGTTGCAAGCCAGGACTGAGGAAGGACACAGCGTTATCACATACGGAATGGAGTACTGATCCCAGAATTTGGTAGTACCTAGGATCAAGGCAAGCTTCCTGAGGAAACCTTAACCTAAGCTGTGCCCTTCTTCTTTGAGCATGACAGAGAAGCTCAATAAAACCAGATCTTGGCCTTCTATGGGGGGGAAGTGACAAGACACAAAGCTTAACAGGACAACAGAAGCTAGATGGTGAGGAGCCTTAGAAGTTATATTAAGGGCTCTGAACTTGATCCTAAAGATGGTGGCAGAAAAGGACCTTGGAACAGGGTTGTCAAAGAACACAGAGGCTTGGTGTTCCACAGAGAACAGACAGGAAGGGAGCAATATGGGAAGCCAAGAACTAGGAGGCCATTGTAGTCACATGAATGAGAGCTGATGGAGGCAAGACCTAGCATAACTGGGATAAAGAGATCTCTGATCTTCAGGAGGTCAAGCTGACAGAACTTAGGGGATGTGATGAGAAAGGAAGAGTTACAAGATCCCCCCTTAGGTCTCTGGCCAGGCTACACAGGAGGTGGGAGGGCAGAACCTAGTTACCAAGAGGATGAGTGAAAAGGTCTGCAGGTCTAAACACAAATTCTAGTGACTGGGAGACCATGTATTAGTTATTTAACCTTGAGCACTTAATTTTCATGGAAACTGAAGAAAATAATAAGCCCTATCTCAAAGGGTTATAACCAGGATCCAATGAGGTAATACAGAGTATGTAGGGCACCAGCACATATTAGGTACTCTAGTGTTGCCTCTCATTGGTAGAATCCACTGGGATGAAGAGGAGCACTGGGGACAGAGCCAGTGGGAGCGGCAGAAGTAGCAACAGTAGCTGCACTAGTGCTAATGCTCCCAGTGGCAAAGACAAGAGTAGTAGCTAACATTCACTGAAGATTCATTCTGTACCCTGGTTCTAGGGACTTTGCATTTAACTCTTATAATGGCCCTGGGAGGTAGGTGCCATCATTATCCCATTTTAAATGTCAGAAATGGCCGTATTGCTAGTAAATGCAGAATCAACCTCGACTCTAGAGCCCACAATTTAATCTCTTCCCCATCCCGCCTTCACAAAGTTAAGCTCAATTTTATATCTGTCGAATCTAATGATTCCAGAGGGTCATCCAAATAGAGACATCAAGAGGAAGGAAGATACATACAAAGATCTAGCTCTCAGGCCCTCATCAAGGAGGTAATACAGACTTGGGATTCACCAGCATCCAGAGGAGAACTGAAACCACAAGTGGACGAGGTTACCCAGGATGTACGTACAGAATGAGAATGAAGGAAGCTTAGTGTAAAGTCTGGAAGACCACAGATACTACAGTGATCAGCAGAGAACAAGGCAAGGGAACAGTTAAAGACACAGAGAGAAGGTCAAGAAAGTGTAGGCAGTGGAAAGCAAAGAGGAAGGGGAGCAGTAGTATGAAATGCTTGTGGAAAGTCAAGTAAGATAGGGCCCAAATAGAACTCGCTGAACTTAGCAACATGGAGGTCAATGGTAAACTTGGAGTGAGCTTTGTTGGGTTGGGGCCAGACTACAGTGGACTGAGGACTGAATGGGAGGAAAGTAGAAAGCTTTCTCAGTATTTTAGTTATGAAGGGGGGCTGTGGTAGTTTAGGAGAATGGGTGCTTATTTTAATAGTTGGAAGAGACTAGTATACATTTAAACCCTAGTATAAACAAGCCAGAAGAGAGAGGATATAAAAAACTGAGGACAGTGTCCCTGAGCTGGCATAAGAAGAAGAGGACAGAACAATAGCTAAGAGCATGGGCTCTGGAATTAGTCTATCCCAGAAGTCTATCAAATCCTGGCTCTCAACCTCTCTAAGCCTCAATTTCCCCATCAGGAACTAGACTCAAGAATAATCCTGGTCCTTGATAAGTGGAGGATCCCATTAAAGTATATAATGAGCACTTAGCAGTTCATAAATATTAGCTATGAATCCTACAGCATCCATAGTACAGATAGGGGAAGACGAGAGCAATTCAGCCGTTGGGATTTTTCTCTCAGAACTTTGTATTGTCTGTGATGTATTGTATTGAAAAACAGTATTTTCCTCTTAGACTTCTGTATTGTCTGTGATGTCAGAAGCAAGGTTCTCTGCTAGAGGAAGGTGGTGTGTTAGACGCATAAAGAACATGAAGATTATTGGTAATAGACAAAGAGGCCAGCAGGCAAGAGAACTGATAAGAACAAAAAGCAATAGGGGGTCAGTGGGCATCATTCAAGTTTAGAGACTGATAATTTACAGAGACAGCAATCTCTATGTTGATGTGACTTTCTCTTATAGCATTGAGCTGAGATATTGGATACAGGTTCAGGGCAAGGAGATAGTTTAGTGGACCCAGCTGGGTCTCTTTGACAAGTGAAGAAAACCACGGGATCATCTGAGCATTTGGGAAGAGGATGGCTTAAGTGTTGGGGATGAAAACTTGGCTGGACAGAGAAGTAAGTGAAGACAAGGCAAGGCTTGCAGGTGAAAGTGAAAAATCCATGAAGTCTCCAAGCTCAAGACGTGAACTCACTAATGTAACTATGAGTATCCACATGGAATCACCCAAGATAACGGCAGGACTGAAAAAGATGGCGACACTTAGAAGGTAAGCAGATGACAACAGTAAGGATAGGCAAAGAGTGGGAGAGCCAGGTGCCATAGTGAACAGATCAGAGTGCTCTGCAGGGCACAGGAAGGGTGTCTGAGGGCAGCTGAGTCTCTGGGCTGATGAGGTCCCTGACTCTTCCTCGTTTGAAGTTTTCATTTTGGAACATTTGATTGTGATGAGGGAAGGAAAAGTACTGGTACCAGTGGCGACTGTCAATCTTAGTTGTATGAGGTCGCAGCTCTGACCACTCCTGAAGAGTGGCATCTAATGACATGGAGGTTCTGAGTCAAGAAATCAGAGACACATTCCCATTTTAATTATTAATGAAGAAGTATGGGTTCATTTCTATGGCCTATTACTAAAAAAGGAAAAATCTGGACTGTTTTCTACCAAAAGCGTTATGTCTGCAATAACTGATGAATTGCATTTCCTAAAAAATAAGAGTCAAGAAAAAATATAAGATGCTCGCTCTTAACTTAAAACCAAGTCCCAACCATTCTGAGGAGAGACTCATAATTACAAAGTCAAGAACTGTGCTTTAAAATATGAGGTGATATTGGCTGTTGCTGGTACTGTATGATTTCCATTAAATATTACATATTTACTAATCATACTTTAAAAAATGCACCTCTTTCCTTAATCAATGATAATTATTTCAAATAGCAAACTTCAATAAATTGTAAAATATAAATGTGAATGTGTTAGTATCAAGAAAAGAATATCAACTGTAATTGTATTTTAATGTGGCTTCATTTTAAATAAGTATAATTCACTATCTTATTTTACTGGAATTATCTTGGCCCTAAATGCTAATTTCCTAAATGTTACAATTAAAAGGAAAGCCACAAAAGGATGTGATTTTTGCAGCTGTTTTTAGCATTTTAAAATGACATTTGGAAGTACATATACTGTGGTAGGTCCAACAAAAAAGCATAGCATGCAATCTATTTTTATGAGAAACAGCCTCTTTTTTTTTTTTTTTTTTTTTTTTTTTTGCATTAAGAGACATCTAGCATTTTTAGGTATAATTGCACATCTTGTGATTTATATTCCTGTTATCATCGGCAATGAAAAAGCAAGGGGGTGGGAATTTCTCAGTTCGCACCATGACATTGAAAGTGAGACTGTGATTATCAAAAAAAGAAAGAAAAGAAAAATTCTAAATGAACTGAAAGCATAAATATTCGAGCCCTTATGTTGTGCCAATGGTGATTAGTTTTGTACCTTTGATGTCATTTCACGTTTGAAAAGGAGGAAAACAGCTACGCAAGTCCAGCCAACACTGAAGCTGGCAGTGGTTGGGGGGGGGGGCGGGTGTGGAGGGCAGCGGAGACTGAGCCCCAGACTCCAGTACAACTAGAAGGCAGTCACCTGACAGGAGAGGTTAGCTGAAGGCAAGGTAGTCTCCACATTCTCCACACAGATATTCTCCAAGGGTATGTGAACAGATAAAGGGGAAATCCTCGGGCACTGGATAAGCCAGAATTTTTTCCACCTGATTTTTAGGTTCCAATTAAATATAGAGACAACCCCGTGCATGTGCAACCTGCAAGGGCGCACAGGGCCCTGCATTTACTGTCTACTGCCGCCATCTTGCAATGCTCACTATTTGAACAAGAGGCCCCAGGTTTATATTATGCACTGAACTCTGTGAATTATGTAGCTGCGTTCTAATCAAGTACGTGTCATTGTTTAAAGACCTGGGGCCTGTAACCCAGAATGGGTGGCGGTAGTCCATGGCGCAGATTCTGGTAAGGGTCATATGGAAAGCAGTTAGAAAAGACCAGAACTCCAGGCCAGATGGTTCACTTCTCCCTGATCCTTTGCAAGGGATTAGGTTTCCACAACAGTGGGTTCTGTAATGGTCAGACCAGAATGGCTGATGTTCTTACCCACCCTAGCCCCCTCAGGAAATTCCAACCTGTTTCAAACCACCTTACAAATGAGCAAACTCCCAAGGAGACTGGGGCATCTTAAAGACTGAAGAGGAAGTTTGGATTTTCATGCTGGAGTTTTCGCAGGTTCTATCCAATTATCTTCCTGACATTCTAGATGTTCTTTAAAGGCTGAGCAGAAACCAGAGACAATCCCACGTAAGTACAGGGAAATGCATGAAAGGAATAACCTGGCCATCCATTCAGATCCTGTCTCTTCAAGGAAAGGCTCTGAGGTCTTTCCTGTGTGTCATTAGAAACTTTTATTGGAAACCGGAGAGTAGCTGCTTTGTAGAGACAGTGGAATCAGTGCACCACTCCCTCCTCACTTCCCTTTCCACCCCCTACCCCCACCATTGCACAACACGGCAGGTTATCGGACTTAACATACAATTGTGATTCAAGGTGCATATATCAAAATGAAGGTCTCACGATGCAACTGAATTGTGGAAGTAGTGAAATTAAACCCCTTATAGTTAAAAGTCTGAGTTTATAACAAAAATATCCCTAGTACTCGATTTTCTAATGAACTTTCAAATCCCTAGTCTAGAAAGTACTCAGGAGCCAGTCTTAAGCCTTTTGTATTGCAAATGGAAAGTGCTCAAAGAAACAAAGATTGCTTAAAAAACAATAGTAAAATTGAATACCATAAGTGTTTTAAGTAGATTTCACCCCAGCGTATTTCCCATAACAGTAGTATAACGTCCTCCAATAAAGGCAGCCAGGACCACATGTTAAGCCCAGGAGACCTGCCTGATCGAGCTGCAAGATCACAGGCAGTTACCACTATACATCAAGAGATCATGCATTCTTCTTGGCACACACCCCAACACTTTGCCCAGCCCTCCTACTATTTTACAGGCCAGGAGACTGAGGCCCAGAGATTATTAGAGAGAGGCCCAAGATGACCTCTACTTTAGAGGAACCAGGAATAAAGTTTGCCTCTTCCTACTCCTCCTCCTTTTTAAAAAAAAATATTTGTTTATTCGTTAGAGAGAACAGCACAAGCAGGGAGTGGTGCAGAGGAAGACAGTGGAGAAGCGGACTCCCCGCTGAGCAAGGAGCCCAATGCTGGGCTGCCAGGCTGGATCCCAGGATCCTGGGATCATGACCTGAGTGAAAAGCAGACATTTAAACAAATGAACCACCCAGGCGCCCCTCCTCCTCCATTCTTACTTCAACTCTGAAATTCCACCTCACCTCCACAGCTGAACCCTGGTAACTTTTAACTCTGTGTTGGATAAACCAGAATAGCATAGCGCAGGTGATTTTCCTGCCACTCCATTCGGCCACACATGCCACCTATCCAAGAAACCTGTGTCAATACCTACTATGTACAAGGGCAATACAAAACAGATCAAGTGCCTTTGCCTCTTAAGAGTGGATTACAAGTGAAATAAAATATGCATGCATATCAATCACACAGAACATGATGAACCCGAGAAAGTTCCATTTTTAACAGGAGATGGGGTGGAGGGAGAGCATTTATAGCTGCAGGGATGAGAGGACGCCTTGCAAAGGAACTGCTGTCGAGCCGGGCCTAGACAGATGGACAGAATAACAATGGGCACAGTGTGGTGAGCAGGGAAAAATCTAGTGGAGGAAAAACAGGAGCAGGAAGACAAAAGATACAAACAAAAGGAAGCAGTAAAGAGAAGGTCTGGCTGTTGCTCTGAACAAATAAAGGGAAGTGGTGAGAAATAAAACCCAAAAGATAGACCATGGGGCAGAAGGTTAAGCTGACACTCTGGGGAGCACCTTCGTGAGTGATGTCTCCTCCCACCAACCTGTGGCTCTTCAGCCCAAGGCACTGAGTACCAAGTACAGAATTCATTTGTTCAATATGGCATCCAGGTGCCAGGCACTGCCCTAGGCACTGTGGATTCAGCAAAAGGAACCAAGTCCCTGCTGTTACAAACCCTCCATTCTAGTGAGGAGGACAGCTACCTAACAATGTCTATGGTATGTGATAAGTGCTATGCAAACAGTGAAGCCAGGAGAGAGGATGGAGAGTGAAGGAGACCTTTAGGAGAGAGCTAAATGGAGGGAGTGACCACGGGGAGGCATCTGCTGTCAACATGAGGGAGAAGCCAGGCCAACAAACAGGAGACAACATGTGTGGCCTGCTGTTGAGCACAGCAAAACCAGCATGGCGAGTAGATGGAACCAGGAGATGGTGATAGTACGAGAGCAACTGTGGCCCAAGAGGGAGCCAGGACCCAAACCACTTAGGGCCCTATAGATCACAGAGGGCAGACAGAACTCCCACCAGGGCTCCTTGAGGACAGAGACCTGCCTTAATTGACTGTGTATCCCAAGGGCCTTCTGCAAGGCACATAGCAGGTGTTCAACCAGGACTGCCATGAACAGTGCTTTGAAGTCAGTGACATAAGGCTCAGAGCCAGACCCCAATTACCCGGTCACAGAATACCTAGGCAAGGAAGAGACGCTGGCAGTCAATGCAGAGCTCTCTCTGCCTTAAGAAAGAACAAGTTTTTGGTGCTTTCTACCCTTCTCAAGATGAAAGTTAATCAACTGCAGCAAATCTAGAAAATTCAAGGAAGTAAAACACTTACCAATACAATCACCATGATTGTTCATTCCATCCTGGTATACAACCTTCAGCCTTCCAGCCACACACATATACACACAGATGGGGGCCAACAACATGGCTTATTTTGTAACAGTTCCTCTTAACGAATATTTTTGACAAGTCCCCAGATCATTATCTATTAACTGTCTAACATAGTTTAATACCATGCAATTCTAGAATCTGATTGTGCCATGATAGATGTAAGCAATCACATGTTGTTGGAACGGTCCATAGTACCTGACATATAAAAATTTGGTGGGATCTACAGTGGGCAGCCCAAGAAGTTAGTTTAAGAAAAGCTGTACCTGTTTGTAAGCAGAGAGAAAAGAGAAGCACACAGGGAGGTCTGACAATGTGAAAAAGACTTAAAATGCATCATAGCTCCTCTCCCTTCACTGAAGTGAAGAGCTCTGGCGTTACAAATCTGCCTTCCACATTTGTACTCCTTTGATATCGCCTGCTGAAAGACAAAATGTTAAAACACCTAACCAGCAATGCTTTCAGTGCATGCCTCTGTCTCGGGCTAGGGGGAGCACAGGTCCCCAGTGTACCTGTTGTACCTCCCCCCAGCCTGTCCACCCACTCCTGGCTCTCCACTGTCATGCTTTTTCTGGGCCCTCAAACATTCCTTTCCTTATTTCTCTGACATCTCTTTATTCTTTCCCTTGTTGCTTTAATGTGAGCAGCAGCTGTCATCAAATAAAGAGAACAAGGGGGTGTGGATTTAGCTGACAAAAGGATAAAAAAAGTAGCAAAGATTTATATAAGTGGATTAATTGCAATGTAACCAACAATTTACGTGTGCGTGGAGGGGGTTAGAAATCGTTCCAAAAGCCCTTTACGATTAAGCAAGAGTTACATTTATGATATAAACAGAATGAAGACTTGAGGCACCTGGGTGACTCAGTTGGTTAAGTGTCTGCCTTCGGCTCAGGTCATGATCCCGGGGTCCTAGAACTGAGTCCCACATCGGGCTCCCTGCTCTGTGGAAGTCTGCTTCTCCCTCTCCTCCCTGTTGTGCTCTCTCTCTCTCTCTCACTGTCTTTCCCTCTCAGATAAATAAATAAAATCTCAAAAAAAAAAAAAAAAATGAAATGAAGACTCGTCTTCAATGGCATGGGGAAAAGTTCACAATAAAATGTTAAATGAAAAAGCAGAATGTAGAACTATATACCAAGTGTGATCGCAGTTTTGGTTTTTTGTTTTTAAGTAGCCTCCATGCCCAGCAGGTCGCCCAACATGGGGCTTGAACTCGTAACCCTGACATCACAACCTGAGGTGAAATCAAGAGTCGAATGCTTAACCGAATGAGTCACCCAGGCACCCCAAATTTGTTTTTTTAAGTAATCTTTATAATGCATAATTATAATATCTAATGTACAGTTAAACACACATATTATAAATATAAGTAAATATTACAAATGTAAACCAATCATCGTTTTTTGGTGGGAGGATTGTGAATGCTTGTGATTACTTTATTCATTTCTGAATGTTTTACTTTTTTGTAATAAGCATTTCAATTTATAATGAGACAAACTACCTGTTTCAAAATTTTTTCTTAATCTACTGTGATTAGAACAACCATTTTACTTCCTTTTTGCTTCTGTGAATCTCTGGTTCATTTCCATTTTATCCAACAACAATGATGATTAACCTGGGTAGATCATCAGATATGGGGGTTGCGAATGGGAACTAAACATCTAATGGGGACATAGCTACTCTGACGGGGGCACGGCTACTCAAGGTCAGAATTATGGTCTGTGATAGAGGGAGGGGTTGGTACTGCTTCATCAGGGCACAACAATTCATTCACATTCAATTGTCCAATCAACAATGATTTCTCAAACACCTACTGAGGAGCAGAGATACAGTATCAAGAAAGTCAGACCCTTTCACTTACCACTAAATCTATAGACCAAGAGACAAAATTATCAACTTCCAAGGGCTACAAAGGAAAGACAGAGGATGCTCTGAGTGAACAGTCAAGGAGATGAAATTGGGTAGAAGGTGGTAAGGCCTTTATGAAGAAGCAACATTTAAACTGGGATCTTAGAGACTATGTAGGCTTTGTCCACATGTGGAGTTGGTGGACATATGGACGGACAAGTGTTTCAGGAGAAGGAAACAACATAGGCAAAGAGCCAGAAGCAAGAACAGATCTTCACAACTAGAACCCTTGACTAAACCAGCAACAAGCTCTCATCAAATGAGCTAACAAATTACAGACAGCTCATGGTGTGTATTCAAGTAATACAATACATTACATCAAAGGAAAACCATACTGTCATTAGGCACGAAGAGGAAATCTGCTATCTTCCATCCTTGCCCATAACCACTATTCATCATTTCACTAGGAAAAGCCTCATTTCCTCAGGTGACCTTTATAGTTCAGCTTTCGACTGTGCAATTATAAAATGAAGGAGGCAGAAATGTAGCCCACTCCTCAGATAACGCAAATAAAGACAGACTGTTTTTTGTTTTTTGTTTTTTTTTTAATTCTACACCTCATCTGTAGCTCATCATTGCATTTCTGCAAACTTTGGAAACAGAAAACACAGGAAGCTCATCGCCTTAAGAGGCTCACAGTGGAATATCATTCAAGGACAAAAAAGAAAACAGGGAGGAAAAAGTCAGTAATTAACACTAATCTCCATTAATGGAGGGAAGAAGCCTACTGCTTTCAGTTGCTTTTATCACATGTTCTCCTAGACTGTATCTTAACAAGCTATTTAAGGCATTCTACAGCAACTTTATTTTTTTTTTAAATATTTTATTTATTTATTTGACAGACAGAGATCACAAGTAGGCAGAGAGGCAGGCATAGAGAGAAGAGGAAGCAGGCTCCCCGCTGAGCAGAGAGCCCGATGCGGGGCTCCATCCCAGGACCCTGGGATCATGACCTGAGCCGAAAGCAGAGGCTTTAACCCACTGAGCCACCCAGGCGCCCCGTACAGCAACTTTAAAGTTAGTAAATGGTCCATAAAAAAGCAAGACAATGAAGACCAAAAATTGGAGGAGAAATCAGCCATGCAGCAAAGCAAACTTTTGAAAAATGGCAAAGCCCGATAAAATAAACTGCAGAGACAAACACTGTAAATAACCATCAAAGAAAACTCAGGCTAACTACCAAACCACCAGCAACATAAATATTGCCAACTACATGTATAAAACTTCCACACTCAAGGTCAGCAAGAGAAAAATAGATAAAGAACAGATACAGTCCTGGGAAGTGAGGAGAAGGGCAGAGCTAGCAGGGTACTGCAATCATAGGCAATATGACCTTTTCTCCCAGGACGTGCCCCGGAGACCATGGACTCACCTGAAGGTGCAAATCCCATCAACAGTATGTCAGCCATGACCAGATTCCGGTTCTTAAGCCCCTTGTACACTGGTACAATTAAGTGGGGGGAAATAAATTCACTTCATTCATATTTATTAGATGTCTGTTAAGTTCCAGGTGCTATGCTGGGCACTGAGTGAACAACAAATTAGCTTCTGTGCCCATTTTCTGGAAGCTTATAGTCAGTCATCCACAGTGAGGTGAAGGCTCAACACAGGATAGGACATGACCCTGTGACTGATGTCTCCTTACTTTCTCCCTAATGTGACACATTTATTGTTTCCATTGAAGGCAGGAAATGGGGAAGGAGAGCATAAGGCAGAAACAGGGAAGGGTGGGAGACAGGAAGGAAAATGAAATAAGATGGCCCTTGGCAATGCAGGGGGTGGGGCACCAACCCCTCACACAGCTGAAAATGTTTAACTTTTCGCTCCCCAAAATCTTAAGAGCCTCCTGTTGACCTGAAGCCTTACTGATGACATAGTCAATTAACATACATTTTGAATGTTACAAGTATTACATACAGTATTCCTACAATAAGTAAGCTAAAGAAAATAATAAGTACATCTTAATATTTAATATTTAATTTAATATTAGAGAAAATATTAAGTACATCTTAAGTACAGTCATATACTGTATTTATCGAAAAATCTACATATAAATGGACACCTGTAGTTCAAAGATCAACCCCCGTTGTTCAAGGATCAACTGTACCTTCTTTCCACATAATTGTTTTTGGCCAGTGAGAAGTCCTCACTGCCATCTTGATGCCTCCGGAGTTTTTG
Organism: Mustela nivalis; assembly: GCF_964662115.1. NCBI lineage: Eukaryota > Metazoa > Chordata > Mammalia > Carnivora > Mustelidae > Mustela > Mustela nivalis. The sequence goes on along the minus strand of NC_139027.1, from coordinate 103,943,351 downwards.
ATCCAAATCCCAGAACTCTTCATTCACAATCTAGTTCCTTCCAGCTTTACATTCTGAGATATCAAACCTACTCTTCATTAGGAAGGACCAGGAAGGCTGAAGCTAAGCACAAACAGCGTCCTAAAAGAGCATGGAACTCAGTACAGGACATACCAGGTCCCTGATGAATCCTTGATGATGGTCAGAATGCCCAGGGCCCAGGATGTGCTTCCAGAGAGAGCCATTGTTAGCAGGATTCTCCAGAATCCTGGTCCTGTGAACATAGCCTAGAGCTCCATCCAGGAGGGTGTACTCATAGTGGTAGAGTCTACACTTTAAGAAGATCTCTCTCCAGTTGGCATGCAATTAAAATTCTCAAAAAGTATTGGTGGAAAATGGTGGTGATGGATGCAACCATTCCATAGAACAATTCGTGAACATGTATCAAGAGCCTTAAAACAATTTATATTTCTGGACTAGTAATCTCTACTTTTTTACCCCCTGAGGAAGTAATCATGAATAAATACAAAGATTTAGCTACAAATATGTTCACCCCTCATTGCTTGCAATGGCTTAAAACTAGACAATGAGATGCCTACTGATAAGTTACAAAATGCCCACAGAATGCCATATCATATGGACATTAAAATAATGTAGGAAATACTTACAAAAGGAAAAGGTAAACAAGTGTAAAAAAAAATAAGTCCAATATGAATTCATCTTGGTAAAAGACCACATTTAATATGTAAGTATGAGTGTGTGTCTGTGTATAAGCGAGTATACACGTATGTGCCCATGCACATACAGAGAAAGAAAGATGGAGAGGTGGCTACATGATAGGACAGAGGTACAGATTAGAATATACAGTGACATGTTGACTATGTATAAGTTCTTTTTTGCTTGTTTGTAATTTTTAAATTCTCCAAACTGAACATATTAAAATAGAAAGCTAGGTTAAGAATAATTACCCCTCCTCCGTTTTCACCCCTTGATTGTTGAGGACTACAGACCATCCTCACTTAGAAGCGTTTCATAGCTACTGAGGTCCAAGGTGCCCCAGATGCCAGCCAATTCTCAGCTCTGAATGCCACAGTCCATCAAGCTCCTTGGATGGCTTGCCAAATACATGTCTGATTTTTTACTTTAATATTTTGGGGTCCAAATGGATTTGAAACCCAGATGTTTCTCCTCTTCAGAATTTAATTATTCAAATATATCCATTCAAATCAACCCACCACTGGTTAGTACTTAAAGGATGTTAATGCACAAGTGAAAATTTCTTCCTTTATTTTCAAGACTGAAATGAATTTGGAATGTATATAATTTTGCTTAGGGCACTTTCAAGAAGCTGTGAAAGCTTCCACAACCTGCCAAATTAGCTGTCTGTTTGCAGTCTCAGAGCAAGACAGAGGATGCCTAAGCAGCGGGCTTGCTTTCTTCATAAAGACTGTGCCGGTCGAGGAGGAATGTTTCCTCTGCAGCAAAATTATTTCCTGGCAAAGACCCCAGCTGGGCACTACTCCAAAGTGGAACTAACTCCCAAAGGAAGTCACCAGGCTGCTTTGCCTCATCCAAAATTTCTTTGGCACCAAGTACCACGCATGTGTGTATACAAATCCTGGTTTCCAGGGAGCTTGAGATACAGGCCAGCAGTAAGTTCCAAAACTCTGTTAGAAATGATACACCCAACTTTATGTGCCCACTTTGACTAATAAAATGTTCTTGGGCAGCAAGGACTTCAGTTTCAAAAACTCCAAATCTTACTATGATTTAGAGCACAGGGTTTTTCAGACAGAGGCTATATGAAGAATTAGTACATGACCTGTTGAACAACGAAAAAAGAACTGGTTGCTTCCAAGGTTAGTTGGTTCTTACTGCATATGATAATCTACAAACCAGACATACTTCTTCCAGAGGACATTGCTCTAAGAAGAACTGAATACTAAGCAGTAATTTTTAGTCTACTGCAAAAAATTTAAAAAAAAAAGAAAGAAAAAGAAAAAGTCAAGTCTATACAATACCAAAGAAACCAAGAGATATGTTCACTTTCACCTGTTAAGAAAGCCACAAAAAAAGTATACCTGTATGAACAAAAAATGCAAAAAAGTTTTAGGGGCCAATTAAAAAGTGCAGATACTACAACGTTGAGAGGACCCATCTGAAGCATGGGGCATGTGAAGACCTAGGAGCAGACCCATCCTTCATGCTGGGAGCACGTCTGTTGGCCAAAATGGACAGCTCAATGAACATCTCTTAAGTGTCCACTAAGTGGGAGCTTCTGGAGATTAAAAGATGAGTAAGGAACAGTCCCTGCCCACAAGAAGCCTACTGGGAAAGCAGCCGTAAACATCAGTTAAATGGATTTAGAAAGACTGTATGATCAAAGTACGCACAAAATGCCTGGAATAGAATAGAGAAGCAGTTAGCTCAAATCACAGATGCACAGGCTGCCTCTTGAGGAGACAATTCTGATACTCATTCTTGAAAGCCAAGGGAAGGAGTGTGGAGGTTTTAATAATGGTTTAATGGACAGGCTTTACACATAGGCTTGAACTGGAGAGAACTGTGAAGACGTTTCATCCACTTACACTGAAGCATAGAGTTCAAGGGGGAAAGTAACAGAAAACAATGTTAGAGAACAAAGTCATGGATGACTGTGCTGGGGCTTAGAAGTAATCACACAGGGAACTGAGGGGCCAAGCCAAACGCTGGGAAGCAGAGATGTCTTAGAGAAAGAAGAGGTCACTGCAAAGGGCTGAGGAGGGGTGACTTAATTAAGGCTGGGACAGGTTTCCAGGGACAGGTCAATGAGTCCGTCCTATGCCACTGCATAAAGGAAGTCAGGAATCACCATCAGGGCCGTGACAGTCAACCTGATGGCGCTCCAGCATTTACTACTCTTCAGGTATTAACCATGTTGGCCATTTATTTTATTATTTTTTTAAACTGAGATATAATTGACATATAGCATATTAGCTTCAGGTAAACATGTGATTCTATATTTGTAGACACTACAAAATGATCACCACAATTAAGTCTAGTTAACATCCATCACCATAGCTACAAAAAAAAAATTTCTTCTTGTGATGAGACCTTTTCATATCGACTTATAGACTTTGAAATAAGCCATACAATATTAACCACAGTCACCCCACTCTATGCTACTATGTATTACGTTATTTATTTTATAACTGGGAGTTTGTACCTTTTGGCCACTTTCACCCACTACACCCTCCTCCCCTCTGGCAACGACTAATCTGTTCACTGCATCTATGAGCTTGGGTTGTTTTGTTTGGCTTTGGTTGATTCATTTCTTTAGATTCTACATATAAGTGAAATCATAGGTATTTGTCTTTCTCTTCCTGACTGATTTCCCTTAGCATACGTAATGCCCTCAAGGTCCATCTATGTTGTCACAATGGCAGAATTCCCCTTTTTTTAAATGGCTGAGTAGTATTTCTGGATTGCTGATTAGACAGGGGACACGAAACTCTGTGCTAATCACTGGGCTTGGCCACCTGCTGATCAGAGAACTCTGTGACTAGGACTTGCTGCAGTGAGATGCAGCACACTGCGAGGGGACAGGTCTGGGCGGCACTGCAGCTTTTCCTAATTTCAAGGCACCCCAGGAATCCTAGTTTGGCATGTGCAAAAGACAATCGCTCCTGGTGTGCAGATTTCTGATAGGCTTTTTACCAAGGTCTTGCCTGTGCAATCCATCATGCTCCAAGGTGACTGAGCACCAATCTGTCTTACTCACTGGAGTCCCAGTACAGGGCTGGACAAATGATGGGCCCTCAAACAGTAGCTAAATGGATGAGGAAAAAGTGGCAGAACTTATGAACATTGATTTCACTCAACAGGGGAAACCACCTTCACCCTGGGGTTTTGACAGGTCACACAGACTCCAGCTTTGCCCAGGGGGTACACGGTGGCTGACAGAGTACTCAAATGCACAGTCACTTATAGGAGAGAGTTCAAGGCCTGGGGCCCGCTGTTTCAAGGTCGTGCTCATTATTCTGCCTGCCTCCTGACAACTTGCTCTTCCTTCCTGTGCGTGTGTACTTCTGCTGGGTAGCACACAACCCCCAACCAATTACCTATGCCAAAAAACAGAGGGCAATCTCTTTACTTCTCATACCCAATTTATCAGCTAGGCTTCAAGACTTCCAGTCCCAAATGGCTTTGGAGCCCATCTCTTCATCTAGGTAACTTTAACTGCTACCTCAGTTCAAGCCCTTGCCTATGCGTCCTTCCTGTAGCTTCCCTGGTGTCCCTGTTACTCTGCTGCCAGAGTGACCCCTCTCAATGCAAAGATGACCAATCTCTCTCCTTGGCTAGAAAAGCTACTTGGATGCCTACCATCAATGAGCTGATTAAAATGAACTTGGCAGTGCTTGAGAGAGGTCATCAGGAAGTCAATCTATGTTAGATTTATGTTCATCATTTGTTTACTATACTTTTGGGGGAAGGGAAACTGAATTTTGAGATCTTTCTTCTTTATTTCCAGACAGTATTTTCTAGATTGGACATTCTGGGAAAAAAATAGAAGGAAAAAAAGAATGAAAAAAAAAAAAAAACACCATAGTGATATACCCCTCATACTCATTATGATGGCCATTATTTAAAATACACACACACATACACACACACACACACACACACACACACACACAACAGGAAACAAGTGTTGGCTATGATGTGGAGAAATTGGAACCCTTGGGTGCTGTGGGTGGGATCGTAAAATGGTATAGGTGCTGTGGAAAACAGGATGGCAGTTTCTCAAAAAACTAAAAACAGATGAACCATACGACCCAACAATTCCACTTCTGGGTATACTCCCAAAAGAACTGAAAGCAGGTACTCAAAACAGATATTTGCACACCCATGTTCATGTCACCATTATCCACATCAGCCAAAGGGTAGAAGCAATCCAAGTGTCCATAAACAGATGAATAAATAAACCATATGTGGTGTATAGGTACAATGGAATGTGATTCAGCCTTAAAAAGGAAGGAGGAAGTTCTCACACTAGCTATAACAGGGATGAACTTTGAAGACATTATGCTCAGTGAAATAGGCCACACACAAAAATACAAATGCTGTAGGAGTCTACTTACTTAAGGTACCTAAGGTAGTCAAATTTCTGAAAACAGAAACTAAAATGGTGATTCCCTGGGCTTGGGAGACAGAGGGAATAGGGGCTATTGTTTTAATGGGCCAGAGAATAAAGAGTTCCAGAGACTGGCTGGCACGATAGTGTGAATGCACTTAACACTACAGAACGGTGCACTTAAAGATGGGTAAGGCAGTAAATTTTATATTAAGTGTATGTTGTCACAATGTAAAACAGAGTAAGGAAATGAGCTACCAAATGCTTATAAGTATATAGAAAATAATTCTCCATCACATTTAGGGCCATATATCTTCATCACGGTCATTTGTTCTGGACATGCTAATCAGAATTTATAAAAACATGACACATGGAGAAAATTCTCCAGAACTGAGGGGAGTGATTTCGATTCCTAAGGGGTGGGGATTTAGGCCAACTCTTTGGTTAATATTCTTCCCCACTTTGTCCTCCAATTTGAGGCAGTACTACCACCAACAGTGTCATGTCCTCAACTACAGAGAAGAAAGACCAGGGCTTCCAGCTGATATTCACTTGGGATCCTTATAACCACCGCTAGCCCCTTCCCATACCACCCTTCTCTGGAGATGGGCTCTGGCTATTTATTCCAGGCTGGGTGTGACTATGGCATTGAGAGTAGGCTAAACAAGGTAGAAACTAGGGGAAATGTTATGATAGGGACAATTGGGTTGAAGACAAAAACGGCTCCTGTGAACTAGGGCTTAGGACTCAGATTCCACAATGCTGGCTGGAGGCGATCTCCACGTGAGAAAGAGTCTCTGCAAGTCTCTCACCTTCTAAAAAGAAGTTACCCAACCTGCTTTCAGGTCTCCGTGAAGACCTCCCCAGGGTGGGCTGTTTACATCACCACTCTCCACCCTGAATCTGGCCTTGGCTCAGAATGGGTTTATGGGCATGTGCCCATTCTCCCGGGCAGAGAGAACACGCATCTGACATGTAAAGGTTCTCCACACGGAAGACTCTCAGTAAGTACATGCTGATCTGTGAAAGCACCTCAGTGCTACTTTTCCATCCTGAGAAACTAACATGCTTTTGTGACCAAGCAGCTTATTACTAGATTTAAGGAACTACGTAGCCAGGGTCCAAGTAGCAAACATATTTCTTTCAATGGTCTTCCAGTTTACCGCATGGTACTCAATTTAGGCCAAGAATATTTACACCTGTAACCTCAAAAAAGGTATAAACAACATGGCTATACTTTATTTCTGCCTCATTTTGTCAAGATGCTGGAGCAGACACCTCATGACACCCGTAAATCAGAGGAGGAAATTTTTCTCCAATTACGTTTTAATTCATGGGCAATCATTCTCTATAGCAGGTGGCAAGTTGAGGGGGGGCTAGACGTCAGGGAGCATGAAGTCAGGCTGGTGAAGTACGGAGTAATTTTAATTTGAGTTTTTACAAATGAGTACTGCAGGGGTAGCAGAGACAAAATGTGCCTCTGAACGGCAGCATCAAATGCATCTAGAACCATCTCCTCAGCCAACTGCAAGGCAATCTAACACAGATGCTGTTCTCACTTGAATTCTCTGATTGCCGTGGTCTAATTAATTTCATCATGAGACCATCTTCTCATTTTTCTGCTTGAGGATCTTGAACGTGACCTTGAGATTATTCAAATAACTGCAGTGTCAGTTAGGAATTGACCCATGTGACAAAAACACCTTCCTTTACAGAATAAGCCATTTTCCACTATTTGGAACATCCATACCCAGAGAAATCGGTGAAAAACCTTTCCCAGACGGATCTGTGTATCCTACTAAAATTCCACTCTTAATCTGTTTGCTAAACATTTACTAAGCATATTATGTGAATGACACTTTAAATACAGAAATTAATATGACAAGCCTCTGACCTCAAAAAACTTCCAGTCAAATAGGAAAGACACTCACACAAGCCAAACTCTGGTGCACATGCCGGCCCACACTGGACTTCCCCGCCTCCCCATCTTAGGAATGGACACACCATCTGCCCGGCTATTTACATCTGAAACCTGGGCATGATTCTTGACTTCACCACGTTCCATCTCTAAGGCTACCACCCAGATCCAAGCTACTCTCCCCTCGCCACCTTTCTGGGGCTTCAGTGCCTTAGATTAAATGTCCCCTCCTCAGAAAGCCCTCCCTGATCATGCCATCAAATACTGCTCAAGACATTTCATTTCCTTTTCCCTTTCTGCACTTATTTGTAAAATTACCTGTGACTGCCTCTCTCCTCTGGCCAGCTGTAAAGGGACCCTATAGGGGCTGCTGGCAACTGTGCCCCTGGGCTAGAGCCCTGCCCCACATCCACAGAAGGTACACAGAAAAGACATGTTGATTGATGAGTGTCCTTTACACAGAAGACCAAAACCAGGATGATGAAAATGGAGGAATGTACAGTGAGGAAGGAACACTGACTCTTGACTGGATGACATCTTCCAGAGGAGCTGGCCTGGGTACTGTGCTTTAAAGGACAAGTATGTGCATCTGAGAACGCATGCCAGGCTCTGCAACTGGCAAAAGACAAGGCCCAAAGGCATGGCTAGTCCAGGAAGTCTGAACAATGGAAAGGGTCCCTGAAATGGCAGGGATCCAGAGCATGCACACAGACGCACTGAGAGGACAGATCACACAGCGGGGGGCCTGAATGACCCAGTTAGTAAGTGGGATTTTTTTTTTTAGACCATGGATAGTCACTGAAAAGTTCTGAAGATGAAAAATTAGATACTCTAAACTACCTTTCATAAACATTGATAAAAACTGTTGTAACTTAAAAACCAGCAAACCACCAAAAGTGGCATCACTTTGAAGAGGACTAAGTACACCTCCACCTATGTTTGGAGGAGAAAAAGAAAGGATTTGGCTGCCATCTGTAAATGTAAGGAAGAGAGGGGCTCACAGTTGGTGACCCTGGGTCTCCAAGAGGTGAGCTGACAGCAGGTCAGTTTTTGGGTTTTCGAAGACACTGAAAAGCCATGTTAGCATTTCCAAATGGTTTCAAAGTAAAAGGCACCAGGATCAAGGACAGTGAAGCTAGTATCTGGATTCCAGGACTGGGCCGGGTGCAGGTTGGGGAGATGGTTCCAAGCAAGCATGCTACACATTCCAGAATGTTTCGTCAAACAGTATTGAACAGACGGATAGGACTCCTCACACTGAAATTAACGCTAACGCCCTGCGTTTGATCCTAAACACAGTGAAGATATGAATGACTCTGTCTCGGCCACAGTAATGGGCAGCTGCTCAGACTGTAAGGGATCAGGGACCTCTGACAAAACGTGCCTTCCAAAACATCGAGAACCCAGGCACTCAGAGGGCTTTCTCAACAGGGCTTATTCAAGGCCAGTTTATCTGAAGAGCGCCACTCTCAACAGCGCTGTAGCCACAGGCGACAGCTGACCCGTACAGACAAAGCCAGTTAACTGTGCCCTGTGCTTGCATGAGTTCTGGAGGGAGGGAGAGGCCCAGGAGCCTGCAGTCATGATATTGCATTAACTGGGGGCTGATTTTTTTTTCCCCTTTGGGTTTTTGTTTGTCTATTTGTTTTGGCTCAAGCAAATTGTCCAATCTGGGCCTCAGCTTGCCTATAAAATCAGGAATCCAGAAACAAAGGTCCTCCCAGTTGTAAACTCCTGTGAAAATGAAGAAATTCCTTGCAGGTACACCGGCTTTCCACAAACCAGGGAAGGGACTTGAGCTAAGGAGGGATCCCTGCAGCACATCCTGGCTCAATGTCCACTGAGCTGAGGTAGGGTTGGTTAGGAACTGGCCCCAGGTCTGACTACACCCGTGGCTGGAGAAGGTGCCACTGCCTGGGCTGGGAATCAGTAGCGCATGCTCATACCACAGCTCTAACTGTGAGACCACAGGCTGGCAAGCCGGGTTAAATTCTCCACATGTCAAACCACGACAGCATCAAGGTGAGGATTATGAGACAGTGGATGTAAGAGGCTGAGTGCAGTACCAGACACACAGCCACTCCTCAGTACAGGACAATACTAGAAGACGTTGTTGTCCATTTTATTTCACTTAGTTAGCTTTCGCATTTACCTCTGCCGCTTTCTAGGACACTCTCGCTGCAGGAAAGATAAAATTATATGGCCTCATGAAACTGGAAAAGTCCCCAAAGTCCTTTCTTCCAGTTCCCTGTTCTTAGGCATTTTCACTGTCACCACATCAGCCAAGCAGACCGCCCAAGGCCACCCAGACACGAAGTCCATCTAAAACACGATTGTTTGTGTCCTCAGGGGTCCCCTCAGGGCCTGTAAGTAATGAGTATAAATTCTCGTACTCCCCGATGCCCTAAAAATCAAAGTTGTCTGTTATGACAAGAAGTTTACAAAATGAGATAAAAGTGCCTAAGACCAGGAGATCATGCACTGAGTAATCAGAGAGCTAATTCTAAAATATGAGACAATGACAAAAGTGATGACAAAGTCTGTAACAGTCCTCACTAATGATTCTTATGATGTGAAGCAAAAAATCCGAATACACAATCCCATTTATGTTGTGATTACAGTGAAGTACAATTATGTACGTACAGAGCAAGCGCTGGCGAGTGACATGGAAAATGACAAAGGCTGATCTGCTATGGAGGTGCGACTGCAGTAGCCTCACTTTTATTGAGTGACTCGAGTGGGGCTGGCACAATAAACATACCAGTGACAGTCACAGGGAAGGAGGCGCTGCCGTTCACTTACCCCGGGTTGTACAACATGACCGCGGACAGGTTCTCACAGGACTTGGAGAGGTCAGTCATGGACAAGCTGAAGGAGGACAGAAGGCCACTCTAAGAGCAGACACAGGGCAGAGCGGTTACCTCAGTGGGGAAGAGAGGGCCAGCGCCCTGGACTCGCTGCTTTCACCTGGTGAGAAGCAATGAGGTGCACACACACCCACCCACCCCCCACCCTCCATTAGCATGCACCGTAACTGGTCTATCCGAGGACGGCACATCACGGACAGCCGGGTGATGGATGCCATTCAGACCCAAGCCTCGGCTAAGCCCAGCAGGGCCCCCGGGGCCCCTACACGTCCAGACTGGCGAAGCTAGCCAGGACCTTTACCACCGTGGGGCTCTCCACGACCACACCACATGGAAGTGGCGGGAAGGGTCACCCTCGTTGCTGGCAGGAGCCCTGTCCTGTTCTCAGCAGCACTCACTACATGAACTGAGGGAGAAAGGTGAGGAGGTAGAGGGAGACCCAAAAAGGAAGAGCTTAACCTGTTTGCTTCCGAGGAAAGGTACTGGCAAATATATTTTCCTCCCTCTTGCCCTCTGCAACTGTGAACCAAAGGGGACCCTCCAAGGAGACCCTGGGCCAGAACAGATAAGAGGCTTCACTAGCAGCCCCAGAGAAGGCTGGGGTTTGCAGCTTTCTTATTTCCCATCGAAGGCACTGGTGCCCTCGGGCAGCCCTCACGAAAGGAGGTAGACATGCTGGGGGCTATATGACTCGGGGTAAAGGGCAAACACTAAAGGTCAGCAGGTCAGGGCTGCAGCACAGGTTCGCCACTTGCTGGTGAGGGAACAAGTGAGTCTCAGTTGCTTATCTTGATCATTTGTGACATGGGGATAGGAATAGCCACTGGGCAGATAAAGCAGTGCAATACGTGTAGAAGTTTCATACAGTGCCTGGCTCCTAGAAACGTTAGCTGTCGTCTCTACTTTCCTCGGCCTGAGGACAGTACAGTGTCCCCATACAGATTTCTCTCTCATCTCCCCCTCTCTCTCAGGTCCTCCACTCAACTCCCCTGCCCAACACTTCAAGTGCCCTCCGGATGTGTCTATCCAACAGCTGTCTTAAACACACCCCCTCTCTGATTCATACCCCAACCAAAAGTCCAATTCGCTGTGGTTGAAAATAAGGTTAACTCCTAAAACAGATCCTCACATGTGGAAGTCACTCTCTACTTAATGCAAAAACAATGCCTAGCTCCTTTGGGGGCTGGAGGGGTGAAGAGAAGGGTCTAGAAGGAGCCATTTCTCCTGCTCTGGACTTCACCGGCTTGCTGTCCTACTCAATCAACCAATCATCCAATGAGCAACAGCTCCCTAAAATCAGTGCATGCTACAGAACGACTTTTCCGGTTCCAGATTCCGGAAAATCAAAATCAAGCCCCAGCCCTACCAGGATCAGAGTTGGCTCCTGAGATTTTAGGTTCCTTACCTTCCTCTTCTCCCTGAGCTTGGCAGCCTCCTTAGGGTGGTTAAAGCGAAACATATTGGTTCTTCCCAATAGTATCACAGCACCTAAGAACACACAAAAACACAAGTAAGCAACTTGGTTGGTTGACAACATCATATTGTGGAATTTTACAGTTGAAATGTAATTTCCAGTGTGCTATAAAACAGTAATAATAAGGGAAAGCCTTAGTCTCCAAAGTCTGCTTACATAAGCCAATTTTAAATCTGCAAATATTCTTATTTTTACAGCCAAGTGTCACAATACTTATGTTACCAAGACAGAAGTAATGGATTCCAGCATTATATTACAAGATTTAAAACTTAATATCCAGATAATTATACTCTTGATTTTGAGAAGAAAAAAAGAAATACATTCTGCAAAGTGATGCTGTACTACCAAGCAAAGCATATGGTCTCAAACTTGGGAAATCTTTATTAATGCCAACAAAAGAAGAGATCCCAAAGGAAAGTGCTTTCAAAGAAAAACATGGCAAAATCGGTGGAGTCCAGGAACCACTACTAAAATCAACTTCAGAACGTAACAGGAAAGAACTTGTGTACACGTAGGATCTATTTCCATGTGGAAACACTGCTTCTTGTTAAAAGCCTCTTAAAATTTAGATGGCCACATCAGACATATGAGGAAGGCTCCCTTTGACTGACCAGGGTCTTCCATGTTTGGAAAATGCAGAAGAGGTAAAAGAATTCAATGTAAAAACCAAAGGTAACAAAAATGTTAGGTGGAGGGCACATTTCAGCATGATTAAGCAAATAATCAAACAAACACTCTCTATGGCTAAGAACTGTTCAGAGCTGGCCCGGCTGCCGTGCAAGGCAGTGAGCTCCTAGTCACTGGAGGCACCTAAGTAAGGGAAGCGATGTTCCAGAAGAGATTCACTGCGTTCTCTGGTCCCAACCCTATCCGAGAGTCTACCACACCTCAGAAAGACAGCCCCATGATCAGGCTTTGCCCAGAAAAAGAATGCAACTTATTTGTAAGACAGGACACACCTGCACTGAAGTGAACCACACAAGATGGCAGAGGTGTTGAGCATCTGAGTGACACACGCAAGGCTGACATAGGTGGGGACACAGCAAAGCTGGGTCTCACATGGCAGCGAGAGGACAGGGAAGATGGTTCCAGTTTGGGGTAACCATGGGGAAGGGCTAAGCCTTAGCAGGAGAACAGCCCTGTCATGTTTCAGGAGAGGAGGAAGTCAAGTCCACCCAAAACGCAGGGCATCAGAAATAGCAGCAAGAATAGATACTGGACAGATGACGGAGAAACATACCGCGAGGACCTGGAGAAATGGGGAACATGCACCAAAAGTCACAAAATGATAGCCAGAGAAAATCTCCAGCTCATAGATGTTTTGTGTATCCCATGAAACTTTTAAAAACTGAAATTACTAGCTGCCAACTGGCAAAAATCTGCAGTTTTCACATAAAGCTCTGAGTTTCTGATTTCTTTTTGAAACTTAGAAGGTACGGTACAGTAGATCTTATTGCCCCTAAGCTGCTTTAGACATGTGACCTCTTGGTGACCTCTTGATACCTGTCGTCACCTCTTGGTGACCACAGGTATCATCAACCTCTGCCCTTGGCTACTATTTCCACCTGGACATTGCAAGTAATATCGTAGCTGTAGGGAGCTACTTTAGGGCTTCAGACCAGTAATCCACCTGCCTACTCAATATATGCCTTCATGTTTTCAAAAGAATTTCAAATTCAACATGGCTGAAACCGAAGGGGTTTAGATCATAACCCCAGGGAGCAAATGAAGGGTCGGTTGTGGTGGTTGTCATCATTCAGTGGAAATGGAGTCAATATGGAAAGAAGAACACAGCTTTCAGGAGACTTAGATGGACAGCAGTGCATACTAACCAATTTATAATCTATGTATCCCCCCTCATGTAAAACTGCATTCGTATATTTTCCAATTATGGAAAGGCACCACGGCTGTAATTAAGAAAGGTGCTTTCCATGCCTCTCATGACCACAGCTCAGAACGGGGTGGCATACAAAGAAGTCAAAAGTTAAGCAGCCATGTCTAGGATATACATATATTTAATGCTCTCAAAGTGAAATTAGAGATTAATAAGGCAATCACATTCAGTGTGTTAATTACATTTAATCCAATTCTTTTTTTTTCCTTTTAATCAAATGCCTAGCCATGCAGGTTGAAAATTGCTAAAATATGTTCATGGAAAAAGAGAATGGGATTTCAGAGACATATTTCATATCATATTAAATCACTGAAAATAATCTTGCCACCCATGTATTTGCATGAAATATACATAAAAATCCCTGTAAGAGTTATAAAAGAAAACAAAACTACCTATGACCATTCCTTGTTTCCATTTAAATAAGGTACACAAACTGCCTGGCATATAAGAAGAGGTTCTGTTAAGGCTGGCTTCTATTTCATTAGATTCCTTTACTCAACAAACCTAGTGACTTAAAACATTTGCTTCATTTTTACCTTATGCTGCTGTTAATTCCTTCATTCATTCAACAAGCACCTCAAGAACCAGACCACATGCTACAGAATCATACACATGCCTTGCCCTTGTAGGAGGGAGAGGTGAATAACAAAAAACAAAACAAAACAAAACAAAAAAAACACTCCACAATCAGATGCAAAGCTACAACTGAATGAAAGATCCCCTGCCATAAGAAGGCTGATTAAAGTGGAGATTAAGGACAGAGGCCCTGAGGGAGGTGGGAAGTGGTGCCCAAGACAAGCTCTGAGGATGAAGCAGGAGGAACAAGGGAGTATGCTATGTAAAGGTCCTCCAGGAGTTAAAGATGAAGGCAGTGGTGGTGGTGGTGAAGTGGAAAGTCTAGAAGACAGTTAAATATTTACAGCAGAGGAAACCGGGAAGAACAGTACACATGATGAAGCTTAAGGGAACAGACAACATAGACTTTTTCAAGATACAGTGAAGCAACTTTTATTTCATGTAGCTTCAGAGGAAAACAGTGAAGGGCTTTGTGCAGCAGCATTACATGATTAGAGGAGAGCAGAGGAGAGTCTGGGCAGAAAGTTCATTCCTTCAACTGTTTAAAGAAGGAACCAGGGGCACCTGGGTGGCTCAGTGGGTTAAAGCCTCTGCCTTCGGCTTGGGTCATGATCCCAGAGTCCTGGGATCGAGCCCCATATCGGGCTCTCTGCTCAGCAGGGAGCCTGCTTCCCTTCCTCTCTCTTTGCCTGCCTCTCTGCCTACTTGTGATCTCTGTCTGTCAAATAAATAAAAATCTTAAAAAAAAAAAAAAAGAAGAAGGAACCAAACCGGGCAGGAATAGATGAAGATAAACAAGGTAGGAGGCAACTGCAAGTGTCCAGGTCAAAGGCAACAGTGGTTCAGCACTGGACTGGAGAGGAGGGAAGGAGGAAAATAAACAAGCCAGGAAGACATCTGGGGACAGGATTAAGAGGACTCCATGATGGGCTACATATGGGGACAAGGGAGGTGAAGGAGATGCTCCTGCGTTTTGGCTTTGAATAAGGTTGGACAGGGCACTGTTCACACAGATTAAGAACACTGGAAAAGGACGGACAGTGGGGTGGGAAAGAAATCGTGAGCTTGGTTTTACACATAATAAATCTGAGACGCTTTTGGCAGGTGGAAATATGAAGCTCTAGAAGAAAAACCTGGGACATCTATCAATCTCTCGGTCTGTCTACCAACTTACCTACAGACCTACTTACTCTCAAATACATATAAATACATATAAAACATAAATGTACATATAAAATACAAATATATATAAAACATATATACACACATGAACATACGTAAGTGTACATAGCTACCTAACACTTGTGTGTAAGGATGAGACCCAGAGCGTATGCCTTGCCCCAAACTTGATATGGCCAAGGGCAAGCTAAGCTTAACCTCTCCAGAATTCAGTTCCTTTTCTAGTCATCAAACTGGATACTTTCTAAGGCTCCTTCAGATCTTAAACTCTCTAACTATGAACTACTCCTTGATCTGAGGTTAACATGATTAATCACAGCAGATGGACTTTTCTGATGCACTTAGTTTGTAATTTTTGGAGCATATCTAAGCCTCCTTGAAATATATGACAGCTTCTCTGAGATTATCTCAGAGCCTGTTAAATACCACAAGGTAGACAAATTCCAGATGGTCTTTAAAGGAAATGGAAAGGAAATGACATTGTAAAAGAGGACTCAGAGGCACTTGTTAACAACCCCCCCCCACAAAAAGTCACTTAAATCTCCGTGAATGAAACCACTGAATGCTGATTTCATAGATTTTCTGCTTCAGTATTTCAGTACACTGAAAATGAAACTAAACATGTAAACATTTCTAGGGATTTCCAAGGAGTATAGTGACAAAAATCATTAATGTCACTATTAATTACCCTCCTCAAATTTTATGTGAGATTTTCTAATTCTGATAACTGCACAAGTAAATCAACTCTTTTTTTCCCTATTAAATGCTGTCATATGAATATTTCTGAGGTGACAGTGTACAAATTAATTAATTCCGGGTTATAATTAACGGAAACCTATAAGAAAACTGTATTCCCAAAAGTGAATGGTCCAATGCGATATGAGTTTAGAGGCTGGAAAATACGGGGCCTTGTGACATTCTGCTTCAAGCTCTAAATTCTGAATTTAATCACTTTAGAAAGCCCCGTCCCACCCCCCATACATACAGACAGGCTACAACACACTATTAAAGCATGCCTGGTGAGAGAGGTTTTCATTTTGGGTATAATCACCAGAAAAGTGAAGCTCTGCCTGGGAACATAATTTTCTAGAATGGTACTGAGATGTAGGTTGGGGTGAAGCAAGACGGGTGAAGTTCTTTTTTTTTTTTTTATCTTTTTTTTTAAGATGTTATTTATTTATTTGACAGACAGAGATCACAAGTAGGCAGAGAGGCAGGCAGAGAGAGAGAGGAGGAAGCAGGCTCCCCACGGAGCAGAGAGCCTGATGTGTGGCTCAATCCCAGGACCCTGGGATCATGACCTGAGCCAAAGGCAGAGGCTTTAGCCCACTGAGCCACCCAGGCACCCAGGATGGGTGAAATTCTTAAAATGTGCTTATAAGGGATAATTTTCCTTTGGATTTAAAACATCTGCAAAATACTTGTATTAAAATAAGCTATGATGATGGCACCATCAGAGGAAGGACTAATTTCCACTAATACATGCCAGACCTTGAGAACACATTACTTAATATGCTCAAAGGCCTTGGACTCTTATGACATTGGTGTTATTATTTCAGACACCTGACTTATAGTAATTCTTCTCTAACTCAAAATGGCTTTGGGCAGAGAGATGGGGAAGATTAAGATCTGACATGGTACTTGTGGTAAGAAAATTTCATATGAATACTAATGACATGGCTTGGGGTTCACAGCTGGCTTGGAAGAGTGAAAGGCACTCAGCATCAAGGGTAGCAGACGTCAGTGTCAAAGCACGCCCTCAGGTCCTCTGCTGGTGTTTGTGAAGGATATAAATACACATGATACCTTCCCAAAAAGCCACATTGGCCCCGTCCCGTCCCTTTCAGCATTTGTAATTCAAATATGGATTTACAATTTCCTGTTTTAGATAAATCACTTAAACTCTTGTTTACTCTTGGTAAAGTAAAAATTGCAAACCTGGATTGTGAGACTCTGGAAAAGAAAGTAAATCGATTTTCAGTCTTTGTTATTGAGGTTTCCAGCCAAATAATCCATCAAGAATTATTTGCCCAACTGTGTGCACGTGCTGAACCTGGAGCTGTGGAAAATTCTAAGATGCTCTAGTCCCATCCCCCAATAAATGTTAGGATGGGGGTGGGGGTGGCATACATGGGAACGGAATTTTTTTCTTCTGAAAGCCTCAGGGGAAATAAAAAAGAGTATATGGAACAAGTCTCATCCTTCTGAAAGAAAATGCAGAAAGTGTATGAAATAAGTAGAGGGTGATTCCAGACAGTAGATCATAAAATGGCAAATTCTAAGGTACTGAATGGAAGTCATTATACTAAGTGGTCAAGCTATTAGTAACTTTACTTTGTTTCATAGTCTTTGTTACCAACAACTCCACTTATTTTGTTAGTAACAAGCTCAACTATTCAGTTCTAGCCTCCTACACACTCCAAGCTGTCAATATTTTATTGTTCCTTCCAAAACAGTTCTTCCAAAACATTTCCCTTCTCTCTAAGCAATAATGGTCTCTTACCTCCATTTGTCCCTTTTGTTACTGCCCATCTCCAAGCTCCCTTGGGCTACATACACACTGCACCGTCCTTCACTTCAGCAATCACATTGTGCGCCTACTGCACAGTGTCCAGTCTGTGGTTCCCAGGTCCTACTACACACCCACTATGAATGACTCAGCAGCCTTGGCCCCCACTGCCCCGTCCACCTCACCTACCTTCCAGGCTTCAGACATTTCTTCACTATGCACTTTGGTCAAGTATGTCTACGTCACATTATGTCACTTCTTCACCACAGGCCATTATGACAAGATATCTCATCCACTTCAGAATTCAGCTTTGGGTAAGTTTCTCCTTTTTTGGCAGTCTACAGCACATCAGCAGAGGGGTTTCAGTTCTGCACCAGATGGAATAAGCACTCCCTGCCCTGTCTCTCCCACTGGAAGCCACTAGAGTGTGAAGAGAATACAGGCTGCAGCTGGTTGAGGGCCCTGAGTAGTCGGCAGGCTGAAGAAGACAGGAATCTGAAGCACTGGTCGGGGCAAGGGGAATTTACCACTTTCCCCCTCCGGTGTTCCCCAGCTTAGCTGGGAGGAAATAAAAAAGCTGACATCAGCACAAATGAGAACTCCAGGAGATGCCTTCTAGTGAAGGTTGGAGGAGGAACAAGAGGGTTCCCTGACAGCAACATAGTGGGGGTTGGAGGGATGCCTAAACTTAAAAGGAAGGGGGAAATCTCTCTCCAATTAGAGGGTGGGGCAAACCCTTGTTGCTTCTTCCTCTCTCTGCCCACTGACTTCCACTTGGGCACAAGAGCAGGAAGAACATGAAACATGAAAGAGGACTAGACAGGTTCAGATTTCTAGCCAGATGACAGAAAAGGAAAGACTCTTCAGTGTTGACAAAGAAGGAGAAGTTGAGGAAATCAACCTCACAGAGTTGTTTATGAATTGAACCATTTAGATTTGACCTTCAATAGCACACAAAGACTTCAAGAACTGACCTAAGATACAGACCACTGCTCGGGTCCCAGACTGACTCTTGGGTAGCGCACACATGGGGCAGACCAGAATAGCACAAAGCCTTTGAAAACTGAACTGGCACTGAAGCTAGAACCACAGCCCACGGAGGCTAATTCTAATTTATAGTCTGAATCCAACCAGGTCCACTGTCTGCTAAAACAAAACAAAGCAAAATCAATGTTTCCCAGAGGTTTTCAACAGGACTCAGAGTCTCATAACAAAATATCAGAAATGTCCAGGATGCAATCTAGTATTACTCAGCATATGAAGAACTGGGAAAATCTCGATGTGCATGGCAAAAAAAAAAAAAAAAAAAAAATATCAAGAGATATTATGTGGAGATCACAGAGATGTTGGACATATTTGATAAAGATGCTAAATCAGCTATTATAAAAATATTCAAATGCAGAATAATCTTGAAAGGTAAAATGTTATAACCAAGAAATAAAGGATATAAAAAGCAATCGATTATTACAACTAAAAAAAATACAACAAGCAAAATTGGATGGGCTCAGTAGAAGGGTGGAGAGGACGGAGAAAGAGTCCATAAAATTGAAGACAGACCAAATGAAATGACCTAATCTGAAAAGCAAAAAGAAAAAAGTTTACCAACGGGTAAAAATAAGTAAAGAGAGCCTCGGGGACCTGTGGAAACAATACTGAAATACTTATCAGTCACATAACTGGAGCCCCAGAATAAGAGAAGGAAGAAAACAGAGCAGAACAAAATATTTAGACAAAGAATGTCTGAAAAATTCCCAAATCTGGAGAAAGACATGAACCTACAGATTCAAGAAAATCCAAAGATCCAAGATCCAAAATGGGTAAATGCCAAGAAACCCATGCCAAGGCACAGTGTCAAGCCTCCCTATGGGATGTGAAGTTCAAAGTTTTAACATCTAAAAAGGAACAGAGAAATTATGAAAAATAGATGTGTTGACTCTAATAAGAGAAGATGAAGCAAATAAGAGAAGAAGACTTTAAAGAGACTGACATTTGGATATTGTGTACACCAACATCTGGGCACCAAAAAACCACCTTCAATGTGATTGGTTTGGGTGAGCAGAACTCCCATTAAATATTCATCAGCATCACCTGTACAACTCGTGAAAAACTGAAGTGAGGGAAAAATCTAATGATCTTAGGGCTTATAAGCAAGTAGAGGTGAGTTCAATGGGAGGCCAGCCACCGAAATCTGCCGACTGCCTGTAGTGTTCAAAAGGACTCTTGTTCATTACATACCTTGGCTAAACTGCTGGAAGATCCATTTCCCTTGCTAGTTCCACTAAAATTCTTTTTTTTAATTTGCCACTGAACAACTCACAGCAGCCCTAAAGCAAATGAAAATTTTATCAAAGCCTTCTCAGCTCCACTCCCCAGACAGTCACCTGTTCCCTCTTTCTGAGTGCCTGAATAGATGCAAATATATTTTGGCACTGAAGCATAACACATTCAGATGCACCTAGGTGTAAAGTCCCCAGATGCAGTTTTTGCAGCATGTGGAAAAAGAAAGATGAACATTCAACGGCTCTGACAAACTCGCAAGACGACCAAGGGAGTCCACTGATATGAATAGGAAAACTGATTACCTCGTTTAACAACTACCAGCTGTAAAGTAACATTTTACAGGAAAAAGACAAAAATAAGAATAATTAACATGAGAGAATAGGTCCTAGAATTGCACAGAAAATGCTCAACTACTTTTTGAATTGTAACTCACTTGATTTTTGCACCATTTCATAGTAAGCATATTGGGAGTGGAGGAAAAGAAGACAATGAAGAAGAAAAATCTAAGGTCTAAAACTTTACCAAGAACAGCTCAAGACCTATGGCCTTAAACACCTTGGTCAAATTCATGCTTTCTTCTCTAGCAATTGCCTCTCTTTCTACCAAATCACACTATGCGATTATTCTATGAAATCATTCAGTGCAATCATTCTGTGGCACCATGGGAGTAAGGGAAGCCAAGCTCCAGAGAACATGGCAACTGAAGAGCACAGGCAGACGCAATGCTACAACAGCCACGCACGGTTTCTGGAAGAACTCAGAGAATAGGAGGAAAGAAGCTTCATACACCAGGCTTACAGCAACATATGTTATATATGTCATTACAGTTCATTCTCTCAGTACTGGCAAAGGTTTTTTATTTTACTGATGTTATCATATGGAAACACTCCTGTAATTTAAGGCAGGGGAAGTACTGTTTATGCAATCTGAAAGAAGTAAGGCTGTTCGCAGATGCAGGTAAAAAATTTCCCTGTGATGGTGAAAATCTTCTATATGTAGGTAAATCTCCTATTAGCTGACATTCACAAGTATCTTAAGCGGTCTAGATAAGGAAGTGGTAATTACTACCTGTGCTTTTCAATGGGACAGCCTAACGAACACATTTCCAAACAAAGTAATTTGCTAATGAAAAGAGATGTTTAAATACCAAATATCAGCAAATACTGGAAACTGGCAGGGAAAAGACAGGAAGCTGTTGGTAGTACAGGGTAAACCCAGAATCCAGTCAAATGTAGAGTTACTACAGTCAGATCATTGTGATTTGGGTTAACATCCATCTGAATTCTCTGTTCTTGATACTTTTCCTTAAACTGCTTCATGGGCAAAAGCCAAGGTCATTTTTGGAGTATGAATATACTGCCATGCTTAATTCTGTTTCCCAATTATTACTATATATATATATATATTTTAAAGATTTTATTTATTTATTTGACAGACAGAGATCACAAGTAGGCAGAGAGGCAGGCAGAGAAAGAGAGAGAGAGAGAGGAGGAAGCAGGCTCCCTGTTGAGCAGAGAGCCCGATATAGGGCTCGATCCCAGGACCCTGGGATCATGACCCAAGCTGAAGGCAGAGACTTTAACCCACTGAGCCACCCAGACGCCCACCCAATTATTACGATATTTTTAATGAAGTCCATATTCTTCTCTTTTTCACAGTGGTCTCGCTTTTTACGTTAAAAAAATCAAATCTTACATTTGATTAATCTGTCATTCAAGCATCCAATTCTTAATTTCACCTCCGGTCATGATCTCACGGTCGTGGGATCAAGACCCACATCAGGCTCTGCACTGAGCAGAGGTTTAGACATGTTATTTACTTACTGAGCATGGAGCCTGCTTAAGACTGTCTGTCTGGGGCACCTGGGTGGCTCAGTGGGTTAAGCTTCTGCCTTCGGGTCAGGTTGTGTTCTCAGGGTCCTGGGATCGAGTCCCTCATCAGGCTCTCTGCTGGCAGGGAGTCTGCTTCCTCCTCTCTCTCTCTCTGCCTAACTCTCTGCCTACTTGTGATCTCTCTCTGTCGAATAAATAAATAAAATCTTTAAAGGAAAAAAAAAAATACCGTCTGTCTGTATGTCTTTCTCTCTCTCCTCCCCTCTACATCCCCCTCACCTGTTCATACGTTATTACTCTAAAAATTTAAAAAAAAAAAAAATCTTGTAACATAGCTGAAAATTCTTTTGTAGTCTGCCATCAAAAACTCCCCCTTCTTCTCCAGAGGTTAACACCATTCTAAAGTAGGCATGTGTTAGTGCCATTCACCTCTTTTTATTTTTATTAAATATTTTCATAACCAAAATCAATATAATATATACTTTGTGTCTTTAAAATATGTTCCAGTTCTCATTTTAATAATCCTCAAAAATTAAGAATTGTTGGGGCCCCTGGGTGCTTAGCCAGTTAAGCATCCAAATCTTGATTTTGACTCGTGTTTTGATTTCAGGGTTGTGAGACTGAACCCTGTGTTAGGCTCTGTGCTCAGCGGGAGTCTGCTTAAGCTTCTCCCCATCTCCCTCTGTCTTTGCCCCTAACCCCTCTGGTGTGCACACACACTGTCTCTCTCTCTCTAAAGAAATGTTAAGTAGAGAAGTCTAACCCCTAATTTTTGAAGGATTAGACATGTTCTTCACTTGCTGGAATCTTCTAGTCTTAAAGTATGTGCATTTTTTAAAAAGGTATTGTCTTGCTTTTTTCATGTAATTTCTTGAAACACAAAGTCATCTTGCATTTCACTACCCTAAGACTTGTTAATGACATTTTTACGCAGTGCACAGGTGTTTTAAGACTTTGGAACATAGCATTTTTATGTCTGTAGCACAGCAGAGCACCAGAGGAACTCAAGCCAAAATCATGGCACCGTGGTAATAAAGCAATTAAGATAGCCCAGGAAAAGAAAATTTTGACCATTAACCTTAAATGTCAATTAGCACTACTACTTTCTTAGGACAACTCAAAAATTTCATTTCAATCATCACTAACCTAAACAAGCATACTTTTTAAATGGACTTTCAGTTAAGATAAAAAATTAAGATAAAAAAACACTTGATAAAAATACCATACAGGAAATACATTTATTATTTACCTACTGTGCTTCAATCCACAAGAGAATTAGAGACATAATCATAGCTACATAAGCAGATGACAAAGGAATAATACATAAATTCTTTGAACTAAATAAACAAGCTAATAATCTTTTCTTTGGGGGGGGGGGGGATAAGGGACAAAGGGTAGAGAAGATAATCCCAATATTAAATAGTAAGTTCTAGGCAGTTCCCCTGATAAACAGTAAGGGCTCTAAAAGCTCCTTTTCCAGTGTGTTGTTTGGAACTCAAGACTGATTTTTCTCCCAGAAACACCATTACACATAAAAGTTAGCTTCCTGGCGGATCCAGAGGAGACTGTTAAACCCATGAATGGCAGAAGCGGTGGTCATGGTCATCCCCTCAGCCTTCTCAGCGGCCAGGACTGTGGATGGTGTGAGCTCCAGAAGCTCCAGACTGTCGTGGGTAGAGCAGGGAAAGCACAGGAGGAAACAGGTGGAGGGCCAGGCAACAAAGCTGGGTGGACCCAGCAGAACATTGACCTTTGTGGGCTATCTGGGATTCACGCACGGCTTAGCTAATCAATGCCCCCAGTTATAATCCCAACCATAACCCATTCTCTATCCCTTCCTCTCTGGGGCTCCACAGACACCCCAGGCTGCACTTGAGGTATCTGGGGGAACAATGCCCAAGACACAGAAGTCCTAGAGTGAGGTCTCTGAATAGACTGAGCCTCACTTTCCCTGTATGGTTTTAAATCGATATCCCTAAAGGCTCTCAAAAATCTTCAATACTATTCCCAAAATAGATTATTACAGAAATGAAAAGATTTTTCCTCCCCATTTTTAACCAGTTAAAGTATACAGCTATGTGGAGAAAACTTTGTAGGTGTGAATAAACACAGTTCAATAAGAACACATATTAAAAACTTCCAAAGTTTCAATGGAAGAAATTGATGAAAATTCAAATAAAAGAGATGTATCAAATAAATAGAAATCCCAAGATGGAAATGTATTTGTTATAATGTGAACAAATCACATGAAATTAAAACCCAACTTCTGAAAAGATATGTTAGCACAAAAATAAAAAGATTCTAAAAATTTCTTTGAAAAAAAATAATAGGCATGGATAGCAAAAAACACAGATAAGAATATAAATAAAAGCATATTATAATACAACAAGCATTAAAATTGTGTGATACTGGTACAAAAGCAGAAAAACAGAGCACTGGAACAAAGTGGAAAGCCAAGAAATAGACATGATGCTATGTCTCAGCATTCATTTCTGATAAAGTAAGTTTCTTGAAAAGAGAGGTCAATATAGGATAGGGTAAAGTTCTAATAAATGATACGCCAATATGGAAAAAAACTAAATTAGGTCAACCCCAGATGGAGTAAACAATTAAATCTATCAAAATGAATTCCAAAGTTCTACCCATACCTTAACAATGATACTGAAAACCAATACAAGTCCCTCGTAACAACACAGAGTGATCATAATAAGGTCAACCTTCTCTGCATGCAGAGATCTTTACTGGACAAGGGGACACGTCTCTCACCTCCCCTGCTGCCTAGAAAATGGCAGCAGGACCTCCACCTGAGGTCCTAAGAGGGAACGAACAGGTGGTCTGGTCTGTGTGTTCACAAGCAGACATGACCACTGAAAAGTCCTATACACTGACGTCCTGTCTACCACTCAATTACAGTCACTTTCTGGGCTCTTACCATGACTATTACTCTGCTGTCTGGCAAGAACCAGCTACTCCCATCCCATACTGACAGAGTTCTTGTCTGGGTTGCAAAAATGCAGGAAAAAAAAAATGCTTTGGTAACCGTCATTGGGCACTCACTGTGTCCCTGGTTTGGGCTACTCACCGGGTACTGCTGAACTCTGACATTCCTGGCCAGCTCCAGGGCACTTAAATGTTTCCCAAGTTCAGCTTACCCTAAGACTAAAACATAATAAGAGTACAAGAACAGGTGGAGATCAGTGGATGTGTGGATGAGTCGGTGGTGGGTGCATGGGTGGTGTTTTTGGTTTTTTTTTTAGAATGTCTTCAATGGATTCTATACTCCTCCTAAAAAATGTGATCATCCTAGTCCAAGTTACATGCCCTTCATTTCTGAGATAACTCCTTGCAACTAATTCTGCCCATGACTTTGCTAGCACCAATGAACTATATGCTTTCCATCTGTCCAGTTTCCTCCATCTGCCCAATTTCTATGTCACAGCAGACACATTATGGTACATAACCATGAAAAACTGTTATTATAGAGATTATGTATAATATATCAAGAAAGGGCTCAAGATATGTCAACTTCTTTCTTTCCTTCCTTCTTACATGATTCAGTATAAAAGCCATTAGGCAGGGTTGAGCAAAGTAGGCATGAGCAAGGGAATGGGAGGAAAGAGTGAGGACACTGTTGCCCCAGCATGGGATATCACAGCCTGAGCAGAAAGAAGAGGGTCCCTGAATGAGGAGGGGACAGAAGTGACAGAACACTGGTTACATAATGGAAGTCAGGTTCATCACTAGCAGGAACGAGAGCTACAAATAGGAAAAAGGAAAAAACTAGAAAGAATGCATTGGGTTGGAATTAGAGGTACTGGTATGAACGCCTGGTCAGCCGTAATAGGTACTGAAATACTGAAATTGATACAGACATAAA
Organism: Mustela nivalis; assembly: GCF_964662115.1. Taxonomy (NCBI): domain Eukaryota; kingdom Metazoa; phylum Chordata; class Mammalia; order Carnivora; family Mustelidae; genus Mustela; species Mustela nivalis. Next base: position 103,917,853 of record NC_139027.1, on the reverse strand, counting down.
TATAGTTGTATGTGTTATACAGACTCTGTTGGCCAACACTTCCCCTAACTCTGTTGGCCAACAGGACCTGGGAACAGGAACACTACAACAGCCAGGAGCACACCAAGTGCCTAGATCTTAGTTTCTAAATCCCACTCTCCACTGAAATGAACCAAGGCTCCTTGGAAAACTGGCTGATTCCAGGAAAGCATGAAGATAGGCCTGGAATATCCTACTGTGTCAGAAAGTCAGGAAGGGCTCACAGATGATTGGGACAAGCCATAGGGACACAGAAGTGAGCTTGGAGGGATTCCCATTCATCAAATCTGGGACAATTTGGGTATCAAAATAAATAATGATGGAACTAGACCAAAACCTACCAAGCAATATAGCAAGCCATGTGACCCTGTTGATTTAAATAAATAAATGGCAAGAAGAGAAAGCTCTTTTTTACAGTAAAAATCCAACTAATAAATATAGAAGGAAGAAAAATTACCGATTGGCAACCATCTGAAAAATAATTAAACCAGACACCAACAACCCTCAAAATCCGTGGATTCTAAAACCAGTGGGTGAAAGTATGATAAAGAATGGAATGTTTATGATGTCGATATCCTTCCCAATATCTTTCTTAATAAAAAGAAGGTCCTAAAGGAGAGCTTCACAGTGAAGAAGACTGGCAAGCTCCATTTTAATCAAATGACCAAAGTGAGTAACTACTCAGTAACAATGTGAGAAAAACAGGGCATCACTTCTCTGATATTCCTGTCAAGAATGCACAGTATTAAGTGTCACCTTGAGGAAGCATTGGACAGATGCCACATTAATGCAAAGGGACATTTTACAACATATTTCACCTGCCAAAGTCCTAAAAGTCAGAGAAAAGCAAAGGGACTCTTCTAGACTGAAAGAGACAAGAAAGGTGTGGCAATCAAATACAACATATGACGCCAGACTGAATCCTGGACCCACATCGGACATTGCTGGACAAAGGACGACAACTCAAAGGGTGTCTAAGAATCAGATGGCAGGAGTATACCGGGGTTATTTTCTTAATTTGGATGTTTATATTGTAATTACAAAGGAGAATGCTATTGTTTAAGGGAAATGAACACAGAAGTATTCAGGGATGGCAGGGCACAGTGTTAGCAATCAACTTTCAAATGCTTTTGAAATTAAAAAGTTCCTTGTACCACACCTGCAGATTTTCTATAAAACTGAAATTAATTTCAAAAGAACAAAAAAAGACATGATACCAGATCCTGTATGTATGTTATAATTACAACTATTCACAAAAGAATATAAATAGGGTAATAAATAAAGTTATTAACATCAGGCACAGTGCTAAGGTTTTTGCATTTAAAGGCGCTTTTTTAACTTAAAAAAAATCCTTTCAAGTCATATTTCTGTAACAGTGGTAACTTTTAAGACAACTATGTACATGTTTAATTCAATAAGATAACTGGAATTAGAAAGAAGTCCCCCAGCAAAACAGGAAACAGCATAATGAAGCAAACAGTCTTCATCTTTTTTATAACTGATCAGCAATTAATTCCAAGATGCACAAGTGCCCCCATTACGTAGCCAACTCGTTCTAGAGCAATGACATATGCACAGAACTCTGAAAACCAAAAAACCAGATACCTTGATTTAGGTGTGTGGCCTCCATGATCTGAACGCCATTCACGGAGCACTGAGACCCGCTCAGGGGTATCAGAGTCACCGTTCCCCCAACATTTTCAAAGATGCAGTGCTCACTCTCCAAGTCGAGGCCATGAAGAACTAAGTTGGAAAGACATAAAAGAAAGAGGATGTTTTCTTTGTCATCTAGTGCAATGACTCCCAACCTTTATGTATTTCTCCATAATTGAATACTCTTCCCCTTTCATGTAAATATTGTGAAATGAACATTTATGTTTGGTGAGAAAAGTGGATTTCAAGAGTTCATGGCATCAACTGACAGAACTGAAGGTATCCTCTGAAGGTTACCTCAAAGGACCTGGACATCACCTGTGTAAGGAAATAAGTTCTCACGTGCTAATTTATCTCATCTTCAGAGAGAAAAGAGTTAAGTAATTTGTCTTCTTGAAAATCACTGTGTCACTCAGATGTTGAATAAATTTTCCCCACCAGCCACCCAAAGGTCACAGTAAGACAGAAACAACAAAAGAACCCTGTGGGTCAAGGACTTGTTATAACTTGCACACTTACAGACACTGCACTCCAGGAGCAGAAACCAAAGGTGACCTTGGCCTGGCATGGATCTTGGCAGGCCTAAGGAAGCCTCCAAGCTGTGCTGGGATGCACACTGCCACAGCCTGTGCCAAATCTGAGAGCACGTTACCTCCACTGACCTCTCAGAGCATGAGGCTACTAACGTGTACCTAATCTAGTAGGACTATCCTGAGTTATTCTCGCTTGCTGAGTGACCAGACACAGATATGAATGCCTGTTCAAATAAACCTACACGATTTTAGGCACAGCTCTTGGCCAGCTTCTCAGAAGCACAAATCCAGTAGCTCCCACTGCTCCCCACAGAGCTGTACTACTGAACTTTTCTGTGCACAGAAAACATGTTTTCTTATCGCTCATCATCATTTACAGCAACCCCAAAGGTCAAACACACGACTTAACGATCAGAAGAAGAGGCTTGACACCTAGTTCTACTCAAGAACAGCTGAAGCCGAGGACTTCTGGGACCTGGTTTTGCAGCAAACAGTACAGCATGTAGAACTACGCTAGCTTTGGCTTGATAAATAGCTTACACTTGGCAGGAGAGCAAGTCGAATGCCAGCAATTCTAGAAACAGCTGAGAGGACAGAATTCTTCCCCTGCCAATGCCCACCTTCACACACACACACACACACACACACACACACACACACACACACCACCCACCACCACTGCAGTGGTCCCTAAGTTATGCTTTCAAAGCCTACAAGACCTCACTCTGCTCCAGGGTTTAATCAGGAGTCATCTGCGTGCCTCAGCAAAGACTTTCAGGAAACCCACAAGTCACAGCTCCATACATGTGCACGTGTGTATTCCTACTCCCCATCACCACTATACAGTTAAGTGTCTACATCCTTCCCATGAAGGCATCTGATACCTTTTGGTATCTGTGTTTGATACCCAAAACAGATACCTTTATCTCATCTTCAGAGAGAAGATGATACCTTTCTTCTTTTCTCTGAAAAGAAAGAAAGCTTTCTGTGTTTGTTGGCATATTTCCATCACTATCCCACCACAATTTAAATTACTCTTTGAAGCTGTGACAGAATACAGAATATATATGGGGGGGATGTGCAGTTCTACTTAATTCATTAAATTAATTGTTCTGTGTCACTTGTTTGAATTGAGTTCAAAATTACAGAAATGCACATACTGATCAATACTGTATTTGAGAAAGAGGTTTTTTTTTTTTCCCCTAATGACTTTAATGTCATTCAAAAGAAAATTCTTCATTAAATGCTTTTTAAAAATCACTGGGAAGAGGAAATTATAAAGATTCTCACCAATATCTTGTTCTGTTGAAGCATCTTCTCTACCAACATATGTCTGTCCTTCCTAGGAAGAAAAGTCAAGTAAAATTTATTAGGAAGAACATGAGGAGCTGTCTGTTTCTCTACTTTTCACTTAAACCAAAGCAAGCTGGTGGCCAACAGGCTGAGCAGTGTCCTGGGCTGGCCACAGCCTCCGATGCATTGACGGTTCACTGAGGCTCCGTGGCCATACCCCACACTGTCCAGGAAAGGGCCACACAGCTCCCGAGGCTTAAGGCACAGTCATGGGTTGGCTCCTACCCTGAGGCTTAAGGAAAAATCATAGGTTGGCACGTATCAATAATCTGTCCATGCCGGTAATCCCACTGATGGTGTTCCTAATCCTTTCTGGCAACCGCCCCCCTGCACCGCGGGCCAGGGGTCCTTCATGGCTACAAAGCACAAATGTAATACTGTTCTCATCTTAAGTCATGGATCAGAGAAAGGATATTAAGTCAAGGTTACAGAAGTAACTGCTGATACTAACATGGTTAATTCTGTTCTCTTACACAAACAGCCTGTTTGGGACCAGGCCCAATAATGTAGGCAGGAGACACGCTTTACAATTAACCCAAGGGACCAGAAAACGACATGTAGCAAATCCCAGTTCCAGGTGGTTGCAAATTTCCTTCCTTGGTCTGTCTCCCTTTTTGTTCCTTACCTTCCTCTCACTGATTCTACAAAGTGGAAGGCAAAGTGAATGGATCTTCATTTAGCTTTAGAACTCCATAAACATGGGAACTTCTAATTCCACGGAACACCAGTGAACTGATGAAAATTCCCAAAGGGCTTAAAGATTTGTAGTGTATTCTCTAATGTAATAGCTGTGTTCACACACCTAGAGTATTAAATAAACCTTGCTAGTGTCTGAAGAGGAAACTGAACACGAAATTGTATGTCACACTTAAGCAGTTTCTACCTTCAAGTGATATAAGATGATTCCAGTACTCAGAAGGTCATCATCAATGCCAATCAAATGGGGCAGTTCAGAATCCAGAACAACTCCAATCCCTTCTTTCCTAAGGGCTAGAGTCTGTTCCTGAAGTTAGGAGGGAAAGAAAAGGAAAAGGTTACTCAGAGGAAAGAGAACTTCTTATTAGGTGTTCTTTGGGTGTTAAAATGAGCACTTTTATTTCTCATCAAAAAAGCTGCAAGAAAAATGGAAAACCTTCGTGTTGGAATCCTGGCATATGGCAGGTAAAGTGAACTTGAAACATATAAAAACTCAACATAAAATGAAGTAAGCTTATGGCCTGATGAGTATGATCTCTTCAAAGCCAAGCCCAAACCTTACCTTCCTTAGGAAAGGTCCTAGGACAATTGCACTACAAAGTAATCGTTCTGCCTCTTCAGAATCTTTATTTCATTTAATGTCTAGAGATCTCCTGATTTGCTGACTCTTCTCACCAGTCACTATGGCCAAACTGTGAATGTTCCCCAGAGCAACTCTCTCCTGTGCATTGGTGACCCCTATACCAGAAGTACCCCCGCCTCTGTCTCCTGCAGCAAGTTCCACTACCTAACAGGTCATTCCCACCCACATACCAAGGTGCTACAGATCTCCTGCCACCAACCCCCACCCCAACCACCACCCTTGGTCCTGCATGTCCAGTTACCACCAATTTTTCTGTGCCTCTTTGGAAGAAATCACCTTCAAACATTTTCCTACGCTAGTGGGTTCTCCAATTCCTCCCCTCCCACTCTCTCTGGAACCCACTCCATGCAGGCTTTCATCCTTGGAACTAGAGTACCCACCATCACTCTCGTGATGACCACATCCTCTCTCTGGACTTCACCTGCAAACCATATGCCGATGACTCAAATCTAAACCTCTAGACAGTCCTCTCCCTTGACCCCACGCTCATGCCTACATACGCTCACTTACCTCACATATTCTGTGGGGATACTAAACAGGCAGCTGAAAGCGAATACGTTGAAAAAACAACTCTTGATTTCCCCAGCCTCCCAAATCGACACACCATACCATTTCAGTGAATGCCAACCTGCCTTCTAATTGTTCAGACCCAAAACCATGATTACACTTTGCTCCTTTCTCAAATTCCTACATGCTTAGTGTTGACTCTCCCTTTAGAATATGCCCCCAATCCGACAACATCAAACCACCTGTACTAAGTTCCTCTTGAGCCCCAACCACCATCGTCTTTCACCAGGAAACCCACAATAATCGAGGCTACCACCAAAGACGCCCCCCTGTGGCATGTGCTCTACTCAGCAGCCAGAGGGACGTGAAGGCAGGCTGCACCTCTGCTCAAATCCTTTCTGTTGCCTTCCATTTCACAGAGATGAAAGCCCAAGTCCTTATAAGCCTCTACAAAGCTCTACATGACCTCCTCCCCTGCTGACCTCCTGTTCTCATCTCCCTCTCTTGCCCACTCCTGTGTAGGAGTCAGAAAGCTCCCCGCTATTGCTCAAACTTGCCAGCCTATCTGCCCCTCAGGGCTCTAGGCATCGTTCCTTCTGCTTCTGTGGCTGCTGATTCTTCTGTCACTGTCTCTTCATTCTCGTCCCCTCGAGCCGGGTTTCCAGACCTTGGCACTACTGACATTTTAGATAAGCTGATTCTATATTATGCAAGGATGTCTTGTGCACTGCAGCAGGCTTAGCGGCATCTCTGGCCTCCACCTGTTAGCTAGGATGCAATGGGAAGTTACACAAATAAGACGGCGGAAAGCTACCAGAAGAAAAGAAGAGAGGGAAGGAAAAAATTAGGAAGGACTGTGTTTTGTTTTGCAGAACCAAGAGTTCCAGCCATGGAGACGCCCGCTAAGTGTTTGACCTGACAGTCCCTTGCCAGGAGGGTCCTGCCTGATAGCCCCTTCCATATGCCAGTTTGGGTCAGATTGGAGCTAGGACCTCTTGAGCTGTATAGAAACCCCCGAGTTGTCCTAAAGTTACCTTTAGCTCACTAATGCTGGGATCTCCTCCTATAGGTGGAGTTTTCCACCACTGCTGAACATGAGATGTACGTACTTGCATGCTGACACGCCAGGCATGCACAACTGAACGAAATGCAAGCTCCCTGCCTCTGTCCCCTAATACACTGAACAAAAGCTTCCTGTACTAACCCCATGGGGAGACAGTGCTTTGAGCACTCTCTCCAGGTCTCTTACTAAGAACACGTAATACAAAGTTCTTTGCTTTCAACACTCCCCCGGGTTGTGTTCAATTTGGTACACCCCAAACGGCATACCCACTAGACACCAGTAACACTCTGCCTCTTCCCCCAAGTTGTGACAACCAAAGAGTCTCCAGATACTGGCAAATGTACCCTGGGGAACAAAATCAGCCCTAAAATGATCACACACACACACACACACACACACACACACACACACTCAAACTTGGCCCTCAACTCAAAAGTCACCTTCCCCATCACCCATACAAAATAGTAATCATAAACTCCTTTATCTGATTCATTTCCCTCCTTAGCAATTACCACTATATGACATTATATATAAGCTTATTACTTTGTCCAAATTAGAATATAACCCGGTCTCTAATTTCATGTCTGACATAGTAACTGCTGAATATTTGTCAAATGAATGAAAGGATGGGTAGATACTTGAAGTTTAGAGAAATGAAGGAAGGAGGGTTAATAGCACTGGTCAGGCAAGGGACCTTGGGCCTTTGTCTTAACATCAGGCCCATCTACCTGTACCAAGACAAAAGAGCTATAAAATCAGGCTTCTAGACAAGTCTGAGATAAATTCCAAAGACTGAAGGTGAAAATTCCAGCCGTGAAGTTGGGCTATGCTGAGTTTAAACTGAGTCAGATCCCACAGCACATTATGCTCTGGGATTTTAGGTATGAGGTGACCAATAGAGAAGCAAGTTCCAAGCTACTAACCAGACTCCAAGTAGAGACACTCGTAGCAAATCTCTTCCCAACCCCAAGCCCCGTAATGGACACAGTAACCAGGGCACAGCTCTAGATCCCCAACGTGAGAACTGCCTGAGACATAATTAAGTATGCCTTATATTCCTAGGATGAATCAATATACTCTGTGTCATTTAAATATTAAAACAATGCTATCTTCTAGGTGAAAGACTCAGAACTTCACAACCTTGCAGACAAGGGAGCTCTTAAGACATTGAGGGGATGGGCACTAGAGAGAAGTCCCTCCAGGTCTTCATTTCTGCAGACATTTGTGTCTCAAACACACACTGCAGAGCTGCAGTCATGCAAGAGGGTGACAGAATGAAATGCCAAAAAAATTAAAAAAATAAAAATCACCACTTGAAATAAAGCAATTCAATTTAACAACCATTAAATAGATATGCAGAGAAAATGACCAATGCATAACTTAGATTCAAGAAAAGGAAATGAAGCGTGTCATTGTTCTTCAATTACTCCTCTTATCAGCCGGGCTCCTGTTTCCGGGCTCAGAATCTCAGGCTTCCAGGTCGGAGACTTCAGTAAACCTGATTTAGTATACCAAGGCCCTCGCAAATCTTAGCTAAACGAGTACTGGAAATAAACCAGCCTCCACTCCTACCTCTCAGGTCTTGGGAGAACTTGTACTTTTTCTCTGCCTGTAGAATTCAAGCAGAAGTGCAAAGTATGTGTTTTTTTGTTTTTGTTTTTGTTTTTAAGATATATGTTAGAGTAGAGAATTTAATCACACAGTTCCATTTCATAAAATAGTGTCCTCACTGGAAGGTCTGGTGGCTCTGAACTGTGACAGCACTGCATGCATGGTAGGTAGCCACCTGCCAAACAATGTTCCAGGCCCCTAGGTCCATGTGAAAAGGACAGTGACTGTTCTCATAAGTCCAGAGCCATATGTATTTTCTTTCTGCATAAAAGTGGAAAATAACCCAAGAAAAAGCCAACGTTTTAAGTTCTAATAGCTCCCACTCAAACTAGAAAAATTGTTTTGGACTACATCCCAGTTTAGTTTCATATTCTTTTTTTTTTTTTTAAACCACTGAAAAACACTTTCTTTTCCTTCCTTGAAATAAGTCTCACAGACTTTGAAAATCATTTGAAATTCATAACTTTGGAGCCACTAGGTCAAAAGCATTACTTGTCCCCCCATGCTCTCCCCCACATACACACCCAACATGTTCTCACATACACTTCCATATGCTGAATGGGTAAAACCTGAATTAAGAGAAAGTTTTCCAGGATTGGGAGTGGGGGCAGATGAATTTATGATTAATGCTGCACTAAAGCTCTATGACATTCAAGCTGCATTCACTACACGATATTATAAAAGTGTCACCTCATAAAACTAAAAACGAGGGTTTAAATCATTGCTCAAGTGAAAAAGTAATTTCAGACAAAAATATCTATCACGTATAAAATATTTATTAAGTGGCATCTACTGTTATACATAATTTATGAAACACCTCTTTGATAAGATGGAATATTTAACATTGCAGAATTGGCCATCCCACCCCCAATGCTAGGTTCACTGGGTCCCAAAGAAAGTGGTAACACATATATATTTATATTATATTATATATTATATCTGCACATATTTTGTATTGAAACAAAGCTTTTGGCAATCAATATCTGTATAAAAAGGAAACTATAGCCTGACTAAAAGTGTCAAAACACAGCATCAGCTTATTTTAAACATTGACTTTGTGACATTTGTAAATAATATGTTCAATATGTTTTTCTTCGGTTTCTGAACCTGAAACATGTGTCCAGTGCTGTGACGCTCACTGTATCACTTCTGGCACATTCCAGTGGTTCAGGTGAGTTGCAGGCAGGGCTGCCCAGATTCCAGGGGGGAAGCCCACACAAGGGCTTGGCGCACTGGGAGCGCCCCACATAACCACCATACTTGCTTATCAGATGGAGCAGAGATTCTACGCCTCTTAATCACAACCATATCCTCAGTATCTAGCACTTTCTAACACAAGGTAACAGCTTTCCTGAATACATGAAAAACTGAAAAACAACACAAAAACTTATCAACAACAAAAACCAATTTTTCCCTTTTGAGAAGCCTACCTGAGAGCTGGATCCTACTTGGGAAACTGGGAAAACGGGGAACCCATTTGCCCCACTGAAATGAAGAACTCCCCAAGAGCAGAAACTGTGTTTCCTCATACTGATTGTGTTATGTGAGGTGAACCCAGCTGCACGGGGCAAACAGCAGTCACTCAGTAAGTGCTTATTATCTGGCATGGAGAGGCACTGGGGAGGCAGTGATTTTTTTTTTTTTTTGATAAGTCAAAAATTACATGTCAGAATCTTTTTGTGGAAAGGTAGTCTATGGTAAATTACATGTTTCACTAACTAGTGGAATTCTGTAGAGTTGACACACATATAAAGTGTACTTAATTTCTGCCAACTTGACTACAACATGTAGCAGAAGATGAGAGGGAATGGCATGGTCCCCCACATGCCCACTGTGGGTATGAAAAGGAGGGAGGAAGTCAGGCAAACAGGAAGACTAATAAAAAATAAAATGATCTTCTAGCAAAGCTACTTTTTCATTTAAGAAAACTGCATGCAATTTTATATAAATTTAATAAAAAGAAAAGAAACTGAAGTATTTGTTGAATTTCAACCAAATGTGCCTTCACTACAAGAGATATTTCCTAAAATATCCTTCTAAGTTAAAATGTCATAAAGCATATTTAGAGGTTCATGAGCATGGCGTGTATATATTCATCATATGTGTTTTGATTTTAAACACTGTTAGTCAAGTCTGTACATGTTTGGAAATACCTGCCTCCTGCCCTCACACCTGAATGACATCTTAGCTGTTGTCAGTCTGGGCCACAGTTGTGTCATACTTCTTTTCTCTCAGAATGCTGAACAAATGTCTCCACTATCTTCAGAAACTGAACACTGCTCTAAGAAAATAGAAGGTTAGACTAACTTTGAGTCCATGGCAGACAATCTGGTTTTCTGCCCAGGGGATCTGAAGAACTTTTCCTTTATCTCTGAAATTCAATAGCTTAATGAGGATAGATCTCAGTATTGAACCTTCTGTACTCCAAATTTTCTTGGAATCTGATACTAATTTGCAGACCCAGTTCTTTTTTTTATTTTTCATTTCAGGAAAATTGCCTTGTTTTCTACTGCATTTTGTTTCATTTGCTGACTGCCTATTTCAGGGATGCCAATTATCCTTATATTACACTGTCTTTGTCTTCTTTATCTTTTAGCTTCTCAGTACTTAATATCTTGATTATTTCATTTGGGTTCACTGAGATTATTAAGCCTTTATTCTTTCAGTAATTTGATTTCAATGGCATCTGTTCTTTCCCTTGGTATTTCTAATTTTATTTATTAGTCCTGTACCGATGTTGTTTTGGACCTCAAAATCTTTCTCTAGGTCTGCAATCTCCCTTCTCCCCCTCATCTCATTCTGCTTTTTATCATCATCATTTCTGTTTATTGACTTCACATTTCTCACTAACTTGTTCCACAGAATGAAACAATTGTAAAGAATGCCATTCTACCCCTTGAGGTATGTTTTCATCTATATCTGGACCTTTGTCCTCTGCATGCTTATTCCATTTTTTCCTTTTTGTTGTCTGTCCATCTTTCTACCTATCCCTCACTGCAATCATGTTTTTATAATTACCCTACTTTTTTCTCACAACTTGTGTATGCTTAAGTATCCAGAAAATCTGTATGCTCTAACACATGAATGGGAAACTCCTTGACTCTCATCCCACCATACCTGTGATCTTGTCAGGTTCGAAAACGAAGTCGTCTGCATTCTATCCACTTTTCTCTAGCCAGATGTAATGACAGACAGCCACATCTCAACCAAAGCACCCTAAAGGCTCTGTTTGAATGCCAGAGCTCTGCCTTTTTTTCAACAAAGGTCATGAAATAGCCTCTACTGAGTTCTTTCCTCCTGCTTGAGAAGAGGGCCCACTCCTATAGGGAAGACTGCTCTCAGACTCATTGTTTCACCAGGTCTTCACTTACAAAGAGAATCAGTTCTTCTCTTCACATCTTCCCAGTTGCCACCATCAGCCACTTCTGTGGTCCCTCAAAAGGAGAGGAAAATCAGTTGCTATGTCCCCAGGTTAGAGGGTTTCAGGGAGGGTTTCCTAAGCATCTCATGTTCAGGCTTAGGAACACACTCTATTACAACCTTCCCTTTTCCTTGGCAGCCAGCTCATGACTTTGTCATCTGCTTCCTATTAGGAGTCACCGCAGTATTTCTGCAACAGCATGGGATGCTTGCTTTGCTTTTTATTATTTCCGCCTATCTTTGAAACTGATGTCATCTTCAAACGCCTCTTTAAAGACTAGGATTTCAGCAGGCTATAAAAAGGAAGAAAATAGGGGTACCCAGGTTTGGAGGACTTCTTGAGTAAGGACATGGGAGCAGAAAACATGCGTATCTATACAAGGGACCCCTGGAAATCCAGTTTAACAGCTAAGCCTGGGGAAAAAATGGACTGGAAATCCAGGCAGATGGGTCATTATTTGATTCAGAAACTGGGAAGCCATGGAGAATTTTGAAAACAGGAACTGGTTGATACTTCAGAAGATGAATCTGTTAAGGATGTATGAAGAGAGGGAAAAAAGGGAAGTGGGATTAGAAAGGAAGGGACAACTTGGTTGACATTGTAGGGTCAGATGCACTCCATGACAATCAGTTTAGATGGACTAAATCAGTTTAGATGGACTAAACAGTTAAGACATCTTTCTCAACCCTTTCACATATTCTCTTAATGAGAAATAAGGAAACTGGAGAGTTTGCAAGAGCTGCAAACATCTGATAAATATCCCAAAGATTTTTATTGCCAGAAAAAAAAAATCCTGACATTTACTAGTAAGACTTTGCAGACAGCTCAGCAAGTGGATATTGGTGACTTGAGTTAAAAATCACTCACCAATTTGACTGGCAAGTGTTTGCAAGTAATTTACATGTTGCTGGTATAATGTAAAAATGATAAATAGTCATTAGCAACACAAATTAATTAGCTCTGAAATCCTGAAAGTACACCACAAGCTGACATTCACCAGAAGCTACTCTTTCTTATACATTCTTCCACACATAGAAAGAAATCTGTCCATCTAACAGAGAAAGGGAGCAGTTGCCAAGATTACCAGGAAATCAATGAAGTTATACTGGTCAACTGCCTCAACTATCATCCTGTCTTCCTTTACGCTCTGTTCATGCAACCTGAGTAAGCTCTGATGAAAAGGGGGAAGAATCTTCACATTCCTCTGGTAAATAATTTTTTACTTTTTCTGTGTTCCCAAACAGCATATGAGAGAAAAGTGGATAAAAATATATCTGCTGGTTAATAGCATTTCTATGATCCTACAAAGCTATTGGTAACATGTAATCCTTCTTATGAGAGCTCTACTAATTATACTCTTTGAACTAAAATCTGATTTACACACACACATGTGTATGTGCATGGGAAAAAAAAATAGTCTGTAGAAGTTAATGAAGGACTGGAAATCTACTATAACTGAAAAAGTCTGGCAGATACCACAGACTACAATCAAGGCAGCACTGGCAATCAGCCTTAATCAGAACGAAGTTCCCAGAAGGATGAGGTTCAGGTGGGAAGGCAGAATTAGGAATCTATGGCTTGAAAAGGAAAGAAAGAATCAAGTGGGTCAGGCTAGGAGCCACCATTGGTCCTTCTCTTTGCCTCAAATCTCCTAATTAGACCATCACTGGTCCATCAACTCTACCTGCACAAAAAAGTCTGAATCATCCACAATTTTCCATCTCCACTGCTACTACTGATCTGGTCTGACAGACACCATATCCCACCTGGAGTCTCTGACGTCCTCCAATTGGCCCTTCTGTTTCCTCTCTTGCCACCCTACAATCTATTCTGCATATTACAGCAGATCCACCTTTTCAAAACTTCAAGAAGTCGGGAATAAAACCCTACAACAGTTTCCCAAGAATTTAAAATAAAATAACCCACATATCTCACTTCATCTGGTCCCTATGCACCTGTCCAACCATATCCCCCTCCACTCTGCACTTGACGAACAATGCTCCAACCATAATGGCCTCCTCATTCCCACTGCAGGGCCCCTGCACCTGCTGTTCTTTCTGCCTGGAAGTTCTCCCCTGACATCTTTATGTCTTGCTCCCCTCCTTCAGTCAGCTCTTATCACACATGCTGCCTGCTGTCTCAGAAGCAAGACATCAGTGAGTCAGGTGGAGAAGGTCCCCACTCAGATAAAGCTGATGCCCTACTCAACCGCATTCCCTTACTTCCAGGTCCATACTATATCACTCCACCTGGCTTACTATTTTCAGAGCACTCAAGTCCCCCCAAATTACATTTCTGGTGCATCTACCCTTCCAAAAAGCAACAGTGGATCTAGGATATTAAGTCATCCCCAAAGAAAGAGAGATCAGAAGGGGGTCCATGAGAGCCAAACTACTTAACAGTATCATGATCTCTGATCTTGGGGCTGAGACAGTCTCTGACCAGTCCTTTTTTCTTTAATGCTCCTTGCTAGGAAAAAGGAGCTCTCAAACATCAAAAGAATACCTAAAATGGCCAGAATTTAAAATATATATATATATATATATACTCAACATTTTGAAAAACAATGTTAAGTATGTTAAGCCTTTGGTTTTCTCACATAATCCTCATTAAATTGTCTTTAAAATTCAATGAATTAATATATAAAAATATGCAAAAAAAAATGGCCAGAATAAGTCAAGCTTATAAGGGAGTCTTGCTTAAATGTAAAGGTCTGATTCTAAAAGACTATCATCATAATTCAAGAAGTGTGCAACACATGTCTACCAAACATGACGACGTTGAGAGCAGACTGGCCTCTATTACATCATGAAAGTTAAGGTAGGAATGAGAAGCTTTGCTTCCTACAGGACTTTGAAACAATCCACATTAAAGTACCTGTAGTCAAAAGAAACACATTTAGAACAGATAATGAACAGTCCCAGACTCACCGGGGCAGAAACAGGAAGAGCAGAATCTGGCCACGACCTACACAATGGTGCTAACAAACCTAAACTTTCTGGCATTACTGGCAGTCAGCCCCTAACAGTAAATACAATTAATATTGTTCTTTTAATGAACAGAAACTCTTGGGGCAGTTCAATTTCCACTACACTTCGCACTGCAGAAAACATTCTTTATTTAAACGCCAAACAGCTAACTCTTGGCAGGCAGTTCAGAGACGATGCTGTGTCGATTTTTCTGAGGAAACAGTCCTCTGCTGGCTGAGCAAATCACCCAGATGTTGGTATTTAAATTATGCAAAATGCATAATACCAATTAAAGAAATTACATGTGAAAATATGCAAGAGCAAATTTCCCCACATTAATATTTAACTAGACTTTTTAAGTAGAGCAGGATCTTGTGATCTCAAGTACTTTAGTATATTTGACCTAAATGGAAGCCCAAAATACTTAGGAGGGTTCACTAGAAGGTTCTACAAGGGCATTTCCTATAACATGAACTCGAACACAGGTTAGAAAGCTAAATGAAAGGGTCGCATTAAATGGGATGTTGTAACCTAGAAAGCTTCACTGTGACATCTGCCTTAAGTTTTGGTCTTGGAGAGCTGGCGTACTCTTGTTTCTTATCAACAGGAAATATCACGCTCATACCCACCTCCCAGCCTTTGCTTCGGAATGTCTGCTTGGGAGAACCCTGAAGTCTTTTCCTCTATCTGACTCTTAACCCATCTCTCCCCTCACCCTGGGAAACACTTACAGCCTACTCAGGTCCGCAGTGAACCCTTCCCCTGCAATGACTACAGTTAACTAGCCTAATCACGTAGATCTCTGTCAAATACACACTAGTGATGTTAAGATCTGCATTTCGTTACTAGGCCAAGAAATCACCCAAGGAGTTTTTTAAAAGCACCATGCCTGTGCCCTGTAGTGGTCCCTTTAGATGAGCATCTCAGATGCAGGCCCAGGCATGCGTATTTTTTAAGCTCCCAGGTATTTCATATCCAGGATTATGCCATAATTTTCTATATTCCCCCATATGACTGACACCTCTGCTCTGGTTGCACTTTGAGGATTTATCAAGTGCTACCATTTATTGACCCTCACCCTCCAGCTGGCTGCTTCTGCAACTCATTCAACTAATATTTAATGAACTGCTAGTTGCCAGGTACTAGTCTCTGCTGGGGATAAATGAGTGAGTAAAACAAACACCCTTTTAGATGTTATCTATACCTCTATTTTGCTGTCTCTAGATCTGGATCTCTATCAGTGTTATAATGTAAAGATATATCTACTATAGAAACATATAATAGCTCTATCTATGTATCAATCTATCTTTAAGCAGACTTATCTATCTGTACTTATCAGTATTACAGATAGTAGCAATACCATTAACATCTATACCTTTGCTACCCTCCACTATCTTAAATAATTAGCATTATCCAAAAAAGGCAAACAAAAACCATGAAATTCACAACTAGCATGTCTGTTTAACCCCAAAATTTCAAGGTCTTGGTACATGGACAGAGTTATTCTGGGTAATATTTATTCCAAAAAAATTCATTGCCCATGAGGAATTTACATAGACTTTCAGAGCTGTAGCAAAATTAACTCCACTGGCCCAGATGGACACTGACAGGCTTGAGGGTTTAGTCCTGTATTGCGTTTGCTTTCTCCAGAGTTCCACTTAGTAACTCAGCTCAGCAGGCAGGTAAATGACACACAGTGCCACAGAAAACTAACGGGCCTCTCTACCAACATCATGAGTAACAGAGCTTGCTTTCTTCCTTTGGGCAATGTATGGTAGTCCCCTCTGCATCTGTAGGGGATGTATTCCAAGACCCCTGTGGATGCCTGGAACTGCAGATGGTACCAAACCCTATGTATACTATGTTTTTCCCTATATACCTGTAACTGTGATATAATTTAATTTATGAAATAGGCATGGTAAGAGTTAACAACAGTAATAAAATAATAATTATAACAACATGCTGTAGTAAAAGTTATAAGAATGTGGGCTTTCTCAAAATATCTTACTGTACTGCATTCACCCTTCTTGTGATGATGTGAGATGATAAAATGCCCGTGTGATGAGATGTGGTGAGGCAAATGACGCAGGCGCTGTGATGTTAGGTTTGGCTGCTACTGACCTTCCAATGGTACATCAGAAGAAGGATGCCCTACTTCTGGATCATGGTTGATGGTGAGTAATAGAAACTGTGAAAAATGAAGGTGCAGATAACGGGGACTACTGTAATGAATTAATTTGACACCATTTCTTCAAGGGAGCCTGTATACCAGATCCACTTCACAAAGGCAAAAGCTAGGTTACATGGTGATTCCTGCCTGGCCCAGCACAGAGTTATCCTGCAGACGAGTAGTCGTCTGGAAAGGTCCAGAACCACGAAGGAAAACCCACCAATGTCACAGAGGAAAGGCATATTCAGAGCTGCCTGTCTGAACTTCAGAACACCTCTGTGAAGCAGCTGCTACTACCAAGCCCCACCAGGTTGTTCAGAGATTAAAAACAAAAACAAAAAACAAACAAACAAACAAACTGAATCCTGAGATGGTTTGCTGAAACCATAGCTAAACTCAGAACAGAGGTTCTCCAAAATGCAGGCTGTGTACCTCTTCACACAGTCCTCCAGAGCCTGCACAGAAAACCTCGTGCCTTCCCATGTCTTAAACCTGAACTTGTGACTGTCCACTTCTGCAATACTGATCATTAAAGTAATCTCAATTATGTCTTCCAAGTCTATGGCAAATGAACAAAAAAGAAAAAGATGCCTCCCATCTCAACAGGCTCAGAGGTATTACTATATAATGGCCATGTTTAAAACAAAATGAAGCTTTAATTCACAACACAAGAACTTAAACCTAGTCTCAGATGATTTAATATGGAAAAGCATGTGGCATATATGAGAAAAAATATAACTCTATCACAGTGTGATTCATGCTAATGGTAATTAGGAAAAAAAAAAAGTCCACTAAATTACATGGAAAATGACCTCGATTTCTGTTTAAAATATGCGTGTCTCTTTATATACAGGACTCATGTGTGTCTATGTGTGTCTGTTAGTCATCTTGGGCTGCTGTAACAAAATAGCAAAGACTGAGTAGCTTAAACTTCAGAAATTTATTTCTCACTATTCAAAAGGCTGAAAAGTCCACAATCAAGGTCCCAGCAAGGCAGGTTTTATTCTGAGGCCTCTGCTCTTGGCTTGAAGGACTCCACCATCTCCCTGTGTGCTCCCATGGCGTTTCCTTTTTTTAAAAATTAAGATTCTTTTTTATTTATTTGAGAGAAACAGAGATAGTGAGAGAGAGCACAAATGGGGAGGAGAGAGAGAAGCAGGCTCCCCCTGGAGCCCCATCCCAGAATTGAGCCAAAGGCAAATGCTTAACCAACTGCGCCACCCAACCACCCCCATCCCGTGGCCTTTCCTTTGAGCTTACAAGCAATGCTGGAGAGAGAAATTTATCTTTCATCCTTTCATTGTAAGGCCACCAGTCTTACTGGATTAGGACCCCAACTTTATGACCTTAATAACCCTTTAAAGGCCCTATTTCTAAATATAGTTGCATTGGAGATTAGGACCTCAACATACAGATTTTGGAAGGAAATAACTCCGTCTGTAGCAGGGTGTGTGTGTGTGTGTGTGTGTTATGTCATATACCTATATAGATATATAATAAATACAATAAATATAAGAAAGAGAGAAAAGACAAGGAGAGACTGGACCTGACCCACATCTCATACACTACTGCAAAACAGGAACAGAGATTATCTCTGGGTATTTTTTTTTCTTTATACCCTTTTACATTACAAATTTTTGGTTTTTTTAATTAATTTTTAGAGGGTGGTAGGGAGAGAGAGAGAGAATCTTAAGCAGGTTCCATGCCCAGTGCAGAGTCCAGTGCACAGATCATCTTAGGATCCTGAGATCATGTCCTGAGCTGAAATCATGAGTCAGACACTTATCTGATTGAGCCATCCCGGTGCACCTACATTACAAATTTTCTGTAATGAACACACTTACAATCAAAATAATACATATAATAAAAATGTCTTAAATAATAAAGAGACATATTTTCATGTAAAATTTTTAAAACATAATATATCTCAATTTACTTAAAACATATTTTACTTAACCTTAAGTATATCGCCAAGGCTATCATCTTATTGTATTTTTATTGTACAGTATATAATGTTCTGAAAATGGAACTCTAAAAGACAAAATTTCATCATCCAAAAATGAAAGCCCAGAGACTATACCTCCAAACGTTTTCAATAAGGAAAATCTGCCCAGAGCTAATACCATACTCAATGGTGCAAAACTAAAAGTTGTTACTCTAAGATAAGGAACAAGACAAGAAAACCTACTCTTATCACTTTTATTCAGCATAGTAGTGGAAGTCATAACCAGAGAAATTAGATAAGAAAAGAGATAAAAGGTGTCCAAATTAGAAAAGAAGAAGTAAAACTGCCTCTATTTGCAGAGGACATGATAATACATAGACAACCTTAAAGACATAACCAAAAAACTGTTAGAACTAATAAACAAATTTGGCAAAACTCCAGGATACAAAATCAATACATAAAAATTGGTTGCATCTATATAAACTAGTAACCGCCAGAAAGGGAAACTAAGAAAACAATCCTACTTACAATTATTTATATACATATATATAACTGTAGGGTTGTCTTCATATATATATGAAAACAACCCTAGGAATAAATTTAACCAAAGAGGTCAAAGACCCATACACTGAAAAGTGTAAGACACTGATGAATGAAACCAAAGACAATACAAATAAATGGAAAAATATTCCATGCTCATGGACTGGAAGAATTAATACTCTTAAAATGTCCACCACACCCAAAGTGATATACAAATTCAGTGCATTTCCTATCAAAATCCAGTGTCATTTTTCATAGAAATAGAACCCTAAAATTTGCATAGAACCACAAAAGCCCTTAAAAATCCTAAGCAATGGGGCACCTGGGTGGCTCAGTGGGTTAAGCCTCTGCCTTCGGCTCAGGTCATGATCTCAGGGTTCTGGGATCAAGTCCCACATCGGGCTCTCTGCTAGGCAGGGAGCCTGCTTCCTCCTCTCTCTCTCTCTCTGCCTGCCTCTCTGACTACTTGTGATCTCTCTCTCTGTGAAATAAATAAATAAAATCTTTTTAAAAAAAAAATCCTAAGCAATCTTGAGAAATAACAAAGCTAGAGACATAATACTTCCTGATATCAAACTATATTACAAAGTTACAGTAAGCAAAACAGTATGGTTATTGGCATAAAAATAGATCCATATGGTGTCCCTGGGTGGCTCACTTGGCTGAGCATCCACCCTTGGCTTTGGCTCAGGTAGTGCATGATCTCGGAGTCATAGGCTTGAGCCCTCTGTCAGATTTCGTGTTCAATCCACAGTCTGCCTGAGATTCTTTCCCTCTCGCTCTCCCTCCCCCTCTGCCTCTGCTCCTATTTGTATGCTCATCATATGCTCTCTCTCTCTCTTTCAAAAAATAAATGGATAAATAAAATCTTAAGGGAAAAAACAGACACCTAAATCAATGGAACAAAATTGGCCAGAAATAAACCCACCCTTACAAGAATATCCAATGGGGCAAAGTATAGTCTCTTCCATAAATGGTGCTGGGAAAACTGGACAGCCACATGCAAAAGAATGAAACTGGACCAGTACCTCACACCATATACACAAATCAGCCCTAAAATGGATTAAAGGATTGATTGTAAGATCTGAAACCATAAAACTCCTAAAAAAGTACACACAGGGTAGTAAGCTCCTCAAGTTTTGGCAATGATTGTTTGTTTGTTTCTTTTGGGGATTGGACACCAAACAAAGACAATGAAAGCAAAGCAAACAAACAAGTGGGACTACATCAAATTAAAAGGTTTCTGCACAGCAAAAGAAACCATCAACCAAATGAAAAGGCAAGCTATAGGCTGGGAGAAAATAATGCAAACCTTATAAGGGGTTAATATCCAAAAAATGTAAAGAATGTGATACCAACCCACTAACAACAATAACAGTAATACCAATTTCTGAATTAAAAAATGAACAGAGGAACAAAGTAAATATTTCTCCAAAGAAAACATCCAGATGGCCAACAGACACATGAAAAGATGTCAACATCACTCATCATCAGGGAAATGCCAATCAAAATCACAATGGGCCGGAAGAGCCATCATCAAAAAGACAAGAAATGACAAGTGTTGGTGAGGATGTGGAGAAGAGGGAACACTTGTGCACTGTTTATGCAAGTGTAAACTGGTGCAGGCGGTATGGGAAACAATACACAGGTCCCTCAGAAATTAAAAATACAACAACTATATGATCCAGCAATTCCATCTCTCTGTATATACTTGAAGGAAATGAAAACAGGATCTTGAAAGGATAGCTGTACCCATATGTTCATTACAGCATTATTTCTAACAGCCAAGACAGGGAAACAACCTAAGTGTCCATCAGTAGATGAATGGATAAAGAAACGTGGTATGTATGTACACACACACACACACACACACACACACACACACTTATATATACATGATTGAATATTATCCAGTCATTAAAAAGGAAGAAACCCTGCATTTGCAAACAGCACAAATGGGCTTTGAGGGCATTTTGCTAAGTGAAATAACTCAGCCAGATGAAGACAAACACTGTATGATCTCATCTATATGTGGAATCTGGAAAAGTCAAACTCATAGATTACACAGAGACTGGTGGCTGCCAGAAGTGGGGACAGTGAGAGCAGGAGGTGGAATGAGTGAAGGTTGTCAACAGATACAAACTTCCAGTTAGAAGATAAATATGTTATGAGAATGTAACGTATAACTCGGTGACTAAAGTTAACATCTATATCATATAACGTAAAGTTAATGAGAGAGTAAACCTTAAAAGTTCTCATCACAAGAAAAAAAAATTTTGTAACTATGTGAGGTGATGAATGTTCACTAAGCTTACTGTGATTATCATTTTGCAATAAAAACATATATCAGTTCATCACGTTCTATACCAAAACTAATACAATGCTGTATGTCAATTATATCTTGGTAAAACAGAGGGTGTAGAGATAAGGAAAATATGCAGGTGTCTGGAAGCCAAAGGGACCTTTAGCCAACCTTTATTAGCAGAAATCATGCCTGAAAAACCTATTAATGCTTTCAATAAAAATCTACCACCCTCCATAGGCATCAGGAACACAATTATGGAAATAAAATGCAAAATTCTATGTGGGAACTCATAGAATGTATCTGGATTCCCAGATCTTAATGAAGCAGGGAATAAACATTAAGGTTCACCTTTTTTTGCAAGCTTCTTTTTTACCCCTCTTTCATATAAAAATGGAAGAACATTTGGGTTGGGGAGAAGGAGGGAGGGGTTTAATTCCTGGACTCCGTGTAGATTTCAGGCGTTTCTTAGCCACTTGAGCCTATCATTAACCAGAAGGAGACTTAGAAAAAAGAAAGGAGGAGACAGGGAGGAGGAGAAAGAGATGACGGGAAAGTTAAAGGCAGGGGACACACTTCTGGCTGCTCACAGCTTCTTTCTGGAAGGTGCAGACACGCTGGTGAGTCAGTAAAGACCAAACCCCCAAATGAACAGGCTCATTCTGTCTCCTACTTAGTAATAAAACTTGCTTTTTACAGAGAAGAGAGAGTATGACCACTTTTCTTGTATTAACCTATATTCACCCCCAAGCACTAAAAGCAAATCAGTCTAATGAACCAGACTGCTCAGAAAACTGCTCACACCCTAAGTAGTAAGGGCTTGGCAAAAGCACACATCAGTCAGAGGTGAGTTTCTATTCTGGCTGTGTAGTAAAGTTAAGGAAAAGCAAGGAAAGCACAACACAGAGGGATAGGACTCTGATATTCCACAAATGATGATATAAACTATACCAGTAGGAACCTGAGGAGTTAATCCTCTTCAAAAGATCTGCAACTCAAATCCTGTCCCTTTGCAAATTTACATCACAACACTTTACATGAGCACCAATCCCAAAAGACCAGTTCCTCCTCCCCCAATCAATTTAGAAGGAATATAAATGTATGTCTTTGTTGTATAAATACTCTTATGGCCAAAAATATTTTACACAAGTATTCCTGTAAGTGATACATTACACTTTGAAACATTATTAATATAACTTTAGCAAGATAAACTGCCCAGTAAATCAAAAAACACATTCACTCAACTTATGCAAGTGGAGGGCTTTCAGAAACCCAAATACAATTGTGAATGCTGACTGCACATGGCCCCAATAGTTTATTAAAATATGAAATGTAATCCATTTGAAGAAGAGAAATTACATTTGAAAGCTTTTTACAAGTAAAGCATGTGTGGCTAAGGTTACAGAATTGTTCAAGGAAACATGAAATTCAAAATAAAAACTAGATTGTTTCCTGATCTGGTCTGCTAATAGTAAAGCAGTAAACGAAGTCAAAGATACACATGCAACACTTTCCAATTACACACTCCAATTATTTCCGTTAATAAGTGCAGTGCCAGCTGCTTATCTCAACATCTAACTTCTCAAAATGATAGCCAATCAGGACTCAAAAGTAAAGAACCAAC
Source organism: Mustela nivalis (assembly GCF_964662115.1). NCBI lineage: Eukaryota > Metazoa > Chordata > Mammalia > Carnivora > Mustelidae > Mustela > Mustela nivalis. The sequence goes on along the minus strand of NC_139027.1, from coordinate 103,894,805 downwards.
TCTTTCCTGAGCCATCACAAAATCCAAACTCTAAAATCCACGTGCTTCATTCATTTAAAAAAAAAAAAAAAGAAAAGAAAAAGAAAGAAACAACCACTTGCATGTTCTAAGTACACGGCTACCATCACTATGGGAAACAGGCAGGAGGATCCTCTAGAGTTGGGTTGGGAAACAGCTACACCACGTGACCCAGCATTCTCTCCTGCAACACACCCCAGGGGGTGTTGGCAGGGGTCAACCAATGCCAGCCAAACGCCAAATCAGGCCAGCTGCCTGGTTTCATATGCAGATGTGTGCCAGGAATGAGTTTTACATTTTTAGAGATGGGTTAAAAGAAAAAAAAAAATTTCATGACATATGAAAACTGTATGAAATTCAAATTTCGACGTCCGTCAGCAAAGTTTGATTGAAATACACATTCCTGGGGCACCTGGGAGGCTCAATGGGTTAAAGCTTCTGCCTTCAGCTCAGGTCATGATCCCAAGGTCCTGGGACCAAACCCCAAATCAGGCTCTCTACTCAGCAGGGAGACTGCACCCCCACCCCTCTGCCTATACCTCTCTGCCTACTTGTGATCTCTGTCAAATAAATAAACAAAAATCTTAAAGAAATACACATTCCCATGCTCGTTCCTTTACTACAGTCCATGCCTGCTTTCAACTGCAGCAGCACATGGGAGGACGTGGGACACAGGCAGTAAGGTCTGCAGAGAGGGAACGCCTCACCACCTAGCTCTTTACAGAAGCAGTCTGCTGACCTCAGCACCAGGGAAATGCATATGGGCCTTCCCTAAAAGGCATACTCAAACCCCTTCCTGGCAGCACTATTCAAAGTACTCCCACAAAAAAACCCAGCAAACTACCCAAATGTCTGTTGGGAGCATACTGTGTAAACTGTCATTTATTCAGACAACAGAACAGTAATACATTGTAACAGAACACATGAACAGCAGTCACAGAAAACACGAACAGCAGCCACAGAAAACACCGCAGATGAGTATCACAGACCTACTGTGGAGGAAGGAAGTTAGACCAGAAAAAGGATGGGACATTCCGTGGGCCTAAAGTTCAAACACAGGCGGGACTACCTTTGCAGACAGAAATCAGAATAATGGTTACCTTGATCATGTAGCACCAAAGAGCACAGTCCTCAGTGTGACCTCAAACTATCCCTGTACAGGGGCATAAAATTTACTTAAGCTTCATAACGATGGTGTCTGGGTCACTAAGGAACACTGAGAGTGCCAGCCATTAGTGCAAAGTCGCATGTCACACCTCAGCTGACTGTGGTTTTAATCGCCCCACCTCACCAAACCAGGAGGGAGCACTCCTCAGAGTTGCCATGCCAGAGGCCGGGCCATTTTCTGGGCCCACCAAGGCATCGTCTCCCTTCCCAGAAATTCCTTCATTGTTCAGATCGAAACCAAGAACAAAGCCTGCCGTGACAAGTATGAAGGCACTGTTCTACTGCTGGGCTGTGTTTAAGATGATGGGTAAAGTGTCTTACCTATTTTTGGAACGAATTCCCACCCCAAGTGGGTCACTTCTATTTCTCTGGTCTAAGGGGTAAACGTCTGTGACTCAGAAAGCAGAAACTTGGAGCAAATGCCTCACTCACAAAAGTGTGGGATAATGTGGGCTCTAGAGGGTCAGGAAGGCAATTCCTTCCACTGATATTAAACTACCACCCCGGGCAATTTCGTAATTTCGTAAAAGGCAAAAAACCAAAGGACACATAAATTTTAAAACTATTAGTTTTCTTTTGCTACATAACAAATTATCACAAGTTTAGTTTAAAATAATATAAACAGATCTCCTTTCAGTCTCCACAGGCCAAGAGTCAACACAGGTTGAGTGTTCTCTGCTTGGGGTCACAGTCAGGCTGTCAGCCAAGACTGGGGTCTCTCACCTGAGGCTCAGGGCTCTCATTCAGGCTCATGCAAGTTGGTAGAATTTGGTTCCTTATAGTTGTAGGACTGAAGTTCCCATTGCTTTTTGCTGCTGTCAGCACCTCTAGGTTAGCTCCTCAGGTTCTAGTCAAGGGCCCCAGATGACAGCTCATGCCTTCAAAACTAGGAGAATCTCTCTCTAGTCTGCTAGGAGAGTAGGAGAGTGTCTTATATAATCATGGGAGTGACATCCTGTCATATTCACAGGCCCTACCTGCACGTGAGGGGAGGGGTCATATAATGTGGGCACAGCAGGGAATAGGAATCTGGGGTCATTCACTCTGCATCCCACCAAAAAAAAAAAAAAAGAATAAAGGGTTGGTTTACCTCATGAAGGTATTTACAACTGATTTTTTTTTTCTTCTGAGACACTTAAAATGTTAAGTTTCACAGAACTAATATTAGCTAAAACTTAGGGGTTTTCCCCCCAATTAGGAATATTAATTTTTTGTGAAGTTCACAATCTACCAATAATGAAAAAAAAGTGTGTGTGTGTGTGTGTGTATCCAGTTCAGTTAAGCAAAAAATATGAAGGAATATTCAGTTGCAGTTAAAATTTTTATTATGCCCATCTTAATATTCTCAATCCTCCATCCTCCGACCTCTCCCTCCTTCCTTAACTTAGCAGTATGTTCAGATATGTTAAAGGGGAAGTGTTATCAGTGGATTAAAGGGTTTGAACCTACTACCCAATCTCTTACTTCAACACTGAACTAATGAGGCATGTGAGCTTGGCACAGAGGATAGGGAAAAAAATGGTACTATATTCTTTTCACTCATTTTATGCAGAAAATTATGTATAAATAGAAGATTATGCAGAACAGACACTACAACAACAATTCATAGTATCCGTCAGTCAAAAAAAGGATGGCTTCTCTAACTCTATGGATACCTCCTACTGGAACCCTGAGAGGTTTTACTTTGTAATTCACATACTTCTAACATGCCCAGTGGGAAAAAAAATATTTACCCAGTTACAGTCATTCCAATGGTACTTAATTGAGGTCGAGATTATGCATACCCTTTCCTTACGTGTGGCACACGTAATAGGCATTTCATCAGAATACTGTGGGCTCTTACAAGATGTGACAGATAGTATCAGTAGGACTAAAGATTATTCCATTCAGTCTAAACATTCTCCTTTTGGAAACCAGCTAGTTTGTTCTAATTCTGATATTTTTGTGGTTTACTTATTTTGAGCAAGGACAATATGGCACTGAGTCGTCTTTTCAATATGGAATGTCATCTACTACAGACCTAAGACACAAAAAAAAAATGCTGTGTTGTGTTCTGTTTTGCACAATACTTGGGTACTCTCCCAGAATTTCGTTGCTGAACTTGAGAACTGCTGGCTGTCATGACTTTTTACAGTTTCTATTAACAAGAACTCCACAGTATCCTGGTCAGGAGGGGCAGGGCTCTGCCATCCCACTTCCGGGACTCAATCCCGGCTCCTACTCATACATAACCTTGACCTTAGCGAAGTCCTTCACCTTGTTCAATTTCTGAAAGTAGAAACCAGAGTACTTCTATCAAAATGCATGTGAGTTTAAAGAAGATGGTACACGCACGAAGCAGCTGGTACCCATTATAACAGTGCCAGGGACCGAGCAAGAGTTTAGTAAGTGTTACATACTTATATCTTCATCATTTCAACACACAATCATTTCCTAACAGGGCTAAATGTCTTTTAAAAAAATAGTTATCTCCCCTGAAATGGAGCAATCGTCTTGGACACAGTCTTGTCTGGTCTGAGACACAAGTCTACAACAGTTTTAATGTTGATGGCCTCAGAGCTGTTTTTTTAAAAATTATCAACAGACTATGTCACTTCAACTACTCTTCTTTTTTCTGAATCAGTGATACATTCACATGGAATAAAATTCAAACTGTACAAAGGAGTATGCAGTGAAAATATTCCATGCCACTCCCACGCCCCCGACAACCAGGGCCCTTCCCCAGAGGCTCCTGTGACACTTGCAGAGACATGGGCACAAGTGAGCACATTGTTGTCGCTTTACCTCTCTTCCCTTTGTGTACACAGCTGACAATGTATAGTGGATACCATTCGGAGCGTTGTTTCTCTCTTTCTCTCTCCCCCTCTCCATCACACTCCCTCTTCTGTCCCTCTCTCTCCATTTAATATTTCTGGAGCTCATTCCATATCAGTATATAAAGAGCTTCTTCGGGTTTTATACAGTTATGAACAATTCCATTGTGTGAATACACTCTAATTTATTTAACCTGTCCTCTATTCATGGGCGTTTAAGTGGCTCTCAGAATCTTTCAATCACTGACTATTGCCAGCAGTGCTGAGATGAGTAACACTGCATGTACAATGAACCTCTCAGTGCTGGCTGAGGCAACGGACAGACATTCATAATTGCTTCTCATTACACACCAGAAACAATACAAAACCTTCCTGGTGGCTTGGGCTTGAAATGAGCTAAGTTCTAAACTAAACTGTGGCCAAAAACCTTCTGTTCCCAGGGGCCAAGCATACATGGTGTTATCACATGTATATTTGTGAAAGATTGACGGGGGGGGGGGTAAGAATAAACAATGTATTTATTATTATTGTACATGTGTATGTGTGTGTATATACCATATAATATACCACATATATACACCATATAAATACACACACGTGTGTGTATGTGTGTATTTCCGCCCTACCCTTACTCTAAAGTCATTCTAACCAAAGATCTTTACAAGAACTAATTTAAATATACTTTTAAGTGGGCAATTTGCATAACAAACTAAAGTCATAAATGGCTTAGAATTTCAAGAGCGCTGAAATGTCACAACCAAGAAGCAGTTTCGACAGCCCTTTTCTGAAAATGCAGACTTCGATGTCCTATCACATTTTGCCTATGTCAGCACTTTCAGGGAAACATGTAACAGGTCCTTTTTCACAGAATCAGAGGGTATGGTATTTACATGGTAACACACAAGTCCAGAACAGAATGAGTCAGAGTATGGACGGATCTGCAAACCCTTTGCTACCATTCCACGGTAAGGACAGAAACTAAATCCAAGTATTCAGAAACTTAAGAGCAACTGGACAGAGTACTTTTATGAGCACTGAATCTAATAATAAAATATTGGGACTTGAATATAGCTGCCTAGTCTTCCCAACATCATTTGTTGAACAGATAGTCTTTTTCCCATTGGGTATTTTTTCCTCCTTTGTTGAAGATTAATTGACCATATAATTGTGGTTCATTTCTGGCTTTTCTATTCTGTTCCATTGATCTGTGTGTCTATTTTTTGTGCCAGTACCATACTGTTTTGATCACTACAGCTTTGTAATAAAACGTTGTCTCCAGCTTTGCTTTTCTTTTTCAAAATTGCTTTGGCTATTCAGAGTCCTTTGTAGTTCCATACAAATTTTAGGACTGTTCGTTCTAGCTCTGTGAAAATGCTGTTGGTATTTTGATAGGGATTGCATTAAAAATGCAGATTGCTTTGGGCAGTATAGACATCTTAACTATTTTTTCCTCTAATCCATGAGCATCGAATGTCTTTACATTTCTTTGTGTTGTCTTTAATTTCTTCCATCAGTGTTTCATAATTTTCAGAGTACAAGTCCTTTACCTCTTTAGTTAGGTTTATTCTTAGGTATTTTACAGTTTTTGGTACAGTTGCAAACAGGATTGATTCCTTAATTTCTCTTTCTGCTACATGGTATGTAGAAATGCAACAGAGTTCTGCACATTGATTTTGTATCCTGTGACTCTACTGGATTCATTTAACAGTTGCAGCAATTTTTGGTGGCGTCTTTCAGGTGTTCTATGTCTAGTATCATGTCATCTGCAAATGTGCAAAAGAATGAAACTGGATCACTTTCTTACACCATACACAAAAGCAAATTCAAAATGGAATAAAGACCTAAATGTGAGATCTGAAACCATAAAAATCCTATTCTCTTCTAGAATATAGGCAGTAACTTCTTGATATCAGATGGAGAAACATATTCCTAGATATGTCTCCTGAGGCAAGGGAAATAAAAGCAAAAACTACTGGGACTACAACAAAATAAAAAGCTTCAGCACAACAAAGGAAACCATCAACACACCTTATGGAATGGAAGAAGATACTTGTAAATGACATATCCGATAAAAGGTTGGTATCCAAAATACATAAATAACATATAAACTCAACACCCAAAACAATGAATAATCCAGTTAAAGAATAGACAGAAGACACAAATGGACGTTTTTCCAAAGAAGACATATAGATGGCCAACAGACACAGGAACATCACTTATCATCAGGGAAATGTAAATCAAAACTACCATGAGATATCCCCTCATACCAGCCAGAATGGCTAAAATCAACAACACAAGAAACAACAGGTGTTGAGGATATGAAGAAACGGGAACCCTCTTGCACTGCTGGTGGGAATGCAAACTGGTGCAGCCACTCCAGAAAACAGTACAGAGGTTTCTCAAAAAGTTAAAAATAGAACCACACTCTGATCCAGCAACTTCACTACTAGGATTTACCCAAACAATAAAAAATACTAATTTGAAGGGATACATGTACCCCAGTGTTTATAGCAACATTATCTACGATAGCCAAATTACGGAAACAGCCCACTGTCCACTGACTGATGAATGGATAAAGACAATTAGGAGAGGGTGTGTGTGTGTGTGTGTGTGTGTGTGTGTGTACACGCACATGTTGTGTCTGTGTATATAGTGTATATATACTGTGTACATGTACACACTCTGGAATATTACTCAGCAATAAAAAAGAATGAAATCTTGCCATCTGCAATGGCATCAATGGAGCAAGACAGTTATTACGCTAAACAAAATAAGACTAATACCATATGATTTAACTCAGATGTGGAATTTAAGAAACAAAACAAATGAGCAAAAGAAAAGAGAAAGAAAGAAAAAGAGGCTAACCAAAAACCAGATTCTTTAACTACAGAGAGCAAACTGAGGATTACCAGAGGGAGGTAGATGGGAGATGTGTGAAGAGGGTGGGTGGGGGATGGGTTAAGTAGGCAGTTAAGGAGTACACTTGAGATGAGCACCAGATGATGTATGGAAGGGCTGAATCACTATATTGTACATCTGAGACTAACATTACACTGCATGTTAACTAACTAGAATTTTTTTTTTAAGATTTTATTTATTTATTTGACAGACAGAGGTCACAAGTAGGCAGAGAGGCAGGCAGAGAGAGAGGGGAGGAAGCAGGCTCCCTGCAGAGCAGAGAGCCTGGCGTGGGGCTAGATCCCAGGATCCTGGGACCATGACCTGATCCGAAGGCAGAGGCTTCAACCCACTGAGCCACCCAGGCGCCCCCTAACTAGAACTTAAATAAAAACTTAATATATTGGGACTTGTGTTTTTGTGTATCTTGTTCTCCATTTTATTATTCTAATAATGTATTTTTAGACAGATGTTTCAGTGTATAATGGATTAAAATTTTTTTAAAAAATCTGCATGTGACCACTGACAGTGTAGAGGACCTGATCTTCCTGCCAAGTTCTGCCAGAACAGAAACCCAGTGGGAAAGTGGATGCCTGTTGTTGCTGCCTTGATGTCATAGATGCCCCAACAATGAGCAGGAGAGATGAGGCAGAGAAGAGGAGGCTATCACCTTTAATAAAAATCAGATTTACCTTTGTGCATCAGTTAACCATTGAGGAAGCAATCAGGGATGCTCAAAGTCCACTTCTTTGTTAAAGGGCAAGTTCAGAAGTTTAGGAGAAACCATAGAGGGAATTCCACTGTGGCTTTAATGAAAGCACTGTCAAACACTGGCCGATTCCAACTTCAACAGCCCTGTGGCCGTTATCAAAACACCAGATTGGGGTTAGTTTGTACTTTAATTAATCTAATGAACCGACTGTCTGGCTTCAGTAGACATTTTTAAAATGTCACTGCATACCTCAGGGCTGCAAGTGAACCGGGTGGCGCGCTCTCCTGCACCATCTTGATTCCATTAACACTTCCCTACGGTAACATTTTATGTCTGCGTCCTCATATGCCTTAATAATGTCATCAATTTAGGCTTTATTAGGCCGATTAAAATATAGAAATGTAAGTAACAGAAATCTACAAAATTAAAATAATTCCTTAAATAGACTTACCCTTAATTCAAAAATATATGTGTGTATGTGTGTGTATGTGTATGTATGTATATGTGTGTGTATGTATCTATCTATCTATACACACACATATATATATGACAGCTGCCAGACACTGATCACCTTAAAAGTCCATGGGTTTTAACTGCTAAACAGAGAAAATGTTCATCTAATTACTAGGGACCATACTGTTTAAATCCTAGGTATCGTATCAATTTTGACTTAAAATATTCCTGTAGGTAAGGGTAGATTTCTGAAGACTTTGTAGACTGAGCAGTAAGTGTTCCTATATAAAACTTACAGATGAATTTGAGAAACTACTAGGTCTCAAAAAGAAAAGTCACTCCCATCTTGGCCTAAATCCACACTCGTGTTCACCAACTCGATTCCCCCCCCCCCATCACCTCTTAAGACAAGAACCTTGTCCTTTTTAACTTGGTTTTCAGAGTCCTACCCTAGCACAGACACTCAAACACAAAATGAATGCTCCCCTGAAAACTAAGTGAGCACTTTACATCCTTCAAATCATGGCCTGTACTTGAAATCAGCAAAAGAGGAAAGAGTTTAATACCTCTCTTTAGAGGCTTATCTGATTTACATTAGATGTGGGCCACTTAGAACATCTTTTCATTCTTTCTTCCCATTCTAAAAGATTTACTATGACCTAAAAACTCTACCCTTAAATTAGAGAGTCAAAGGGAGTCGCAGCTAAGTAACAAATCCCAGAGACTCATTCTGATGTGAAAGATATTCCAACGTGTTTGATCACTTTCTTGAATTGAGATCAGAGACCTGCATCCAACTTCACTAATCATGAGGAGAAGGGTGAAGACGTCCTAGAGGGTGACCAGAAATTTCATTAAGGAGAGAAAAAGTGTGCTAGAAACTTAAACTGTAAAAGTCCATTGAAAATGTCCACCCCAGTTAAAAGCAAGTTAAAAGCTCTAATAAGAACTTCTGGTTTACAACAGCAATTGCCAAAACCAGTGGCCACCAGCCCACTCTCAGCTATGTCTACACTGATAAAAACACAGGAGTATGGAAGGAGCTGAGATGCCCTTCAACAGATGAATGAATAAAGAAGATGTGGTTTATATATACACAGCCATCAGAATATTACTCAGCCATCAGAAAGGATGAATACCCACCATTTGCATCGACATGAATGGAATGGAGAGTATTATGTGAAGTGAAATAAGTCAAGCAGAGAAAGACAATTATCATGTGGTTTCACTCACATGTGGAAGGCAAGGGTTAGTGCGGAGGACCATAGAGGAAGGAAGGGAAAGCTAAACGGGAAGAAATCAGAGAGAGAGACACACCATGACAGACTCTGGACTCCGGAAAACAAACTGAGGATTACAGAAGGGAGAGGCTGGGGAAAGGGGGTAACTGGGTGATGAGTATTAAGGAGGGCATATGTGGTGATGAGCACTGGGTATCATACACAACTGATGAATCGTTGAACACTACAACAAAAACTAATGATGTACCATATGTTGGCTAACTGAACATAATTTTTAAAAAAAGAAGAGGCAAATTAATAAAAGATATATCATTTAAAAAGACACAGAAATCAATATAAACTAACAAATGCTTTGGCATTTAGTAATACTGGTAATAATGGTGCAGATCCTGGGAGATATTTCTTAAAATAAAACCATGGGCAGGTAAGTATCTGAGGAAAAACAGCAAGGTCAGCCAGGTAGGTTCCTTCCTGTGCCTTTCCACAGTCCCAGTGCCAATTCTGGGCAGGAGAAACCCATCTTTCTGAAATGACCTAGACTATTTCATCATCCCAGTGTAACCAAAGCCATTGTTGGTGCTCATTCTATATCAACTGCCACACACAGCCAGGATTGAAGGAACAAGCCATAGAACACAGCATCTGGGCACACGGTGGAGGCAGAAGGAAGAGAACTACCCATGCAGTGTCTTAGAAAGATGATACTTCTCATGCTGCATTTATGCCAAGGTACAAAACACAAATGTTTCCATTTATTATGAATAAATCTTCCTTTAAATATCCCATAAAATAAGATAGCAACAGATCATCCCTCTTCAGAAAAAGCAAGCTGAGCTACACAGATGACCAGAAGATATTAAGAATTTGGCAAAGGGCGCCTGGGTGGCTCAGTGGGTTAAGCCGCTGCCTTCGGCTCAGGTCATGGTCTCAGGGTCCTGGGATCGAGTCCCGCATCGGGCTCTCTGCTCAGCGGGGAGCCTGCTTCCCTCTCTCTCTCTCTGCCTGCCTCTCCGACTACTTGTGATTTCTCTCTGTCAAATAAATAAATAAAATCTTTTAAAAAAAAAAAAAAAAGAATTTGGCAAAGCTCAGTCCACCTAGATTAGTCCTTCAGCTCACAACCCGGCAAAGAATTCTAACAAGGAACAAGGTAAACAGTGGTAGGGACCAAAGAAAACCCCCCAAAACAAACGACAAGTACAAGTAATCCATAAACAACAACATCAACAATTTTAAAAACATCAATCATTCTGACAACAAACCACAGGCAACAACGACCAGCAAACAATTTAAACAAACAAAGAAGAAGAGCCCACAAAAGCCAACAAGAGGGCAAAATGGCTTTGCCATGTAAAATAAAGGGGAAGAGAATATTCAAGATATTGGAAATAAAGTATTTTTTGCTCTATTCTGTTTATAATAAAAAATAGAAGCTAATCCAAGAATATGAGACCTTTAAAATAGACAGAGGGAGAGAAATCAAAGAAATCAAGATGAAACGAAACGGCCAAGAGGTGAGTGCAAACTCAGAATTCACTCCTGTATTACAAGAGGAAAGAACTAAGTCTGTGCTCCAAATAACCAGGTGAGTGAGGCAGAGACGAGGAGTCGCAGTCAGAGAAGCAAAGTGTACAGATGAAGGGATGAAATTGGTGAGCAACACAGACCAAGGAGAACGGAAAATCTAAGGAAGGGAATGGGTACTCCAGAGAAAGAGGAGAGAATAAATGAGAAAGAGCTACAAAGAATCAATGGAACAAAGCTGTAAGGAGGCCAGAATCTGATAAGGGTAAGATCTCTGAGTAGGAAGACAGAAGAGGAAGAAGAGAAGGAGGAGGAGGAGGAAGAATTACTCTGTTAAAAATTGAAATTAAAAAACTTTTTTAAATCCTGTAAGCATCAAGATAAAAGAAGAACAGTCACAAATGAAAAAAATATTAGGAGGCTGTAAGAATTTCCCTTGCAATACTTAATCTGAAACATAAGTGATATTCATAGTTTTTTGAAGGGAAAAAAAAAATCAAAAGACTTCTGGACCCACATGACTTTCCACCTGCAAAAGTATCACCAGCACCAGAAGATGGTCTGCAAACTCACTCTGAAAACAATTACTTGGAGGTAAGAAACGAACAAAGAACCCAAGAGTGGAGGTGGGCATAGGGAATAACGTCAGTGGCAGTAAGCCCTGAAAACTGATCAAAGTGGGGTGGGGTGGATAAACTAGGTGAAGGGGAGTGAGAAGGACAGGCTTCCAATTATGGAATAAATAAGTCACGAAAATGACACATACAGCACAGGGAGTATAGTCAGTGGTCTTGCAACAGCTATGGAAACAGATGGTAGCTGTACTTGGGGGGAGCAAAGCATAAAGGTACAGACTTGTCCCATCACCATGATGTGCACCCGAAACTAATGCAACATTGTGTCAACTACCCTTCAACAACAACACCCCCCCAAATTTTTTTTGCAAAATAAAGACCCGTATTAACTGTTAGAAATAACGTTATAAAACAGACTGCAAATGTCAAAATTGAGAGGTAAATTAAATAGAATTATTAATACTAGGAGCTAAAACCTCTCATTACATCAACAAGAGTAAAATGGATGGCAGATGGGGTGAAGTAATTACTAGAAAATTGCTGCTAAAACTGATCTGAGTTCACATGATGTGGTTCAACAAACATTCACTGAGTACCTCCAGGAGCCAGGCGCCATTGGACACGAAGGACAGTTTTTCATGATAGCAAGTATGAGACTGAACAGCATAAATACTAGAAGAAAGTTTAAATAATTAAGAGGAAACAATAATTTCTACTTTTCAGAAAAGCAAGTTTTTAATTGATATATTGTGGAACACTGGACCATGGTATAGGAAGGGTGAACACATTTTTGTTTTATTTTTTTATTTTTTTTTTTTTTAAGATTTTATTTATTTTATTTGACAGAGAGAGAGATCACAAGTAGGCAGAGAGGCAGGCAGAGACAGAGGGTGAAGCAGGCTCCCTGCTGAGCAGAGAGCCTGATGCGGGGCTCGATCCCAGGACCCTGAGATCATGACCTGAGCCGAAGGCAGCGGCTTAATCCACTGAGCCACCCAGGCGCCCCCACATTTTTGTTTTAAATTCTAAATGCAATCCAGCCTACTTCAGTATTAATACATGGCAAAGTTTACTTGTGTTTGAGTTCTAACCTCTTCCAATTTTGTAGGTCTTTGCTGATGTAGATCACAAAGGAAATAAATACAAAGCTAGAGAAGATACAAATACCCCTACATACACCTGAAGTTTTGGTCTTCATATAACCTGGGTCTAGCACCACAACAGAAATGAACAAACAAGCCCCAAGTCTATCATCAATCATTTGTACACAGAGCTGAAAGACCCTCAGGTGTCTTCCAGTTTATAGTATCAAAATACTAGATTGTTGGCTTCAGGCTGGCCAAGTTTTCCTGGAGAAGCTTTCCCAGCATGAGGGAGATGAAGGACAGGAGAGCCAAAAGGGATCTGAGAACTCTGTGGCCCCACCTGCCAATACACACACATCCTACCCAAGAGGCTCTTCCCCTGCTCAAGTTCCCCACGTCACCCAGGCTCTATTCCTGACAGCAGTGTAATTAGCCACTGCCTCCCTCCTTGAGCAGAAGTTTTTGAGAACAAGGACAGCATCATGTTTGGGTCTCTAACCACAGCACCTAACAGAATCTGGTACACAGTATATCTGAACAAATGATGAACGAAGCTTTACCTAAGAAGTGACACAAGACATGTGGAAACAAACATCCTAGGCCAGATCTGTATTCTAACTGACAGGGGTTCAGTTCTGAAGAGACTTGACTATGCCACTCTTTGGAGAGAGATAAACAGTGCAATGTTGTGAGCAGGTTATAGCTTATTGTGTTCCACCAAAAAATCCCACAATTTGTTTGAAGTGACAAGTCATGTGGGAGTGTGAATGAAGTCCTGAGGAGCAGGCTGACGGCAATGTCACCTTCTAATTCCTGCGCATTCTCAGACAGGTTTGGGTCAGTCACAACCTCCATCTCAATGTTTCTTCCACATTACACAGAAAATAGACTTGTCAGCATATATTCTGCACACTGCTTTCCAAGCTCACATAGAAGAAAAAGAAAAAAAAAACCTACAAATGAGAAAGATTGAAATAGCGCAAGTCATTTAGCATCTCATGTGGCTAATGTCTTTAGGGAAAACATTTCTATAATTGTAACTTCCTTATTTGGCCTTCTGATGGGAGGCATTTATAGCAGCAAATGTAAGATGCTGTTAGACTCGGGAGACATGAAAACACATTTCATAGAATAATGAGGAACAGGGAAAAAATGGAGCTCCTCTAGCCACTCAGAACGTTTATGAGGCATACACAACTGCACTTCACTTAGTATTTAAATTGACACTGATGGCGATTCTTGGTAAATCATAAATGACCCAAAATAGCTCTCCTAAGTAACTGGAAGACTTTCTTCTAGGGATCGCTGTGCCATTTCCATTAAACTGAAATAAATACCACCATTCAAAAAAAAAAATTTTTTTTTCATTGTTTCTCAGACTATCTTAATCAAGTTCATTTAAAGCTCTCTCTTGTGAAATTGGTAAACCAGAAGTCAGAAGAAGAAGTGATTATGAAACAAACCTTGTCTCATGTTTACACTATCCAGTTCTGGTGAAGATTACACACCCAACACACAGGAAACATTCTGACAGACATAGAAAGGGTTGAGAACCAAAACTTTTTTGGTTCACACCTTGGTTTCATTTACTTTAGTGTTTAATATTTTAAAAATAAGCTCATGTATATCCATTTCAAAAGGAATATATGGGACCTATGCAGGTTGAGATAGGAATTATGGGGATTACCCACTTCTAAAAACCATGAAAAGCAACTAGAAAAATAAACAAAATCTTTTAAGATGCCTATTTCAAATAACACCCAAAGCAGTAAACCTGCACTAACAGAATGGATGACACGAGAAGTGACAGCCATGTGCGGGGGCGAGGACGTAGTCAGGAAAAATGGGGATGGTTGGGGGGTAAGGGACTTTATTAGTAGCAGACCGAAAAACACCAGCAAAAAAAATATTCACCACCAGAAGGAGAGGGGCTCACCCTTTCTGGGAACTGCCTTAGACAAGAATGAACCGGGTAGAGCAGGAAATACTGGAGGAGGCAGAAAGAAAAGGCTTTAGACGTGAAAAAAAGTGCAAAGAGCCAATGCCCTGTAGGAAAAACAAACAAACAAAAAACAAAACAAAACACCCATTCCAGCAGCAGCAGCAATGAAGAAACTATGCTGAGAAACTAGGAGAGCTGCCTTATGTCCTCTACCCTGCGACTAGTAAATAACTCAAGAAAATACAAAAACTCAAATAGGAACAAAAAAAGCAAGTAAAATTGCCATATCCATTGTAAGAAAAAAAAAATTATTTCCCAGCATAAGAATATTCACAAGAAAAATGTAGCCACAAAGCTAGAAAGGTACAGTAGAACATTCAAGAATTCAAAGACATGATTGTACAACAGAAGGAAGAAAGAAGAAAATGTACAGAACTCAAGAAGGATACAAACAAACAATAATTAAGAAATGAAGAAAAGCACAAAGAACATAGGAGAAAATAGATCCTACAAAGCACAGTAAAGGGTAGAAAGGATGAAAAAGCACTGAAAATGAAACCACGATCAATTGGTAGATAAGACAAAAGGTGACAGACATTTTAAAAAGTTGTCAAAGAAACAAAATAGTATTTCTCCATCCAAAGAAGAAAACCAAAACAATCGAAGAGATCAAATATCTGAATTCTACTGCAAGCAAACATCTCAGAAATAAAGCACTGCTCTCTAAACCAGGGATCAGCAAACTAGAGCTAGAGCTCCCCTGGCCAAATCCAGTCCTGTCCATCTGTGTAAGTAATATCTCTAGCTGCCGTCGTACTACAACAGCAGAGTTGGTAGCTGTGATAGAAAACACATGGCCTACAAAGCTGAAAGGATTTACTCTCTGATCTTTTATGTAAAAAATTCACTGACCCCTGCTCTAAACTGCGAATTGAAAGGTACACCATGTGCCTGGAAACACCAAGACATGGGCTAGGAAAATCAACAGACTTTAAAGATGAAGAATCTTTTGGGCAGCCGGTCAAAAAGACCAACTCACGTATACAGGAAGACAAATCAGGTTGCCAACTGACTTTAACACCAACATTCAATGCCAGAAAATAATGGACTGGTACCTACAAAGAAAGAATGAATGAGCCAGGTGTATGTATGCTTCAAGGGAGTATTTTTCCTGAGAGCTCTTCTGGAGAAATCTACCAAAGGATAAGCTTGGAGATGAGAGATGAGAGAAATCTCAGCATGGACTGAAAGAGACTCATAAGTATATGTCACTGTAGAACTAAGACTTATATAAACATGGGGGGAAAATTACTGAAGAGCATGGAAATATGAATACACCAACAATTTGACAATACTGCAACTCACAGGGCCACCTCACAGGTACCAGCTGAGACAGAAAGACTGGTATTTTAAGCTGATGATCTCATTTAAGGATACAAAGTCAAATGGGACCAAGAGCACAGGTAGAAGACAAGGAGAGGAAACTGGAAGAAAAAAAAACAAGTTAATTTCATTGTTGTTCATTGCAAAAAGCCAACAGACATGATCTAAATTAAAGGAAAAGGGACTGAGAGTCTTTTAGGGCCCTAAGTTCACAAAAGTAACTACTAACACAAAACTCTCCCCAAACACTCCAAGTATTAAAAAAAAAAAACAAAAACATACACACTGATAAGCAAACAGTATACACAGGAAAGATACTGTAAAAATGTGCACACATGCATACCTAAGCAATGCATAAGTCAATATCACAGAACTAACCAATCACACTACTTGTACCAATGTATATATAAAGGGCTTAATTCAATGGTTTTCAGATTGATTAACAAAGCAAAACTCCTTGTGTCAGATACAGAGACACCTAACACAAAATGAATCAGGAATTCAAAATGACATTAGGAGCAACGGTAGAGCACACAAATGCAAAGCCAAAGGAGTGCAGGGGTCACAATCTTGACATTAAATAACACAGAATCAAATCATGTAAACAGTGACTTAGATGAGTGAATAGACAAAAGAAAAAAGTCTAAAAGTTAAGAAACAAAGCTAAATACATGTGGGAGATTATGATGATGCAAGTGATTAACTAGCAAAACAGTCAAGCAAAGGTCAATTAATAAATGTATATAGTATGACAACTGCACAGCGCAGGGGAGGAAATATTTTCCTTTTACCCTTCAAGGTCTTCCAACTGGTTTGAAAATTAAGTTGACAAAGAACAGATTACCAACAGAAAAAAACAAAGTTTTACTACATATGCACAGAGCCTAAACAATGAACTGGAGACCTAAAGAAATGGACGAAGGCAAGCAATCTTTACATTTTTAGACAAAAGGACAATAAATTCATGAGGAATTGACAGGATAAAAAAAAAATGTTTGGGAACTCTTGTATGGAATTCAAAGCAAAATCTGGGCTGGAGTAGATTAGTAAAAAGTTTAACAAGATTTGTTTGTACAGCTTTCTTGGCTGTAAAGTCCCCAATTCTGGTGATAAGGATGTCTTTACTTCCTAGTACCGAGAGGATGCCTTTCATCTGAGAGATGTATTTCCCGCTCTCCGGGGGACAGGAGAGGGTCTGAGTATCCTTGTACTAGCTGTTTCTCAAGGTGCTTCAATACAAAATGATCAGTATGCCAAAGCGGTACATCTTGGGGCAGTTTGCCCCTCACTGTTACCATACCCATTTAGAAAAAGACAAAGTTGACTTCATAAGTTTACATACTTTACAAAGGATAAACTTCAAGTGAGTCAAAAATTTAAATGTAAAATAAAACTGCAGAGATGCTATGAAAAAATAAAGAGTACTTCCCTTATAGTCTCAAAGCATAGAATGTACTTTGTTATGATTCAAAATCCAGAAGCCACAAAAAGATTAATACATTTTCTATAAAAACTACTGTGTGACTATATTATACACACATACCCACACACCCCAACAAACTCAAATGCAAACTTCTACATAATTTGTGTATAAACACACATCACACAATAAAAACACAAAATTTAAAAATCAAGTGGAAAAATATCTGGAATATCAACAATAGGTTAACATATGAAAAATTCTAGATATTCAGGAAAGGGGAATAACCAAAAAGCCAAAAGAAACATTTAAAAAATTATAGAAACAATTCACAGAAAAGAAAATATAATTAATTAGCCCTTTAAAAAAACATTCTCTTAACTTCATTCATAAGAATTCCACAGCAACTTCTTTCAAGACACGTCTTCAAAGGTAAAGGAAACAAAAGCGAAAATGAACTTTTGGGACTTCATCAAGATCAAAAGCTTCTGCAGAGCAAAGGAACAGCCAACAAAACAAAGAGGCAACCCATGGAATGGGAGAAGATACTAGCAAATGACACTACAGACACGCAAATGACACCACAAAGGACTGATATCCAAGATCTATAAAGAACTCCTCAAACTCAACACCCCAAAAAAAACAGATAATCATGTCAAAAAAAATGCAGAGAAGACATGAACAGACACTTCTCCAAAGAAGACATACAAATGGCTAACAGACACATGAAAAAATGTTCATCATCACTAGCCATCAGGGAGATACAAATCAAAATCACAATGAAATACCACCTTATACCAGTCAGAATGGCCAAAATCAACAGGACAGGAAACAAGTGTTGGCGAGGATGTGGAGAAAAAAGAACCCTCCTACACTATTGGTGGGAATACAAGTTGGTGCTGCAACTTTGGAAAACAGTGTGGAGAGTCCTCAAAAAATTAAAAATAGAACTACCCTGTGACCCAGCAATTGCACTGCGTATTTACCCCAAATATACAGATGTAGTGAAAAGAAAAGCCATATGTATCCCAATCTTCATAGCAGCAATGGCCACAGTTGCCAAACTGTGGAAAGAGCCAAAATGTCCTTCAACAGATGAATGGGTAAAGAAGATGCCCTTCAACAAATGAATAGGTAAAGAAGATGTGGCCCATATATACAATGGAATACTATGCAGCCATCAGAAAGGATGAATACCCAACTTTGTATCAACATGGATGAGACTGGAGGAGATTTTGCTGAGTGAAATAAGTCAAGCAGAGAAAGTCAATTATCATATGGTTTCACTTACTTGTGGAACATAAGGAAAACATGGAGGACATTGGGAGAAGGGAAGGAGAAGTGAATTGGGATAAATTGGAGGGGGAGACAAACCAAGAGAGACTATAGACTTTGAGAAACAAACTGATGGTTATGGAGGGGAAAGAGGTGGGGGGATGGGTGAGCCTGGTAGTGGGTATTAAGGAGGGCCTGTATTGCATGGAGCCCTGAATGTGGTGCATAAACAATTCATCTTGAAACATGAATAAAATAAAATAAAAGTAAGATGTATAAGGGGAAGCTGGGTGGCTCAATGGGTAAAGCCTCTGCTTAAGAAGCCTCTGCCTTAGGCTCAGGTCATGATCCCAGGGTCCTGGGATGGAGCCCCACATTGGGCTCTCTACTCAGCAGAGAGCCTGCTTCCCTCTCTCTTTCTGCCTGCCTCTCTGCCTACTTGCGATCGCGCGCGCGCTCTCTCTCTCTCTCTCTGTCAAATAAATAAATAAATAATCTTTTAAAAAAGTAAGATGTATAAATAAATAAATAAATGAATGAATAAAATCTTTTAAAAACTATGCTGCTGAAAAAACAATTACACAAATCAAAACAACCATGATCTATTTCTGAACTATCAGACTGGTAAAATTTTACCAGGACAACATACTCTATTGAAAGGTTGTTGAAAAAGCAAAACAGTACAACCCCTATAGAAAAGACCTGGCAATACCTTCCTAAATTACAGATTGACTCAGTAATTTCACTTCTAGAATTCTATCCTATGAATTCACATAGAAAATTACAAAATGATTTTCTCCCTCTCACAAACACACATTATTCAGTTATTCCTTACAATATTCTACAATACACTAAAGAAAAAGTGCCCAGGAATAGAGAAATCTCAATCAATGGGGGATACAGTGTATCTATCAACACAATACACCATACCGTTATGAAAAAACTAATGAGGAAAATCTCTAAGGAAAACCAGGATTTACCAAAAAATGAATAAAAAGATGCAGAACAAAGTATATATTTTTTTGTCTTTTTTTGTAGCAATTATGGAGAACAAAAATATATATATTCATATTTGCTTTCCAAAAGCATATTCATATATTCATATTTTCCAAAAGAAAAACTTCTGTAAGGATAAACAAGTAACTAACAAAAATGGTTACCTACAAAGACGAGAATAAAACTAAGATTTATCTGCGTACACCTTTCTACATTGATTTAGATTGTAGAACCGTACAAATCTCATATTACGTATACACATATAAATACATGTATATGCAAATATACATTATCCTTATATGATTAACGTAACAATTTAAATCTTTTAATCCTAAAATTGAAAATAAACCAAAATAAATGAATCCAAGTACTCTTCAAAATGAAAACATAACCACATAAAAAGTAACCATTATTTCAGGCAAATTTATAATGCAGCACTCTACCTATAAACCCTCTTTAACATTCTTAGAACAAAGACCCAGAAATGTACTATAAACTTCATTAATTTTATACTACTTATAATATTAGTAATGTAGTCTTCAAAGCTTTCAAAATACCTAATAAGTAGCACACAGAATAAATCAAAAAAATAATTTGTTAATGTTCTTAGGACTCAACGATTTTCACTTATGGGAAAACACATAATTATGAAATCAAAAACAAAGACTGTATGTATGAAATGGTTTAGAAGCCATAGCACCCCAGCAGCAGTGAGGCCCCTGAGTTCACAGGTTGGTCTCTAATGCTATTTGTTGCTAACAGAAACCAAAGTTCCCCTAAGAAATGGTTGATTTAAAATCTCAGACAAAAAGATTCAATAGGAGATCACATTCCAGCAGAGAGCAAGTAGGCTTTAAAAGATTTGGAACGCCTGGGTGGCTCAGCTGGTTAAGCGGCTGCCTTTGGCTCAGGTCATGATCCCAGCGCCCTGGGATCGAGTCCCGCATCGGGCTCCTTGCTCAGCCGGGAGCCTGCTTCTTCCTCTGCCTCTGCCTACCACTCTGTCTGCTTGTGCTCACGCTCGCTCCTCTCTCTCTGACAAACAAATAAATAAATAAAGTCTTAAAAGATTTATAACGTTGTGTAGGGCCATAGGTAGAAAAAAAAGCCACAAGACAAAACTGTGAGAGTTTGAATATCAGAAAGAATAATAATTGTAGTTAACTAAACCATACAGAATCTGGAATCCAGGAAAGTCCATGATTGGTTACTAATAATCAAAAAAGAAGAAAAAGGAAAAGAAAAAGCCAGAAAGGGGGAAAAAAAATCTCTTATTTGTCATCATTTTAAGGAACTATGAAACCAATTCCTTACCTTAAAAATATAATAAAAGGGGAAGAAAAAGCACTTCTCCTGACTTCTCAGAGGCGCTAACTGGGTCGTGAGTGAAGTGCCACTTCACAGAAGTGGCTCATGAAGGAGGGAGGAATGATAAAATCAGAAAATCATTATTCTGTAACTTCTATTGAATTCGTTGACTCAGGCAAGACTTAACTATCGTCAAAGCCAAGGGATAAACAGTTCACAGAAACTAAAGAGACAACATATTTTGTTATCACTTCCACTCTCTAACAACAGCATGCATACAATAACAAAGAAAACCTAATAATAATAATAATAATAATTTTTAAAAAAGACAAGAGGTCAGAAGCCTAAATTAAGGCGTGAAAGACAGGCTACAAACTGCCAGCCAGCAGGACTTACACACTTATTCTTATAGGGTGAGACAAATCTCTGACCCTAAATATATCTGCCAATACAGAAAGGCTACCTGATTCACAGTACCTGCGAGCTAAAAACAAAACCTCTTCTGGGCCCAGTACCCGCCCTGCCTGATCCCAAGAGAAATGCCCCCAAGCGTTCTCACAGAGACACACGAACTAGTCCTTAACAACTCCTCAGATTAAACATGGCAACCTGCTTTCTACCGCATTTCTTACAATGTCCTTCAATATAGGTTAATGGGATGTTGCCAAAAGTTAGTTCAATAAGAGCAATTCTGCTGGGCACTAATATGATCCAGTCCAGGCATATAATTTTGAAGGTCCGACTGAATCTAGGGAAAGATTTCCATGTAGCTAAAATCCAGCTCACCACAGTTGACTCAAATAAACACATGGCAGACTCGTATTTCCTCTGGGAGGCCCAATTTGGAATACATAGCTCTCAATGCTTAAATTCTCAAATTCAAACTGACATTAATGTTTTTGCAGTAGATTGCTTTTCTTTCTTTGAAACAAAAATGCAAACAGAAAAGGCCGGCCGTGATCTTTCTAAAAATAGTCTCACAATTTTCTTATTCCAATTAAGGCTCACGCGCACACCCAAGCCCTTTATTCTAAAACATACATGCCTCGTGTGCTCTTTAGCCAATATGGTCCTGATGGAAGGTGGAGCCCTCTGAGCCCCATATAGTAATCCCGAAGAAGAAGAAGATAGGCCCTAAAGAGAACACTAGTATTAACATCTAAAATGTTAAGTCACCTACCCAGTTATACAACTAGTAAATAATGCACCTCGGATTCGACTGTAAGTAACCTGACTGCAGAGACCATGACGCTAACCACCACACCAACTACCTCTCAACAACGCACCCTCCACTAGAACCTGTCCCCGTATTTGTGCCACAGCTCGCTTGGGGCAGAACACAAGGATGGAACCCCAACTCACTTATCACTTTCACTGACACATGAACGCCGGGAATACACAAGCTCATCCAACCATGGCCTTGTCATCCCGCTCGAGGCTTCCTGGGTAGAGCTATCTCATCCCAAAGCCTTAGGGGAGGAACAAAACAACATCAGAAGACTCCATACAGGTATGGAGACACAGAAATGTAAATGAGGATAATCCCCCGTCCTCATCCTATTCTCCAAATAGTCTCATTTACAAGTTAGTCCAAGTAAGACCTGTATGATGGGTTCTGGGTTGGAATCCCAGCAAACTCTTACTCGTGCCGATAACATTAATAAATAACCCTTCACTTTGGTACACATTATGAAAGACTTTTGGTCAAATTCCACTTTAGAGATAGGCCATACAAGTGTTTTCCTTTGTTGTGGAAACAAAATATTAGTAAATTGTGGTAGTAACCTCATATTTCTAAATGTGTACACCCTGGAAAGGACAGAAAACACGTAATGCTGCAAAATTTCTGCCAGCAACACATCAGCCCAGAAATCATACTCACCACTATTTTCCTAATAATGAAAAGTCAACAGTTGACTTTGCTCGAATGAAGTTACAGAATTCCAATTCAATGTCACAACAGCCCTTCATTTCTGCTCCATGAGACATAAAAAAGCGGGGACAAGGGATGGGGGGTGGTCCTGAGGAGCCTCTGCATCTGAAGGCTTCCTTTGCCTCATCCACGTGAAGCCTGGCTGTAGCTTGTAAACCAGAATCCAACAGCTGTGCTGGTCCCATGGGAATGCTGCCTTGCCTCGTCCAGTAAAAAACAAAGAGGAGTATGAATAACTCCTTGAGAGGTCTTTGCCTTCACAAAGCCTCCAACTCAAGATGTTTGTAAAGAGTCACAGTAAGGCCTCCCCCAGACAAGGAACTAACCCCCTTGCCATGGACAAGGACCTTGAACAGGATGGCATGGAAGTCAAGGAAAGCATCACTGCTGGGCCACACCGGCAACACTGGTTCAAAATCACAGAGGAAAAGGGTGGATATAAAATCCCTTTATGTTTTTGGGAAGGAAAAAAAAACTAACCTGTACCGCCTGAGGAAAGCACGACCGAGGGGAAACGAAAATCAGCGTTTTGGGAGACGGGGGGACCAGTATTTCCTCACGGCATTGTGAGGCCCTTCTATCCTCATCAATGAGGAAATCCATTCAGGATTTTGCCACAACCCAGATTGAAATGGTATAGTTTTGCTCGTGAGCCACTTTACTGCCCAAAACGCAACTGCTGAGAGCAATCCGCAAAGGCACCGACAGCTGCCGAGGATGACTATCAGTGAAAGAAAATGACTCGGGGAGCATACAGAGCTGCCCAAGTGAGCAGGTCTGGCGAAGAGATGAAGACAACAGAAAAGTAACGTGGGGGCTCCATGTAAGGAGAAAACGTCACACTGGGAATAACCTCACCTTCTCACTGTTCTCACTTTTCCTATGAACTGCCTGCTTTTGTCACCCAGGCGACTCGCTCACTCTCCTAAGGCTGGGCATGAAAATAAAAGCAATTACTAAAAAATCAAAAGCTATTGTAAGAATCAAAAATGGGAAGCACTGCTGAAATTTATGTTCTAACAGCATTTCTGATACCAACTTTTGAGAAATGGTCTGATGTGTATGGGTAGCACATGCTATATTTTTTTTTCCCCCAGAAAACTCTGTCATTATGAATCGATGCGGCTTGATAGTCTAAAAACGGCATGTGATTGTTGGAAACGTGACACTTAACAAAATGCCAAGTTCTAGGCAAGATTAGATCCAGAAAATAGATTATATTAGACGGAATGAAAAGTGAAGGAAGGGAGAAGAGAGGGAGAAAGAGGAGAAGGGAGGAAATGCATGTAAAAACCGCGCCTGCGTGCACACACGCACGTGCACACGTGTGCTCAAATACACACACCATGCCCCACGGGCCACTCCAGGGGAGAGTCGAAGAGATTAATTAGATGAGTCCCAGAGAGTGCTTTGAACTCTTTGGAAGAAAGGAACAATATAAATGGAAGGCATTAGTTTCCTTATTATTCTAAAAGACACTTTGATTCACTTCCATATGAAACATAATACAACTAATATCCAGTATGCTCTCTTTTAATAATGAAAATTAATCATATCAGAAGTCTTTTTAGAATTTATATTAAATAAACACTAACTCCCCATTCACCAACTCTAATGCTTGCATGATTATCATTTTTAAGAAGGGCCTGAAAGGATTTCTTGCCAAATAATGTAATATAAATTTAATTATAGGCATACAGGCATTTCTTTTGAGAATTATGCCCTAACTACCAAGACTCTCACAGGCACAGATATTTAGTGACTACCTACCTACCCAAGGTAATACAGAGAATCACAAAATGTGGTCCCTGACCTCATGAAACTTGCAACTGTACATAAAATACACATAAAATATGAAAACTATCCACTAATATCATATTTAACCAACACTGTCACTAAGTGTGGGTATCAGATGTTCTCCACAAAGGAATATTCTCAGAAGTCTAGGCCTCCTCTCAGCCATTTTCTAAGATGGAATTATATTTGAGAAACATTCTCCTCAAAGGAATAACACATTTTACAGGCCCTTGGGTTGAATGTGCTGTGATTCGTTTCTGGGACTCCAAGTCATCGTTACGACCCCAGATGACTCAAGTGTAACAGAACTCAGTCCATGCCTTAGGTTGGGCCCTCTGAAGGGGGTGTGGAGACAACTTTTATCCTGAACAGGGAGCCATCAAAGTGCTTGGATTTGTTTAAATTGTTCTGCCTCTTTTAAAATCAGCAGGTTGTCATTTATCCCTGCTATCGAGGCCTCCTCCTCACAGCTCCTATCCCACTTCTAATTTGCTTTTTGCTAATCTCCTGCAGGCTGGGAAACTCAAAAACCCTTCTGAAGATATGTGCACGGAGGGGTCTCTCCTAGGAGTATAAGATTCTAAAAACATTTCAAACACTTTCCAGCCTTCCTCTGGCTTTGGGCCTGTGCTCAAAGAGCCTCTCTCTTTTAGCACTTAGCTATTTCGAGACAAAACTGTCAAATTCACAGGTCTCACTCTCCACTCACAAATGCCTCATCTAAAAGAACAATAAAATTTTAAAAATGGGGAAAATATAAAGTTGTATTGGGGGAGGCAATATATCTACAATGGAGATTTCGAGTTGTTTATGTTAGGAGTCCAGACAGAATGACAGGAAGCAACCTGCACCCAAACCTGCACATCTCGTAACAAAACGTCCCAAAGAAGTACAAACAAAAATGAAATGCAACTTGGATTTAAAGTAAAATGGTCTAAGATTTCCCCTCAACTCCAGGATTTGGAAGAAAATGGAGCTTGAACTTTGACAAAAGCATCATAAGCCCTATGAGCAATCCGACTGTCTTTTACTACAAAGGCCTCCAGCATCCCAGAGAATGATACCTCCATTCATTTCAAAGCAAAGAGACCAGTGACTAAACACGCTGGTGGGGAGCGATGAAGAACAGAGCATACGATGTAAACACAGAAAGAAAAAGACCCTGAAGGGCGCGTGGGTGGCTCTGTTGGTTAAGCATCTGCCTTCAACTCAAGTCATGACCCCGGGGTCCTGGAATCAAACCCCACATTGGGCTCCCCACTCAGTGGGAGTCAGCTTCTCTCTCTGACCCTCCCCTACCCCATGCTAATCCTCTCTTCCTCTCCCTCTCTCTCTCCCTCTCTCTCTCCTGCTCTCCCTCAAATAAATAAAACCTTTAAAAACAATTCTTTTAAAGAAAAAAAAAATTAAAAGACCAAAGAGAGGTATTTGAGAATCATTGCCCAAATCTGGAATTAAAATCTCAAGAATTCAAGGATATTTTCAAAACGAATATTCTCTTCAATGTCTATTGAGACAACAAAGAAAATAAAACTAATTAAAAACAATTAGAATACTTATGCAAAAATATAAATACTACATATCAAAATGTACAGGATACCAAATTTACACTCAAAGGAAAATGCATAGCCTTAAATAATTTCATTTTTATACAAAGAGCATAAAGATTTTTTTTAAATATAAGAGGATAAGGAAGGAAGACATAAGCAGAAATTAATAGTTTGAAAATGAAAAATTAACATAAGACTTGAAGATACACAGGGATAAAAGGGAAACCTTTAGGTCTAACAACAGGAGAAAAAATATAAATACAAAATATCAGTAATGAGAAAGAGAACATATTTTTAAAATAATTTCTCTTCTGCAATAGTGGCTTTCCAAACTTTTTTCTTCTTTAACTAACATAAAGAATCCAAAATCTTACGAGACTCACTGGTTTCACTTTCAGTGGAAAAAAAAATAATAAATCAGAATTATGTTGGAAAGAAACAAAAGAAACAAAATCATGACAACTCAGGCCCATTTCACTCATCACTATACATGAAAAGATAAAACACACATAGCAAAGTATAATGATCGCTGTGACGCCAAACTAAATGTAACCTAAAATTTACACATTTTTTTTTAAAAAAATCAAGAATATCAATGATTGAAAGCCATGACCAGCTCAAGTGCACACTGAATACACAGTGATCGACAGCACAGCTCTTCCCGAAAATTACAGATTTCTTAATGGAATACTGACCAGTCATTCCCAATTTTACCATTATAAATACCAAGTTGCAGTGGCCTAACTTACTAACAAGTAACTGTCAAGTGTAAAAAAAAGAACAAACACAGAATTG
The DNA here is from genome assembly GCF_964662115.1 of Mustela nivalis. NCBI lineage: Eukaryota > Metazoa > Chordata > Mammalia > Carnivora > Mustelidae > Mustela > Mustela nivalis. Next base: position 103,867,920 of record NC_139027.1, on the reverse strand, counting down.
TACATCATAGGCTCAGAAGAATTTATAGAAAAGACATGAATGTTTAACAAGTTTCTGGCCTTCTAGAACAAAGAGAGGTGTTTGAGAATCACTGCCTCAAAACAGAAGTCTCAAACTGGAAGTTGTCCAAAGAGGGAAACTTCCCGAGGATACTAAGCATGGACATAGTCAAAGGCCCCATATATCCAATTTTCATGTGCATGCTTTTCTAGAACAGATCTGCTGAGAAGGTGCCTGGGCTAGTACCCACCCCCCAACACTGCTCCTCTTCAATCTTCTAATCCACACTGTTCTTCCACTTTATAGCAGAAAGACACACCTGCTATGCATCCTAATTGTACTCAAGGTGCCAAACAGAAGAAAATGTATTTGTTTTAAACCTAAGCCGCCTCCCTCAAGGCATATTATAGGACTTCCTGCTTTCTGTACACACATTCTGTATATGAAGTCAAAGCTGGGGATAGAACCTGGGTATTTTGGCCTGAACTGAGATATTTTAAAGCATGTTGGCAACAGGCAAGCAGAAGGAATGAGAAGACACGCTGAAAATCATTTCCTTTTTTTGAGCTGGCAAAGGCACCGTACCCAGCCCCGCCCCCATCTACCATCTGAGGGCTGGAGAACAGAAATGACATGGATGCCAGAGGAACAGATATTAATGTATTTGTCTCAACTGAAGAATGAGTCCGATGTTTTTAAACCAGAGGACTGTTTTTTTTCTAACTGGAAAGATAACAATTTCACAACCCCATGGTTTTCACCACACACACACAATATACAGACAAAACTACTACACTTAAAGCCAATAATATAAAAACGCATTCTCAGCCTTCCCAGAGTACACAGAATTTTAAAAGGTGCCTTAAAGAAAAACAGCAACAGGTATGATTGATAGTGGTCTGATGAGTGGAGGTAAAGCCTTTTTGGTAAACTTCCCAGAAACTGAGAAAGTGAATGATTCTAATGACTGGATAACAAAGCCTTTTTGGAAGTCGGGTGGTTTCCAATTCTTAACTTTCTACAAAATTGAAGGAGGACTAAATCTCTAGTTGTCAGTGCACAAAGTATTAACAGTAATTTCTGATGATAGATCACCATGTGACTTTCTGCTTATTACCTACAATCACTGGGAGGAACTGAAGGACACTGAACAATGACTCTCCTTCCATTCCCATCAACTCATCTATGTGAGAGAGCCCCTCTATCAACGTCCTTGTGAATAGTCATCTAATTGAGGGGAGAGTCCCACACATTTTGCTAAATGACACATTTTCTAACAGCATTTTTAAGGCTTAATAATTAGTTACCAAAATGCATAATACTTATGTTGCTCTGATAAAGTGTGTACAACTAATAATTAAAATGGTAGCTCACTCTGAAAGAAATTCTCTTAATAATCACAGCCTCATGATTATAGGAAATATTTTTAATTACATTTCAAATTATTTGCATGGTTTTAGTATAAGGGATTAGGCTAGGATGATCAAAGAAAAACTTCCAAGCACAAAAATATATTATGCTAGGAAAAGGTTTAGAGGGCAAACTGGATACACAAGTTCAAGGAGAAAAGCGAATGATGTAAAATCTCCAACAGTTAAAAAGAGAACTTGAATTCATTTTTACATAGATGACAGTGGATGTTGAATCCCTGTGATTTTAGATTCTATTGGATTTGCTTAGAAGAGTGATGTAAATTTTATTTTAAAATGTTAATATTTAAAGAGCACCAGAAGTTCTATCTTGTGCAGAGGTTGAATGTGCGACAAAACATAGTTAGATACAAACTTACAAACATGAAAGGGAGTGCAGGGTTTTGCAAAGTTCCTTTGGCAAGGAAGTCAGGTGTCCTCTGCAGTCTAGTTCCTCACCTGCTCAATGGCTTGGGACAGGCACGCCTTCCAAGTTCCAGCCACGATCCCCATCCCTGCTCAGCAGCACATGCTGCCCACCACTAAGTTCTTCATGTGACCTGGACGCGCAGTGCCTTTGATCACTCCTTCACAGGTGTACCCCAACTGTCCACCATAATGGTAGACAACAGTCATGCCCAAAGTACTGGTTTTCAAATTTAAATAAAATGTCGTTTGTCAAAGGTTAGAGAGTAATTGTGAGAACCTGTTCAAGCTGAACGTTTATCAGACATAGTACGTCAGACAGGTTGAAGTCTGGACGATGACGAGGGGCCAAGAGTGAGTTCCTAACCACCATGAATTCTGGGCATGACCTCTGATAAATCATTTAACTGCTGGATGCTTCAGGCAGGTTTCCACCTATTTAAAAATAAATGTACAAGAGATAAGGACTCTTGCCTTACTGCAAAAGTGGCCTCGAGAGGATTAATACATGCCTGGAAAAGCATTTCCCGCTCCTAAAAGAAAGAAATGCCTAACACTAGAACAACAATAACAACAAACAACAATGGACTTCAAGTAGTCATTTATTCTAGCATGTTCTCTGCCTCTAGATAAATCAGAACACACCCATTCCACAAAGAGCTGGGGGCCATGCTGGTACTGAACCATAAAGAATGGGAACTCAAGAGGTTCTTTAACAGGAAATATTCATTGCTAATGCAGCTTAGGTCCACAGACTCACAGCACCGGAAGTGGTCAGACAATCTCAGTCCATCAAGCTGCTTTGTCTTCCACCAGCGTAGCGTTCCACACACCTCTAAAGTACTGTGTGCCCCATTCCAGTGGACCCCTGCATTAATTTTTTAGTTTAAATCATTTTAACATATACATTATCTTAAATATTTATTCATTTATTTGAGAGAGAGAGAGAGAGAGAGAGAGAGAACACACATGGACATGGGCAGCAGGAAGGGCAAAGAGAAACGGAGAGAGAAAATCTCAAGCAGACTTCTCACTGAGGATAGAGCCCAATGTGGGGCTTGATCTCAGGACCCTGAGATCATAACCTGAGCCAAATCAAAAGCAAGACACTTAACTGAATGAGCCACCCAGGCATTCCACATGTTATTTTAAAACATGTAACTGCATTCATATGCATTCCTATATGTAAACATATATGCATACGCAAAGTCTCTACATGAATTATTCTAAACGGTTCAGCAACTAAAGGTGAAAAAAAATCATTCTTAAGACTTCCAACAAGAACCCAACACAAACATTATACAGGTACATAACATTAACATAATCCTATCACATATAAAGTTCTACATAACAAAGGCTCAACAAAGCAGATTTATCTTCTTCCTCACTTAAAAAGAAAAAATTCTAAATGAAATTCTTAGTGAATAGAGAAAGTCATTCTTACACTTCTTTCCTCAAACTTAACAAAATTTGTGAGAAAATCAGCATGATGGAAGTCTGATGAAAGCAGAGACCTGGTCTAAGGGATCCCAGTATCTAGGACCCTGCCTGGAGCATAGTAGGCACGTGGTGATTACTTTGTAGAACAGATGCGCAGAAACAGGGCTCCAAAGAGAAGGATGAGTCTCAACCACCACACATTTTAGATATGCAGGGCAGGTAAGTAATGCAACAGTTTTAAGTGAAGCCTGTTTGGATTACTTATATTGAAATATAAATTATTTGCCCAGCTGAGATATTACTGACATATACCATATGTAAGTTTAAGGTGTACAATGTGATAATTTGATACTCATATATATTGCAAAACAATTATATTTAATAAGGTTAGTTAACACCTCCATTCCCTACATTCAAGATCTATTCTCTTAACAACCTCTATTTCCTCTACTTCCATGAGTTCACCTTTTATAGATTCTAACATACAAGTGAGATCATACAGTATTTGCCTTTCTCTGACTTAACTGACTTAGTGTAATGTCTCCAAAGTCCATCCACATTGCTGTAAAAGGCAGGATCTCCTTCCTTTTAATGGCTGAATATTCCACACAACATACTACATCTTCTTTATCCATTCAGTCATCCAGAAGTGAATACTCAGATTCATACCATGTCTTGACTACTGCAAATTACACTGCAATGAAGATGGGAGTGCAGATATCTCTTCAAGATAATTATTTTATTTCCTTTATACACACACAATACACAGAGAGAGAGAGAGAGAGAGAGAGAGAGAGAGAGAGAGAGAGAGAAGTGTGATTTCTGGATCATATAGTAGTTCTGGTTTTGGGGGTTTTTTTTGAGAAGCCTCCATACTGTTTTCCAGAGCGGCTGTATCAGTTGGCATTCCCACCAGCAGTGCACAAAGGTTCCTTTTTCTCCACAACACTGGTTATCTCCTGTCTTTTTGATGACAGCCATTCTGACAGGTGTGAGGTGATACCTCACTGTGGTTCTGACTTGCATTTCACTGAGATAGGTGATGTTGAGCATCTTTGCATGTGCTTGTTGGCCACTTTTATGTCTTCTTTGGAAAAAAATATGTCTAATCAGGTTCTTTACCCATTTTTTAATAGGACTATTGTTTTATTGCCATTGAGCTGTAGGAATTTCATATATACATATATACTTTGCATATTAACCCTTTATCAGATATTTGGTTTGCAAATATTTTTTCTCATTCTGTAGGTCACCTTTTCATTCTGTTCACTGTTTCTTTTGCTTTATAAAGCTTTTTAGCTTGGTGTAGTCCCCCCCTGCTTATTTTTGCTTTTATTCATTGCACTTTTGGTGTCATCTCCAAAAAATCTAGGCCAGTATCAATCTCAAAAAGGCGTTTCCCTAGGTTTTCTTATATTTGTCTTACAATATCAGGTCTTAAAGTTAAGTCTTCAATTCACTTGGAGCTAATTTTTGTGAGTGGTACTAGATGGGGTTTAATTGCATTGTTTTGCAAATGAACATTCAGTTTTCCCCCACACCATTTCTATTGTAGGAACTATCTTTTCCCCATTCTATATATTTTGGTTCCCTTGTCAAATATTAGTTTATCAGATATATGTGAGCTTATTTCTGAGCTCTCAACTAGGTTTCTTGGTCCATATGTCCACTTACATGCCAGGAACATCCTGTTCTGACTACTATAGCTTTATAATAAAAATATAAATTATTATAGTGAGCTAATATGACAAAACACAGATCAGGGTTTGAATGAGAACCCACTCTGGGATTAATTTCAAAGAAAAAAAAAAAACTAACTCCTGGTTTCTAGTCTGCCATGTAAGGAGCTTAGAAGTCACCACTCTATTTTAACAACAGTAAAAAGCTAAAAAACAAACAAACAAACAAAAAACAAAAAACTGGAAAAACAGCAATTTTTCTTAGATCTGTCGGAGCAGTGAGGTCACAGGACAAACTGCTACACCCCAACCCCAAAAGTGGAGAGACAGACAGTGAGACACAGGATCACAAGTTACTGGAGCAGAAACCCATGAGAACGTGCAGGATAGTAAAGTAAAGGATAATTTGACAAATTGGTGGAAGCTTGGTGTGGTCGAGTCTAAGGGTTAAAAACTCCAGAGGGCCAACCAAGCTTTTGTGAGACCCCCTGCCAGGAGCTCTACCGGACACTCACAGCGAATATAATGAAAAATTCCCTTGTGCTTCCAGTAGACGGTGGAGGGGAACCGCCATTTTGAAATACAGCAGAACATTCTGTTCTTCTTAACAATGTTGTCCTCAATCAACTCTCTTACCAAAGCCTAGCCTGCTGGGGTCTTCTCAGAGTCTAATCTACCTGTGGAAAGGGAAATACCCAACTCCAGCTCACTCTGGCCAACCTGTCCCACCTAAGGTGTCAAGGGGGAGGGAAGGAATCAGGTGAAAAGTACTATGACATTCATAGTCAAGGGCACAGGCTCAACCAAGAGACCAAGACCTAATCGTGCGAATGCAGAATGCTTCCCTCCTCCCAACCCTTTCTGCTCTACTACTGAAGGCCGATTTACCATAGTTCCACTTTCATCTGAAAATGACAAGGCACACTAAAAGATAAAAACACAATATGAAGAGCCTGAAAAGGCACAAGAACCAGAGTCACATATAGCAGGAAAGCTATAATTACCACACTAAGACTTTTTAAAACTTATGATTAATATGCTAAGGGCTTTACGGGAAAAAGCAGACAATGTCAAGAACACTTCACAAGGATTAACTCAAAATGGATCACAGAACTCCATGTAAGATGTAAAACAATAAAACTCCAGGGACGATAACACAGGAGAAGACTTAGACGACTTCTGGCATGCTGACGGTGAAGTGACTTTTAGACACAACGCTGACAGCATCACCAACAAAAGAAATAATTGCTAAACTGGACTTTATTAAATTCAAAACCCCTGCTCTATAAAAGACAGGAGAATGAGAAGATCAGCCACAGACTGGGAAAAAATACTTCCCCTATCAGGGTTATACATTCTGTGGGCTTTGATATGTACCCACCACCGCAGAATCATTTTACTGTCCTAGAAATCCTCTGTGTTCTGCCTATTCATCCTTCACTCCCCTTAATCTCCCTCTGAAAATCACTGATCTTACCAACTCCAGAGTTTTACCTTTGCCAGAATGCCATCTAGTTGGAATCTTACCGTATGTAGTCTTTTCATATTGGCTTCTTCCACTTAGTAACATGCATATGGCTCCTAAAATATTCACTGTTTGTTCCTTTAAGGGAAGTATGCCAACCTCTTTTACAGACACTGTACAAAGTAGTTACACAGATTACATCGTTACGTGTATTATTCCAGTGAGGTAGAAAAGGTTATCATCCCCATTTTAATAAGGAAAAGGAAGCTAAAGTAACTCAGTTTAACTCACTCCAAGAGGTCAAGACAGGCTTCCACCCCTGAACTCAATGGATTAACGCAGATGCTCTAGGCCACCAAGCTCTACTGAGCGGGAGCTGGCAGAATAATTTAATCTTAATTTTATATAAGCAAAGAAATCTTCACTGGTACAAAGGTAAAGGGCCCAAGCCAATCTCTGGAATGAGGAGACTCCCCCACACAATCTGAGGAAACATTTCCTGAATCCCATCGTAGGACTAATATCACAGTATTACCAATGTTCCCATGATAAGGTCATGTTGTTCGCTCTTGCCACTTTGTAGATCAGGCCCAAACCTCTGGGTGGACTGACCACAGCCCATGGGATTTGCATTCTGCCCTTGCTGACCTATTTTCTGGGCTGTCACCATGCCAATCCCCTCTCCAAAAACTGCATTAAGTCATTATCTCAGGACACCTCCTTCCCTGAGATAAACAGACTTTGGGAGGCCAACCTTAGAATCTGACCACAACCAAGTACCAATACTTGATGGACAAAAACAAATCCAGGCTCTGAGAAATGAAGAACATCCATCATGTTTCAAACCACCACTGTCTGCTAAAACAACAGAATTTTTAGCAGCAAACTCTTCGTTTTAGTAGCAAAAGACCAAAAGGCATTCTACAAAGACTAAAAAGCATTTTTGTTCTAAGGAATCTACTCAGGCTGTAAGTTCTCTTACGTGCCAGATACCAAAACTGAAAAAGGTCATTTGGCTTAGAGCCAAACAGGAATCCTCAGAACCCATTAAGTCAAAAGTGAGCAGCAACCTCTTTAGAACCATCCCACAGCCACAGAGCACAGGAGTATATTAAAGGCTCTTCCAAATTTCTATAAGCAGTCCTGTTTAATTTGGTTTAACCCAGTATTTCCAAGAGTTATTTGAACAAGGATTTGTGTTTTCCTCTCTCAAGGAACATTAACACCGGAGCAGTCCATCAACAGACAGTTCCTGAGTGTCTTCTTTGTGTCAAGCGTTCAGCTCAGGATTAGAACTAGAATCCAGCGTTGTGTCAAACACAACATTGCAAATTATTATCCAAACATCAGTACACTGCAAAGGCGATACACAGGGACCAGAGAACACACTTTGGGCAATACTGGAATGGTGGGAGGCCTGGACGGTGAATGAGAAAACTATCTTCTGGCCTAGGCTCAGACACTGACTCCCTATGTAATCCTGGAGATCATTCAGCAAGGGAATACCGTGTTCAGGCCTCAGATGGTCCCAACTATGACATGAAAAGGTTGAATAAGATCAGCTCTAAGCCTCCATCCATTTTGAATATTCTATGTCATTAATTCAATGTGAAATGAGAGAAATGAATAAGAAATTTCAATATACTTCTTAGACACTTCAAAAGACATACTGATGGCTCAGATAATGAAACTAAACTGGAAAAATGTCCTCAGAATATATGTTCAGAATTTAAATTAGCTCTGAGCATTTTTCCTGAAGCAATAATGAAGCAGCAGGAGCTTTAAAGGAAAAATGACATCCACCATGGTCTGATCCATGTTCTTCCTCTAGCCACAGCACCTCCCTCCTCCCAGCCCCTTGCTCCAAGCTCACTCAGTTTCCCCCAAAACTTCAGTTCCCCAGAGTAATGGATTCTTCTAAGCTCAGGCCATCAGAAAGCCTTCACTACCCCAGCCCAAGACTCCTAACATCAGCTCAGCTCTAGGCCAACTCTTCTCTGAACCCCTCCTAACATCCTTACTACTACTACTATCTTCCAGAAGATCTGACTTGTTGGCCAAGCCCTCCTTTGAGTCTCTGCAAATCCTCAGACTGATTTCTGACCACCTTGGTGTGGCCAAGCTTGTATGACAAGCTTCTTATCTACTCTTCCTTATCTACAGCTTCCATTTCCTAGAGCATGACAATGAATATCCATACAGCAGGGCTGTTCCGAGAGCCCAGTGGATCACTACATGTAAGATACTTCAGACAAAACTGGCACACAGCCAGTGCTTGTAGTCAAGACCACTTTCTGCTTTCCCTCTCTTCCTCATGAACAAAAAGCCAATTTTGGTAGGAATGGCAATGTGCCTCGCTGGAAAACCATTTCCTGGCCTTCCTCACAAAGCAAAGCTGTTGAGTGGGGCTTGAAAGAGGGGGAGACTCAGCTAACATATGCTCCACTGCCCTTTCCTAATTCCCAATGTCCTTCCCCTAAGTCTCAGATGAGATTAAGTAATTGCAGAAACGGTCTCAAAACCGTGTACCACTAAGTCCATGCCACCAGCCTTCTCCTGTAAGTCCCAGCGAGGGAAGGAAAAGGGACAGCCCTTAACTGGCTTATGGGATCTTTTCCCAGGTTGCTGGTATCTGTTGCCAAAGGCATCCCTGATACGGTTAACTCTTATCATTTTTAGCCTCACACCTGTAACAACTTATTTCATTGTTTCTTTACATTTTTGGTTTCTTCGCCAGATGAATAACCTCATTCATGTTCACACAACACCTCTCACCAAGCAGGTGCTCCAAAATGGTAAATGAATAAACGAAGTGACAATAATGGCCATTATCTTTTGTCTGCTGTTCATTTGTAAGGGAAAGAAAATGTTTCTTCTTCCCTCCCTAACTAAATCAAATATGCTTTAGATTATTTAGTATTTATAAACGTGCCCATAGAGTGCCTGAAACTAAAGTCTTTTATTTAACAAGTCCTTAAATGAGAACATCATTGGCCAAGCACTACTTTCAGTGCTTTTGCAAACAACTCATTAAATCCTCCTAACAACTCAATGAGATAGGGACTATTATTTCCACTTCACAGATGAGAAGGCCGAGGCACCCAAGGTCACACTGCTAGCAATCAGCAGAGCTGGGACTGCATTTCAAGCAGTCTGGTGCCAGAGCTTGCATCCTTAACTGTTGTGAATTGAACAAGGAAAAGGCTAGGCGAAAATTCAACCTGAATACTTCTGAAGGTTCCTAGCTTCACAATCCAGCAGGAACCAAGGAGAACTCCGCCAAAAATCAAGGGACTATACCAAAAGTCAAGAGAGGAAATATTATCAAATGTGCAGTTGGTAATGCAAAAAGAAAACAGGGGATGATATGTTTTAATTCTCTCAAGAATATCGGGACTCGAAAATGAGGAAAATGTGAGGTAAAAGAAGAAATGCCATAGCAAGAAAATATTTAAGTGACATATATAAGCAAATGACAAAGATAGCTTTCTAGTGTCAAGCTAACCAAAATGATGACCTTATACTCAGACTTAAGAAAACTCTTAGCTGTTGAGGTATTATCTGGGTATTCTGCTCCTGCAACAATTTTAGGAAGATGATTTTAAAACTGAGATAAGAATCTCCAGGAATGTGAAGGTACATTTACAACTTTCAGCAGCAATTCTCAAGTTAGCTGCAATGAGACATGAGTTCTACTAAATTCTTCACAATATATCTCTCACACAGGCTCAGCACCCAGGAATCAGTCACCAGACCCAAGTCCACTTAGCAGAACCTGTCATGTCCTCTCAAGCAACTTCACTACCAAGGACCCTGAAATTAAACAGTTAGGGAGCTTGTTTCGCCTATCTGTGGTGACACCTAGTGGTAAGAAACCGAAATGCACCCTCCGCACAATATTTCTTTCAAATTATTATCACATTAACTGTGCATTATGAAAGTGGAATATGTCCAACTCTAAAATAGATGTCCTTTTTCATACTTAAAACTGCCAGTTATCATTTACCTTCAATCCAAAATTTAAAATATCTCCTAAGATTAACCCACTGAGAAGATACACTTATTTGGCTGAAGTAAAGAAAGCATTTTGTTCTCCAGTGTTTTAGTTTGTTTTAAATGCAAACATGTCTTTATTTACTAACAGCAGACTGGAATGGTAGGAGATACTGCAGACATTAAAAGGCTTCCTGTTAAATTGAACCAAAAAGCACTCCAGCTTAATATAACAATAAATACAAGCCATTTACTCAAAACCAACTTTCAAAATCTCTGAAGAATAATTTAAATGCAGATGAAGCCCATTATAGAATGGCTTGCTGATTTAAATATGCCACAGGCTAAATCTTGTCTCCAAATTTTACATATTAAAATTATATCCTAAAAGATGCAGGCTCGCTATATTCTCTTCATCAAAGTAAAGTTCCATCTTTGTACTAAGAATCTAGGTGTCTGGAAACCATTTTAAAAGATAAGTAAAGTATAATTAAAGAGCACTGAATTATGAATAAGAAAACAGGAGCTATCCCTGGTTCTACTCTAGAACTTTCACGCCAAGTCATTTAATTTCTCTTGGCCTCAATTTCCATTAAAAAAAAAAAAAAAGTAGACTAGGACAAGGAAAGAGTTTCACCAAGGTTCCTGCCCGGGCCCCCTTGTTCTAACATCCCTTGTTCTGTGAATAAGATGGTTGTTGAGATCTCTTTTAGCATTTTTTAATTACTTAAAACATACACAATGACACGGCACTTTGAGGAAGACAGTGCAATCAGGGAAAGAAAGGAGTCTGAATGGGAATTGGTGTGGAACATAAAAGACTTCTTTAAGATGTTTAGATAATAACTCCAGACCTAGATCAAAGACACATTAAATTGCATCTACTGTGACCTTGCAATTTCTCAACCATATGTACTGTCTAAAGCCTTTTAATAAAGATCTTCAGAAATCAATGTAATTTGATTTCTGCTAAACCAGGACAGTCATGAACATTCTGGTTAAGCAAAATACTGCCACCAGAATAAGTTGAGGTCTTTATCTAGTTTACTGGGAATGTTCATTGAAGATGTTTTCTAAGATGAAGAGATACAATTCACTTAAAATGTGCCTGCAATTTTTTGCTACAATTATGGTTATTAGTTTCTCACTTTGCAAAAAAGAATATTGACCTGGCTAAAATAATAGCTACAGCTCCCAAGAGCATGGGGGAGAGAGAGCCAGCAGGATGGGTAGTCACACTCTAACAAATAAGACTGACAGGAAATGAGGTAAGCTGAATCCCAAAGACCCAAAGATCCAAAGACCCACCAGATTTGGGTTGGTTCCAAATCACTGCACTGGTATGCCCCAAGTATCCCAGAAGGTCCCCTTTGGGCATTTGTGAGGGGCTGGTGACAGAGTGAGTGACAGCTCTCCAAGATGACTGAGCAGCAAAGTCTCTGCATAAACAAATCGAAGAGAGCTGGAGAAAGCTGGAGGAGCACCCCGTGACCCAGGGCATACAACACTGGGGCAACTTGCCTCATGACAAGGTCTGAGGTGAAGTCATTTGGAAAATGAGGCTAATTAAAAGTAATGGGAAGTTTTTTAATACCATTAGGAAATGCAAAGTAGAACCACAATTTGACAGATCCAATGAAAATAGCTAAAATGAAAAAAAAAAAAAAACACAACCTGCAAATATTGCTGAGGAGGGAAAGCAGCTGGGCCTCTCATATAAGTAGGAGTGTAAATGGTACAACTACTTTGAAAACCTATGTTCACTATCTACGAAAGCAGAACATCCACCTGGCTCTATGACCCAGCAGTTCTGCTCCGAGGTATCTACCCAATAGAAATATGTATGTATGTTCACCAAAAGCACATTCGAGAAGGGTCAAGGCAGCACCATTTCTAACAGCCAAAACCAGGAGACAACCTAAATTCAAAGCATAGAATGAATGAACAAACTGTGACATTTACACAAGTAAAATCAATCCAACTATGTGCAAAATTATAGATAGATTTTATAAATATAATGCTGAGACATGAATCCAATCACCAAAATAATAATAATAATAATAATAATACATTCTGTAGGATTCCATATGTAAAAGCAGGATACACAAAGCTACAGTCTCCGAAGTCAAGCTAGACATCTCCTGTGGAGAAAGCAGTGCCTGGAAGGGAGCATGGCAGGGACACTGAGGCACTGACCACATTGTCTGTTCACCTGGTTGTAGCCTATGTGGGCATGTTTGGTCTGTGAAAACCCATCAAGTGGCAGACTTCTGATTTGTACAATACTATGTGTGTAATACATAAACACCCAGCCTGAGACAGGCCACCAGGGGACATTCAAAAAAGAAGAGTTGTCTCCATCCCACCTCCCAAAAAAATCCAGCAGAAAGGGACAGAAAGGAAGCCCTCACTGTAGACCTGTGAAGCAGAGAAGCAGGGCAGGATTCCTACACCCACGGTATGAGGCCCTCAGGGATAAGTCCATGCAGCCTCCGGAGAAAGAACCCAAGATCTTCTCCAGTGGAAGGAAAGCTTAGAGCTCAACTCGACCAGCCCACTCCATTTAGGACTGAAAAAAATGAGAGCAAGATAAAAGGGTTCTACTTGGTCCAAGTCATACAATTAGTTAGGGATAAATCCAAGTGTAAAAACCAGGTTGCCTCAGTTCAGAAGACTTAAATAATTATAAAATAGTCACAGTATTTCAAAAGCCTGAATTATGGGACCACCCAGAAAGGGAAAGAACGCAAAAAAGCACAAGGCCTTTGTCCATTTCATTCAAATGAGATAAGCAGTGACAAGGTGATGGTATGCACACAAGATTCACAGAGAAGAGAACCGGGAAGTCCTGGAGAGGGGAAGAGAATGCCACCTTAGAGGAATCTGTAACATAGCACACCGAGGCTGAGATACAGCAGGTTATCACCTTACCGCTACAATGCTTTCCTTAGGCTGCAGCACTCAAAATAACAATAGGACTGACTCTTGAACAACACAAGTTTAAGCTGCGTGGGTTCACTTATACACAGATGTTTTTCAACAAATACAATACAATACTGTAAAGGTATTTTCTCTTCCCTATTTTTAGTAACATCTTCTTTTCTCTAGCCTACTTCATTATAAAAATATATTCTATAATACATAAATAAACAAAGTATGTGTTAATCAACTGTTTATGTAATCAGCAAGGCTTTCCGTCAGGGAAATAAGCATGTTTCTCTGCCTAAGAAAAAGACTTTAGAAAGGGGCCAAAGCAAAAGAGATGAGCAAGCCCAACCTTGGCGGAAGTAAAAAAATCAAAATCATTATTAACGAAGGAGCATTACCAAACACAGAAGGAACCCTGAGCCGTTCTTTCAAAGAAAGCAAATCTTGTCTTGACATTTACAGAGATAACAGAGCAGATGGTACTTAAACTGTGGCCATCATCTATTTTGGTTTTTAAAACACTGATGAACAACCAAACTCAGGACAAATACAGGGCACTTTCTAGGACCACTTTTCCTCTTGTTCTTTATAGTATGAGAAAGCAAAAAAGACAAGGGTTAGGGAAAGGCACAACAAAAGCCAATGCGTGTGAACGGGGAAAGGACCAAGGTCAGATTCAAACAGACCAGAACTGGGCAGTACAAAGGAGTCACGAGCCCAGACCTCAAGATAGCATTCTTCCTCCTTAACTGTGACCTCTGTTGACCTCTTCCTCCTTAACTGTGCACCCTCTGGACCTCAGTTTCCTTGTCTGTAAATTGGAAAGAAAATACTAATCCTATGCTACCCTCATGAGGCCACTGAACAGCACAAATTAATACGTATGACATTTACAACCACAGCATGCACATGGTTACCGGACACTTGAAATGTGGCTAATGCAGTGGGAATACAGAACTTCTCATTTTTATTTAATTTGTTCATTTAAATTTTAAAACTACACTCAGTTGATTTACTAGAAGACTTTTAAATGTGTTTGGGACAGAGTTAATATGAGAATCTGCTTTTCAACTATAAATTTTATAAAATCGAAACACCAATCAAGTGTATCTTAGACAAATTTTGCATCTGTGTTGAGATATACTATAAATGTGAAATTCACACATGTCAAAGACTCATTAAAAAAAAGCATAAAATACTTCGGTAATAATTTTTATATTGATTACATGTCAAAGTGGGTTTTTTTTTACATAATAGCTTAAATACAATGTAGGGTTAAAATTAATTTCAGCTATATCTTCTTTTTTTTAACATTGCTATTAGAAAATTTTAAATCCCTCCTATGCGGCTGGTGTTACATTTCTAGTAAACATTGCTGACTTAGAATAACGCCTAACACACAGTCAAGTAAGCATGCAGTAAATATTATCTACTATTCTTCTTCTTAATATTAAATTGCTGGATGCAAAGCAATTTGGGGGTAGCACAGTAAGGCTCCAAATATAATTGAAACAGGTCTGGACCTCAGAATCTAGCAAAGGAGAACCAGACAGTCCATAACAGCTTTATAGTGCACAAATTATTAAATATCTAGCTGTGAAAAAAGAAGACTTAGAGGGAAAAAAAATACAGAATATATTAAAAACCTTCAAAATTATCTTTATACAAATCTATAGAAATCAGAAGAGATTTGTGTTAATCACCCAATTAAACTAGATCCAGATGAAAACAGAAAAAAAAAAAAAATCACATTAGGAACCCACGCCAAGTGAAGGCAAACATCTGCTGCTTGTGGATGAATGGTTTTGCTCCTGCTGCGTCCAGAGCTGATCCACTGGGGCGGTGGTCTTGCTGGCTCCCTTGGCCTTGCCCAGGCTGAGAGCCAGCTGTGTAAGGAATGGGATATTTGGATCAAGGACTCTCAGTTCTTAAAGACTGGGCAGACATACACCAAAGAAAGGCAGGCTGGGGTCAAACTCCTACCAAAATGAGAGCCAGAAAAAAGGGGGCCCAGTGAAAGCATGCACCCGACAAAACAAGTTCAAGAACGTGCACAGAAACACTATTCATCATAACCAAAAGGAGATAATAGCCCAAACAAAGATCATCAACAGGAGAATGGGTAAAATGGGTGTGGCAGAGTGGCATAATGAAGAGGAAACCACTGCTACACACAGCATGGGTCAACCTTACAGCAACAACATGCTGCCCAAAAGAAGCCAAAACAGGAAGAGAATATAATACATGACTCCACTTGTCTGAAGCTTGAGAACAGACAAACGTCACCTACATGACAGGTGTCGAAACAGGAGCTACCTCAGTGAGAGGGAGACGAAATATCAGACTGGGCAGGAGTAAGAGGGAGCCTCTGGGGACTAGGAAGCATTCTCTACCTTGATCTGGGTGTGGGCTGCAGGCGTGGACACACACAGCAAAATGCATGAGCTGCCCACTTCAGGTGGGCACAGTATATGCTGAACCTCCATTAAAAAAGGAAATACCCACAGTTTTTTCCCAAAGGTCCTATGAATAAATCATTCTATTTAACAACACCAACGAATCATCTATTGAGTTGAAATTTCTTTCCAAACGGCATCACCCAAAGGCTCCAAATGCTTGCGTGAGTGCCCAGTGTGGGGACCACAGGACACTGCTGCAACCGTGTGTGCAACGCCTCTCCAGGGGCCTGTGCCTGTGCAAGAACCACGTCAAGATGTGCTTTAAAGGATGATCTTCCATGTGCTTTAGCGCTAGGAGGCCCTCCTCTCCTGAGGAGGCACGGGGCACCTGTTCAAAGTGGAGACCTGGGGGTGTCACCTCCCACAGTTTCCCTTGTCTGAGTCTGCAGAACCCCCAAGATGGACTTTGAAAAAGGTCCACAAGTGGTGTCGGGTGGAAATCACTTGCGCATGGAAAATCAACTTCTGTGACATGCGGAGTAACTGACATTTAAGTGGTTTTGGATGAGACACCGGACTTTGCAACTTAAAGAAGTGTCGCAGCAAGTTCTGCTGTAGATTTCAGTCCAATCTGCTAAGAAAGCCACTGTAGTTTTTACTTTAATGGCAAGGACAAGAAAAGCTTACATAAAACACATTAATACGGAGGAGCGTACTGGATCCAGAGGGAAATGACCCCCTTCAGCGGCCTGTGTTGTTACGTTCTTTCAAGGGGAAATCACAACTACTGGAAACTAACTCCTCTCATCTAGAAGACCTAGACCACTTGCTCAGGAAAGCTGTATGTAGCTGGCAAAGCTAGTGCTAGAGAGTAGTACATGAGATTTTAGAAACGTATAGCCATCTCCCCTCCCTTGCAAGTAACAGAACAACCTGATAATAAATATCTACATGCCACCTAGGTCCGTATTTCTTGCTCAGTAGATGCCCACTTGCTAATTATACTGTCTTACAAATTCCTGCTTTTTTTTTTTTTTTAAGGATTTTGACAGAGAGAAAGAGCACAAGCAGAGGGAGGGACAAGCAGGGTGGGGGGAAGAAGCCGACTCCCTGCTGAGCAGAGAGCCCAATGTGGGACTTGATCCCAGGACCCTGTGACCTGAGCCAAAGGCTGGCACTTGACAAACCGAGCCACTCAGGAACCCCCAAATACGTACTTCTTAAAACCAACACTTTTGCTTTAAAAAAAAAAAAAAAATCTCTCTGCTGTCTGGAGTTAAGAGAAACTGCTGTCATCCTTAAATAATGCAAAGCGAAAAATCAAGCAGGATGCTAAGCAAAAGTAATCTCTTAAAACCTGCTGCTGTATTACAGATGGAGGGCAATGCCAGCTCCCTGCTCATAGTAACTGTTGCTAGGTAGACTGGGCTGGGAAACATGAAGCCAAAGGGGTCAACTGGAAATTAAGCTAAATTCAACACTACATATGAAAAGCTGGAGAGGAGAACACACCCACATTGAGGGCTCATTTTAAATAAAGTAATCAATCTAAAGAACAGGAAAATGCGTTTGAATACAGGGAATGCGTTGTGTGCCATCATTCTATTCTAACACCAGAAAAGAGCAGTTTCTCTCATATGAAATCTTCACACCACCGTACAGATACTCAACTGGCCCTTTCACATAATTTTCCAGCTGAATATAGGACTTCTGAGTCATAAAGGAAGTATTCAAAAACATTTTCCCTTGAGAAAAAAAAAAGTTTCAGCTACTTTGCATCTCATTTCCACTGAAGGTATCTTACACCCCAGTACATGACACCCCAGGCTTCACCAAGACTCACCCACTCCCCCCACTGCACAATGCAGAGCAGCTGTGTCTCAACTTCACCCCAGCTCCCAAGGTAGGCCCTGGTTCATCTCAACCAATTCCCTTATCAAAGTGATTGATCTGGCTTGACAAGCCAAGGCCAGTCCGCACAGGGTTATCTCCCTGGCCCCAACGGTTGGTTTAAAAACGTACCATTCAGGGCAAAGCTCAAAATTCTGTTGGGGACTCTCAAACCCAGAACCCTCGAATTTAGATGGTGTGGCAGGTGGATATAAAGCTGTAAATGCTACTATTGCTTTGCCATTCCAAGACTAGAATGTGTGAGGATGAAATCATTACAACAAAAAGGCAAAACCAAGAACAATCTCAGAGAACCAGAGCCAGTGCCTTGATCAAACCATGCCTAAATCACACGCTACCTCCAGACCATTACTCTTCTGTGAGTTAATAAACCCTTTTACCATTTAAGCAAGTTTGGAACTGGATTTCCTACTACTTGAAATAAACAAACATAAAATGCTACACTATAAAATGTCTTAGAAGTAATGCCACATTGTAACCGCATAAAACGATACACTTCTGAAAGCTTCTGTAGAGGTTAAATTTTTTTTTTTTTTCTGCCCAGTTGGGAGGACATCTGTTACTGGTACTTTTACATATAAGAGGATGGATTCCCAGAAAAACAAACAAATAAAAAATGGTTAACATTACTGTAATGCTTACATTGCTAACTATGTGCTGGACAGCACTGTAAACATCCCATAAGTGTTCATTTGTCACCTTATGTGACAGGTATGATTATTGGCAGCAGTTACAGTGAGGTTCTGGGAATCAGAGAGGTCAACATGACCCAGGTCAGAAGAGTGCACAGGCAAAACTCTCTCGGTGAGGCAGGCTGCGAGTCATCTCCTCACTCCACACCCACCCCCTCCCCTCCCCATCACACACTCCTCTCCAAACCCACAATGGCTAGAACTCATCCAAGATGAGTTAGATGTGCTCCTGGGTGACATGAACAATAAACTGATCTGTACCATGACATGGTTGCTTTTTAAGACCCCTGCCAACAAAACCAAGTTCCTACAGTTCAGCACACCCAGTGAGTTCAGGTGCACATAAAGCACACTTTCATATGACCAGGCAATCTTTTCCTCCCTGACCGTGGCAATAAATATGCAGTAAAAGCCCGTCAGCGCACATGCCTCACTGCCGAAGATCAGAAGGAAAATCCCCTATGTATTCAAAATAATTTATCGCATGGTTCCAACATTTAACAGGGTGCATTTGACTTATTTCTGAGCCTTTTGCTCCAGAAACGTTATTCAAAAGTAAGAACCAACATATACTTGTATTGCCTTTATTTATGGGCAGTTCCTTCAAGATGAAAACAGCCATGGAAAATATGGTAGCCTTGGCATTAGTAACAGCATGGGAGCTGGTTTTGGGAACTGTTCGCTTAGCCTCTGACCCTGCCAAGTTCTTCAGTCAACCTCCAGTGCTGTAGTGTTGACAGTGGTCCCCCCCATTAATTATCGAGTCCCAATTTCAGAGAACAATGAACTGTATTACTCTGCCCTTAGTCTTAACAAACAGTTGCAAGAGCAGAACTTTAGAAAAGGCAGAACACACAGTCTGATGGAAATTAACACCCAGAGTCTACCTTCCACGAGAGGCTGACAAATTAACAACTTCATACCAAGTCAAGTGCAATCACATCTTTTTCCTCCTGCTTCAGATCAAGAAAGAACCAAGGAGATGGTACACGTGAATGCACTAAAAAAGATAAAGGGCTCTGCACATAGGGCTTTTGTAGGTGAATTTTGTTCAAACACGAAGTCATCCACATTAGTCTGCAGATTAGAGTGGGGGAGACATACAAGTTCTTACCATGCTCTCTCAATTCATCTTTATTGCAACCCCTATCCCAAATCCTCTACAGAAACACAGGAATACATGCTCACACATACACACTCTGTTGCAAATCACTGTCACTGGATGGTAACGCAAGGGGACAAGGAATGAGAACAGAGAAAAAAGATGCTTGTGGTCACATTTTTCTGCAAAAATGGAAAGAATCACCACTCACCCTGAAGTCATGTCGTTGGGTAATTCCCTCACACTTAACTCTGATTTTAGCCACATGAGTAGCTTTGGCCAAGGAGACATTATCAAATGAAGTACAAGTGAGGTTTGAAAAATGCTTCGATACTGGGTCTCAGCTTCTCAAGAGACCACCATATCAATGAGCCCAAGGATGAGAGAAACGAGGCCAGATCATGTGCGGGTGACACCAAGCCAACCACCAGCCATGGGAGTGAAGCCATTCTCGACCATCCTGGGAATCCGATGAGCCAACCTATGTCACGAAATCATGAAAAATATTAAGTCTATTAAAACCACTAGGTTTTAGGAAGATTGTTATGCAGCAAAAGTCCTCCAACTTGTTCTGAAACATTCTCAGAAATGGGAGAACACAGTTGACCAAGTTCAACCATTATTCACAAAACACTTCCTAGTTATAAAAAACTAGTTATAAAGCACTAGAATTTATGAGAGATACAAAAATGAACAAACATGTTTCCTGACCTCAGGAGTTTTATAACCTAACAACAGGAACAATGAGCCTACATTGATGAACTCATTCATAACATCTCTAGTGACATATCCCCAGGTGTGGCCATTCTAGCCTTCCATTTATTCAGCATTGAAACCTGTTCAGCAGCAAAAGAAACAGAAACTAAATCCTCACGTAGTTTACATCCAAATGGATATCAATGTTACAAATGCTTTCTAGGTGAGTGGCTCAGTTGTAAGCGCCCAAATCTGGATTTCAGCTCAGGTCATGATCTCAGGGTTGTAAGATCAAGTCCTGCCTTGGGCTCATGTGCTGAGTGTGGAGCCTGCTTAAGATTGCCTCCCTTCTCCCTCTCCCTCTTCCTCCATACATGCTCTCTCTCTTCCCCTTTAAAAAAAAAAAAAAAAAAAAGCTTTCTATTCTTCTGGGGCTTTTCAAAGCACTATAAATATAGACAGATATATTAATACATTTAGCATAAGTTATCTTTTTAAGTAAACTTAAAATACAAAAACTGAAAAGTAAGACATGTAGTTTATATAATCTGAAGCCTCAAACATTGCACATCAGAGGAAGGGACTATATTGTTTTGTCAACAATCTATTTTCTTAAGGACGGTATTTATTTGAGTGAGAGAGAGGGAGAGAGAAAATCAGAAGCAGACCACACTGAGCACAAGGCCTGATGTGGGGCTCCATCCCACAACTGTGAGACAACGACCTGTGCCAAAACCAAGAGTCAGACACCTAACTGGCTGAGCTATCCAGGTGTCCCCAAAAATCTATTTTTAAAAGGAGAAGAGAGGTTATGTAAGCTTACCAAAGAATGCACGACTGGGGGAAAAAGTCTTCTAGCACTAGGATATAATCACCTCTGAGAGGGCAAGGATTTGTTTTTTTGTTTTTTTTGTTGGTTCATTGGCTATACCCAATGTCTAGAACTATGCCTAATACAGAAAATGTTCTCAATAAACATATGTTTACTGAATGAGGGAGGGAGAGAGGAGAGGTCAAGAATGGATGGATGGATAAATGGGTGGTGGATAAAAGGATGGAAGAGAGAAAATGAGTCAAGCTGGCTAAGCCATTACAGGGAGGGTATTCTTAAATTCATAGTAACACTTAGAAATTCTTTATCGACGCAGGCAGTAATCCTAATTTATTAGGATATTGGTATGTCCAAACAAAAAATGCTCTCTACCTCTCATCCCATCTTTACCAAAAAGCTTTCAAAAGTTTGAAAATAAAGTTTTTAAAACTTACAAAAACGAAACTCGCACGGCAGTTACTGAGATCATAAAGGCGTGACCCGCCATGGACAGCACCAATAAGCAGGGGCTCAGCTGGACCGACTCTCTTCTCACATGAAAACCAAAGGGGAAAGAGCACTGACTTCCAAAACTCCCACTGCAGCCAGTCTCTGCTTGGATGAACACTTGGAAACTCGATGTAGTATCTTCACATAGCCAAATGAGCCCTAGAGACAATGCTCTGTATTTTTAGATGCTATTATAAGCTAGAAACAATATGTGAGACTGTGTGAGGTCAGAATTTTGAACCACTAAATGCCCAAACAGTTGCTAAAAAGGAAGGTGACCCGTGATTGACAGAGATGCCCCCTCCTTAATCCAAAATCTGGGCAAAATCAATGTCCATAAACAAAATTCTATCCTAAAGCTGCCCCAGGTTCATTTCTTGTACCAAGAAGAGGTCAAGATTAACTACATCTAAAGGAGACAAAGGCCGCAAAGCATCACCTCTCCCATAATTTGTTTGTAGGTTTTCTAGAAACCAGAAGATTCGGTGCCCTGGGCGGTGGGAATCCAAAGGCCTGCCTTGATCTGCTGAGCAACAGCCCCAGTTATTAGTGCTGCTTCCAAACGCATTATTCTCCCCAACACACGTCTGCTCTGCGAAATGGAAAACCACAGACAGCCTGGGAAAAAAAAATCTTTTATGGGTTGCCATAATCTTCCAGAGACAAAAGTTCAGTTGACTGATTCTATCATAAAACAGAGATCAGCTGGTTTAAAGTAAGCATATCCATGAAATTCAAGCTCAGAAAACCTTATGCCAAGAATGGATTCCAATTTCACTTTACTCCATTTCTTATTAGTCAAAACATTCTGAAAAAGCAAAACCTTTTCTCCCATCAAAGTGTTACCCAGCTCTGTCATGCGCCTGTCGTGGCCTGCCTCTTCTCTTCCCCAGAGATGAAATATTAAGACACCAGTACGATTTAAACTTCAATCATCTGCATTAGGATCCCACCATCACATAGACTCAAGTATGCTCCATCCCCCACATTCAGTAACATTGCTTACTGTGTGTGTGCAAGAAAAAAAGAAAAAAAAAAAAAAACTCCACTTAATTAATGTCTGAAAACAACAACAACCACCTTCATTCGACTTCTACACCAGCTCACTTTTCAAGGGCAAGTCTCTCCAGTTGCAGCCTCTGCAGCCTGCTTCCTCCCCGACCCTCCCGGGTGCCAAGTCACAGTCAGATGTCCTGTGCAGGGCAATGAAAACACAAAAGCAAGTCAGACCCCGAGTCATCAAAGGGTGTGTTTTCAGAAAGGAGGAGACCCTATTTATTACAAAATGGGAAGAGTAGCCAGTGCTGGCGGGAGTCAAACAGAGAGCGCTCTCAGGCTGCAGGCAGCGCTTTGCGGTTGGGCTCTGGACAGCCCATGCCCAAAGTCAGTGCTCCCTTCTGCCACACCATCTGTCAGGCACTCGAGAGCTTTATGCTGCGGTCCAAACTGACTGTGATTTATCTTGAAGCACAGAATTCAAGGAGTTATCTGGAAGTCATCAGATAACATATCTTCAAGTATTTTTTTTTTTATTCGTTGATGAAATGCAAGAACAGAGAAATCAAACCACGTACTGAGCAGACAAACCAAAGAGGTATGTAAAGGGTAGGGTGGGGGAGGGGAGGAAAGTAGGAATGGACAAAGCATTTGGGGGCTCGTTACTTGGAAAAATTCATCAGCAGTAAAACATATGGGATTTATAAAAAGCCAAGCCAAAAGGCACACGGGAGGGGTATCAAGTAGTCACTTTATAAACCACTTCAAACACTGAGTAGTTGGCACGATATCGAAGCTATGCAAACGGGGAAGTGATACCGTGGCCTTGGGAACGCACTGATCCCACGGCTTCTAGTTGCTGGATTTATCACAACATTAAGTTCCAAGACCCAAGAGAGTTATCACCGTTTAATACAAATTCAACCAGGATGAAAAACGTACTGGGCAGCATTCTAAGAGACTAGAAAGAGAGAGGAGGAAGAGACGAAGAGTCCAGATGGAGTCTCTGGGGCTGGCACAGCATGGCAAGAGACTGGGATGTGGCACTCTGGTAGCAGACCAGGTCAAACCATGAAAGAGAAGCTACTTCAAGGCTTACATCCCAGGGGCTTTAAACAGGGAACTGGCTGAAGGAGGAGCTTGAAAGCCAGGAGGGATGGTGAGGCTACCCTCAAACTGACGCCAGCAGGAGCAGGCATCACTCGTGAGCAGAGGGACACAGGGGTGAGGCCTGTGTCACCAGGCAGGACGGCACCCAAGGGGTCATGTGGATGCCACAAGAAGCTGGAGAGCGAGAGGTCTGCTCTCTTGCTCCAATCTCCCAGGGACTCCCACAGGAGCCCATCGGACCCCGGGAGTCCATCCCTCATGACCCAGGGCAGAGCTGGAGAAGGGGAAGAAGAGTTCTGAGAGCAAAGAAACCAAGCCTGTTCCCCCCTTTCCTTAAACACTATGGTGCAGACCCAGGAATCCTGGATTCTGACAGAGCGCCTCTGAGGGGGAGCCTGCGAGCCTGCAGCTCACAGGTGACAGTGCTGCTGCTGGTCCAGGAGTCACACTTCAAAAGGCAGATATCTAACTGATCCAGATGAAGGACAGGACCATAATCTAAAGCAAGGCAGCCACAGCACATTCCTTCCAGAGACTAAAAAAAAAAAAAAAAAACCACACACACACACTCACAAACAAGCCTTTCAAAGAAGAATGAGGAACATACGATGGAAAGTAGAGGTAGGAACAAGACCACTGCGTGTACAACACCCCATGTTATTTCTCCCACCGCTCCATCAGCTGTGTATGCTTCCAGGTCATGAGGGGCTGAACGTTCCCCCTAAAATTCAGCTGTTGAAGTCCTACTCCCCAGTACCTCAGAATGTAACTGTATTAGGAGACAGGACCTTTAAAGGGGTAATTTCACTAAAATGAAGCAGTTAGGCTACAATCTGCCCAATGTCCTTATAAAAAGAGGCGATTAGCACACAGGGGGTGGGTGACCAGCGGTGCAAGCACACTGAGAAAAGGCCACGTGAGGACACAGAAGGGCACCAACCACAGGCCAAAGAGAGAAGCCTCGGGAGAAACCAACCCTGCCAACACTGTGGTCTCAGACTTCTAGTATACAGAACTGAGAAAATGAATTTCTGCTGTGTAAGCAGCCCAGTCTGTGAGGTTTTGTCTGACAACCACAGCAAATTAATATAAAGGTCTTGGTTTTTGTTTCTTGATACTACTTTAACGCAGTTAAGTTTTTGCTGCACGCCTGCTCTATAGAGAAGCTGAGTTCCAGAAGTTAGCTCACAGGATGATAAAGAGACAATCCTTGCCCAGACCCTGCTCCTGTTCAGAGAGAGAAGGCAACCAACCTCAGATTGTGATGGTTGCTGTGACAGAGGTAAAACCGAATGCTATAAAGGCGCAAGAACAAAATCATTCCAGTTGGGAAGAGGGAGAAGTCTGACTAGAGAGAGCGCTTCCACATGGATTCTGACAGGCCTGGAAAGGGGAAGGAAGCATCTGGAATGGTGAAGCATCACAGACAAAGGCCAAGAAACACTCAGAGACCCATCACACAGGTATGCACTGGGACCAGCAGGAATTCTGGCAGGGCGGGTGGGATGCCAGGGGTCCTAGAGCAGGCAGAACTGACCAAGTAAACAGGGAACTGAGGAGACCACTGCCTCTGAGAGTCTGGACTTTAATTTCCAGAAAATGAAGATTAATGAAAATAAGGAAGGCAGGTTAAGGGGCAAGAAAGTAGATATACAGAGTACATCACGGAGGATAATAAAACTCTCATTACCTAACTGCCCAAGAACAGCCTCCTTAAG
The DNA here is from genome assembly GCF_964662115.1 of Mustela nivalis. Classification (NCBI taxonomy): domain Eukaryota; kingdom Metazoa; phylum Chordata; class Mammalia; order Carnivora; family Mustelidae; genus Mustela; species Mustela nivalis. Next base: position 103,842,635 of record NC_139027.1, on the reverse strand, counting down.
ATTAACATACTTTGTACCTTCATTAGCCACTTTCAAAAATAACTCTGAGGACTGTATTATGCTGTGGTCTATTAACTTGGATCTAAGGAAGAGGTTGCCGTCCACCCTGATTTCTAAGCTAGGAACCAGGGTATGTGACAGTTGCGGGTTAAGTGTCATGACCTCAGTGAGTCAGAAAGGGAACAGAAGCCCGAGATCCAAGTCCCACAGATCAAAGCCTAAGGCTGTCACTGTCACCATGGTGCCCCCAGCCTGGCTGCAAACAGCCATCATCCCTTCTCAGAGCACCAGTCTGGCCCGCTGCCTTCCACTCTCCCTCCACCCCCACAGAGGGCCTTGGATCACTCATCCAGAGCAAAGGAAGCCAAAGACCAAATTAAAAGAAGGGAACAAAGTTACTCTTACTCCTTGGCTTGTGAGCAATCCAGGAGCTCAGGATTTAGTGGTTTTAAAGGAAATGAAGGGATTTCCATGTGTAATTCTGCCATTAAGGGACCTCTGCCTTCCACGCTGACTGAGACCCCTACCCCTGCATGAGAGGGGGCTCCCATTTACTCCTGAAGCAACTCCACATAATGAATGCTGATAGACTAATCCTGGGTCTCATAACTGAAGGAGGAGATACAAGCATACGGCACAGATGGCTCAATACTGACAAAGGAGATCATTCTGACGACTGAAAAGATGGGTTATGCTCCTCTCCTTGGTCCTCTCTTGAAACAATATCCACGTGTCTCCTTTGAAATGACTCGCCGATACACACGGACAAGAAAAAGCAGCAAGGCAGACACTCGTGGCACTAACAGACACCAAATCCGCCCGTGCCGCTCTCCCTTCCATCCCCTGAATATTTTAACTCTCTTCATTTTTCTCCCCAAAAGTCTCTCCTTGGGTGTTCAGCACTGGGGGCTTGAAAAGGCCAATAACTGGCAAACAGGAAGAGTCCACAACTGGGTCCTGACAATGAACATACTCCTGGGAATTTATTGGTTCACTGGGCCGGTCTCTACAAAATGTGCAAATTCTCTAGAAGACCAAGTTCCCAGAATTTGAAGGCTCACCTTTTAAAATGGGCGTGTGTAAATTAAACCACTGATCTCAAAGCAGGTTGTACAATTACACCGCTGGCATCACTTTATTGCGAATGAAGTGTACTTCTTTCCCTCTTGATTTTTCAGCTCAGCCAAGTGACCTGCTTTGGCCAACATGATGCTAGCAGGCACGGTGCAAACAGAAACGTGAAATGTGCTTGTACAATTAGGCCTGCCTGCCTGTACCTTAGCCAAGACCATGAGAAGAGTATGCCCTGGACAACAGCTGGTCCAAGAGGCTGAGAAACATGTGGAGCAGACCCCGAACCCACCCACAGCCTGGACCCAAGCCCAGCCAACCCCCAGCCAACCTGCACACGCATGAGAGAAAATGCTGTTTTAAGTCACTGGGCTGGAGTGAGTTCCATATAGCATTACTGGAGAAAGCTGACTGAGGGACAGTCTGACAACAGAAACATGGGAAGGGATTTCATAAACCACACAGATACAAACTCCTCAGGTAACAAGCCCCTTTCCTCATCCATTTCCAAAGCATGTTTTCAAATACAGCATTTGAGTAGCTGCCTTTCTTTTTTTAACCTCAGGCTTCAGGCACTGTCTTCCAATAAGACAGCTCTTAAAATATCAAACGTGAGCAGAAAACCACTACAGATTTAAAACACAAATACCAGCAGAGAAATCCAAAACGGGCTTATAAGAGCAAGAGATGGAAAAATGTGAAATATCATCAGCCTTCCTCGTAATCTTTAACACCTAGCACACCTCACAATTCCACTCTTCTCATCTGAAAAGTTATAAAACTATAAAAATAAATAGATTTATGAATAATGGAATTGGAATGGCAGGACGACTTAACTTCAGGGCCTAGGATCACCACAGGAGGAAAAAAACGTAACAAAGGAGCGGAGGGGTCCATTGTGGGGGCTCTCAGGCTGGATTCCTCCACGCAGCTGCCATAGAACCCCTTCTCCAGGGACCAGGGCTGCACACAGCAGAAGGGAGAGGCTCGAGTCTTCACAGCACTGCTGCGCTGCTGCCTGTGCGGACTGGCACACACGCAGTGATTTTCAGAGCTAACCATTTGGTTTCTCTCTTCCTCAAATGGAACAGATTTCCTTCCTCTCTTTTACCAAATTTACTGAGCAAAGTGTACACTGTGCCATGAAACGTCAAACAACGTGGGCTTCACAGTCAGGGGTGGTGGCACTGCTTCTGAGAGCTGATGCCGCTGCAGGGGAAAAGTACCCACGTCTTGTGAGAGACCAAAAAATGCCCCCCACCCCGCTGATTGGCTTTGACTCACGTCTCTGGTGGTCTTTTAAGGTGGGGGTAATACTCTATTGGCATTTCACTTGTGGTGGGGTGTAATTCCACACCTGACTACCCTGAAATGTGAGCGAGGTCCTGGCTCCGTTTTCCACACAAAAATCTCTTGACACAGGAAATAACAAGGAAGTACCTTAAAATAATATGACACTATCATCAGAACCAGGAGGGGAGAAAAGAAAGAGTGGACTGGGAAACCCTCACTCAGGGCCGTGCTTTCTGTTCCCGGAAGTGTCAGCTCTCAGACACCACAACCCACCCACGCGGAGCAGCACAGCACAACCTCCCACCTCACCAGAAAGTCTTTTCAAGCCCCGGAGCAGGCCAGGCCACCTAAATGGCACATGGAGAACTGAACACAGTCCACTGCTGACCCCTCTCAGAGTTGTCAGACACAGAACTAACTCGCCCCCGCTTTTACACTGGGTTTAACAAAGGCAGGAAGGATGCCCATGAAAATTAAGGATGCCCTTGAATATTAAGGTGAGTTTAGTATGTGCTGAGTTAAAAATCGAAAAACTTGTCTTCAAAATCAAACCAGAAACCCAATCCCCAAAAGTCACTGATCTTACCTTAAGCAAAGCACATACATAATAGCCATATTTGAGAGAGAAAGAAAAACGTTTTACCTATTTGAGCCAAGAGAGTAAGATTAAGGCACCATATTACAGTCCTTACTTTCAAAATATTTTGGGTTTCATTCCACTTATTTGTCCATTCCTTGGTCAATTCTTGAACCTAAAGGAAAAACAGACATGTGTGACTATTCCATAAGAAACTTACTGTGATTTTCTTCTAGAAAGTTTCCAAACTCTTAGAACTTATCGAAGGATGTACCATATATTTTTTTAATTAGATAGCAATTTCAATCTGTGAAAGAACTATCACCAAAGATAAATCAAACAAGCTAATCTCGTCCTACACCTACATTAAGGCAAAGAAAAGAACAGGAAAAAAATTTTGTCAAGTTGCCTAGAGTTTTACAACACTCTTTTTCCTGGTATACTTAAATAAAAGCTGCTTCCTTGGATATTAACTGAAGATGACAAGTTTAAGGATGACAATGTCCCATTAAATCAGTTACTTTTTTCCTGATTATACTTTAGGGTCTAAAAAATAGTGATTTATGTTTCTTTCTAATTAGATGTGGTGATTAAATCACCCTAGGTGCTGCTGTTTTCTTTAAGAGATAATCTGCTTTTTTAGCTAATTAATAGGGTTTATAAATCTCATTCTATCTTTAAAAAAAAAAAAAAAGCTTTTTAATTAACTCTTTTAGCAAAAGCAAAAATCTTTTGATAAAAATCAGCTTCTTCCCAGTCTGCTATAACTCAGGGGAGAAAGCCTCCACAATTTTTGAACACAGCACAGTTGGAAATTACTTCTAAAATTTAATGAATATATTCTGCTGGTTCCATAAAACTTTTTAAATGGTCCAGTATGTGATTCTAGTAACCCAGTGATACAGTACCTGACTGAGAGGTAGAAAAAACAGAATGTGTCCCATAAAAAGGAATATCCCTGAAGCTAAAACAGAGTAACTGGTGGGCTGGGGGTGGGGGGGGATATGACATGATTAGACAGAAGACACTCTGTCCTTTGAAAGCCTTTCTCCTAATTTAACACCTCTGCCGCTTCTGCACTCTTGTCCCACCTGAACTTACTGCTCTCCCCACTGAGGAGTTGGCTTACTTAACCAGGCCAAAGTGCCTGCCTAATACTCTTGCCGCACACTCTCTTCCGAGGGAAGCCCCTGCCCACAGGCCATTAGAAAGGGCATTCATGTCAGAAACCTCCCTGACAGAAAGCCTTTGTGACTAACAGGAGGCGAAGAAACCGGAGCAATGGTTTACCCGAGAGCAAAACCAAAACATACCTAACCCAACTATATCCCATCGTTCAGGGGCCATTCACTTTACTCCACTCACCCCCACCCAGGGCTGGACTAAGTTAAAATCATTATCTCCTCATTTTTACTAGTAAGCACAGTGAAAATCCATCATCTTTTTGGTTAAAAATAAATTAATACAACACACAGGACCAACCCTCTCTAGCTTTGGTTTTTGCGTGTTTTTACTGGTCTGCGAAGACTGTCTTCGCTGCCTGGGGCTGCACGCATGCTCCGGTCTCTCATCCCCTGCGTGGTCTCTCATCCCCTGCGTGACGACGCCAACCTCAGTCTCTAAAGATAACATTAAAGCCATGTGGCTATCAGGGTTTGTTTGGGAGAAGCTTTCAGAAAGGGAATAGTTTTATGCCTTCTTTCCCTAGAGGAGAAGAAAAGATTAGTGTATGGAATTTACCAATTTATGATAATAATCAGTTAACAGATTCTCACTGGCAATTTATCTAAGAAACACAGCATTCAACAGTAAATGCTTCTGCATTTCACCAGCGGGTATGTTCTCCCTGAAGAAACAACAGGCCTATCAACCCTTTTCAAATTCAATCAAATAATCCTAGCTTTAAACAAATTGTTAAGTATGCCTTGAGTTGATTTTACTATTAAATTTAAAGCAAATAATCTTCATTTATAAAACAGACAGAGGTGGGATACCACCTCTAACAAATGATCAGCTGATAAGATTTATGGCCAAGCAGATAGCAAACAATTGTAAAAGGTCAGCAAAAACTAGATTAAAAGTAACAAATTGTTATGAACAAGATAGGTAGTCATTTCTGTCACAGCATGTGTAACACATTTAAATTAAAATGTTTATTGGTTTCTATTAACTTGCTAGGTACTCCTGAAAACGATTATTAAGAAACAATTTAAGACTATATCAGGACATTTCAAAGCACTCAAAATTAGAATTTGAGTACTAAAATATAAAATTTCATGAGAAAAACAGGAATTAAGAAACTAATGTTTTTACTAATGCTATTATCAGCAAATTCATCAGCATAATTATCTAGGGAAATGTCAACAAGATCCTAACTACAACCCAATTTATATTTTCAATATTGTGTAGTCTTGAAGAGCTTACCAAAAGAATCCAATTTTCCTTCTAAATCTATTTTAACCATTCAGCACAGTGAACAAATTACAATCTCCAAAAATGTTCTCAATGCCTGTTTTTCTTTCCATGGAGGTTTTTTTTAAAAAAAAAAAAAAAACCAAAACAAAAATAGGATAGAACCAGGTCAGCCATGAAACGTCAGGGACCACAGCATCTCCAGAGCTGCCCTCTCTGCCAGTCACTCCCTGCCAGTCACTCTTCCTGCTTCAGCTCTCACTAGCTTGAGGGGAAGTAAGCATCTATCAGGACCATTCAGAGATTCTCTAAGGGCCGCACTTCCCACCAGAAACAAAGTAAAAGAATGATTTAAAAAAAAAAAAAAGAGACCCTAAACAGTGGTCCTGCTTCAGGTATGGTGAAGCTGTGGGGACTACCGGTGCCTCATGAATGCTGAACATGGCCTCCCTCGCCCTACTCACTCCCCACACCCCCACCCCCATCTGCTCTGAAGGATCCAGAAGCCTTGCGGCTTCATCAGCACTGCCTGCAAGTGAATTTCAATTGCAGTTGACTATCTGTACAAAACATGTATTAAGTCACAGAGAATGTGATAAGATATATAAAAAGTCAACTATGCTATTCTTTATATTTTTTTTAATATTTTGCTTATTTGAGAGAGAGAGCACACAAGGGGCAGGGAGGGGCAGAGGGAGAAGCAGACTCTGCTGAGCACGGAGCTGGCAGGGGTCCGGCTCGATCCCAGGTCGCTGAGATCTCACAACCTGAGCTGAAGTCAGACATTTAACTGACTGAGCCACCCGCTTCTTTAAGTGGCATGTGGCAGAGAAAAGGTTAAGTGAAATGAATAAGGAAAATGAGTTTTGGACAGCAAGTACCAAAAAGCACACTTAAAATAATAGCAAAAGTCAGGATTTAAGAAAACAACTTGAGGTATCACTTACTCTTGCTTCATTCTGCTGAAGTTTTTCCTCCATACTTAAGGCTGTGGGGGAGTCTAAGAGGGCAATCTACAATTTAAGCCATAAAAGAGAACAGCAATTAGTAAACAATTATCTGCAGGAAAGATTTGTCCATGATTGATAATTATCAAAAAGTACTATATAAACTATTAAGCAGAGGTAAAATGTCTTGTCCCACACCCCCTAAAAAGTGTCAGTCATCACTATGTCTTCAATTGATGGGGTACATATCTCATAATATTCAAAACCATGGCATCCTAGCAAACCTACATTTGCAATACAAAACAGTAAAGCAAAGGAAAAAGACAAACATGTACCATACTGACATTTTGCCAAAATCAAACACAACCTAAATCCCTAGATCAGAAAGCGTTCATCTGTTACAAACATGCACAATGTAAAAATTCAAAAAGAAGCATAAATCTTGCTCAACCCCTGGCTTCTGAGATTTACCCACCTTGATACATGCAAATGAAACTCATTTATTTTCACTACTGGATTACACTCCATATATGGTATGGCTACACCACAATCTATGTACCCATTTTTTTTTTTAATCTATGTTGCAAAGGTATAAAGATTGACATAAGAATGATAAACACCAAAATCAGGCTAGAAGTGGGACAAGGCAGACAGAGCAGGAGAAGCAAAGCAAGCCAGATGGGACACACAGGGGCTCTGACTGTGTTTGGGAACTCATAATCTGAGAGGCAGGGACCTAGTACTCCCTAGGATGTCATCAGAAATAAAAGAAAGGGGCGCCTGGGTGGCTCAGTGGGTTAAGCCGCTGCCTTCGGCTCAGGTCATGATCTCAGGGTCCTGGGATCAAGTCCCGCATCGGGCTCTCCGCAGGGAGCCTGCTTCCTCCTCTCTCTCTCTGCCTGCCTCTCTGCCTACTTGTGATCTCTGTCTGTCAAATAAATAAATAAAATCTTTAAAAAAAAAAAAAAAAAGAAATAAAAGAAAGGGGTCACAGAAAAGGTAGAGATGAGAGCACACAGTCAACAATGTAACAGCATTGTATGGTGACAGATGGTAGCTACATTTGTGGTGAGCATAGCATGTAGAGAAGCTGAATCACTCTGTTGTACAGCTGAAACTAATGTAACACTATGTCAACTAGATTAAAAAAAAAAAAAGGGTCTTCCTCCCTCCCCATCCCACAGGCAACCAGTCTTAGCCAATATGCTAGCTAAACCTGCAATTTTTTGGTCGTATGCAAGCATATTTTTGTTGTTTTTTAAACAAACAGCATGAATACTATTCTGAATAGTGCCATTTTCACTCAACAATATATCTTGGAGAAAATTCAGTGCAAATAAATCCACTTCATTAATTCCAACACACTGTGCAATATTCCACGATATGGATATTCCATAATTTATGTTAGTACTTCCCTCTTAATGAAAATGCAGGGTTTTTTCTAATCTTCTGTTTTACCAGCAATGCTATAAATGACTATCCTGTACCAGTTGCCTACCTTATACATAGCTATATCGATAAATTCCTCGAAGGGAATTTGTGAGTCATTTATATGTATGATTTTCTTTTTAATTGCCAAGTTGTCCTCCTCAGAGACTATAGAATTTTTTCATTATTATTTACTTCTCAATTTCTATTCAAATGAATGCAACAGCCGCAAGGTGATCTTTTGGGGCTCAGTTCAACATTCAGGCTAACAAGACTACCGGGGGCCACACTTGGCCTCTGTCTCCCCAGCAGACAGCAGAGCTAACGACAGGATGGAAAGGTCCTCATGAAGTCTCTGCAACTGTCCTCACAGCTGTCAGGAGCTATTGTCTTTGGCCCTCTCAAAGGGTTGAGACTCAAACCTGCAGACTGGGGGGCTCACCTTGGCTTAGACACCCCACACCCCACAGAGGCAACATCTCTTGCAGAGGCCTACCCCCTGAGGTCCACAAGAGACAAACCCAGTTACCAGTCACTGCACTCTGGGAAACCCAAAATTATGGCTTCCCGCACACACTTACAGTTTATGTATAGTCCATCCTAATCCTGATGCAAGTCTTCTAGAAGGGTCATTTTTATCATCAGAGATGTTGCCCCGTTCTAAAGCTGGCATCCCACGTTTTCCAGATTAGAGAGAATAAAGCCAGCAAGTTAACCGTTAGTAAAGCAACTTCATCCTTAGTGAAGGCAGAGGAGTTCTGCTAACCATGACGACAGCACATGGAGGCAGCACCTAGCACGCTATCTTGCACCCAGATGGTACTCAACAAAGAGGTGCCAGTGAAGAAATGCAAATGGCAGGCGTTATTATGACGGCACTGTTTATATATGATCAACAATTTTCAAAACAATCAGCAACCCCTTTTCAACATGGCTAATTTTACAGACTCCACTCTTGGTCTATCTTTCCTCTCTACTCAAAGCTGAAACATTCCTACCGCACTGACTACTCAGCAGATAATCAGACTGAACACAAGCACACAGGCTATCATGACCGTTACACCTTTTGGAAACCTGACCTCAGTCCTTTTAAAAGAAATTTTGGGTAAAACTAAACCATTTTCAATTAAACTACTCTTTGCAGGATGTCCATTTAGAAGACAAATGTTCAGGATTAAATAATACTCAGATGAAGTTCATGCGTTAAATCAATTACACTACATCAAAAATGCAGCAGTATCAACGCTACTAACCACGTGGACCAGCACCTGCTGCCTCCTGCCCTTGCCAACGTACTCTGCAGTGAAGCACTGCGGAGCTGTGCCCATCTGACAGGTTTTTTAAGAATTCTGAGGTACAATTTACATGCAGCAAAATATACAGCTTCATGACTATTTGTCAGTGTGCCCATTTTTGTATATATATTTATTTCACTATTCTTAGTATTTGCATTTACTGTATTTCAAGGGACGTTGAGCATAATTTCATAGATTAGGAACCATCTGAAACTTTTTTTCTGTGAACTGTGCTCATATCCTTTGTTCACTTTTCTATCAGCTTGTGATCCTTTATCTTTTTTCAATATTTTATTTATTTGAGAGAGAGAGAGAGAATGAGCAAGCACATATGGCAGGGGGGTTGGGGGAGCAGAGGGAGAAGCAGGCTCCCCGCTGAGCAGGGACGCTGACATGGGCTCGATCCCAGGATCCCGGGATCATGACCTGAGCCAGAGGCAGACACTTAACAGACTGAGCCACCCATGTGCCCCATCTTATCTTTTTTAATGGAAGCTCTTTTCATAATAAAGAAAGTGTACAAGTTGGCAATCTTACTTCCTGGTTTGCACTGATTAGAGCAAATTTTCATGGTGTCATATAAATATGCTATGTTGTTCCTTAGCTTGGTCTATATGAGCTCTCATGAAATGAGAAAGAGGAGTTATGGTTCCCTGTGGCAAATGTTTTTAGCTTTGTCTACTGCTATTTCCTATAGTGGTGTTGTGGGTTTTTTTCCTTTATAAAAGCTGACATCATGTTTGATTTTAATTATGAATTGCATTCTTTGCTATAATAAAGTGACTTTTTTATGTATACATTACATAAAATATAACAACAACATAATGCAGTTTTTGTACCTCCTTCTTTCCCCTTTGAATTACCTAGTGGGCCTGTGCTCGGTCTTAGAAACATCATGTAACAGTTTTACTATGTGACCCTCTCAGAGATGTGTCCATCTTAAAAGTTTGCACGTGGTGATATTTTTATTATCCAGCTATCATTTAAAGTTTCTCTGTGACTCCAGCTACACAAATGAGAAATCCATTCTACTTCCATCTTCTCTTCTTGTCTTTCTTTGCCTCCTGACTTTTCTGGCTTATTTCATTCCTGTATTGTCTAATTTTCTCATCTCCAGATACATTCAAGAGAAAAGGAGTTCACAGACATTCTCTCCTGCCGGATTCAAAGCAGAAGTCTGAAAATATGCTTTAAATGTAACAAAAGAGAATACTTGAAAAGACAAGCGATCAAAACGCTTGACTTCATTAACCATCTGAGAAGTGCACACTAAAATCCTTCTTCAGCCCAACTCTGCATCCATCGGATGGTTACAAGGAGAAATGGACAATCCCACTGGTGTGGCTGGGGACCTACAGCAACCAGAGCGGCACCTTCATACATTGATGGTGGACTCTAACTTGGTAGAGGCTCTTTAGAAAACTGTCTGGCAGTATTTTCTAAAACTGAACAAACATTACACCTCTGACCCACCAACTCCACTCTTAGGTATAAACCTAGTCAAAATGCATCTGTACCTTCACTAAAAGACATGGAGAAGAGACTCAATAGCAGCACTAACAGTCCCAGAAAGGAAACTCCCCAAATGTCCATCAGAATTAGAAGGGAGAAATGAGCTGGGACACAGGTGTCTGATGGAATTCAGCATACAAGGGACAATGAACAATCCACAATTACGGGCAACAATATGATCAATCTCACAAACACAACACGGAATGGAAGAGAGATCAAAGGAGTATATACTGCATGATTCCATTTATATAAAAAAAAAAAAAAAAAACAGGTGACCGTAAAACCTAATCCACACCCTCAGAAGTCGGGGTAATGGTTACTCTTGAAGGAAATGGCAGGTAGCACCCGGAAGAGGGACATCAAGGGGGTCTCCCAGAGTCCTGGTAAGTTCTGTTCCTTCATATGGGTGCAGGTTAGACGGCAGATTCAGCTTGCGAAAATTCACTGATCTGGATACTTATAATATGTAATTTCCCTGTACATACACAATTCTTCAATAAAGAGCTCCTATATATGTATGCATATACAAACCACTACATATATATCTGTATATCTCTATCTGTGTAGTAGGAGAAGCAAATACATGTTTGATTCTTGTGCTTTATTTACGTTATACTTTTGAAACTCTGATGCACATGACCCTGGGCACTGGCAAATACATAAACTTATTAAAAGGAGGAGCTGATTTTTATTTAGCTGTCCGTAAGCAAATAATGGAACTTTGATGTGAATATTCAGTGAACCATGGAAGCATCTGGAATATCACCAGAATAGAGCAATGTCATCAGAAAAAATTATAGAGATTTTTTTAATGGGCACTTAAGAACACCTGCTTATTTTACTGAGCATCACAAATTTAATTAATTTAGGATAAGCCTGTATTGTCTCACAACAATTTCTAGTTTCATAGTGTAATAAATTATTTTAAGTTGGGATTCCTGTTTTTACTATAATGTATTAAGTTTAACAAAGAATTTTATCTTCAATGCATTCTAAAATAGACTTAACTCTCTCTTCCATCTTCACCCTCAAAACTACAGCAACAAAAATACTCCTTTAATTATACCGCGGCCATTGGTCATGAAAGAAGACAAAAGGCCACTGGCACATACAATACCTCTGAAGATATTCCTCAGATAGAATATGTAAAGTTTTAATAACTTAAAGTTTTCTGCCCATATGATAAGGCTCCCTTCAAGGATTTCCTCAGTTTAATTTAAAAAGGCTGTTCTTCCTTTTTTTTTCCTTCATTCCTGTAACTCAGTAAACTATTGAATACCAGTTGCATCAAGAATTTTCCAAATACTTTCCCTCACAGATAATAGTTTGGGTCATCCTATCACATCACCCCTAAATGTTCACCTCAGATAGGTAATGTTTTAATAACACTGAAAACAAGATCCCAATAACATGGTGTGCAAATTAAAGCAACTATCATGTCACAAGTTAGAGGATCCTGACAGCATCACATACATCTGGGTCATTCACTCTGGCAACTGTCTTTCACACACAGGAAAGGTCCACGTCAAAACATAAAATATACGTGGAGATATTTCTAAGTGCAATGAACAATTCCTATTCAACTGTCATCTGCCACCTTACGGGAAAGAACCACCAGGTATATTTCAGGACACAGGAAACTCAATGAGGTTTTCATCCTGGTGATGGTTTCAGGGGCCAAACCACTTGTACTATGACAAGGGCTTCAAGGGCCATATATTCCTAAATGAAAAGCTGTTCTAGAGAGAGCACTCTGCATTTAAAGAAAAGCATTTTTTTAATGATACACTTACGGCATCCATATGTGGGTTAAGAAAATGAGAAGAAACGAATCTTTGTTTATTTCTAACTTGACTCTAAGTTGAAGATTTTAAAAAGCTATCCCTGGTCTTCTTTCAAGGGTGGCCTTTCTTCACAACAGCATCTAAAACCAATCAGAACCTAATTCACGCTACTTATCTCCAATTGTAACTCTGTGTGTATACTACGTAGGTTAGCAAGTTCATTGTGAAAAAAAATCAAAGGACAAAGCCCCTTCATTAGAACCCCAAAAGATCCTGAAGTAAGGCCATTTTGACAATCAAGTGAGGCCTCAGGGACAACATCGCAGCCAGCCGCAGGCTTGTCACACATGTCACCCGTAACACCATAACCACCCCTGTAATGGGCAATACAAAATAAGATTCAGAAAGGTCCTCAAACAAGTCTTTCATTCTGTTAAAATACATTTTCAAGTCATAAAATGCATGGGTAGAATTTTAAATATTACTCCAAGCACCTCAATTTCCTTCCACTAATGGAGATTATGCTGCTAATCCTATTGCATGCTAAATTTCCATCCATAATTGATAACTATTAGATAGTTAATCATTTCAGGTTTAGTGGATAAAATCTTCCACACAGAGCCCATAATGAATGCAAAGGCCAATGGGAGGGTAATGTAAAGGAGAGACTGGCTAACTCATTCAAAGCTTTACTTAGCACTTATTTACTCAAATCAATACAACGAGTGAGATAATTGTCTCATTAAGATCTAGAAATAGATGTCATTACTCAAAGAAAATTATCCATAAATCTCAGAAAAACCCAACCTGATTCCCTTGAGCAAGCAGCGTTTTCAGTCTGGCTATTTCGGCACGCAGCTCACGGATGAGTTTGACGTTGGCGTCCTCATTAATAGTAGGCTTGTTGATGATGTTTTTGGCTCTATTTGCATAGCGAAGAGTACTTAGGGTTTCTCCGTAATTGACATCAGCAGGTGAAATGGCTGTGAAAAATGAATTCAAAAAATAATTTATCCAGCACTCCGTGTTTCATTTAACACAAAGTTGGTTCGTAATTTAAAAGTCAGATTAACCCCAGGTCATTGGATAGACTAAATATTCATTGCCACAGTAATGAATATTAAAAATTATCTAAGATTTATAGGAAAGGTGCTCACTATACCAAATTAAATGTCATTTTGCTCCCCTTAAGTCTAGAATCAGCCAGCTATCCAACCAACTCTAAAATGAGATATACTCCTCTGTGCTTCAAGGAGTTTCTCTGTTGAAGACACAGGAAGATGATTTCAAGACTACCTGTACATCTCAGTATTACATAGAAATTAAAATACTTTTAAAGGTTTTGGCGAAGGCTACCATCTGTAAAAGTCTAGAGCATGATCATTTTTCAAACAGACAGTAGGTCAGTGTATTCTTCTCTTCTTAAAGTTTGGTGAACTGCCCTCTCCCTCACCACAGCCTGTAGGGCTCAGGAAACTAGATAGTTGTACCCAGGGCACACACCCAAGACAGAGCCCTTTGCTCCAGCATTTATACAAGGCCTGCGGAGTGGCAGAGATGCAAACATGGGAAGGGAAGAGGAGTAGGGGCAAGCAAAAGTGGAGTTAAAAGTTTCTGAGCTCCCCCTGGCAACTGTCTCCTCTTTGCCCATTTTTCCTTTCTGCTACATTTCTTCCAGTTAGTGATAATGCAGCCACAACATCTAGAACTGCTACCATTATTTATGTACCTTGTTGTTTTGCCTCTCGATTCCTCATTTAAATTCTACATGCACTGCTTCAGAATAGAAAAACAAAAGTTGGGTTATTTTCACTTTATGTTCCTGTACTGATTTTCTCCTGTGAGCTCATGAAGTGAAAAGCTTCAATCCCATACTTTGAGCAAAGATCGGGTGAGAGTCATTCTACACATAGTATCCCAGCTTGCACAACACACGGCAAGTTTATCTAACTAGTGAATGGGAAGGAGAGTTATTAATAGGATATTGTAGATGGGATCACAGTGACTTTCTTCAAGATAGAAAAATTATTGTTTTTAAAATTTTAAAAAAAATACTATTTCCCAACGAGACACTTGAAACTTAAACATCGACAGTTAGTTCATATAAAACACTATATGCTGAGGAAAAGAACCTGGAATCCTTACTGGCGATCATGATGGTTTTAGAGTTCCCACCAAGACTGTCTTTCAACAACCAAGTCAAAACAGAATCCCTGTAAGGCACAAAAACTTGCTTCTTCTTCACGAGAGGGTTTGCCGCATCCTGAGATAAGTCGGCTGCACAGAAGAAAAAGAGAAAAAGGAAAAAAAAAAAAAAACCTAGTGATGTTTTTCGCTCTAATTTGGCTTCAGAAAACCTTTAAGGCTATAAACTCGCTCTGTAACACAAACATTAAACATAATTGCTTCATGCTAATACAGTATGGCGAAGAGTAAGAGGCAGCAGGGGACGAGCAAAAACCCACCTAAGGCAGAAATGACATTTCCCAGAGTCACGAGGGATTTGTTAATATTCCCCCCTTCCTTCAGTCTGACCCCAGTGGCACCAGTGGCGTCTGCGCGCTCACTTCCAGCAAGATCGACTAGGTGGATCTTACTCACGGTTTCACACGGCATTTCAGAATCAAATTTTGCCTGCAGCAAAACATAAAAGCAAAATTGAAGGGATGTAAAGAGCACTGATGTTGTTTGTGATACAAATCCTAATTATTTTCCACTCCTCACTGTGATCTCTCAGGGTAGGGTTGTTTTTCGTTTTTTGCATTTTGGGTTTTTTTTAATCTTGTTATTTCATAGGCCTTCTCACTGATTACAGAAACTTCCAGATGAAACTGAATACAACACAAGTCTACCATATGTCATTCTTAAACTTTCTGAAGAACTGTTCCATTACTGCAATCACTCGGTTGTTCCCAACAAAGCCTATTGAGTCTGACTGTGGCAGAACAGGACGCAAGTCATTGAGGGCACTCGCAAAGAAAAAAGAAGTAAACAACTAGTTTTGTTCTCATCTAGAATCTTCAGCATTCCAAGCACAAGGGCTCTCCAAAATGGGATAAATGTAGACAGTTATGTAAAAGATAATTTGGTGATTATTCAATGTTAAAACTTGTTTCACAAATTATAAAAAACTAAAAACCTTAAATAATGTATTCTTTGATTCTAAATTCTACCAAAATTTTACGCTCCCTAAGACTTTTAAACTACATTTAACAGTCTAAACCAAAATGCCAAAAAGAAATTAATATAGTTTGATAGAAATATAAGCCTCTTACAAACTAGGGATGGCACAACCTAATCTACATTAACCAGAAAGGAGAAAATCCAATAAACTACAGCAAATCAAAAAGCAAAGACCTGGGCACCTGCATGTCTCGGTGGGTTAAGCGTTGCCTTTGGCTCAGGTCATGATCCCAGGGGTCTGGGATCAGGCCCCACACAGGGCTCCCTGCTCAGCGGGGAACCTGCTTCTCCCATTCCTCCCTCCCTGCCCCCGCCCCTGTCAAATACATAAATCAATCTTTAAAAAACAAAAACAGAATCTTTTTAAAATCTTTAAAAAACAAAACAAAGATCTAACTAAAGGTAAAGATGTGAAGGGATTTGTTCTTATCGACCTTTGAGAATTTTTTTATTTTCTTTGCTCTGTGATCCCCTCCTTAATTAAACACTATCTTTTTGTATCTGATATGTTCAATGGTTAATATAGGTCAGGGCATCCCCAAACTCCTAACACATGTGGAAGCCCCGAGGACCCTCTGTACACGTTTGCATTCATCTGTTCTACTGGCCTAGGTCTTAAAATAGTTACCCTCAATAATTTCCACACATATTCAAAATGCTCCCCACCTCCTGATCAAAATGAGTTCTTACATCAATACTTAAAAATGTCAGTTGCCCTTTAATATCGTTCTCATAATCCTACTCAACATTGTGGGGTGAGTGCCATGGAGCGATAATGTACCACAATGAGTTACTCACCTTGACCCCCAGCTGGTCTGACTTGGCAATCTATTATCTCCCACAGAGCTCAGAACAATGTAAACTTTGGCTTAATTATGCACAAAGCAAGTTTTTTTAATGTCTAGAGCAGGGTAGAAGCCTGCTAAGTATTTCTTAAGGGTACACATCTGGACATTTCAAACGACTGTGACTGTAACCACAGAGAGACTCTGCACACAGCACATGTTCGACTCTAATTAACAAGGAGATGACAGGCTGTCACCTTTGCCTGCTGCTGCTCCTGGTTCAACAATGATCGGTCCTCAGCTGGTGCTAATCACCTGGTAAAGACCGCGGGGATGGAGCCAGCCGGCCCCGCAGCTGCCCTCACCTGAGTGAACTTGATGGTGAAGATGGCATGAGATCTGCTACTGACGTCGTTCATCCCAGTCGCTGCTGTGGTTCGATTGATATTTCCCGCATCCATTAGTTCTTCGACATCACCGTAATTCTGTACTAAATGTTTAGATAAATCTGGAGAAAAAGGAAAGAAAAAAGTGTGGAAGGGGGCTGAGGAAATCTGCCTAATCTCTAGTAAACAGAGTAAGAAATTTACCTCTCTGACAGAACACATGACTGAACAGAACCGTTGACCTGTTTAGAGATCTCACTTGTTCTACGCTGTGGTAGTTTATAACACGGACCCAAGGGCTGGGACCGTCTAGGATCAAAGCCCAATCTGCCACCCACTAGGTTACGTGTGAGTCAATTAACCTCACTGAGCTCAGTTGCCTCTAATAACGCGTACCTGTATGGTAAGTATTGGCTATTATCATTAACCTCATGAGCACCAGTCAGAGCAAGGTAAATACAAACACTACCTTCATGCCAAACCAGAGAGCATCTTCTTATTTCTTTAAAAACATTTTTTATTCATTTCTGGGGAACATTCATATGGTTCTAAAATCGAAGCCTACAAAATATATACTATGTAAAGGGTCTCGCTGACCCCCATCCTAAGTTAGCTCCACACTTCCCTTCTGTCAGGTAACCCAGTGTTATTAGTTTATCCATACCCTTCTAGAAATAACCCATACATACACATAAAACCATCTTCTTGCCCCTTTCAAACATGGCAGCATACCATAAGCATTGTTTTGCATCCTGCTTGCTTCTATGTCATAATAACTGAAGAATATTCTCTATCAGTTAAGATGATTCCTCACTCATTTATATGGCTGAAGAGCGTACAACTGTATGCAGGTACCATACCCAATTTAAGCAGTCTCCTGTTGAGACCATAGATGGTTGTTTACATTTTGTTTCCAATTACAAGTAACACTACTACAAATAATCTTGTACAAAAGTCTTTTCAAATATGTGTGAATATTTCTGCAGAGTAAATTCTTAAGGGCCAAAGTGCTAGATCCAAGCACATTTGAAATTTTGATGGATATTGCAAAATTGTCATCCACAGAAGGCAATTTACACCCAGCAGTAGCAACATATGAGACTGCCCGTCTCCCAACACTGTCTTATCAGGCTTACTTACCAGGGATAGGTAATAAATGTTATCTTGAAAACTGTTTTGTTTTGTTCTGTTTTTCTCTGAGTAAGAGTGAAGCTGAGCATTATTCTCTCCATTTAAAAACCACCTGCATTTCCATTTCTGTGAACAGTCTATCCACATCCTGTGTTCATTTTTCTGCTTGGCTGTTGACTCCGCTGTTAGTTAGTTATAGGATCTCTTTATAGATTAGGGAAATTAGTCCTCTGTCTGAAACTTCGATTGAAAAGATTTTCCCCAATTTGTAAGTTGTACTTTCACTTTGCTGATGGTGTTTCTGCCGAGTCTTATTATTTTACCACTTCAAATTTAATACTCTTATTTCATGGTTTTCTGAGTTGTTTTGTTTTGGTTTTGGTTTCTGAGTTTTAAGTGAAATTTTTTAAAGGACTTCCCTTCTCCAGATTTCTGGAAAAACAGTTAACCCATAGTTCCTTATACTCATTTTACTATGTCACTTTTGACATTAAAATCTTTGTTCCATTTGCCATTTCTCCTGGTATAGAAATGGAGTATGGTACCAATTTACTCTTTTTTTCCCCCTCCCAGGCAGCTTAACAACCAATATTCCTCCAATGTTTGAATATCAGATTTATTAGAAACTACATCCCCCTAAGTCTCTATATCAGATTCTGGATGTTTTCCCCTGTTTGATTATTCTGTCTTTTCATAAACCAGCTTTATAATATGTTTTAGCATCTGATAAGACAATTAAAGGGAAGCATGAAGGCACAGTTTGCCTAAAAGCTATTAACAATAATAGCTATTCCACGCTCCACAAAACAAATGCCTAGTTACACAACTTACTTTGGGCATAAAATGCAAAATTTCAATTGGAAATTTAATAAAATGCCGATGGAGTCCTGTCAGTACAGTTGGTATCACTAGGTGAAAAAGACAACCTAACAAGGAACACCTTTTTAAGCCCAGGACCAGTTCTTAGCCCTGTCTCCAACGAGACACAAATGAAGGACAAGAACCAGAAGAAACCACCTTTCTGGGTGTGATTCCTATGGTCAGCCACAACTCAGCCACCTCTGCAAGTCAGCTGAGTAGCTGCATTTATCAATACAGCCTTAAACATAGCTTATATGTGTGAATACTTAGCAAGGACCAGCCCTTGGCCCAGCATTTCTTATAACACAGCCAGTGTTATCACAAAACAGATGCTGAGGACCACAGCACAGGAAACTCTGTTAGTGCTCTTCCATTAAGGTAAGAAGTCTTAGAATCTTGTTATGTTCCTAAGTTACCTTTAAGGTCACTAAAAACATAGCACTGAGACACAAGGCCACGTGAAGAGACAGCTTTTAGGGCTGCTTATGCTGCCTGAGAACACTGGAAAACAAATTTCCAGAGAGTTCTTCTCCTGAGAGCCAGAGGAAATCTACTGGCAAGTCCACGAAATCAGTGACTGGCCAGTGAAGTATAAATTCACACTAATGACACTAATGACAGCTGTAGTGACAGCATGTCAGTTTTACTAGAATAAAATGACAAAGATAAAGAAACTTTTCACATCTCACCATTATCTTGTGTTTTTCCCCTGAAACTATTGTTTTTACACAAATTCTCAAGAAGAACAAAGCTGTGTTCACTCTTACCCTCAACATACGGTCCTTCTTTTGGATGCTCTCGGACTCTTAGATTGAAGGTTTTGGATGACTTCCGCCTAAGTAGATCTCTCACACGTTCATTATAAATTTCCAAGTAACTAAAAATTTTAAATAGGACTGAACTCAGTAAAATGATTTCAGACACTAATATAACAACAAAACAATAAGAGCAGCAACATATATTCATGGGTGTGGCTATTTATCAGGTACTAGGCTTAGTACAGTAAGTGGCTTTTTTCATTTAATCCATATGACAGCCCAGAGGCAAGTACTACTATTATCCCATTTTACAGATGAGGTTATAGAGGTTCAGAGTTTTTTTTAAACAACTTGTCCAAGGCCACACAGCCACTGAGAGGTCAGGCAGCCATAAGGACCCCCAATTGCTATGTCTGTCATCAAAACCAAAGAGAAGACTGGCTCCCCACCAAGTTTTAATTTCAAGGAGAAAAAAAAACAAAACACCTCAACCATCCAGATTTATTTAAAGATTAGCTGTACAGTGATCGTACAAACACAAAGAATAAAACAAACTTTATTCAGATAACAGAAGAAGGCAAGTGAACGGGGTACACACTTAAAAGTCAAAAACTCATTCTATTTGCAATAAACATCCTATGTCAGAGTTTCTGACCAAGCAGGATTACTTCTGCTAGCCTCCCCAAATCCTAATCCAAACTGCACCCAAGAAAGTCACTGAAAACAGACATATTTTAAGCTTTGCTTCTAGCTGTGATAGTATAGGAGGGGAAAATGCTTCCTGCCTTCAGGAATCCAAAGGCTTTATCCTTTATCTACTCCTCGTGCCTGGGAAGAAACTCCAACCAAGCTCACACACACAGCTACTCAGCCCACAGGCCCTACCTGACTTCCGTTCGAAAAGACGCTTCATCCCATCTGGTGGTTTCATTTATCTGACTGAAGAGCCCTTCACAGATCCGAGGTATTAAGCCAGAATCACCCTGCAGTGGGAAGGAAGAATGCCACAGCTGTCACTTGAAATAAAAGCAACTGATGGCTGAATCTGCAATTTGCCAGAGTGGGTTTAGACTCAAGGGACCTGCACGTCAACCCCAGGCCTACCACCGCAGGGCCCCAAATACACCATTTACCCCCTCAGGACTGCTTCCTAGTCTCTGAAATGAGAGGACAGAGCTTTCTAACTTGTACATGCTAGGTCTAGAGTAATATACAGTTATCAGCTCTCAATCAGTTAAATCCTGACTTGAAAACATAGATCTATTCCTTAAAACTTTCCAACAAGGTGGTCTACAGCTATAGAATAAATGTGGAAAATCTGATCGGGTCAAATGGCCAAAGGTGAAATATACATTGAGCAGAAAAGAAAAACACCAATGAGACCTTGGTAAGCACTCAAAGTTGCTGGTAATCTTCTTAACCCTTAGGTGACAGAACCAAATTAAAACATGTATCCTATCCCTCTCATAATGCACTGATCCCAACTCCGGGCTTCCAAGACAGATTTTAATACGTCATATGACTTCTGTGACGTGGGCATCTTCAGGAGTATTCGTGGGTCAGCTGGCACTGACAAGCTGATGAACCCAGAACGATGTTAAAGATGAGGCCAAGTGTTCTTGCTAGGAAACCAAAACTTCAGAGCTTCATGTTTCCTTCCGAAGACCCTCCCTACCTTCACCCAACATGCTACCCTCCCCCAAACAAAAAACACCATCACAGCATTAAGAGAACTTTTTTCCCTTACACCAGTAAGTTGGTACCAATTCTTACCATGGAAAATAGGGTGTTTTGTCATTTTTTTTTTATGTTGTTGTGCCTTTAAAAAAAACAAAATAAAAAAGGAAAACCCAAACAGTGCTCAACTAACTATAAGGTCAGAGAAAAACAGGTGTGATTTGGGAGTGCTTTAAGAATGTTTAACTTAATGTAAAAGAGCTACTAGCAGATCAACATGCAAATTTCATTTTTAGAGAAGGCTTTTTTTTTTTTTTTTTTTTTTGCAAAGCCACAGTGGGAAACTAGGAAGGGAAAAGTAATGATAAAAAGAAATATGAAACTCCTGAAACTAACGGCTTGCTCTCCCATGTATTCTTCCATGCTGTTCAGCACTGAGGAGTCACTGCACAGCATTTATCTAGTTCTCCTGTGAAGGAAAAGCCTGAATTTAAAAGCCAGCTCATAGGCACTCAAATGTTTCCATCTGGAAAGACCCACCCTCCTTTAATGCACTACTACTATTCTGGGGTGCCTGGGTGGCTCAGTTGGTTAAGCATCTGCCTTTGGCTCAGGACATGATCCCGGGGTCCCAGGATCGAGCCCCACATCTGGTTTCCCTGCTCAGAGAGGAGTCTGCTTCTCTTCCTCCCTCTGCCCCTCACCCTGCTCGTTCTCTCTCAAATAGATAAAAATAACATCTTTTTTTAAAAATGCACTACCACAACTTCTGTAAACCACCAAACCTCTGGCATTTAAGACCCACTGTGCCTGCCAGCAGGAAGCCCTTTGATTCCCGGCTGGAACCTCCACAGCTAGAAGAGGTCATAGGTCTGACAGGCAATGAGGAGAGCTTTCATTATGATATAAATAAAACACACCAGCACTATCTAGATCTGGAGAAAACACGGAACGAGATAAAGTACCTTCAATAATGTCTAGTTTTTACTCCTCCGTATTTTGGGGCAAATATAACTTTAATGTCTGTTAAGTTTATATAGCATATCTACTAAACCCCACATACTCCACAACTATATAGACTCTATGTAAACAGCGTAATTCTCTTTTTATGTATATGCTGAGGTTATGTAGTGCCTTTCCACCAGAGATATTTTTTTTTAACATTTCTCTTGAGGAAAATATGTTTTGAATAATTTTAAAAAGAACGGAGTTCAGTAATTTTATTCAAACTGTTGTGTTGGCAGAAAAAAAGAATAAATTACTTATAGGCCCAGCATACTTTTTTGATAAGATTATAAAGCCTTTAAAAACAGAAAACGAACTGAGACTTGCATCCATTATTCATGCTTATAAGCTTAAAACTATTTCTAATTTAAAATCTCTCAAAGGAAATTTAGTCCAACTTATTACTGAGTTTTATCTTATTGCTAAAGAATGATCAGAACATGAAAAGCAAGTTAGTACAGACCAAGTAGATAAAAGAGATAATTCTATCAGTCCAAAGAGAGATAATGAGAAATTTTCTTCCCACAGTGTAAAACAACGTACAGAATTTCCCATCATAGTGTATGACTTTCCCGATCCAGTTTGCCCATATGCAAAGACACAAGCATTATAACCTTCAAATGCAGACTTCACGACATCTGTGCCGAGGGTTTTGAAAATCTGAAAGCAGAAAAAACAGATACACACACACACACACAAAAGACACAATTACCATGGATTTTTAATAAAAAGCCCCTTCAATGTTGACAATATTCTTGAACGCTACTTTCGTCTTATAAGGATTACGCCACATAAATAAATCATCACACAACTATTAACAGAATATGTATATACCCCAGTTTTTAATCAAAAGGAAACTTTTTAAGGAAGCAAAAAGCAACCCCATCCTTTTTCCTACTGAACAAAAAATTCCTGAAATAAAAAAAGTGTAAACAAGGCCAAGTAACAATCATGTCTAAGAAGCAAAGATGATTTTTAAAGCATGATGATTTACCATTTCAGAATTAAATAAACTTATGGAGTTTATTCTATCAGAGCTTCCAGAAACTAAATACTCAAAACCTGAAAATCATAGCTGCCAGAAGTTACTGCTCAAACCATGCCAAATCAAGGCCATCATTTAAGGGCCCAGCTATCCATCAGAATCAGTCTCAGAAGGTTGTCTGAGAGCTGAGGGGTGAGCAGGTGTGAATGAGGCTGGGATGGTCGGGCTCCCCTGTGTCAGAGGCCAGATGCTCCTTCCTATTTGAAGGTTTGCCCAGGTTGGAGAGGGCAGGGAGATGAGATGCGTGGGGCCCTGGGGTTGCACCTACAATGGTCTGAGTCCATGGCTGTCACACCACGTAACTGAAGGGGGATACTCTGGGGAATGAGAGAGTGTGAAGGACAAATACTTCACCCAGACAGCTGATGTAAATGAGGCCAGTGAGATGTGTGGCCATCCTAGGTACACAGAGTTGGGAAGGGAACCAAACAGAACTTTTTCCAAACCCCACGAGCCTTCAAGCTGCCTCCTATCTTCTCGGACCAATAGGCACACTAAGGCCACATAAAACACCTCCCTGCTTCAAAAATGAGGCGCGTCAGCAACTGAAGAAACATCATGAGGCAGCATGATTAGTTTCTTGTCAGAGCCAGGAACAGGTGAAGCACTATGTTGTGGGGTCACCACAGTCCAGCTGGGAGCCTCATCAACCCCTCAGGAGTGTTCAGTCTCTTTGAGTGATGCTGGATTAGATAAACTTGAAACCCAGGATCTCTCCTGCAGGAGCTAAGCCCTCCAGCCACCCCCTAGATAGCGCCAATAAACACCAGTCGTCTGGATCTCAGCTCCACGTAAACCATCCCTGTTAATAATACAGCCTGGCATCCAAGGACAAAATAATAGCACAGCCAACCAGACTTTGGCTTTCTTCAGGCACCACCTTGCCGCCATCTTGCTTGGACTTTGTTTTCTCAGTTTCTTGGTCAAAGATTTACAAACTATCCTTTCAATGAAGTCATTTCCAAAATGACCAGTCTCATTCATGCTGTTCATTTGTATCCATTTCAGCTTTAAGAGAGGCTGTTTTCTAGTCCTACTCTCAAATTCTGCCTGACTTACTCAACTCTCAACAATGACAGCAGATCACACCGTGTTCACATACTAGTCCTCATAAAATGCTACTAGATGGGTGGCATCACTTAGGTCCCACTTCAGGGGGAAAAGTCAGATGAGTGAGCATATACAGTGAGTGGCAGAGTTGGGATTTACACCTGGGCACTTTTGACCCCCAAAACTGTGCTTCTAAAGACTTTATCACTATGTGGCCTCTTCTCACATCCTTGACATCAGCCACAAAGCCCCAGCCCTCCCTGAAAGGACCTCCTCCCATAAACTGTGAAGAAGTAGCCCAGAATCCCAGGGAGACTTACAGGACCAGACCACCCATCCAAGGTTAGTTTTCAGCACTGCATATGAAATATGAGGAGAAACTCTAAATTTTTCATCAATTCTGATTATACAAACGGTAAAAGTTATCTATCATTTTTACCATGTCACAGGGTGCCACTGGATAGGAAGAGCAGCCTTACATAAACTTCCCAAAGAATAAGAGAAGGATCTTCTATAATACCTTTGCCTGAGGCTAAAGCAAAGTCATAGAAAATATATTTAAATCAAACCCAAAACTTTTCAAAGTAAAACACTTTCCCGGGGTTAAAATCCCACCCACCATTTTAGTATAACCTATTTTCCAGAAAACTGATTCAGCTTGAGTTCTCTGAGAGACTTAGGGGCCCAGAGTGTGTGGAAGTAGGGGGTGGGGGGACATGGTAGACATTACTGCAAAACAGGCCTAGAATATGCAGTCTGGAGATGCTGAGACCCAGGCCAGGCTCAGTCTCAGCTTCAAGTAACCCACCCAAAGTTGCCTCAGGACCCAGAGAAGCAGCAGGACACTGCCCACATCTTCAGGGTTCTTGGCAAGGAAAACAGGCTACCCCACTGCGGCTCCCAGGAAGGACTTGTTTAGCATCCCCAGTCAAAGCAAGGTGGGGAGGGAAGGGCTGCTTTGTGAGACCTACAACCTGCCTTCCCCCACTGGCATCAGAAACCCTGCTAAGATCCTCACCTGGCCAGGTGACCCAAAATTCCCCTTGCTACTTGCCTCAGCACAGATTTTCAAGCTGATTTCCAGGTCATTCAAGGCATCACAGGGCCTCACTTGAGGGAAACTGCCCACAAGAGGGCACTGTTAAAACAAAAGACTCACCCATGCAGCTTGTCAACAAGGAGATTGTAGGTTTCAAGTTACTCCAGGGTTGAATCAAGGAACGGGCTGTGTGAGATCAAAGCCTCCCTTTGGAGTTTTGAAGAACCATGAGGAAAATTAGACCTTATTTAATGGTCTTTAATTTATGTGAGTATAGACTTAAATCACGCAGTGATTTTTTTTCTACATCTAAAATTAATTTGTAAGAAATATTGCTGGTCATCTTATTTGGTATTCATTTAATGGTAAAGGAAACTTGAGTTGAACTATAGTAACAGGCATGATACATTTTCTCAACATGCCTTGATACTCAGATGAGAAGAAGACAACCGACCATCATGCTAAGCTTGCATCTTCCCCTATCAATAGCTGGGATACGACCTGACAGCTGAAATCCTGTGCCAGATGAGGCAGCATAAAAACTTTAATCAATAGTCAAAACTGAAGCTCTTTTTAACATTAGGGGTGAGGGAAGATGACCCATCTGTCTAATAGAGTGTTTAAAAAAAAAAAAAA
Organism: Mustela nivalis; assembly: GCF_964662115.1. Lineage (NCBI taxonomy): Eukaryota > Metazoa > Chordata > Mammalia > Carnivora > Mustelidae > Mustela > Mustela nivalis. The sequence continues at coordinate 103,816,760 of NC_139027.1, read as the reverse complement.
AAAAAGGTATTTTTCTGTATCTATGCTGATTTTATTAACATGTGATCCTGCTAGAAAGTAGTATTTACTAACACATCTCCTACTTTTTTAGTTTTGTAATTTAATGGAACAACGTCAGGTTATTCATCTATAACCATATAAATAAAGTCGAAAAACCCAAAACACCTGAGAAGAGACGCTACTACACATCCACCTGAAGCATGGAAATTATCCTTATCAGTTAGAAGGTTTTCACAAACAAAAACTATTTTTAAACCCAGAGCATTTATTTTTAATTTCCAAAAAAGCTAAACTTGCTCCTGCTTCCCTGATCTTGACTCTTGTAGAACCAGGAAATGTCATCTGTTCCGGTAAATTAACCACCATCTGTAAACGAGTTCTGTCAGTCAGCAAATGCTTACTGAGCATCTCCAGTGTGCCAGGCCTTGCTGTCACACACCGCCCTTTTTGCTCCCACTGTGGACTTTCCCTCCACACAGCCCTCCATTCCCAAAAGGCCTCCAACTCAAGTTAATTAACAAGGAAAATCCAGCCACTCATTGGGTAAATTAGAAGTGGAAACTTCACAGCTCTTCATCCGTCCTCTGTGGAAGACAGCCTGAAGAATGAACTGGCTTTTCCCTTAACAAAATCCCTCACACCAGCCACTTCATTCCTATTCCACTATTAATGCCAAAATCTGGATTCCAGTACCTGTAACATTCTATTCCTTACCACTCTCTTAGCTACCAATGCTGATTAATCAGCTACTTCAACAACAAAGTCTTCTGCACCGCTGTTAAAAAAGAAAACCACAAGCCCAAAATGGAGTTACTTCTTATTATTGTGTGACTAGGCCACGTCACAAAACCGGGGTTCAACACCTGACCTAATTGCAATTTCAACCTCCCCCGGATATGTAGTCTTAACTGGTCAGCACCAATGCAGTCAGAATTTTCTGGTCAGCACCAATGCAGTAATTTGTCACATGGGCCCTCTCGATCCCCCAAAAGAAGATGAGGTGATCCACCTACTAACATCCTCTACTCTTCCCCGGGGGGGAAGATGATCTTGCCAAAAACAATCCTTTCTTCTCCTTTGTTACTTTTCTGGCCCTGTTTCTGCCTATAAAATCCTTCCATTTGGTACAGCTCTTTGAAGCTCCTTCCTCCTTGCTGGATGGGATGCTGTAGGATTCATGAATCAATGAATAAAAGCCAATTAGATCTTTAAATTTACTTGACTGAATTTTGGTTTTTAATACTACTCACTTATCCATTTATTCATCAACAGGGCTGTCCTACCTATCATTTAGAACAAACCAACCCTTTACTCTTATGTCCTAAAGACCTTCCAGTGGCATCTCCACTGACCTACACCTCAGCCCCAGGACCCCAACTCTGCTACTATTAAGTCGATTAGATCTATGAGCTTGAGCGAGTTATTTAAGCTCACTGAGTCTCTTTGACAAAGAAAAACAGAGTGCTAAAGTTAAATCTGGTCTTGTGAGAATCAAGGGAGACAGGGTATGTGAGTACCGAGCACAGCTGTAAACTCCAAAGCAAACTCAGGCAACATTAATGGCTGGTCCCTCTTTCATACCAGGCAACTCTCTTTCTTTGTGGCTCTCATTCTTATTGCTGTCATCCTTTCTATTTTGCCCTGACACTGAATCCACATGTTCTGGATACAGTCACTCCACCATCTCCTTTGAACAATTCCTCTAAGTTGTCTACATCTTAACACCAACATTTACATTGCTTCAGTAAAGCCAATCACTTCCACAAACTATTTCCTAGCCAACTGTACTTGTCTGATGTCAAGGTGTGTGCAAATGACCTGGGAACCTGCTAAAAATTCAGTGGGTCTGAAATTTTTTCAGTCAAGATTTTGCATTTTTAACACCTACCAGGCAATGCGGTGTTTCTCATACATGGACACATCAAGTTGCAAGCAACTAGACAAGAATACCACTTTAAGGTGCCACCCCATGGATTATAACCCAGAGCAGGCAAAACAGGAATTCTTATCCTAGTAATAAGACATCAGGCCTGAAACAATATATTTAAAGAAGCTGTGAACAAGCCAGGAAGAAGCCCATAATCCTCCTCTCTCACTGGTGCTTCCCCATAACTCTGCTCTGCTCAAACCCCCGCTGGTCCCAGGGACATGCCCTTGCCCTGCTCACATGCAATGGTTTCCCACAAGGATCTTTGGGTCTGTTCCTCTATGCCCATATCACATCCACATTTTAGAAAATAAAAGCCTATAGCACAGGTTTCTTCCACAAACTTCATCTATAGTCTAGATTCTAGAAAATGTCTGGGGGCTGGGGGCAGAGATCCTTCTAGGATCCTTCTTTCTAGAATCCTATAATGATCCTACAGTGATCCACTCACAGCAAATGGGACTTGGGTTTGAACTCCAACTCCTAAAACTCTGCCTCGTGGCAAGACTCAGACCTGAGTGGCTTGTCTGCCAGACTTAGCAATATACAAATGGTGCCTCCAAATTGCTTTATTTGCCAAGCTCCTTCAAAACCATAGTCATGTCCAAGTTGGGGGGGGGGGAGGTTATGATCATCATGCTCAGAAGTGAAAAACAAAATCAACTTTGTGTGGACTGAATTCTTCTCAGGCTTAATTAAGATAAAAATGGTGCAATGTAACAAACAAAGCCAAGTTAGCAGAGGCAAATTTTATATAAATTATATTCCCCAAAAATGAGCAAGATGTTTTAAAGAGTTCTTCTCAAAATGAAATCAAAATAAAGATTATGAAAATATCATACCATCTCCTGTGAGACATAATTTGGACTTTTCGGATCAGCAGAATAAAAAGAGAAGTCATAGGTGAAGGTCTTGGTCCGTTCTCTTCCTGAGTCCCCAGTCCCTCCTTCTGGTATCTACAGGGAAAGGATTATGATAATAATGTAAAAGCACTCACAGCTAAATGATCTATCCAATTCGAGAAAAGAAAAGTTCATTAGAACTATACAATGATCATCATTTTTCATATTTACACTCTAAAAAGCATTTACTTCCTCCTGACCATGCCCTGCGTAGGTAGGTAGGTAGGTCGGTCGACTGATTGATCCTGAACTCCTTCCAGCAATCCAGGCTCTCTGGGCTATGACAGAAGGCTACTTTTCTGGAGTTTTTATCATGATTCTCTCATACAAACCCAACACTCCAACCAGACTCATATTTTTCCCCTAGCTTCAATACTTTTTACTGTTCCCTCCACTTGAAACCACCAGAGTTGGGGTCTGCAGGACTCCAGGGGGTGCTAAACACATGGACTGTGATGTGACTAGAGTCCCTCAAAGTTATACAGTTTGGGGGTGCCTGGGTGGTTCAATGGATCAAGCCTCTGCCTTCAGCTCAGGTCATGATCTCAGGGTCCTGGGATCGAGCCCTACATTGGGCTCTCTGCTCAACAGGGAGCCTGCTTCCCCCTCTCTCTAACTGCTGCTCTGCCTACTTGTGATCTCTCTCTCTCTGTCAAACAAATAAATAAAATCTTAAAAAAAAAAAAAAAAAGTTATGCAGTTTGGCAGCCCCACTGAAAACTCCAGGTCAGATGCCTCTCTTCCATGAAGCTACCCCTTGGGCACTATATCCAGAAGTAACTGCTGCCACTTCTAACAGACTAGATTCTCCTAGGACCTATTCTATAATGAGTTTATTGCACATGTCCGTGTAGCTTGTATAACTTGCTATATACCAAAAACCATGTTTAAAAATCACCACAAGCCACTAAAGTTTCACAAAGTTCCCTGGACACACACAGAAAAAATTTAATGAGCACCATATTTTCCAACATAATTCAGATCCTATAAATAAATAATTCCTATGGTTCTTATTGTTAAAATGTTAAAAATTTGGACATCAGTTTTCGTTGTATCAGATGAGGAAATGTTTGTAAAACTTTGTCAAAAGGGAACAGAATAATCAAGGAAAACAGATTCAATAACACATCAAGAAGAGATGCATCCAGAGCCAAGGGTCTCTTTGTTCTATTTCGGTAAATATAATCTTTTAATGATTAAGCTTTCAGCAAAGCACTGTGAGCGCACAGATACATGAAGCAAAGCAAAGCAAATGTAAGTAACAGGAGGCAAAAGCCAAGTGATGACTGGCGGAAATGGGGGAAGATATGGTAGGTCAAAGGAGGGAAAGCCAAGTAGGGCCAGACAGAGCTAGAAGGTAGGAGGATTGTGGTCAGAGAAGACAGACGGGTTCACTAGAGAATGCCTCAGGCAAAGGGACATCAGGGCTTCAAAGGAAGCCTATCAAATTATCCAGAGCACAGCCCAGTTGGAAGACAGGAGCGTTCCCCAGCTTCTACCACTGGAGATCAAGTGGCACTACTAGGAGACTGGATTTCAAAGCATCCAGTCCCTTGAGCCACAAATTAACAGAAATCCAATTAGAGATTGATCTGCACTTGGCCATGGAGCAGCAGGCCTCAGAAACCCAAACCTGTAAGTTAGTGACAAACATAGGAGGACAAAGGGGTTGAGTCCATAAAGCACATGATTTATTATTATTAATTTTACACTCTTATCCGTCCCCCCAAATAAAAACGATTCATGGTCCTTAAAAAAATTCACTGACCAAAGGGGGAAAATATAGGATATTTAACATGCAAAAGGAAGAACATGCCATCCTAGAAAATTCTGGTTTTTTTCAAGTATCTTTTTCAGGAAAAAAAAAAAAAAAATCCATTTTTTAAAAATCTTTCATCCCCTGAGTTTTGAATAATAATACAAGCTCCTCTTGCAAAGTTTACAAAATATGATTATTTTCATTAAGAATGGAAACCAATCTAGGGCCAACACTTAATGATTCACAGAATTCAGCCAATCGCCAAGCTAAGGATCTACCACAGGATACAGGATAACAATGCTGAGTCTGGGTTAAACCCGTGAGCTCACACACCAGGACTGAGGTCAGATGAAACCAGGGATAGAAGAGGAGACAGAGCATCACCCTTTTGCTTTGCGGATGATCCCTAGCCAAGTGCAAGCTGATGCGGTAGTTGAACTGAGAAGGAGGGGAAAGGAAATGGCAGATGTGTCTCATTTACCAACAGATCATTCTGACAATAAAACAAACTGGAGGCGCTCGGGGCAAGGCCAGGTTGCTACTTGCCTTTAAGTTTGTGATTGTTGTTTTGCTTTTCTCCATTTGAATAATGAATTTGGCTTCCAAGTCCTTTTCCCTGCAACACAAATAATTCAGTACTAGTTAGGAGAGAAAAGATTGTTTGGAAAACATTTGTTTTATTTACTTTTTACATATGGGGGTTTGTTTTTAAATGGCATATGAAGCACAATCTGTGGTCCCACTCCTCCCAAATCCTTACTAATATAAACACAAAGACACACAAAACAGATGCCACCATCAAAAAACTTAAGACTGACAAATAGTGTGTTCTCAAAACCTGGAAGAATTTCTAACTGTGAGCCAAAAGGAGTGTAAATTAAATGACAGAAACTGTGGAAGCCTGTGTGACTCATGAAAGAAGCCATGCTTTTTTTTTTTTTTTTTCCGTTACCTGGTTACAAAAAGACTGACACCTCCCCTTCACCCAGGGTGAGAACCAAGAAGAAAAACTGGTGTGAATGGTCACAAACAGGTACTGCTTCTAGAAGCAGCCAGGGCACTGCCCCTTCCCCTCATCTTCTTTCCATAAGCATTCAGAAACTTTCCAGTTCCTGGAAAACTGCAGAACTGCAAATCCACAGAACTCCTAAGAAGTACAGTTCACGAGAATAAATGACACGTATCCACACAGTGGAGTGGTCGGTCTGTCACTGACACAGGACTGAGGACAGTTTCCGTATACTGCTAGGGGGTGGTAGTCAGGATATACTATTGTTAAGGGGGGAACGCAAAATGGAGAAAAGTCTACAGAGAATGCTACCACTTCTACTTAAAAACAAAACAACAGCCTACATATTTTTCAAAAGGCCAACTACGGAAAAAGAAGAAAGCGGAGTAGAGGAGACAGAGACAGACACTATAGATTTCTACAAAGAATCTTGATCTATAGATCATCTCTAGAATGACCACAATAATTTACACAAAAAATAAAACAAGATTGTTATTTAAAGTGACCTGAAACACATCAGTGTTTAAAAAAAAAGAAAGAAAGAAAGCAAAGCCAAGCCTGAAGTGCAGGTCGTAAGTCTAGTGTTAAAAAATAAAATAAGAGAAAAATAAAAATTAAAATAAAAGGACCTAAGACACAAAAATAAGCTGAGGCAAGTGAACCTAACTGGGCTCTGGCACCACATGGTGCGAGACAATGTCAGTTTTGACTAGATGCTGAACTCTGACTGTGGAATGCAGTGGGATAGAGCCCAAGGAGGAAAAAAACTGTAAAGAAGTCTTAAAGCACTTTCACTAATCAGATTTTTGCCAGTAAAGTAAGCACTGTCATTCAGAAATTTCTGTTTGTGTACTATGGGACAACCTCAGTAATTATGGTGGTGGCCTTGAGAACCAAGGGGTTTGGATGAACAGAGATAAAACACAAGATGGATGAAGTTAAGTTAAAAACTCTGTAGTCCTGAATCTGAAAGGAACTAGCATAAACTTTATCTGAAATTGAAAAAGGAAAAGAAAGTACTCCCTAGCTTTGTCCTCTGAAAAGGCCTAGAATCTTATGCCCAAATTATAGTCTCTAAATTCCCATTTAGAGTCAGGGCTACCTGGAGGACGACTCAAAACAAATATTTGAACTATCTCATCACACAAGAAAGGAGGAAGCCACCATACCAAAAGTTTGTCCAAACTGTCCTTAGGCAACTTCTCACACTGCTCCTGGTGATCCCTGCCTTCCTGGTATCTGAGACCCTATGTGATCCCTTGCCCTGAGGGAGTGGGCTAGATCTAGCAACTCACTTCCAATGACTACAACACTAAGGCCCCCAAAGTGATAGTCTGATGCTTCCGAGTTGGGATTACAGGAAGATTCAGATTTCTGATTTGCTGGCACTCCTGCGTGTGTGTCTCTCAGGGTCCTGGCAATGGGGACAGCCAGGTACCACACTGCAAGACTTCAGCAGAGACTCACCTGGAGACAAAGAGCAGAGAGCCAGCAGCCACCCGGGTGAGCCTAGGAGTGCCCCTCCCCCAGCCAGGCTGGAAGTCCCAGGACTGCACCCTTGATAGACCCTGAGTGGGTGAGAAGACCCAATAAACCCCACCCCAACCCTGACTCACAGAAACAGTGAGGTAATAGATGTTGTTATAAGCCCCTAAATTGGCAGTTTAGGGGTTATAAGGCCCTTGGTTGTATTACACAGTTAAGAAATATCAATACAAGAGCTACATCAAAAGGACTCAGGAGCTGACCTGAACTAAGTTCCCACCAGCCACATCTGAGCAGCAGAAAGAATTTGAAATATGTACCAACCTGAATCATTTGAAATATGCATCAACTTATGAACTCATAATGAAAAAAGTAAAAACTGAATGGTGCCCTTTGGAAAATCAAAAAAGTCACCCCATTATTTTAAATGAATAGGGGCACCCAGGTGGCTCAGTCAGTTAAGCATCGACTCTTTTTTTTTTAAAGATTTTATTTGTTTATTTGATACAGACAGAGATTACAAGTAGACAGAGAAGCAGGCAGAGAGAGAGGGGGAAGCAGGCTCCCCGCTGAGCAGAGAGCCCAATACAGGGCTCGATCCCAGGACCCTGAGATCATGACCTGAGCCGAAGGCAAAGGCTTAACCCACTGAGCCACCCAGGCGCCCCACGCATCCAACTCTTGATTTTGCTTGAGGTGATGACCTCAGTGTCCCAGGATGGAGCTCTGCTGAGCGTGGAGGCTGCTTGAGATTCTCCCTCTCCCTCTGCCCCTCCCCCACAATTGGTCCAAGCACACTGTCTCTAAAAGAAATAAAAATCTTTTTTTTTTTCTTTTTTTTAAGATTCTATTTCTTTTGGGCACCTGGGTGGCTCAGTGGGGTAAAACCTCTGCCTTCGGCTCAGGTCATGATCTCGGGGTCCTGGGATGGAGCCCCGCATCGGGCTCTCTGCTCAGCGGGGAGACTGCTTCCTCCCTCTCTCTCTGCCTGCCTCTCTGCCTACTGTGATCTCTCTCTGTGTCAAATAAATAAATAAAATCTTTTTTAAAAAGATTTTATTTATTTGAGAGAGATCACAAGTAGGCAGAGAAGGAGGTGGGGGGGGCAGGGGAGCAAGCTCCCCGCTGAGCAGAGAGCCGGATGCGGGGCTCCATCCCAGGACCCCGAGATCATGACCTGAGCTGAAGGCAGAGGCTCTACCCCACTGAGCCACCCAGGAGCCCAAAAGAAATAAAATCTTAAAAACAAAACAAAACAAAACAAAAAGCTAGTAAATAAAAGGGGAGACTCAAGCATTTCCTAAACAGTCAAGTGTTTTTAAGTTTAACCAAATAGTTGTTTGGGAAAGCTCCTCTTTTTAGAATATTCTACCTAATAAATGAAGAAGAAGCAAAAGAATTAGAATGTCAGCACTTTGCAACTCTGATGAATTCATGGCTCCAGGGAATGCCCATCAACGGCTGCTAACTCCACCAGGAGACAACCAGACATGCTGTCCAGTGAAACTGAAACACGAACACCTCTGCTGCAGAAATCTTGTCCCTGGCCCAAGGAAAAGGCCAGACTCTGACCTAGAGCTGACGGACAGTGAATGCCAGGAAACACAGGGAGCAGGGGGAACACATCAGACAATGCCAGGGACATAGTCTGCAAAATCCAGCTTCTGGGAAGGGCAGCAGGTAAGTGACCCAGCCTTCAATAACAAGACTAATAAACTGCAAGGAGTATAAAGAGGGAAGTGGAACTTATAGATTGAAAAAAGGCCACATGAACATGTGTCCCCAAGGCAGTCCAAGTGAGAACTTGGACCTGCCCAAGATCTATCAGCCTATCAGCCAAGGACACCTGGGTGGCTCAGTCGGTTAAGCATCTGCCTTCAGCTCGGGTCATGATCCTGGGTTCCTGGGATCCAGTCCCATATCAAGCTCCTTGCTCGGCAGGGAACCTGCTTTTCCCTCTGCCTGCTGCTCCCCCTGTTTGTGTTCTCGCTCTCTGACAGATAAATAAATAAAATCCTAAAAAAAAAGACCTATCAGCCAATGGGATTTCAGTGCAAACAGAAAAAAAGCCACTTTTAGAAATTACAAGATACCTAGAGAAATCTTAACACTGACTAAATACAAATTGGTATTAAAGATCTATTACTGCCATTTTTGGTATGATAATGGTTTCATGATGATTTTTTTTTAAAGTCTTAACTTTTTAGAGACACACATTGAAATATTTATAAATGCAATAATATGAGGTCTGAGATTTCCTTAAAATAATCCCAAGGTGGGGGAACCAGGTGTCCTGGCAACCCCAGGATAAAGAGGCAGAATAAATACCAGCCAGAACAATGAAGCCCAAACAGTATGTTGCAAACACCATTAAAGAACTACAATGGATTACTATACCCTGATTTAACTTTTCCAAGCCAGTATGAAGAAATATAGGTCATGAACAGACCAGTAACTTAAAAGACACATAAATGAACTCCCCCCACCAACCATGTGCTCAGTGCCCAGATCTTGGGCAGGTCCATTTTGGACCCAAAAATGAGAACTTCCCTGGGGACACATGTTCATGTGGCTGTAAAATAAATACTTCACAAAATTACCCCTTTCTTTAGCGTGCAACTACCAAAAGCAGGTCCTGCCCACAGTGAGAGGACTACACAGTTTTATTAACACAACAAGCTGCCACATCTCAATCCCTCCCATTCCCATGTGGGTCATTTCTCTGTCCTTAACCTGTCTAGATCTTTTGCTTTAAAACGCCTGTTAGCAACAAATACCTGCTGGGAGCACACAATCAACCGGGGGTGGAAGATCAGAAGGGACTCCAACAGGTGCTCACACGACTTGTCAATTCTGACTTATAAGACATGAAGGAAATGCGACCTACACTGTCCACGGCTCTTGCAGGAAGTCAGAGACAAAGTAATTCCAAGACTCACAGCCTTATACCTTATAAAGGTCCCTCTGTATGATCATTTATTCTTCCCTATGGGTAGCCATGGCAGTATCTCCCTTGGAGCTTGAAATGAACATCCACTCTATAAAAATACTAGCGAAGAAATCAACTGAAAGACCATTATGTCCTATGAGCATCTATGAGCCACTTCTGAAACCTGAGATGCTGGGTGGGTTTCAAAGGGTTCACAACCTTGAAATCATCTGCACTGTGATGTGGCGACAGGAGGGGGAAGGTGGCAGGTTCACTGTTCTTGGGGTCTATAGCTTTCTTTACTTTCTCAAAGAGCTCTGGACCCCCAAAAGACAGGTGCTCCAGCTCAGACCCCTGTGACTCAAAATGCAGCCCAGGAACCAACAGCATTGGTAGCCCCAAGGCTCATTAGAAAGGAGGGATCTCAAGCCCCAACACAGACCTACTGAGGGGGAACCTGCATTGTAACAAGAGCCCTTCATGACTCCAATGAACAGGAAAGCTTGGAAAGCACTGTGCTGACACTATCAATCTGACAGAGTGATTACTCGCCTTACATTTACTCTCATGAGACACACTCCTTAATGTTACCTACTTTGTGCACAGGGAAACTCACTACCCTTGTACTTTGACCTTTACGGGTTTTTTTGTAAAGTCACATGGCAGAATATGGGTACAACCTAAATCAGCTGACACTGTCTTTACTCTTGAATTGTACAGTGGCTTCTGAACGAAAACAACAAGTGTCTGACTTACTGGGACCTAAGTCATCTGAGTGTTATGACATCCAGATGACCTCATTCCCAGCACACAACAAACCCATCAGCTTCTAGCCCTTTCTATCCCCACACTGTTTCCCAATGTCAGGGTGAGGTTGCCACCAATAGTTTGAAGTCATTCTTAAAAATAGTCAGGGTTAGGGAATAACTGAGGGAGAAAATGGCCAGGGGACAGAATCGTAAAAAACCCAGAGAGTAAGAGAAGAAAGGAGGAGCCAGTTGTGGAAACAGAAGCATGACTCAGAAAGATCTTAGCAAAGCCGTGGCTCAAGATGATGCTTCTTAGTTTCAAAAAGTCATTCAACAAGAGCTGGAATGATCTTTGAAGAAGGAACTAGAAAAAATACCAGAGCACCATCACCTGAGTTTAAGCACACTAAAGAAATACCTTACTGGATTTTCAGAAGCTATTTCACAGATTTTTGCAAGAAAAGGGACCTTCTGTGGATTGGGGAAAAATCCAGAGACCTCCAGAAGATTCAATGCAGCATTGTGAAGAGATTAGGGCCAGGACTTCCCTAATAATATTTATCGTCTGTGCTAAAATGGCTAGTGGTTGTAAAACTCAATGGCAGTTTGAGGATCAGCATGGGCTGCAAAAGCCCAAAAGGTCAGACAGGTGTACAAAATGAAAACACCTTTTTAGATAGAATCATTCAGCAAACTAAGTGTCTGAACAAAATCTACAATACAAATGTTCCTCTTATTCTAATGAACTAATGAGCTCTCTTAATACAAATGAAGATACAAAAATAAATACCAGAGAAAAACCAAACATTTCATGTGAAAAATCTACATTATTAATCAAAGCAGGTACCCAAGGATTAATAAAGAAGCCTGATTGCTGGGACACCTGCATGGCTCAGTCATTAAACGTCTGCCTTTGGCCTTTGGTCATGATCCCAGGGTCCTGGGATGGAGTTACCCTTCAGCAGCAGGCCTGCTTCCCTCCCCCCACCCCGCCCCTGCTTGTGTTCCCCCTCTCGCTGTCTCTCTCTGTCAAATAAATAAATAAAATCTTTAAAAGAAAAAAAGAAAAAAGAATCCTGATTGCCTGCAGCAAAGAATGTATCTTACTCAGAGGAGAACACAGAAGTCTGGTACCCCAGGTCATGGTGACATTTACGCCAGTTTCTGCAACTCTGGTTTGCTAGATACCCTCCTGGGAGAAGGCAAAGAACATATTTCTGTGTCTAATGTAGATAATCTGAGTGCCATGGTGGAGCCTGATGTCCTTAACCATCTAATGAATCCAGCCAATGGAAAACCCTGTGAATTTGTCGGGAAAGTCACAAATAAAACACAGTCAAGGGTGGGACACTCAGTATGAAGTCTGGTGACTGATGGAAATCGCTCAAGGGCCAAAAACACATATTGATGGGTCTGAGTCTTATCAAAATTCCAAATATTTATTGCCAACAACCTGAGATCCATATCTCTCTTGCAGCAGTTAAAAAGCCTGCAGGAGCAAAAGGCTATTGACATGGAAATCACTGAAAATCCAGGGACTGGATGGAAGGCTGAATGTCACTCAGTCAGAAACTGCAGTCAGGGCTACCTGGAAAAGGTTTTAAAATCTAAGTATTAATGTTCCTCCAAGGCAGTTTCTGCCTGTCAAAACCACACCAGATCTCTCGCTTGTAACGTCAAACTACTTATAGTCTTTTTTTTTTTAGGATTTTACTTATTCATTTGACAGAGAGCAGGAGCAAGCAAGGGAGTGCACAAGCAGGGGGAAGAGCATTGGGAGGGGGAGAAGCAGGCTCCCCACTGAGCAGGGAGTCCAAGTGGGGCTCAATCCCAGGACCCTGGATCATGATCTGAGCCGAAGGCAGATGTTTAACCGACTAAGCCACCCAGGCGCCCCAAACCTTTTACAGTCTTAACATGGGATCTTTGCTGGGAAAGCGGTAATTTTCCTCCAGTGCCCTTGGTTAAATTAGGCAGTTCTTTCACAGAGGTTCGGGATTACGTAAAGAGATTTGAAAGTATACCAGATATGCCTGAAATGGATCCCTTCACAGTTGCAGCGGACGGCCACATGTGAGGAGGTTTTGTTAAAGGGAACGGTCATTCGGCACTGTTAATCGTGATGACTGAGTGACGTCCCAGCAGCAGGAGTACTAGAGAACAGAATTCTATCTGGAAACCTTCATATCCTGGACCACATACTGTGTACGCTTCATGCTGATTATGGGCTAAATAGTTTCTTACCAGAAAACATTCTCGAAGATTTTAAAATAGGCAGGTACTTTATACTGTGTTACTGCTGTGTTAATTTTGAAAGTAGAGTTTTCTGCAATACGATTTTAGCCTAAGAAAAGCACAGACAGAAGCAATGCTTTTCTTCTCTGAAGATCTTGAAAGTTAGTTCATCTTAAGGCGCAATCCTGCTTAATCTGGAAAACCAACAGAGGCCTCAGTGGTGGTCACTCTGAATTACTTGGGATTTCAAAAATAATGTTGTGATAAACTTTTTTTAAAAAATAATAATCACAAGTCATCAAGATTAATGCGGAGGCCATCTGTTCCAGAAAGGAAATTTCACACGCAACAATTTCCTAGATTGCTTCCTTCTTGGGCCTAAAAAATAAAAACTATAGGAGAAAGGTGTATCTTTCCTCCGAAAGTATTAGCATTTATAATTAAAATGCTAGGCCATATAGAGCATATTTTAAGCCATACAGAGCAAATTTCACTGTAGTTACTGAAAATACCCATGGAAAAGCCACTGTAATCTCCCCAAAGGGCTTATGATGGTCAGAATTATTAAATGATGACAGTGTTTTCACTGGTTGTAGATTCCAGGAGAGTTGTCAACTTCCAGATATTCCAGAGATGAAAGAAAGAAGAAGGCAGGCTCCAGTCCCTCTTTCTCTCCACACCCTGCTCATCAATCCCGCTCAGCCCCTTGTCCACTGGAGACAGACTACTACCCACAGACTTCACTTCACCACGGAGGCTTTAACTATTAGAGATGACTTCAGGGTCCAGGTGACACTCCATTGACAGCCTTATCTCCCACTCCTTCATCCCCACAGCCAACAGTCAGTTACTGAATCCTGTGCAATCGATAGCTCGTCTACCGATCCGGGCCACATGCCACATCTCCCTGCTCCAGACACTGTCCCAGCAGGGGCCGCACACCTCTCCAGTATCTTTGCCTCCAGCCTTGCCCCTTCCCACCCACACTCTACCCTGCTGTCAGCTGGACTCCTCCAAACCCAGGCACTTTAACTCCTTCAATAACTTCTCAAAGGCTCTAGGATAAAATCCAACTCCCGGCAGTATACAAAGTCCTTCCTGCTCTGCCCCCAGCTAATGTCATTCAACACTGTATCAATCCCATCCCCTTATCCTGGCCTGGCCCACTCCCAGCCATCCAACCAGACTCCGCTCAGATCTCGCCCATCTGGAGAACCTTCACTGAGCCCTCCATCCCAACCCTTAGTCAGAAGGTCCTCCTCCCTGTCTTCACCACCAGATTCCAAACTTCTTCAAAGTAAGGACTCTACCCATCTGGGTTTACAGGCCCAGGCCCTAGCATAGCACCTGCAACTTTGAGGTACCCATCCAATGGTTGCTGAATGGGATAGGCTGACTGAAAGTTAAAAACTGCCTCTTAACCCCAGCCTAGTCTTCTCCACATGCATTCGCTACTTAATGCCAGCCTCCCTATGAGTTCCTACACCATTCTTGGTTCTTGCTCTCCCACAGGCTGTGATGCCATCCAATTCCTATCCATATTCCAAAGCAAAGCTTATCTCTGGTCTAATCTGAATCACCCACCCTTGATAAAACTTCAGAAACAATTTCCCTTCATACACCTGCCTAGTTCCTCCCAATCACATGGGTCTCAACCTTGGGGACCTCACCTCTCCAATTAGTCTAGCAAGTCCGGGAGAAGCAAGAACCAGCTTCATTCATACTCCACGACCTGAGTCCACTGAGCACAAGGGCAATAATTACAATCAGTGCTCAGTGCTTTGTCTCTTAATCCTTGGGCTGAAAACTGTAAAACGCCAGGCACGGAGAGTTCCCCCAGCTCAGGTCAATTTCCTCTGACATTTAAGAAACATGGGAAATAAATCCTGACATTTTTCTCATATTGAGGAAAATAAATAATCTTAAAATATTATTTGAACATTGATTTGATAATAGAGCAAAATGAACTATGCCTCTCCCGAGCCACTTTGGTGAATTGGGTTTCTCAACCGAAAAGTCAATTATGGTTCCTTCATATAAATGAGTAATTTATTTGAAAGGTCTGGAAACTAGATCATAAGATGCTACAAACGAACCAGCTGGAGTAAGAAGACTGAGTTATAGATCAATACTGGGGGGAGGGAGAGGGAGGAGAGAATGGAAAAGAGTAAAATGCCCAATCAGAAAAAGAGAAGAATTGTGTCAGCTCTCAGATTTGTGCGTAGGAGTAAGCTTATCAGGAAAAAAAAATAAAACCCTATGTTAATTCAATAATTTTAAATTTTAAATTATTTTAAATTATTCAGCAATTCAAATGGATTCCAGTTGCTCAGTTGATGGTGTTTGGTCACTCCTGACTGGGTGGTACTGAGATCTCCAAACTAAGCATTATCTAAGCAGATTCTAAAGAATAGCTTATTCACCCCAAGTACTGAAGTAAATTGGTATCCCCCAAATTCACCTTAAAATTCACATACTTTGTATATAATTGCAGAATCACTATGTTGGACACCCGAAATTAACATAATACTGCATATCCACCAAACTTCAAAAATAAAAAATGCAAACTTACATACTACGAACTAATATTTAACTGCTTTTACTTTGGTGGCAGGACACTCAGTAGCAAAAATAAAAATAAAAAGCCATTTTTTAAAAGAACGTGTGACCTCCATGGGTACCACTATGGAAAGAAGTCCAAGGAACACTGCTAAGTAGGAGTGCAGACCATGCAGACTGCATCGGCGTGCAGACCATGATCCAGTCTGTAGTTAAGTAGATAAAGCATAAAGAATATGCGCTTATATGCTTCCAGATGTGCAAAACATTTCTGAACATTTCTGGAAGGATAAAGAGGAACCTGTTAGCAGTATGAGTAGATCTTGTACAGTATCTGAAAACAGAGGTATACTGTATTCAGATGTCCTTCTCTCAATGAATTGCTCAGTCCCTCTGCTCTACCCAATGACATGTCTCTTTTCCCTTTTATTAGGGCTCCATAAAAAACACAGGACACCCAATTAAACGTGAGTTTTAGATAAACATGTGACTTTTTAGTAGAACTATATCCTAAAAGTCACATGCGATCTATTCACACTTTACTGTCACTTGCTACCCCGGACCCCACCACCTCTGAGCTGAGCTGTGCACTAAGCAGGCTATTCCCCTCAGATGCAAAGGGGTTCGCCTCCCTTCCTCAAACCCAGACAGCGACTGAGCGGAGTCCTCACCTTCACCGGCACCCTCAGTACCCAATGCAGACGCAGAGGCTCCATAAGTATGAGTCCCCTCGCCTGTGTCTAAGTGTGGAAACAAAGTCAGGGAGGGCTAGTCTCTTGCAACCAGCTTCTCCTTACTTAACCCTCTGGCTGGTTCTGGGCATCCAAAGAACATGGGATCACTGACTACTCTCACTTGCTCTCCAGGAAATCATAAAAGCCTTCAGCTCAGTTTCTGGAGAAGACCCAGGGGAGACAGATGGTGAAAAAAAGTCTGGAGTGGGTTTCTCAGGCAATCACCCAGACTTCATGTCAGCTCCTCAGAACACACTTCAGCACATGGCCGCCAGCCAGAGGTCAGTGGCACCAGCCTCGAGCAGCGGCCAGTGAAAAGTCTGCAGAGCCCCCATGCCACTCCCTGTGGACTGCCACCATGGACGAGCCAGGGACAGCAGTGCTGTCACAGTCTCAGATGCTAGGAGCGTCCCGTGCTCAACGAAATCCCCCACCGACCCTGCCAAAGCAGAAGGGGGCTATGAAGCCTTACCTTCCCTTACCTTCCCTGCTTTGGAGAGGGTGTAAGAAACCTAAGAAGATTAAGCAATGAGCCAGCTGCTGCAGGTTGGGGTCCCAGAGAGGCACTGTGAGGGAGTTTAGCAAATAGGGTGTTCATTAGGGGCACCTTTGGGGTGGATACCTGGAGAAGGGCAAAGAAAGCAGGACCAGCCAGAGAAGACCACGGATCTGTGACACAGGCCCCCAGCACTGCCTCAGCTGAGCCCACAGGCCCTTCAGTGGGGCCAAGATGGCCTTCAGTGGCCAGTCTGCATGGAATAGCCCCGGGGCTGTGGGCAGCCTGGCGAAGGGGCATAACCTTGAGCCCTGTGGGGCTGACCCTGAAGGCCGGGCTGGGCAACACCATTCAGCAGAGGAAGATCCGGGGGGCGGGGTGGGGGAGCACAAGGCCCACCACCCACCATCCCCTCAAGTCCATGTGAAGAGTATGCTGACCGTGGCAACTGTCACCCCAATTCTCCAGCAGAGCCATGAGTGGGAGCTACTGGGCAAGAAGCCCAGTTTCCTAGTACTTTTGTTTCCAGCCGAAGGAAGGATAGCCTAACTGTCAGAACTGTCTCAGTACAGATTAGCAGCCTTGAGGCGGGCAGGGCTGTCCCTGAGAAGGTGGAGGTAAAGGCTGACAAAAGCTTGTCTGGCCCACCCCGCCCCTACAAAGAGATTTATGCACTCATTCAGTCTTCAAATATTTACTGAGTACCTTTCATGCCAGACAATACTCTGGGTGTGGGGAAAAGGAGGTAAATGATACAGACAAGAGTTCTGCAGTCTGCGGTTTAGGGACAGGGGAGGAACAAAGTAAACACAATACCATTTCAGATACTGGTAAGTGCTACAAAGCCCTGAAAGGGTATCATGGGAGAGAACTGAGGACAGAGGCAGTGGGAGGCAAATGGCCAGTACAGACCTTTCCAAGCCAGTACCGTGGGAGCAAAGGCCTGACTGCAGGGAGGCAGAGGGCCAGGCCAAGATCTGGGAGGGGCATTCCAGGCAAACAGAACAGCAGGACAAAGACCTGGGGCAGGAACCAGTCCAAGGTTTGAGGTTTGAGGAGGAGGAAAGCAAGAGACCAGCATGACTGCAGAAAAGAGGGGGACGAGCAAAATGGGACATGAGGTCAGAAAAGCCAGGGGGACATTACATCAGGCCTTCCCGGACTCTGGAACTTAGATGTGACAGGCCACAGACACGGGAAGGTGGAATGGGGGGGGGGGGGGTGGCAAAAATCGCACTTAGCATTTTTAAATGCTCCCTCTAGCTGCTGTGCATGGGCTCCAGAGGGGCAAGAGTAGAGAAAAGAAGCCACTGAGACACTGGACCAGTGAGGAAGCTTAGCTCCCCTTCGCTCCTTCTGAAATGGCGTTTCACTAGGTATTCTCATCCCTTCCTCTGAAGGGAGTCCAACCCACGCGTCCCCAATTCCACAACACAACTCCAGATTTGGATTATGCCTTTAGAGCTATCACTGCTGGCTTCCAACCAGGGCTTCTCTTCTGGACATGGGAAACACCAGTCATTGAAAAACACGGGTAAGTGGGAAGAAAGAGCAAGTAGCAAAGCAGCAACAGCGTGAAAACTAGAATCTAATTTGCAGTTAAATAGAAAGGAAGAAGGGAAGAAAAAGATTATGCACATATACTGAGTAACTATTTTCTCAATGCTCCTAAGGACAGTACATCATAACTAGTATCATTCTAGAAGCACAGAAGAGAAATGAATTAATTTCTCTTCAGTGAGTGGATGCCTAACTCCGGGCATTAGGAATAACTTAATTCTGTTTCAGAACCCTGGCCCAGTTGAGAAAAACCAGTAGAGACCTGAAGAATTTCATGCACTACAAAATTCAAGCTCAAAAGCATAAAGAACTAAATTTTGCTGGAGACTAAAGATGATAATGACACTTTGCAGGGAATTCTGGATACTCTACAGGGAGGACAGCTGGGGGCCAAAATGGTAAAGGGCTTGAAAGTCAAGCTGAGGCTCCTGGCTCCGAGAAATGGAACACTTGACAAGAAGAGGATGGACTCAGGAGAGAGCAGGAGACCTTGTGCACGACTTTGACTCACAAGGCGAGAAGGTGAGGCCCCAGGAGGTTAAGGGACTTGCTCAAAGTTGTGACTAGAGTCAGCACTGTGGAAAGTTAAAGAATTAAGTAAGGAGTCAACACTCCCGAGCCACAGTGAATAGCTGCGGGCTGTGTGCAAAGCTAGAACCCCAAACTTGATTTCAGCTACATCTCCTTGAAAGTGCAGTTAGGTAGGCTTGGGCTCCCATGGGAACATGACAGGCCAGTCAGCACATGTGAGCCATCCACACCAAGAGTACTCTCTAAACAGGGTGGAAGGTATCTACCCCATGAGATGCTTCATCGGGGGCATAAGAATCCCATCCAGCCTCATCACCCACACATCTGCACCATCCAAACCCCATCCCATTCCAAACTGTTCCTTCTTCCAGGACTAACAACAACCTTCATATGCTGTTTCCTCAGTCTGGAATGTACTTTTCTCCTCCATCTCACTTTTCCTTCAAAGCTTTTAAAAATCATGTTTCCTCCTCCAGGAAGCCTTCCCAAATTCCTCATAGCTAGTATCTTCTATCTGAGATTCCATACCACACCACATCTATGAGATACTACCTAACACACATCTTCTGTGTGATGTTCCACAACACACCACATCAGTTTCTACCTCTACCTGTTTATTGTTGGGTGCCTACCTGTTTGTCTTCTCTACCAATCCAGTCGCTTCCTGAGGACAGAGATACTGCCTTACTTACCACATATCCCACAATACCTAGCACTACCCTCACATACAGAAAGCCCCTGGATGAATGAAAAAATAAGCAATGGAAGAATGAATGAAACAGCTGAATTGAAAACAAGATACTACTCTTCAATTTCAAGCACTAAAAGGAAGCTAATGCTTCAAAGCCTATTATATATTTTTAAGTGCAAATGTGTTTTCCCTACACATATCCATTAACCTGGCAGCTGTTAACTCCAAAGGCAGAAACGAAGCTCAGCTCTTCCCAAAGACCCACAGCTGTGCTCTGACTCCAGGACCGAGGAAGAAGGAACTTGGGTCTCTTCTGAGTCATAGGAGAGAGGAAAAATAAGGATGTGCATATGTCCAAACGTCTTCAATACGCTTCTCCAAAACACAGAAGCAATACGTTCATAAAAGAAGAGTGGCAGTTTAATGGAATGGCGTTAAGCGTAAACATGGAGACCTTTACTAATACTTCCTCTTGATTTCCTGCATTCAGATGTTAAGCCAACTATTTAATGTTCAAAGGTAGCTTCCTTTCATGTGGCAGCACCATGGAACACAAAGAAATGAGTTTTCTCTGCTCTTTCCCCACATCATCACTACAACCCTCCTTCCAGATTTATCTCCATTTTAGAAAAATGTTCTCAGTGACAGCTTTTGAAATAAAAAAAAAAAAAAAATACAATAGCTTGTAAAAAGAAGATTGATTCCTTTTACAACATTGCCAGCTAAATATACCAGATCGGAAAAAGGTATCCTTCAAAATACTAAATTGCAAGGCTTTTTTCTTCAAAAGACTTCACTTCGAATCGGAGAATAAGATGCAAGGCCGGCTTCTGATGTTGCCAAGAAAGTGGTTTCATAATTGTGTGGGAAAGCACTGGCCTTTGGGGACCCAGGTTGAAATCTTTAGTGACTCTGGCACCTGATTTAACTTTGCCAAGCCTTGGTTCCCTCACCTATCACACACAGTGGCTTAAAAGTACTGATTGTGGGGGCGCCTGGGTGGCTCAGTGGTTTAAGCTTCTGCCTTCAGCTCAGGTCATGATCTCAGGGTCCTGGGATCGAGCCCCACATCGGGCTCTCTGCTCAGCGGGGAGTCTGCTTCCCCCTCTCTCTCTGCCTGCCTCTCTGCCTACTTGTGATCTCTCTCTATCAAATAAATAAATAAAAATCTTTAAAAAAAAAAAAAGTACTGATTGTGCAAAGCTGTGGGGGCTGAGCTAGCCTGATATATCATTTATTTGCCAAAAAATGTACTAGAAGAAAGCAGGCAACACAAGGCTAGGCACAGAGCCAACAATCAGTGAGTTCACCTCCATCACAAACCCAAGATCCATCCAGGAGTCAGCAAGCACTTACCAAGCCTGTGCTGTCTGAGGCACTGACACACACCGCTAAACAGAACCCATGCAAAGCCCTGCCCTCCAGGAGCTAAGATTCTGGTGGGCAGATCTGTTAACAACCTTTCCAGGGCTTCCCCACAATGAATGGAAATGGAGGGAATCTGGAAAACACATTTTGCCAAATTTTCTAGCCATATCTCTAAAAGATGAAGAACCACCAGAGTTGATCTTCGAAGGTTTTATTTACGAAATGCTTTATCTTCATCAACATAATCCAGAGGCCACAGTTCATTTAAAAAAAAAAAAAATCAGAAACACCCAAATTCTTTCACTTATTTTTAAATGCTTGTGAAAGATGTCTACTTATTCTACCTATATACAGAATGTTCAATCAGAAGGCAGGAAATGCACACTGTCCTTCCTGCCCAGCAGTCCCACCCCTCCCTCCCCATGGGCAAGCTTGCAATGCTCACTTGTGTGTTAAAGAGAGCAACAGTGGCTAGGGGCAAGAGTAGCTCAGTGCACACACACATGGGTCTCCCCTGTACGAGGCTCTCGGGGATAGAGATGTATGATCATAGCTCTTGCCCTTCAACGGCCCACGATCGCCCCACATGGGTGGGAGCAAACAGCCTCTTAAAAGCAAGGCCATTTGGGGTTGGTTGAGTGGCCCACCCCACCCCAGGCATGGGAGGCCAGACCAAGGAGAGATCTGATATTGGTTGACATGGTAAATAAAATGAAGTCATCCAAAAAGGAAGTCCAATCACTGCCTAAAGCAGCAGCCACATTTTGTATACTGGGAGACAAGCGGGTCAGGTGGGTCACCAGACAGCTCTTTTCCAGGATATTCTTGGAACACCCAGCCGAGTCACACTGCCTTTCCCAGTGCCTAAACACCGGCGGGCTTGATGAAGAGCTGCTCCCTGCCTGCCCTGGCTCTCGCTCTTTTTCATGCTGGTCAGACACGGAAGATGCTATGCCACATCTGCAGCTTCTGAGTCGTGATGCAACGCACAGGAGCAAAGAAACAATATAGAGGAAGGAGCCACACTCCAAGCAGATTTTCATTTTGCCATTACCTAGAAAATGTCAGGCATCAATGGAAAGCGAGCACACCGACATCATCCTGGGCGTCTGGCTGCTGGGGCGTCACTAGTAACCACACTGCCAGCTAGGACTCCCAACCTAGGAGCTGCCCAGCTTTGCTGCACACACGAGTCTCCCAGGGGCTGTAAAATTCCTGCTGCCCGGCTGAACCCCATCCCAGTTAAATCCACTCTCTTGGGGTGGGAAGCCATCAGTGGAGAGGTGAGGCCAGTATCCTAAACTCCTGGTTTCTCACTTCCGCCATTAAATGTCTCAGAAGGGCAACCAGGGCCTCCCCAACAATCAGCCGTCACTAGCAAAGCCCAAAGGAGAACACAAACCATGACCATGGACCTGCAGGAGACCAGGTGACAGAGAGAAAGACCAAACAGGCTACCAAAACCCTCAGCAAAGAAGAAAACACCTTTGAGCCGAGACATGCAGAGTGCACACAATCAGAGCAATGTAGCCCAGAGTTTTGCAGTCCAAAGAGCCAGGTTCACATTCTACATCTCTAACTGACCAATTCGTGGATGACCACCAAGCCAGAGAGTCAAAGCACACAGTGAACAACACACTTACGCAGAAGCAGTTGCTGTCCTTAGCATTACCAGCACTGTTTGCAGAAACCACTTTGGGGCTGCATCTTTGAGGAGCCTCCTCTCCACCCAAGACATCTCCTTCTTGGTCTTTGCGGCAATACAGGAAGGACTAGCATCTCTTGGCATTTAGTGAAACTCAAGGATGCTTATGACGCAACAGTGGGCCAAGCCAAGAGCACTCAAAGACAACAGCTCCCCCAAATACTGGAAACACCTGTAATGCAGGAATGTTCTGAAGCAAAGAGTTTTAAATAAAGCAAATAAAGGAGAAAGATTTTTTTTTTTAAATTCCAGTGTAACTGACATATAGTGCTAGAATAGTTTCAGGTGTACAATACAGTGATTCAACAATTCTATATTTTACTCAGTGCTCATGATGATATGTGTATTCTTAATCGCCATCACCTATTTCATATCCCCTCACCCACCTCCCCTCTGGCAACCATCTGTTTATTCTCTATAGTTAAGAGTCTGGTTTTTGTTTTGTCTCTTTTCTTTGTTCATTTGTTTTGTTTCTTAAATTCTACACAAGTGAAATCATATGGTATGTCTTTCTCTGATGGATTCCACTTAGCCTTATTCTCTAGAACCATCCACGTTGTTGCAAATGGTAAGATTTCATTCTTTTTATGGCTCAGGAATACTCCATTGTGTATATATATAACCACATCTTTGTTCATCTGTCTTGCTATGGACACTGTGGCAGCTTTCATATGTTGGCCAGTATAAATAATGCTGATATTAACAGAGGAGTCCATGTAACTTTCTGAATAATGTCTTCATTTTCTTCGGGTAAAGACCCAGTAGTGGGATTACTAGATCATATGGTAATTCTATTTTTAATTTTTTGAGGAACCCCCATACTGTCGTCCACAGTGTGGCTGCACCAATTTGCATTCCCACCAACAGTGCACAAGTGTTCCTTTTTCTTCACATGTTTGTCAACAATTGTTATTTCCTGTCTTTTTGATATTAGCCATTTTGGCAGGTATCATGTGGTATCTCCTTGTGGTTTTGGTTTGCCTTTCCCTGACGGTAAGTAATGTTGAACATCTTTTCCTGTGTCTGTTGGCCATCTGTATGCCTTCCTTGGAGAAATGTCTGTCCATGCCTTTTGCCCATTTTTTAATTGGA
The DNA here is from genome assembly GCF_964662115.1 of Mustela nivalis. NCBI lineage: Eukaryota > Metazoa > Chordata > Mammalia > Carnivora > Mustelidae > Mustela > Mustela nivalis. The sequence continues at coordinate 103,793,029 of NC_139027.1, read as the reverse complement.
TTATTTGTATTTTTGGTGTTGAGTTATATAAATTGGATATTGACCCTTTATCAGAAATTTCATTTATAAATATCTCTTCTTATCCGGTAAGCTGTCTTTTAGTTCTGCTGATTGTTTCATTCGCTGTGCAGGAGCTTGTTATTTTGATGTAGGAGAGGAATTTTAAAAATTCATTCTAAACCCGATGCTTTTCAGCAGCAACCCAAGGCTAGTACTGGTGCACCCTGTGTTCTAGAATAGTTTAATTAGTTGTCAATACTTTAAAAATCAGTCTGTGCAACTCTGAGTTTCTGAATTGTCCTGCAATATGAGAGGACACGGCACTCCTGTGACTACACTCCACAGGACAGCAGAAGGGGAGTTGATGCGGGCCTCCCCCCGCAGCCCACACAGCTCAGCGGCTCTCCCCAAGCTCCCCAGACATGGGAACTGAGACCCCCCCACAGGAAACTGAGAGACTTCAGAGACGGGGTTAAGCCTCAAACAGGGAAGAAAAAAAAAAAAACTTTTTAAGATGACTAATTGGCAGCAAATCTAAAGAATCGTATTGTGGCTTCTCAAACTTCAGGTGCTTTTTGTTGGATTCTTATCTTTGCCCACCCAAGGCGCCTCTAGGGACAAGAGCAGTGACAATACTGGCTGATGTGATGAAACCAATCAAGCTGACTTTTCACCAAAAAAAAAAAAAAAAAACACGTGATTTAAGCCAGCCAGGAGCAAATAAGGTTTTCTAATTTCTTCCTTAGGCTTTCTTAAAGAAACCACCAGTGAGGGGCTTTCTGTCTCATTTCCTTCGGTCTTTAAGGCATAAACTACACCTTAATTTTCAATCCTTCCTACTCCTTGCCAGGATTTCCACCTCCCGAGACCTTCACGGTAGGCAACTTTGAACAGTAAAGCCACCGGTCTCCAGAGCTGCACTGCTGGGGCACTGTTAGCAGATTCTTAACACTCGAGAATGCACCCCCAGACTCCTTGAAACTGAATACACTACCACGATTTATACAGAAATAAAAGAAATAACCTTGTCATCAAGCCAGAAGGGCCTGAGGTAAGAAAGGCCTCTGATATCATGATGCTCTTTGAAATAACACAGAGGGAGAGAGCAAAACAGGTCTGGCCTCATTTCTGGGGCTCAGCTGACCCAACACTCTATGCACAAGAAAGCAGGCCCCTCCTCCAACTGCTATATGAGGGTGAAGGCAGGCTCCAGTGGCACCTGGTGTAATATCTGCACCTCTGACTTGGACCTCATTTCAGAGGAGGAGGGAGAAGGGGGCTAGAGCTAGCATGCAGGGTACCGGCACTAGCTGAGCCCTAGCCGAGGCCTCAGTCTACGATCACACGATGACATCAAACGTGCGGTTTTACTTCTGTTTCACTCAAGTCTTCAACTCTCAAGTAGCACCTTTCCATCCTTTCATGATTAATTACGCTTTCTAAGTCAGGCTCCATTCTCTGACACACTGAGCCCCCTCACGCTTCAGGGCTCTGCTCCATTTGCATTTTCAAAGCTTCACAAACCCAGTTCAGCACTTGAAACAGGAAGCTCTTGAACACAAGTGCAAAGAAACAAGGCCCTTAACTTCCCACAAGTCACATGGGGAAGGGGATTGAGAACAGCCGTGTGTGCCTCTGACAACAAACGAGTGGATAAAATCACATCGAGCCGAAGCTGCAGAGAAAGCAAACTGCCGGTATAGTTGTAGCAAATGCATTATTAACACACAGCCATCAGAAGTTCCTTCAGCTCTGCAAATGAGGCCTCTGGGCCTCCCACACGCTGTTCCCTCCACCTGCTACACTTGTTGTTCCTGGCTAATGCCCACTTCCAATCTAGCTGAGATGGTTCTCCCCCCAAGACCTTCCCTGATGCCCCGAGTCAGAATTAGATTATGCCCCTAACCGCAAGCTTCCGTACACAGCACCACAGGAGCTGGTCCAACAAAGGCACAGACTGTGCCTGGATTATGCGCCAGCACATCCCCACCATGCAAACCAGCAGCCTGTAATGATGATGGGGGCTCGGAAAGGACAAATATATTCATCATTACACCAGAAAGTTATCTGCCTTCTTCACTCTCATTCTCTCACAAGTACACGGTAGAGTCTTCCAGAAGCTAGAAGACATGTGATGAATCATTCCGATGGCTAAGGCAATGTATGCTTACGTACATATTCCTGTGTTTTATAATTTTCTGTTTTAATTCGTAATGTGGTAAACAACAGACTGATGTAACCCACAAATTTTGGGGGGTCCTCAAAAGTTCTGAAGATTGTAGGAATTAGAGAACTCCTGGTCCAGCACAAGACCTGGCACATACCCTCAGTCGTGGTAGCCTCCTCTGGGGTATTCTTCCCAGCCCTCAGAAGGAGCCCCACTCCCACCCTCATTCATCATGCATTGAATACATCATCATCACCTGGAGAACTTGGGAGGCTCCCTTTGTTTCTGTGGCCCACCCTACATCAAGAGCTACTAGAGAGTAGGAATCACACCCTCAATCACCTCTGACCAAAGGAAAGGGCTCAATAATAGCTCAGTAGGTAGATAAATGTCAAGATCACCATGAAAACATCTGCTCTTCACAAAGCTAAGCCTAGTCAGACCTCCAAGTTCAATTCCAGCCATAATGCCTTACTTGCAGACTTGAGCTCATACTGACCTTCCTTTCTCTGAATACCTACTGTACTTTATTATCTACACAGCAGAACGGAATGCTTGGTGACTAGTGGACTTTGTCCATTCATTACTGAGCTATGTAACATTGTGCATCACCATCACGATATCCGTGTGAAATCCCAAGAGGTGCAAGAGAAAATTATAAGTTAGGACTGATGGTGCCTGCTCTACAGCAGGGTACAAGCACTCTGCAGCTGTCAAAATAACCTTATGAATAAGGTATTACTATCCCCACCATAACAAATGAGGAAAGAAGAGCTCAGGAGACTGAGGCATCCTTTAGAAAACCAAGCAGGTACTTAGGAGCAAAGGCAGGAAGCAGCCTGAGGACCACCCAATTTACCTGCCCTCCCCTGTACTGAGGACTGTGGGCAAGTGTGCGTTTATGGACAGGGCAATCTCTGCCTCACTAATTTAATCAAGGAACCATCCAAAGGTGTCCCTCCAAGGAAAAGCTGACACACAAAAAAAGCAGTTTCTCGTATGCAGAAAGCACTGGATGTCTGCTGAATGAAGGAATGAATAAATGAATTAGAAATGGCACATCGAGAACTACAAACCTGCTGGAAAGGCTAAGGAATACAGTACAGAAAATAAATCAGATGTATCTAGGACTGATTCGTGGTAGCTGCCTCTCAAAAGGCAGAGCAGAAGAAAAGGAAAAAGGCAAAAGACAGCAAAAGCAGAAACCACCACAAAAGCCTCCGACTCTTCAAAAATCAAAGGAGAGAGGAATTCCAGCCAAGATGAAATTACAATCAAATCAGTTCCATAAGCACTTATGTTCCAGGAAAGGAGGAATGAATTCCTTCCGCTGATTCTTTAATTCATTTACTGGTCATCAGAAAGAGCAGAAAATCTGAAAACTACTTGTTAGTAGATAGTGCAGACTAAGTTATCACTCCCACTGGAAAGCAGCTACCCTTGGGGGAAAAGAAAGAGCCTGCCTTTGCAGGGTTTCCTCCCTTCCCTCCTCACTCTCCTCCTGCCTTCCTCACGGATCCACTGCCCACATAACATGCTGAGCATCAACCCCCATCTCCCTGACTCACCTGCAGTGGCTGTCCACGTTCCACAGAACAAAGGCATTGACCTCAGTACTAGGAAGGTCTTCTAGGTCCCCTAAGCCAAAGCTCCTTTAGCTTGACACTCTAGTCTGGTGATGAGCCAAGCAAAGAAATAGCACAGCCAGACAGCACCACGCCTACCTTCTCAACAGAAGGGCTCCCGACCTTCTCCATACACCCCTCTACTCAACCTTGCCACCACAAACCAGCCGGTCACTCATCTGCTAGCCTGAGCTTCCTGAAGACACAGATCATGCCCACTGGTGTACCCAGTGCCTAAGCACAATGCTTGGCCCTTCATAGGAGGCCAGTGAATGCCTGCAGGGTGAATGAATCATGTACACCTTACACCTCTTGCGCAGATCATCCCACTTCTGTTCCTGCCCCCTTATAATCCCTTCTCCACCACTGGCCTTTGGACAACTAAAGTCAAATCAGGTCAGTCTATTCTCTCACTCTTCAAGTGGCCCTGACCACACTTAGAATAAGTCTAAGACCTTACCATGGCTTACTGAGCTCTACATGATGCACCACACTCCCCCATCTCACTGCACAGGAGGTCCCACTGGCCTTCTATATCCAGTGCATATTCCAAGCATGCACTTGCCACAAGGCTTTTGTACTTGCTATCCCTTCTACCTAGAGCATTCTTCCTAGATATTCCCATAGTTCATCACCTTCTTTTATCTATACGAAAAGTCCTGTGACCACTGGTGTCTATGGTTACCTACTCCTTTGCTTTTTTTTTTTCTTTATAGAACTTTCAGCTACCTGCTATTACATACGATCGTTGTTTCTTCCCTAGACCTGTGCTGTCCAATATAAAAGTGACCAGCCACATGTGGCTAGTGAGCACTTAAAATTCGATTGGTCCAAATTGAGTTGCGCTATATAAAAAAACACACTAGACTTCAAAGACTTGCTACAGAAAAGTTAAAGTACCTCATTTATACTTATTCTATTGATTTCCCATTGCAATGGCATTCTGAATATAATGGGTTAAATAGATGGTTAAACTTATTAACTTCACCTATTTTTCTTTAAAGATTTTTATTTATTTATTTGAGAGACAGAGAGAGAAAGAAAGCACATGAGCGGGGAGAGTGGCAGTGGGAGAAGCAGACTCCAAGCCAAACAGGAGGCCCGATGTGGGGCTGGATCCCAGGACTGGGAGATCATGACCTGAGCTGAAAGCAGACACTTAACGGACTGAGCCACCCAGGTGCCCCTCACCTATTTCTTTTTCTTTCTGTAATGTGGCTACCAGAAAATCTTCAAGTACATAGGTGGCTGACACTGCCTTTCTATTAGACAGCAGTATACTAGAATATAAGCTCTCCGAGGGCAACCACTTTACCCATACTATTCGACAAATTATCTCCAATCTTTGGACAGTACCCTATACACACAGCTGCTCAATAAATACTTAATGACTGAAAGATTTTCCTTCTGCTATGACTCTTTCCATCTTACAAGGTCCAGATCAAGCCTTCCCAGTCCCTGGAAATGGGCCGGGACTGCCCCCACTCAGCAGCATACATTCCTCTGATACCCAGCACAGGCTCCCACACAGTTAGATACCCAATAAGCCCAAGAATTAACTGAGCACCCATGGCATATTGGGTGTTTTTAGGTACCATCTACCTCATCTAATTATCACAGTAACAAGGGGTAGGGGGCAGAGGGAGGACAATTACTCTCGTGTTTAAAAGGAGGATCTGAGACCCAGAGAAGAAAAATGACACACCCAAGGTCACATGATGAGCAAGTGGTGAACCTAGAAAACAAACCCATGTCTTTTGGCCCCAGCCCCGGCACCTGCTCTCCACCCAAGGCCCAGGCTGACAGCCAGCATCACATCCACAGACATGGTCCGGTTGGCCTGCACAGTGAGCTGTTTGCTTGTTTGTTTTAGCTATAATCCTTGCTAACATTTGATCAGTCCAGGTTCTCATTTTATTCAACAGTTGAACACTTGCTACATGTCAGGCATGAGAAAGAAAGCCAAGAACTAGACAGAAATGGCCCCTATCCTCATTAGAGGGATTCAGACAAAATACAGATAAATAAGGAAAATATGTAACAGGCCAGGTTGTGAGAAGTGTGATAAAAGAAAAAAAAAAAAAAAAAATCAAGAAGAGGGATAGGGAACACCAGGGGTGGGAGGTGCTATTTTCACTGGGATCACTGAGGAGGTGACATCCGCCTAAAGGAAGGAGGAAACAGGACACGCGAACATCTGCACCACACTCGCACCAGATGGAAAGGCTAGTGCAAAGGTCCTCAATGGTATCACTGGCTAGAACAGAGTCCTCTCTCGAGACACAGGGTGCAACAGAAATAAACACGTTTCCTTTATAGTACAGAAATATCACTGGAAAGTGGTATCCCAACCAGTCACTAAGTCCCCAGCCTATAAAGTCAAATAGTCACTACAGTTCCCAGCCTTCCTAGTACCCAGGTGTGGCCATGTGGCCAATGGACGGTGGGCACCAGTGATGTGTCTCTTCCACACCAAAGAGGACAAGAGATGGGTACACTGCCCCACCCTCCACCTCCCTTCCGCTAGCTGGAGAGACAGGACAATGAGGCTCCAGGAAATAGAAAATCACCTGCTGACTGGGAGCTACACTTGGTGATCCGCTTTCATGAGCAAAAGATAAATGTCTTGGTGACTTTAGTGTGAAGCCATTAAAAGGGGGGAACCAGCAAGTACGCCTCCACTCAGGATTACCTCCCCAACTCTGAAGCTGAGAATCTGCGGCTGCTTATCCCGTCGTCTGTGCTCAGAGTTTATAATGTGGATTGTGGCAGGCCTGTTTGGTCCTTGTAGGCATTGGATCTGTGGCCCCTGTACTACAGATTTAGCTAACTATGCCTAAAACTGACCCCTTGACACACCACTGAGACCTGCCTTCCCCTAACTCACTCTGAATTCCAGACCCTTCCACCCCATCCAGGATGAAAGGTCCCCACACATCCTTTTCAGTTTGACATGTGGAATAATTAATACAACCAAGGTGTTAACAGCTCAAACTGTCTATATTCCAACAAAAGATGCCAGGAGACGTAATTCCTCAACCTTTCAAACGGACAGAGCTATATCAGGGGAAATGTTACCTATGCTTACCCTTAGTATCATACCAGCTTAGGCAACGTGGACCCTGAGAACAAAACAAGTTTAATTAAGATGTTTCACAAGACAACTAAATGCACTGTGAATCCTGGCCTGCAATTCAGACCTGAAAAAAGACACTAGTGGGGCAATTTGGGGAATCTGAATAAATCAGATTAGTGAATAGTAATGTGTCAATGTTAACTTTGTTGGGTTTTAGTTTTATTACAGTTTTCTAAGGTTATAACATTTACGGAAGTTGGGTGAAAGCTATGTCTGTGCTACCCTGCAACTTTCTGTAAATATTCCAAAAGGAAAAAATTTAAATATTAAAATAGAAGAAAAGAAGGACCACATCATCTGCAGCTGGGTGAGGGCAGGGGTTGGGGGAGTACTCCGTTGGTGCTCAATCCTGTTCATGTAAGAAACCAGTACAGCACTTTTTTTTTAAGAATTTATTTACTTATTTGAGGTGGGGAGGGGCAGAGGGAGAGCAAAAATCTAGGGCAAACTCTGTGCTGAACAGAGTTAAGGGCTTGATTTCAAGACCCTGAGATCTGAACCTAAGCCAAAATCAAGAATCAGATGCTTAACCGACTGAGCTACCCAGACACCCCCAGTTCAGTGTTTCATTGTTTTTTTTTAAGATTTTATTTATTTATTTGACAGAGAGAGAGATCACAAGTAGGCAGAGAGGAAAGCAGAGAGAGAGGGGAAACAGGTTACCTGCTGAGCAGAGAGCCCTGAGGATCATGACCTCAGCCAAAGGCAGACACTTAAGCCACTGAGCCACCCAGGCACCCCCAGTTCAGTGTTTTAGAAAGGACAGAGTTCTGGCTTCCAGGATGCTTAGCAGGTTAGACAACCCCACCCCACCCCCCATCAAAACAAATAAGAAGAAGAAAAGAAAAACACCTTATTTGGATAACCATAGATGAGCTCCAGCCCCAGGACTAGTGGCATTTTTCTCACAATTGTCTTTCAATCTGATCAAGTAGAGATAGCTCACAGGGAAACACTAACCTGAGGAAAAGGAAGAAAACAGACCAAAATCTATTTTTAAAAGCTTGGTCGCTGCAATTTTTCTCCCTTTTGAGCTAGTCTTCGCCACCTTGAATGATTTTTTTCTTGAAACCTCCCTGGGGAACTTTAAGTCCCACTAAGAGGGAGCTCATACAGTGACTTACCTTTGCCCCAACCACATTTTCTAAGCAGAATCACTGTGATGGTTTAGATTTTGTTAATAAAACCCTCAAAACAAAAATCAGCAGGTGTAACCTGGTGAGAGACCATGAGGCCATGAAGGCTCAAGAAAGCAAGCTCTTCAGAGTGGACATCCCATGGTGGGTTCAGAATCCTAGACTCTTAATAGTGAAAATTCTCCTTCTAAACTTGATTTATCCTTTTGGGATCAAGAGCTCCCCAGCTTCCTAGAGGAAATAGAATTGACTTTCAATCTAACAACAACCTAACTTCAATGTTCTCTCATGTTTAAAAAAAAAAAAAAAAAAAAAGACGTTATCAACTTCTGAACAATAAATTCACTACACTAGTGTTTTTCAAATTGCAGATCATCAAACCAATTTAGTGGGTAACAACTATGTTTTTTTCCTTAATGAAAACAGTAGAGAATAGAAAACATCAGCATGCATTGAGTTGATAAATGTTTTACTGAAAAAGTCTGTAAAGTCCACAGTCCTGTACAAGCATCATCAGCCTTCCAAAACATAAATGTCCTCTGTTTTAAGTATGATAAATCCTTTGCCACTAAGTTGGGTAAGTGGAATGCTTCAAATGAATCTTATATTCACAATAATTTTTACCAAAATATCTGAAATGGGTTCCTATGGGGAAAAACTAGGGTTACAAACTGAAATCAAAAACTTTTCCCAAAAAATATCTCCCTCAGATATATATCAACCACAGACACCAGGTTAACCCGTGGTCAAGGTCAATATCACCATTAAGGAGACAAATTGACACCATGAACCCTGGCATGATGCGAAATGAAGAAAACAATACGTGGTGTTCTCACCAAAACTGCATTTCCAGTTCAGTCATGATAAAACATCAGAGAAAACCGAGCTGTGTGCCATTTCACAAGCTAACCTACTGGCACTCTTCTGAGACCAAGGAGCTGTCAAGACCACAGAGGTTAAGGAGACACAGCAACTAAATGCAATATGGGGTCCTGTACTGGCTGCTGGAACAGAGGAAGAACAGTCAAGGTAGAACTAGAATCTAGCTAATAGTCTTGGACTGTGTTAATTTCTTGGTTCAGGAGCTGTACCATGGTTATGTAAGATGTTAACATTAGGGGAAGTTGGATGAAGTACATACAGGAACTGTAAGTCTAAAATTATTTGGGGATAAAAAGTTGAAAAGAAAAAAAACCTTTTTCTGAAGAAAGGAACATGAACGTTCTGTCCCATAAACTATGCATCATTTAAACACAGTAAGTGTTTTATCGCTAATTCTCTAACCTTAAGAGATAAACATAATGAGTATTCGATGTGTAATTTGCATGTAATTAACTAATACACAGGGAATGCTCCGGAGCTGTCATTCTTCATCCAGGTTCTTTTCAGCCTGCTTTCATCTCTCCTCTCTTCCTAATACCCAACAGAAGGATCACCAAAACTCCCTTTCCTCCTCACAGGGAGCAAGAAGAGACATCCTACAGATGCCGGGCTAGGAAATCCTGATTCCTTGTAACAGACGCTGGGCTAGGGATTCCTGATTCCTTACAAGTATCCACAGCTGAAAGATGGGGAAGAAGGACAGGAGAGGGGGCAGTTTTGGATTATTTATTTATTTATTTATTTGACAGAGAGAGAGATCACAAATAGGCAAAGAGGCAGGCAGAGGCGGCGTGGGGGAAGCGGGTTCCCCGCTGAGCAGAGAGCCCAATGTGGAGCTCAATCCCAGGACCCTGAGATCATGACCTGAGCTGAAAGCAGAGGCTTAACCCACTGAGCCACCCAGGCGTCCCGAGGTGTCAGTTATTAAGTCAATAAATATTTTCTGAGAACCCATCTCTGCCAGGAACGATTCTAGGTTTGGGGAAAATAGCCATGAGAAAAGACTGACAAGGTTACTGGATCTCACAGAATTTACCTGTAGGGAGTCAATAAAAAAGCAAACAAACAAAAATACATTCATAGGTGCACACACATGCACACATACATAACCTCAGTTAATGGTAAATGTATGAAGCCAGAAAACCAGTGTTATGTTCTAAAATTGGAACCTGAACCTGATCCTTCTCTGGTCCCCAGTTTTCTCATCTACAAAATGGAGCTAACCATATTCAGCCCTACAGATCTATTGCTAGGAATTAAATTAGACAGAGACCACCTAAGACTTAGCAGACTTCCTAATAAGTGAATGAGTGGCTAGCAATAGTAAATGATGGCAAAAATCACTTAATCAACACCATTACTGAAAGCACATTCTCAAATGACTTTAAATTCTACATATCCCCCTGAAATTTGCTCTAAGTGTCTATGCTGATCATAGAAATAGCCATTTCCCCTCTACTATGCAGCAACAATGAATAATGAATGTATTTGGAAATGGACAGAGCAGGAAACAAGCGCTCAGCACAGAGCCCAGCAGAGTGAGAGAAAGCTTCCAGGCCCTGCTCCTGGTAACCTCCTCTGCGCCTGATGTGAATCAGCAGGCTGAATTCAAGGGAACGATGCCCACCTTCCCATGAAGAACTTTATCCTGGACGGTCTCTGCAACTGGAGCTGGACAGAAGGTAGTCCAAGCCACCAAAATAAACTAGAGGCTCTCGGTCCCAGGGAAGAGTGCTGGAGACTGACTGTAAGGCACTATCACATCCTCCCCCAGGCTGCAGGTGTTTAACTATAACATTTCCCTTCACAAAACAAGATTGCATCCCACAAAAACAGCAAAGGCTATTGAAATACTTTACAAAAGTAATCATGAAATGAGGACATACAAAACAAATCAACTTTAAGCCAAAGCACTATACATTGCACAACTGGACATCTCTAAATAACTTCTGACAGACAGACAGAAAGGCAAACACACTGTTGATCTCTCTCTCAGCCACAGCTTCAATGAATAAAACAAAGCAGAAGTTAATACCAAATTAGCTTATTTATTTTTTTAAGATTTTATTTATTTGACAGACAGAGATCACAAGTAGGCAGAAAGAGAGGGGGAAGCAGGCACCCTGCTGAGCAGAGAGCCTGATGCAGGGCTCAATCTCAGGACCCTGAAATCAAGACCTGAGCTGAAGGCAGAGGCTTTAACCCACTGAGCCACCCAGGTGCCCCCCAAATCAGCTCTATTTCTCACCATCCCTCCCGCCCTTGTCCCAGGAGCCTTCTTCCCCCAACCCTCTACCTCTCTACCTGTTTTGTTCCTCTCCCTTAAAACAAAAACAGACACACACACCACAATTCTCCTCTGCCTAGCCCAGGTTTGCGATGCCCAGGTGAGGGATGGGGCCCATGCCAGGCCCTAAGCCCCACAGGAAAGAGCAGAACAGGAATACTATCTACTGAGAATTACACAAGAAATTAAAACTGAGACATTTCCTTCTCTTTTTCTTTTTCTTTCTTTTTTTATTTTTAATTTGAAAGAGAGAGAGACACAGCGAGCTAGGGAACACAAGCGGGGGAGGGGAAGAGGGAGAAGCAGCCTTCCCACTGACCAGAGAGCCCAATGCAGGGCTTGATCCCAGGATCAGAGGATCATGACCTGAGCCAAAGGCAGATGCTTAATGATTGAGTCATCCAGGCGCCCCAAAACTGAGACTCTTCTAAAACATAGAATGCAGAGCACATGGAGCCACGACATTATTATACCCCAAGGCTTCTGGAAAACTCCACCATAACCCCAGGAGAGAAGAGTAAAAAAGGGAAAACTATCTTAGTATTACTCCAAATGTAGTTCTGACCCTGGGAAGGCCCGAAAAGGACCTAAGTGATTCTCAGCTGTCCCTAGGCCACACTGGGATTCAGTGTGCTACAAAAAAAATTTTACTTGTGCTACAAGTAAAATCTACTTGCCCAGGACACAGACAATTATGCAGTTCTACTAAACCCCTTCCTTCTTCAGTACTGTCCTCCTTGGTAACCAACCTCACTTCCACTACATCAACTATAACCTCTAAGAGACCCACATCCAAATGTGCATCACAGAGCTGACACCTCTTGGGTCCCTACTGCCTGGTAACCCCACAGCAGCCGGAGCCAACTCAACTCCCGACCATGTCCCTCCTCCCCAACCAGCTCATGGTGGCATCCTGACTTTGGGAAAGGCATTCTTCCACTTAATAGCCCAAACCACTCATTCATCTTTGAGTCTGGCCTCCCTGTGTCCTGATGATTGGTCTTCAGGATGTCTCTTGCAAATGAAAACAGGAGGGTATAAAACAGTGTATACATTATGTTGCCACACAAACATGGAAAAATGATTGGATCCCAATGCACCAAAAGTTTCCATGAACCCCAGATCATGGAAGTTGAGCGATTTGTCTACTTGATTTCTTTGGTACACTTTTCTGTAGAACATACGTTTTTTAATAAGCATGTATTATTTTCACACTCAGAAAATACAGTGAAAGCTTCTTTAGGATTTTGCTTACAAGTCTTTCCTTTGATTGTGCCTTTCTCTATGGTTCCTATTTCCAAAATGGAGACACGTACGCTAGGCCAAGTCACCAGACTGGGGCTTACCATCCAACCTAACTGCAGTTTCAACCTCACCCAAAATGCAGTTGACCATCAGTTTTCTGGTCAACACCACTGAGGTAATCTGTCACATGGCCCTCTCCATCCCCCACAGGAAGACAAGGTGATCCACCCACTAAGACTGTTCTTCTCCCTCATGGAAGGTGACCTTGCCTGAAACAATCCTTTCCTTTCTTCTGTTAATCACTTCTTGCCCCAACCTCCTGTCTATAAAAACCTTCCATTTTGTACTCCTTGGAGCGCCTTTCTACTTGCTAGATGAGGATGCTGCCTGCTTCACGAATTGCTCAATAAAGCCTATTAGATTTTGAATGCATTTGGTTGAATTTTAACGCCTATTAAAACCCCAATCTAGTCCAGAATCACACTGCCATGGGTCATATTTCAGTTCCTTACGGTCTTCCTACACTGACCTCTGCCCACTCATACAGGCAGTTAGGCCCCAGGTCTTGCATCCCTGAGAACAATAGGAAAGTCAATAGGATAGTAATAGTGCATAAAGGGCACTTAACACAGCGCTTGGCAAATAGTATATAAAAGGTCATTTCTGCTGGTCCTGGAAGCACTTCCCTGCACTGCTATTAGATGAAACTTCTGAAGATACTAAATGGCAAATGAGAACCTTGTTTTTAAACCATCAGTAGCCTCCAGGGTCTAAAAATAAGAGCCAATATTTATAGAGCACTTGCTTTGAGGCCCAACACTGTTAGCGTAAGTGCATTCAGTCACCATCTTAGCCCCACAGGGAGGGTCCTGTGAAGATCTCCATTTGCACATGAAGGAACTGAAGCACAGGGCACTTCCGTGCCAAGGCAGGAAGCTAAGAAGTCATATAAATCTGGGACTCAAGCCAGTTCAGGCTTACCATCCAACAGAACTTTCCACAATGATGGACAAGCTGTGCATCAGCCCTGTTCAATATGTGGGCTACTGAGTATTTAAAACGTGATTAGTGCAACTGAGCAACTAAATTTTAAATTCTACTTAATGTTAACTGAAATAGCCACATGGGGTCAAAAGCTACCATACTAGCCAACGAACTGGAGAATGAAAGCCCAAACTCCCAAGATAACAAAGGGAAGTCCTCACAACACCCGGTCTACCTGCCTCTCAACTAATTCTTACACAAAGCTTCAGGTGGTCTAAGACCGCTGGTAACTGTATGCGTCCCTACTTGTCTTTCAGTCCCCTGCCCTCCTCTCATCTAAGCGTTCTGTATAATGGAGGAGCTTCAGAAATGAGAGAAAGATTGGTTCAAGTCCAGACTCCAGGCACTGTTAGGTGAGGGCTCTCAGTTTCGCCTCCAAATGGGCATAAAAAACCCTCAGTCACTCAATCGGTGGGAGCAGGAAAGGAAGTTGCCATGGTAAGAAGAGAGCAACATGCCTGATGCCTGGCAGCATCCTGACAGACGTCTTCCATCCCTAACACCAAGCCGTCCACTGTCTTCATCAGAGAGCCAAGAGACCATCGTGAACTAGTCCCTGACACTCTTAAAATGAGAAGAACTCAGTATACCCTAAAGAGGCCAATCCCAGTCAAAATAACTGGTGGTTTTTTCTTTCTTCTCTTTTTAACATACTAAACATGACTGTAAATTCCACCTGAAAAGGTAATGAGAAAGGAAAGCTAAAAACAGTCAGAAAAGGGAAGAAATGAGGTGGTCTTGCCTTATCAGATAAGAAAATATATTTAAAAAGCTATCACCTGGGCTATTTCACCAGGAAATACTTTTTTGGTTTAAAAAAAAAAAAAAAAACCTCATATATTGTTCTTGAATAAAGTTACAATCATTAAATTATTAAAAAAATAACAGTAATAACAATAACTAATCTTTACAGATCCCTTGCCGCATGCCCGGCACTGCGTGAACAGTGTTACCCACATATACGATCTCATCTGAACCTCACAACAGTTGTTCTTCACATTGCCAAGTGCAAATCATTAATAGATCTTGAAGTCAATTTAGTGGATCTAGAAATAGCATTTTTTTAAACAAGACAATAGAATAAAATAGGACAGAACAGAAAATATGAGTGAATTGCATGTGATACCTTATGAATCTTTTACATATCCACAGAGCTTCGATTTCAAATGTGTCATCTGTGAATCATGGTAAAAGAAATATATGAAGAACGACCTTGCCTCACAACCTATAAAGTATGGACAATTACTATCACCCATTTTACAGCTGTAAAAACTGAGGTTCAGAACAATTAAGTCTCTTGCTCAAATTTCACCCAGCTTGTTAATGACAGCCAAAACTGGAACCCACGCGGTCTGCACTCAGATCCCAGCCCCATCAACACTGGCAAATCAATGGGACAGGATAGATGGCACTAGCAAATCCTTGGTGGGGAGGGCGCCTGGGTGGCTTAGTTGGTTAAGTGTTGGACTCTTGATTTCAGCTCAGGTCATGATCTCAGGATTGTGAGATCCAGTCCTGCATCGGGCTCTGCACGGAGTATGGAGCCTGCTTAAGAGTCTCTCTCTTCCTCTGCCCGCCCAAGCCCCACCACTCTCACACTCTCAAAAAAAAAAAAAAAAGGGACAGAATCATCTAGTGTTTTCATGAAAAAACAAGTGGAACCAAAAGGAAATGGACAAATTAGTTACCAAATCATTATTTTTGTTGGAACAAAAAAAAATCTCATAAAATTATAAAATATGACACCAGTGTAAAAGAGGACAGGCCTAAGACCAATGGAAGAAATTGCAAAGGAAAAGAAATACATAAGATTACATACATACACAAGGCATAAAAAGACAATACATAAATGTTAAAATTTGCCCATAAAAAACTATGAGCAAATTGTTTTGGCAAAGGTTTTACTCATTTTCAAAAAGTAGAGCTGTTGACTATGAAATTGACTTTGGGCAAATTAACTATGTTTCCCAATCTGTACATGGCATGACAGTAATAGTCTGTACCTACTAAGACTGTTACAAAGATTAAATTAGATTTTGTACCAGTGCCACAGAGGGAACTCTTAGCAAAGGCAGCTGCTGTTATGTGATGCAAAGTAAGGGCTCTTTCAAAATTACTTCTGCCACATAACCCAAAGCACCAGCATAGTAAAAACAAAGGCATCACATCTTAGCCTGAATCAAGCATTGGATGTTTGTTTGCAAGAAGCAGTTATGGCAAAACCTGGCTCAGAAGGTCACATCTCACCCTGGGCCTCCACCCTTTTAGAGCCTGCAACAGCATTCCTTACCTCCCAATACCCCAGGTCTTTCCTTCCTGTTGGTTGCTCCCTCTTTGCCTAAAGCTCCTCTAAAGATTAAGAGAGCAAAAATTTTACATCTGCAATCCCATGTTCATGGATGACGCGTACATCTTTGTAAGTAGGAATATAATCTATAAAACAAATTCTTAGAAAGAAAACTGCCCAATCGGTAGGTTTATAAATTTCTATTCTTGAGACCTACTGTCAAATTTCCCAGTAAGAAAGTTTCAGAGGTCCTGACTCTTTATGATTTCATCACCATTCCTTCGCCAGCACCTGATGTTCAGTCAACATCCACCAACCTCACTAATAAAAAATGGTTTCTTACTGCTATTATAAATTTGCACGTCTAGGTCAGGTACTTTTGGCTGGCCATTTGTATACCTTTTTCCATTTCCCTGACAACTTCTGGATCATTGTCTCTCCTTGAAACTGCCCTTTGGAAGATTACCAATGTTCTTGTCTCCATGACCAAAGACCTCATCTCACTCACACCCTCAGGGCACCATCTTGGCAACATCTGACACCAACAACCACCACCTCCTTCAAGAGACACTGCTCTTTTCCCTGCCATGACAATTTGCTGTGCTGGTTCTCCTCCACGAAGGGCAAGCCAATCTTCTCCCTATAATTCTAAAGAAAAGCATATCCCAGGATCCAATCCTCTTCTTTGCACTGTAACATTTTTTATCCATATATATATACACACACAAATATTTGTACACATGTAAACATATGTGTGCACGTGTGTCTATATATGCATATATATGTGTAGATATACATATCTCTATATATACATAAAGATAAGATTTTTCTCCTCCTGAGAAATCTCACTGTAACATTCTTAAACTGTCATCTACATGCAAAAGCTTTCCCAGTGTCCATCCTCAAATCACCTGAGACCTAAACCCATGTTTCTAACAGTCTACTGAAGACCACCAGAGAGATGCCCTCCCCACACTTGAGATCATCAACAGGGTCAACACAAGAGGGCAGCACTCACTGTGGCAACACTATGCTTGTTCATGACACTTAACTGCATCTCATATGACTCCACAGATCTAAGACAATACACCAACCTCACTATTCACCTTCCCCAAACCTCTTCCACCTCCTTGACCATCAAACCTTAGTTAATGGTTCTATGTTCTTCCCCTTTCCCCTTCTTCCCATCCAAGGATCTGCAAAATCCTCTCAATTCTGCCTGGAAATCATCTCGGTGTATCTAACCAGCCTTCCCGTTCCTGCCTTTAGTTCAGACTGCCACTTCCTTGGGTCTTGCCCTAATCCTGATGCCACCACCAGAGTTCTCTTTTCAAAGTACAAATACCATCACTTCAATCTATCACCTCAAAGCACATGGCTTTTGAACATTTCCGGCAGCTCTCCATATAACTGCGTTCCAGGCCTACATTGGCAAAGGAATGCACTTGGACGAACACTTCCAACCAGCCCCATGTTTTAGAAGAGTCCTGCCAGTATGTAGTCCCTCCCCCATTAGATACTGGGCTCCTAGAAGGTACTCATTAATCCTCACTCACCTTATCCCCCTTAAAGCACCCAGGACAAGGCTGCGCATTTGGTGGGTGTTTTCTAAAGTCACTCATTACAATCTTCTAGAATGTGTTCATGTTATTCCAAAAAGAAAAAGGAACTTTATATATGTAAATCCAAAATTAAAAAAAAGTCTTTTTAAATCATCTAAATGACTTTGGGGTCTGCTTGTCCTGTATGACTGGCTATACATACCAACATCCGTATTCTCCTTGAACTTACATAAAAGCCAAACTCTGGGGCACCTGGGTGGCTCAGTGGGTTAAAGCCTCTGCCTTCAGCTCAGGTCATGATCCCAGGGTCCTGGGATCGAGCCCCGCATCAGGCTCTCTGCTCAACAGAGAGCCTGCTTCCTCCTCTCTGCCTGCCTCTCCACCTACTTGTGATCTCTGTCTGTCAAATAAATAAATAAAATCTTTTTAAAAAATAAATAAATAAAAATAAAAGTCAAACTCCTTCCCTAAAAAGTTTTACAAATAACTTAAAATGACAAAAGCACTGGTTTTCAACATCTACCAACCAGAATAAAGATTCCCTATTTGCCAACAGAAAAAACAGATTCAGGTGAGCCAAAGAGGATTCTGGCGATCACTTGATTTTATGATCTTCAGATGCCCCAATCAGCTGTCAGAACTACCAAACAATGACCTCCACAAGTTGATATGAGAAAGTGTAAAGGCCATATGGTAAGTCAAATATCCAACAACTTGACAGAGAAGCCAATAAAAACAAATGGCCTTGCGTGAACTGGGCCTGTCAACTCCGAAGGACACATCCTATCTAGGTCTACTTCATTCTTTAAAACTAAACCAATTTTAAAAAGTAACTCTTCTAAAGCATCTTTCTATACTGATTATAAAGAGGTCATTGAGAAGGGGGATTATTTTTCAATGAATAGTCAAATCATTCTGAAAAGCATTATCTTGTAGGAAAATACAAGATTAGATTCTAAATGTGTTTATAACTCTTCCCCGCTCTTAACATCAGCGGATTTCAAACACGTGTGCCTAAGTGTCCTTGATTTTTTTTTTCCCCCCTGAAGTGAAAACTTTGCTAAAGTTTTGAACGTGAAGTTAAGAACTGCTCAGTTACCGATTAGAAGTCAGGGTTCACATTCAGGGAGCTGACATCATCTCTCACTAAGCAATTAAAAACATTGTTGTTAATAAGGAACTCCTGAGTTGACACAACTGAGGGGAGTTCGCGCGAGGGCTGCGGTGTCCCATGACCACTCTTACATCCACCCCCTAACAAGGATTTCAAGCCTTCATGAAAGTGATCCTTTGACGCTTCTGAAAAGAGGGGAACACGTAAACCTCCACAAGTTAATGGGACAGGAATCTGGCCTCGTGAACTCTGTAGCCCCAGGGACTGCAAGAGGGCAGCGTAAAAGGGACAGCAAAGCGTGAAGTGCTCCAGGCCCCCAGAGGCCACGGCCAGGAACCAGTGGGCCAGAGACCGTCCCGGGACACTTAAGTCCGGGCTGGCCCTTGAGGGCAGTTGGAGACTAAGTTACTCCGGGTGGGGGTGCATCGGGGGGCCGCCTATGGCCGCCCCCAACTCACCTGCGATTCATGGGCCGGACCCTCACGGCCACCTTGACTGATGCCATAGCTCATCCCGGCCCGGCCCGCGCGGGCTCCCACCTGCCCAGTGCCCCGCGGCCGCCGGCGACTCTCGCGACTCTGCCCTCGGCTCCCGCCCACTTCCCTCCCTCCGCCCCCGCCCCTCTGCTCCCGGCCGGACCCGGCGTCCCGCGGCGGCCCCACCTGCCGGGCGACTGAGCATGCCCAGAGAGCTCCGGCCCGCGTGATCCGCGCGCCAGGGTTTGGCGGCGGTCGGGCGGCGCGGAGGGGCGGGGTTGGCATGCCAGCGCGCCGCCGCCCCAAGTCGCGGAGTCGGGAAGAACCTTCTTGCAGGAGGTGACCTGTAAGTCACCAAGGGTTACCGGGGGAGGAGTGATTTCAGGAAAGCCGCACCCCGGCCTTACCACCTGAAAAACGGGGGAGGAGGAAGAAGAGGAAGGGGTCGCAGTAATGTAGAGCCAGAGCAAAGACCTCAATCCTGGGGCTCCGATGACGGAAAATACCGTTTTTCGGGCCTTAACAGGGACCTGGGTTTTACCCCCATCGTGCAGGAGTTAGCGCATCCGATGTACAGAGCAAGAAGCTGGGGGACAGAGATTATCATAGCCTGTTTGTGGGGAGCACCGTTCACTAGGGCCTTCTCTGCTGCATTCTGCCCATCCCAAGTGTGTGTTTTGGACCCCTCAATTCAGGGACACCGAGAAATGAAAATTAAAAGGGTGCTGGATCTTTAAAAATGCTGGTGAGAATGGCTACATTGTCTGAAATCAGATCTTCATAGGACTTTTTGGCACTTATGTTACAGTTCCGTAGTTTTTTGTTTTGTTTTTTCAGTTTCTTTTCTTTTTTTTTTTTTTTTTTTTATGATTTAATTTATTTGACAGAGACCACAAGTAGGCAGAAGCAGGCAAAGAAAGGAAGGGAAGCAGGCTCCCTGCTGAGCAGAGAGCCCAATGTGGGGCTGGATCCCAGGACCCTGATATCAGGACCTGTGCTGAAAGCAGAGGCTTTAACCCACTGAACCACCCAGGCTCAATCATAACGTATTCTTGGGAGAAAGCGACCTTCTCTTTACAGCTTAGGACCTAAGAAATCCTAAGAGGGCAGACATAGCCTCTTTTCCTGAGTCCTTCCTCACTCCACTCCCCCCACCCTTCCTGAAGAATGTGAATTCATTCATTCAGCCATTCATTCATGAATTTCTGCGCACACACCCAGGAGCCCCGCTCTGAGCCACAGGGTTAGGCGCCGGCCATAACCAAGACCTGAGCTCCGCATTCCTCCTACTGCCCCATTCCGGGTCCCTGGGGCGCAAATAACCCACGCCGGTCCAAGCCCCAGGACCCCCAGCTTCCCCCCTCGGGCAGCTGACAGGAAGCCAGGGGCAGTGAAGCCTGGACTGCCAGTTTGAGCCCCAGCTCCTACACTAACACTAGCTTTCGGTGTCCTCCAGCCTACATTGCGGGTTCACCTCTTGGGCTTTTGCCTTTACAGCAAATTGAAAACTGCATGGAGTTGGCTAATGCATTAAGTGAGATGGTGTCGGCAGACGTGACCCACTAGCGTATGAAGTCATTATTTCACCAGTTTTCCTGAGCCTGGCGGCTAGCTTGGAATTGGCATCCCATTTGCTTCACAGCCCTGTAAACCCTAGGTACCCCCGGCTTTGAGGGCGCAGAGCTGTGTGCGGATTTGACCAGTGCGAGCTGCAGGAAATCAAGGAGAGCTGGAAACTGGACCGGGCCGCGCCGAGCATGCGCGATAGGGGCGGGCTGGTTCGAGGCCCCTCCAGGGAGCCGGCGCACCGCCTTCGATACCCCAAGCAGGGGCGGGGTCCGCCTTATATGGGAGCTGCTTGGGGACAAACAGCCGCCGTCTGCCTCCTGGGAGGGTGCAGCCTCACGCCCGCGCGAATCACAGCCACCAGTGCTCGCGACCACCCTACCGGGGTTGGATCTGGGCGCACCGACACCCGAGGGGCCCACGCCCTGCTGCGCCAGAGCTCAGTTTTTAAAGACAACGAATTAAACTTTGCAGGAGGAGTTCGCTTACTAATCAGAGCGATTTGCTGTGCCTGGGGTTTTATTTGTTGGTTGGTTGTGAGGTTTAATTCAGTATTTCGTTCTTTAATTTTTTTTTTTTCCAGCAGCCTACCCATGCCTATAAACCCACTCCCCTCTTCTGACATTGCCATTTGACACAAAACAGCATCGTAGCCCCGCGGACACACTAGAACCCAGATGTCTGGCGTGGAGATTTTGACTAGACAGTTAGGCTTCAACTCACAAAGGCACCCAGCGGTGGGGATGGAGTATTTTACTTGTTTTGATGTAGTTTATCTGGGTCTTCACTTATTGTTCTTCTTTTGTCTTTTTCTGATGTTTAGCAATCTCTGTACTGTCAAATAGTTGTGAGTGATTGAAACTCCCTGAGTCTCAGCCTGTTCATTTCAAAGTGAGATAGCGCTATAATAGAATGTTCACTCCTCCTCAAAATATTTGAATCATCTTAAAATACCATCAGAAGGAAAAAAATATATATATACAACATCCCTATCAGCTATATATCCAGTTATGTATTTCTTCCACCAGACTTTAAGGAATAAAATTGATTTACTCTCTCACAAACATGACTTTTAAAAAACCTTGATAAACAGCAAACAGGTGCACTTAAATTGGAACATAGGATTCAACCGACATCTCAGAAACCCATCTGTTTTCTTATGTGCTAGAAGTACCGACCTCAAGCATTCTATCACACAATACATTTAATATCTCCTTGTGGGGGTTTCTTACACTATGGAACTTAAGTTGAATTTAGGGGCAATGTAGTTGAGCCAGTAAACAAAAATGAGTTCTCTGGTCTTCAAACAAATACATAATAGACTCAGAGACAGAAATTACAGATATCAAATCCAAACCCAGAACCATTTTCATTTTCTAAGCCATAAAATACAAAGGTAAATTTAGAATCTTCTAAAATACTAAACATTAAATGCAAAGATAATTTGAAAAAGTGTGCTTTGAATCCTGAGTGTGAAACCTGAACAGCAAAGTAACAGTAAAGATCATCACAAAGTCATGCATAGAAATTTTGCTACAAAGCTATAGCAGGTAGCTATGAATGCCAGGTTTTACAGCAGAAATGAATGAAGAAATCACAGAAGGTTCAATTTAATAGAAACGATCACCCTAAATCATAGTCATTTCCTATCCGAAGATGAAAAAAAGATTGTTTCAATTGCGTACAACTATACCTGTGGTTACAAATAGTTCAGAATTTATGGACTCGGCATCTGTGGCAGCATTTCAACTACTCAGAGTGTGAAACCATATTTGGTTGAAGGGATGGGGAAAAGTTCCATGGATGAGTTAGCTTTGAAGATGGGCCTCGCAGAAGGGATGGAATTTGAACTCCAAGATGGGTGAAGAGCTGACTTCCAAGCTGGAAAAAAATACACTGAACAAATGTTCAGCATTGGGAAAGTAGGGGAATAGTGAGAAAGCCTCTTTACCTAAAACAGAGTGTGAGAGATTTTAAGATAGTTACAAATGCTTTCCCTCCTACACTTACACATTGCGATGTCACAATGCAACAACTCCCCAAGCAGGGATGGAGTCTGTTTCACCACCTTTCTAATATGGCTGCCCTGGTATCTTGCTCACAGAATGCTGCAGAATTAACTGTGTTACTTCAAACCTAGGTTTCAAAAGGCCTTGCATCCTTGCAGTCTCACTCCAGGGACGGTGCTGCTGTCGTGTGAGGAAGCCCAAGCCAGCCTGCTGGATGATGTGGTGACCTAGTCAAATCCAGTGTCACAGCCAATAGCCAGCCAACCCCCAGACATGGGAGTGGGGTCACAGGGCCCCAGCCCACCCCTGCCAACTCATTAGTGGATCATAGATGAATGAGTGAGGGCAACCCAGAGTCATAGAGCCCATCCAGACCACTTGTTGTTGACTGAGGGGATCAGAATATTCCACCCCCAAATATGCCACTTTAACATAAGAATTATTTTAAGCTGAAGGCTTAAGCAAACTCAGAAAGAGCTCTTTTCCCTCCCCCATCTGCTTAGAAGCCAGAAATAAAATCCCCTTTGTGAAGGTGCTTCTTCTCTCCTCTCCCTCACCAAAAGAAGAACAGTCCCTATTACTGGAAAGAGACTAAAAAAAACCCTTCATCTTCCATTAGTTTCCCTCATATATTTACCCTTTCATAATACACTGCCTGGAAGCCCAGGCCTTTTTCCTTTGTCTAGTCTCCTCTGCAATTTATCACTCTTTGTTAAAATGGTATAAAGTGCCTAGGTCTGAGCACTTTGGGGAATTTCCATTTCCTTTCTGTGATGCCCTCCATGTGCAGACAAAATAAGCCCTTTCTCCTGTTAACCTCTCTTCTGCCAGGTTAATTCACACACCCCAGGTTGTAACTTGAGAGTAAAGAAAAAGTTTTTTTCCTCCCTGACAAATCTCATGAGCAAAATCCCAATTTGTTGCTTAAGCCATTTGGTTTAGGGTATGTGTGTCTTATAACCCACATTCAGACACATCCTATCTTATATAATGAGAAATGTTTTCAATGGATATGGGGATTCGTGAGACCTTTACTCATATAGAAATATGGGTGACAGGGCGCCTGGGTGGCTCAGTCATTAAGCATCTGCCTTCCGCTGGAGTCAGGATTCCGGGGTCCTAGGATTGAGTCCCACATAGGGCTCCCTGCTCAGCAGAAAGCCTGCTTCTACCTCTCCTACTCCCCTTGCTTGTGTTCCCTCTCTCTCTCTCTCTGTCAAATAAATAAATAACTCTTAAAAAAGAGAAATATGAGTGATATAAAAAAAACAGCTGTGACCCAGGACCCTCATCAAGGGCTTTGGTTGTATAATCTGGAGCTAGAAGAGTCTTCATGGCCATTTCTTATGTTTACACATGAGACAGGCGGGCAGGTTCAGAGCAGCAATGAGACTATGGCGATCACTTTCCTCACCACCCACCCATCTCGGTGGATCTTAACCAATGAAGCAGATTCATGGAAGAAGACGTGTTCTCTGAACACATCCGTTGCATTTCCACTGACATCCCTTTGATTCGGCTGTGCATCCAGCAGGAATGCCATCTCCTCTCCTTCTCTCCTACCCTCAGTTCATTCTTTGGGTTCTACCATCTGTAGTCTTCCCCTAGCTTATGAACTCACAGTGATCACTCCCTGTACCAAATGCTTCGCACCAGAGTTGGCGGCGCTCATCTGCTACTTGCTGGAGAACTTTAATTTTAATTTTTTTTTTTTTTACAATTTTATGTATTTATTTGAGAGAGAGTAAGCAAGAGAGTGCGTGCATGCATGCATGAGCAGGGGGTAGGTGGGGGAAATGAAGAGGAAGAAGCAGACTCCCCGCTGAGCAGGGAGCCTGACATGGGGCTAGATCCCAGGATCACAGGATCATAACCTCAGCTGCCAAAGGCAGATGCTTAATCCACTGAGCCACCTAGGACCCCCTCACTAGAGAATTTTAAGCCTTGGTTTTCTGTGTCTCACTTCCCATCAGATTATAAATCCTTCAAGGCTAAAGAACAGGTCTTAGAGTTCTCTGTACTTCAATGTTTCCAAATCGGTAAATGTCTAAGTTGATAATTAGCAAAAGCAATAAACTCATTACATTATTCTGTTTCTGTAGATAACCAATATATAAATAGGAATTTCTATGTGATGATTTTTTGGCTCATTTTGTCCTTTTTTGTTCCTCTAACCAGGTCATAGCATAAAGGTTATGCCATTTGTTACTGTCAAGCTTAATTAAACCCATTATAATTTGTTAACCCCTGTTCTTGCTTTGTAATTAACATTGATTAACACAAACAAGTACAAAATAGGCCATCAGCACTTTCCAGAAGTGCTGATTACAATTATATTGATAATTCAATACAGTAGAGAAGATGATGGGATAGTAATTTGCACTCTCTTTACATAAGGAGACAAACGCTACCAGGCAAAACTAAGCCTGGAAATGAAATACTTTGTTCATCGGATTCACCTGATCGAACCTTCACACTGTTAACCCACACTGACTGCTTAAACCATGGTAGGATGACTGAAGGCACAGCTCCAAGCAGCTTGCTTTGTTGCACCTCTGAACCAGAAAACGGAAGCCCTTCAAGGCTGACAGATTGTACAGGGTTCAGCCACAGCAAAGCAGCACCCCACCCCCAAGCTTATGACAGACAATTATGGGACCAGTATCACATTTCATAGTTCTGGGATACATCCAGGGTTTGATGGTAGCAGGTCATAGATGCACAACAGTGAACCCACAGCAGCATTGGATCCAAAATCTCTCAGTGACCAATATCCTGAGCATGAACTCTCTATCCCTACTCAAAATACAAAACCAAAACCTGCTAAACTCCTATCCCGGTATATTCAAGAACGTATTGAAATTTCCTTTCTCCCTAACCTCAGAGGTGGAGGATGACTGTTCTTGCTATCCATGTTAAGACAAGCCCGCCATGCTCTGGTGTGACTGATCCATTACCAGTGGGGGCAGGCGCACATTTGAACTTTTCCGTATTTCTGGGAATAAAGTCAGGATGCTTGGGAGCTGCAGCCGTTTTTGTTCTGTGTAAGAAAAACTAAGTGGAACTCTGCCCCACTGCACTCCAGGGACGAATTAACAGAATTCATATCATACAGATCAATTGGCCCTGTGCAAATGATGTGATAATGAGGCCATGGAGTTTTTATGGTTCTCTGTTACCACCCCAGAAAGTATGTTCCAGAAACCGGTCAAACCCTCAAAAAGGAATATTAGTACAAAGTGGGGTGTTTCATACTCATTGCTGAAAGATTAATGTTCATGAAGATCCCTGAGGCACTAAGCCTTCTGTGACTCATTGAGGAAAAATCTGCCAGATGGCAAAGTATGGAGAAATTTGCCGACGGTCATATAGCTTCTAACCCAAATGTCTGTGTCCTCAGAGCTAGGCCTTCTCTTTGCACTCTCCAACTAAGCATTCCTTGTAAAAATCGCTAGAAATGGAAACACAGCCATCAGAAGTAGACTTGAGTAAAGAAACAGAAGAAAAACAATCAAAACACAAACACACACTGATATAGTCAGCCTTGGGGCGCCTGGGTGGGTTAAAGCCTCTGCCTTTGGCTCAAGTCATGATCCCAGAGTCCTGGGATCAAGCCCTGCATGGGGCTTTCTGCTCAACGGGGAGTCTGCTTCCTCCTCTCTCTCTCTCTGCCTGCCTCTCTGCCTACTTGTGATCTCTGTCTGTCAAATAAATAAATAAAATCTTAAAAAAAAAATAACCTTAAGCCAGACTGTGACATTGTCACATTTGTTTTGGGGGTCTACAACCTTCTTTCTTGCTATTCTCAAATATCATAGTCAGGGTCTTATATCAATCCCAAAGGGCTGTAGAGAGTCACTCAACCCTCTCTGTTCCAACATCCCATCTTTCTATCTCATAAATATTAGATGTGGAAGGCTATTTTTGTTTCTTCATTTATTTTTTAAATAAGATGTAAAATGCCTTCACTGGTGTCCATCAAGCATACAGATCTTAAGTGTACAGTTCAATGAATTGTTTTATATATTTATACCCATGTAAACACCATGCAGATGAGATTCAGAACATTTACACCATCCCAGAAATCTCCCTCAAGCTACAGGGGTTTTATTTTATTTTATCTTTTTAAACTTTTTTTTTTTTTTTAGATTTTATTTATTTATCTGACAGAGAGAGAGAGAGAGAGATCACAAGCAGGCAGGCAAAGAAGAGTAGGGGAAGCAGGATCTCCACCGAACAGAGAGCCCGATGCGGGGCTTGATCCCAGAACCCTGGGATCAGGCCCTGAGCTGAAGGCAGATGCTTAAACCACTGAGCTATCTGGGCACCCCGGCAGGCTTTTTATTTTAAAGTCGGGTTTATTGAGGTATCATTTTCATACGGTATTATTCCCCATGTTTAAAAGGCAGTTCTGTGAGTTTTGACAGGGCATACAGACGTGTGGCTACCAATACAATCAAAATATAAAACTATACCATGACCCATCCTCCCAAATTCCCCTGTGCCCCTCTGTAGTGAAACCTTCTCTCCATCTCCATCCCCTAGCAACCATTAATCCGTCCTCTGTCCTTATACTTTGTCTTTTCTAGAATGTCATATAATGGAATCATCCAGTATATGGTCTTTCAAGTCTGACTCCTTTCACTTAGCAAATACACTTGAGATTCACCCATGTGGTTGTGTGTGTCAATAGTTCCTTCCTTTCTACTCCTGAGCAGTACTTAATTATACCACATTCTGTATGCCCATTCATCAGTTAAAGGACCTTTGGGTTGTTCCCAGGTTTTAACAATTATGAATGAACCACTATAAACATCCACATACAAGGTTTTGTGTGAATTTAAGTTTTCATTTCTTTGGGATAGAAACCCAGGAAATGGGTCTCTTGCTCTATGCTAAACTCGTTAAATTTCAATTTTTCAAAGAAAACCAAACCATTCTCCAGTGTACTTCGGTCATCTTGCCTTCCCACCAGCAGTGTATGAGACTTTTAGAGGCTCTCTGCTCTCACCAGAACTTGGCAATTCCAGTTGCTGTCTTTTCTTTCAAGCCATTTCACCAGGTGCCTGGCACAGATTTTCCAAGCGGAGCAGACACATTCATAGAATTCACTGCAGTCTTCAGAAAAGAGTTAAAATCAGTTGCCAACATCTCACTATATGCATGAGAGCTACTTGGCTGCAGGCCAATTAGGCAGTTTATATTCACAATCCTGACCAGAGTTACTTTGACCCGTTCCGTCCAATTTTGCTTAGTTGTCTATATCCCAAGCAACATCCATGCCAATTTCCTTGTGCCCTCGTTAAAACCAAGAGTCCTGTGTCTTCCCTGCGGTGGTCCTACGGGTTATGTCTAAAGGTTAAAGATCCTCACTTCATTTTGGCATCGTTAAAACACTCAACAACCTACCTTTAATCACCTTGTTCAGGTGTGTTTTCTGTATCCAGAAAATGCAACATCCCTCTGGCTTCTACTTTCAAGAACGTATCTATCAAGAACACTCTGAGCTAGAGGAATGGGAGAAAAAAAAATGCTCTGCTCCAGTAAACAAATTGTCACACTTGGGGGATTGCAGAAGAACTCAATCACTTCACCGCTCTGCCCTCCATATGCACAGAACCATACACTGCTATTCTCTAAAAGTAACTACAGCTGATTTTTCTGACCTGGGTAGGAAACACACATAGTCAGAACCTAGTCTGCTCAGATTTGTCACACAAATTCTCCCTGGCCTGTTGCTTCTCTCTGGATTTCCCTGCTAATGCCTTATTCATTTGCATCTGTCTGCCCCATCTGCTGGGTCTAATGGTGTGCCGTCAGCAATTAGACCACGATGCAAGTGTCACCTCCCATGCGTTCCTTATATCTCTTCTATCCCCCTGCTCGAGCTACTTCCATTTTTCTGTCTCATCCCCAGAGGAACATAGCCAACAACCTCAGCTGCATCTTTCCATTTTTCTTAAGTTTATTATTTATTTAAATAGATAATACATGCACAAAAGCTGAATTGAAAAGGTACCAAAAGGGTAGAGATAGAAGTCTCTTCCATTCCTTTCCCACTCCCCCCATTTCATTGCTCAGATACAACTAGGGTCATCAGTGTCTTGTGCCCTTCTAGAAAGAGATATACAATACATTGACAAGCATACAATCTAGATATTTATATTCTTTGTAGAAATAACAACACACTGCAACACCTTTTTGCACCCTGTTTTTTTCATATAAAATATGTACATTGTAAAGCATTTCATCTCTCTATACTTGGATATACTATTGAGTGCCTTAATAAATTTTCTTCTTTCTTTTAAAGAGATGTTTAATATCCAATGTTACCAAAATCCTTTTTAAGATATCTAAAATAATGACTTAGCCTAACCAAGATAGACATTTATATCTCGAAAAAAAAAATGAGCTGAGTTAGGTGGCTCAGGGCTGGTATTGGTAATTACTGTCACAAAGACTGAAGATCTTTTTCATTGGGTTTGAAAGTGGCTGCTAAGCTTTGCGCAGTGGCAGTATCGTACGTAGCCAATGAGGTTTATCCGAGGCGCGATAATTGCTAATTGAAAGTGGCTGCTGGGGACGCCTGGGTGGCTCAGTTGGTTAAGCAGCGGCAGCTCAGGTCATGATCCCAGCGTCCTGGGATCGAGTCCCACATCGGGCTCCTTGCTCAGCAGGGAGCCTGCTTCTCCCCCTGCCTGCCATTCTGTCTGCCTGTGCTCGCTCTCTCCCCCTCTCTCTCTCTGATAAATAAATAAATAAATCTTTTTAAAAAAAATTAAAAAAAAAAAAAGAAAGAAAGTGGCTGCTGAAGCTCCAGCTTTCACTTCTGCATTCCAGCCTGAAGAAAGTTGATCTGTTCTCCCTCAAGAAGGACACTTCCCAATTCACAGAGTCCATTCATTTATACCCCATTTTCCAAAACCTAGTCACAAAGCTACACCTAGCTGGAAAGGAGGATGGGAAATGCAGTCACAATCTAGGGAGCTGTAAGGGCCTGGTTAGCCAGAGGGAGCCATTTGGTTGTAAACTTAGATTGCCCCTGCCCCTGCCAGAGGAACTTGCAAAGCCCAGATACAAGGGCGGGCTAGGCCGGGTGGAGACATCCAATCAGTAGGGGGCACATATATTTACTATGGCAAACTGAAATTCAACTGGCCACCTGTATTGCCGACCTAGCATGACTGTGCGGTTTTCCCTGTGTATTGCAATCTCACTGGCCACCTGTGTATAAGCCAGGCTCAACCACCTCTATAAAAGTTAGTCTGTGAGGCTAGGAAGGGTCCTGTCTCTTGGAAAAGAGAGAGCCCTTATTGGTCAGTTTGATTCTCAATCAATGCTTGGCGCGAAATAAAGCTTTGCTTGACCTTCACTTTGCATCAGTCTCACACCTTTGATCACAGACCCATTACTGGGGGGACCCTCACAGGAGCCTGTTGAAGTTTGGGATCTATTAAGAAAGAAAGAAGGGAGAGTGGGTATTGGAGTACAACAATCCATTTCTGCACCAGAATTGCTGTCAGTTCTTTCACTCATTTGCCGATGAACTAGAGAAATCTGTGAACATTCCATTTCATACTCTGTGGGAAGATATCTAGAATTTCTAGGTCACAAGATGTGTGCATTTTTATTTTCCTGAGTATTTCCAATTGCCATCGCAGAAAAGGGAACAATGAACACCTGCACTGACATATAAGCATACCTGTTTCCCCACACCCCCAACAGTCCTGAGTGTGCTTACATTTTTTTTTTTTTTTTTACATTTTACCATTCTGATAGCTAAAATACAACATCCCAAGAGGTCTTCATTGGATTAAGAGGAATTTCTCTCATTTTTAGTGTCATTCAGTAGTTTCTCAAACTATTTGCATTTCCTTGTCTCTGAGCTAATTCCATCATTTGTCCAGTAAATTGCATGATTTCTTCATTACCCTGTAGACATTCTTTTTTTTTTATTTTTTTTTATGTATTTTTTTATAAATTTTTTTTAAATTTTTTATTTTTTATAAACATATATTTTTATCCTCAGGGGTACAGGTCTGTGAATCACCAGGTTTACACACTTCACAGCACTCACCAAAGCACATACCCTCCCCAATGTCCATAATCCCACCCCCTTCTCCCAAACCCCTCCCCCCAGCAACCCTCAGTTTGTTTTGTGAGATTAAGAGTCACTTATGGTTTGTCTCCCTCCCAATCCCATCTTGTTTCATTGATTCTTCTCCTACCCACTTAAGCCCCCATGTTGCATCACCACTTCCTCATATCAGGGAGATCATATGATAGTTGTCTTTCTCTGCTTGACTTATTTCGCTAAGCATGATACGCTCTAGTTCCATGCATGTTGTCGCAAATGGCAAGATTTCATTTCTTTTGATGGCTGCATAGTATTCCATTGTGTATATATACCACATCTTCTTGATCCATTCACCTGTTGATGGACATCTAGGTTCTTTCCATAGTTTGGCTATTGTGGACATTGCTGCTATAAACATTCGGGTGCATGTGCCCCTTTGGATCACTACGTTTGTATCTTTAGGGTAAATACCCAGCAGTGCTATTGCTGGGTCATAGGGCAGTTCTATTTTCAACATTTTGAGGAACCTCCATGCTGTTTTCCAGAGTGGCTGCACCAGCTTGCATTCCCACCAACAGTGGAGGAGGGTTCCCCTTTCTCCGCATCCTCGCCAGCATCTGTCATTTCCTGACTTGTTGATTTTAGCCATTCTGACTGGTGTGAGGTGATATCTCATTGTGGTTTTGATTTGTATTTCCCTGATGCCGAGTGATGTGGAGCACGTTTTCATGTGTCTGTTGGCCATCTGGATGTCTTCTTTGCAGAAATGTCTGTTCATGTCCTCTGCCCATTTCTTGATTGGATTCTTTGTTCTTTGGGTGTTGAGTTTGCTAAGTTCTTTATAGATTCTGGACACTAGTCCTTTATCTGATATGTCATTTTCAAATATCTTCTCCCATTCTGTCAGTTGTCTTTTGATTTTGTTAACTGTTTCCTTTGCTGTGCAAAAGCTTTTGATCTTGATGAAATCCCAATAGTTCATTTTTTCCCTTGCTTCCCTTGCCTTTGGTGTTGTTCCTAGGAAGATGTTGCTGCGGCTGAGGTCGAAGAGGTTGCTGCCTGTGTTCTCCTCAAGGATTTTGATGGATTCCTTTCACACATTGAGGTCCTTCATCCATTTTGAGTCTATTTTTGTGTGTGGTGTAAGGAAATGGTCCAATTTCATTTTTCTGCATGTGGCTGTCCAATTTTCCCAACACAATTTATTGAAGAGGCTCTCTTTTTTCAATTGGACATTCTTTCCTGCTTTGTCGAAGATTAGTTGACTGTAGAGTTGAGGGTCTATTTCTGGGCTCTCTATTCTGTGCCATTGATCTATGTGTCTGTTTTTGTGCCAGTACCATACTGTCTTGATGATGACAGCTTTGTAATAGAGATTGAAGTCCGGAATTGTGATGCCACCAACGTTGGCTTTCTTTTTCAATATCCCTTTGGCTATTCAAGGTCTTTTCTGGTTCCATTTAAATTTTAGAATTATTTGTTCCATTTCTTTGAAAAAGATGGATGGTACTTTGATAGGAATTGCATTAAATGTGTAGATTGCTTTAGGTAGCATAGACATTTTCACAATATTTATTCTTCCAATCCAGGAGCATGGAACATTTTTCCATTTCTTTGTGTCTTCCTCAATTTCTTTCATGAGTACTTTATAGTTTTCGGAGTATAGATTCTGTGCCTCTTTGGTTAGGTTTATTCCTAGGTATCTTATGGTTTTGGGTGCAATTGTAAATGGGATTGACTCCTTAATTTCTCTTTCTTCTGTCTTGCTGTTGGTGTAGAGAAATGCAACTGATTTCTGTGCATTGATTTTATATCCTGACACTTTACTGAATTCCTGTATAAGTTCTAGCAGTTTTGGAGTGGAGTCTTTTGCGTTTCCCACATATAGTATCAGATCATCTGCGAAGAGTGATAATTTGACTTCTTCTTTGCCGATTTGGATGCCTTTAATTTCCTTTTGTTGTCTGATTGCTGAGGCTAGGACCTCTAGTACTATGTTGAATAGCAGTGGTGATAATGGACATCCCTGCTGTGTTCCTGACCTTAGCGGAAAAGCTTTCAGTTTTTCTCCATTGAGAATGATATTTGCAATGGGTTTTTCATAGATGGCTTTGATGATATTGAGGTATGTGCCCTCTATCCCTACACTTTGAAGAGTTTTGATCAGGAAGGGATGCTGTACTTTGTCAAATGCTTTTTCAGCGTCTATTGAGAGTATCATACGGTTCTTGTTCTTTCTTTTATTGATGTGTTGTATCACATTGACTGATTTACGGATGTTGAACCAACCTTGCAGCCCTGGAATAAATCCCACTTGGTCGTGGTGAATAATCCTTTTAATATACTGTTGAATCCTATTGGCTAGTATTTTGTTGAGTATTTTTGCATCTGTGTTCATCAAGGATATTGGTCTATAGCTCTCTTTTTTGGTGGGATCCTTGTCTGGTTTTGGGATGAAGGTGATGCTGGCCTCATAAAATGAGTTTGGAAGTTTTCCTTCCATTTCTATTTTTTGGAACAGTTTCAGGAGAATAGGAATTAGTTCTTCTTTAAATGTTTGGTAGAATTCCCCTGGGAAGCCGTCTGGCCCTGGGCTTTTGTTTGTTTGGAGATTTTTAATGACTGTTTCAATCTCCTTACTGGTTATGGGTCTGTTCAGGCTTTCTATTTCTTCCTGGTTCAGTTGTGGTAGTTTATATGTTTCTAGGAATGCATCCATTTCTTCCAGATTGTCAAATTTATTGGCGTAGAGTTGCTCATAGTATGTTCTTATAATAGTTTGTATTTCTTTGGTGTTAGTTGTGATCTCTCCTCTTTCATTCATGATTTTATTTGTTTGGGTCCTTTCTCTTTTCTTTTTGATAAGTCTGGCCAGGGGTTTATCAAATTTATTAATTCTTTCAAAGAACCAGGTCCTAGTTTCGTTGATTTGTTCTATTGTTTTCTTGGTTTCTATTTCATTGATTTCTGCTCTGATCTTTATGATTTCTCTTCTCCTGCTGGGCTTAGGGTTTCTTTCTTGTTCTTTCTCCAGCTCCTTTAGGTGTAGGGTTAGGTTGTGTACTTGAGACCTTTCTTGTTTCTTGAGAAAGGCTTGTACCGCTATATATTTTTCTCTCAGGACTGCCTTTGTTGTGTCCCACAGATTTTGAACCGTTGTATTTTCATTATCATTTGTTTCCATGATTTTTTTCAATTCTTCTTTAATTTCCCGGTTGACCCATTCATTCTTTAGAAGGATGCTGTTTAGTCTCCATGTATTTGGGTTCTTTTCAAACTTCCTTTTGTGGTTGAGTTCTAGCTTTAGAGCATTGTGGTCTGAAAATATGCAGGGAATGATCCCAATCTTTTGATACCGGTTGAGTCCTGATTTAGGACCGAGGATGTGATCTATTCTGGAGAATGTTCCATGTGCACTAGAGAAGAATGTGTATTCTGTTGCTTTGGGATGAAATGTTCTGAATATATCTGTGATGTCCATCTGGTCCAGTGTGTCGTTTAAGGCCTTTATTTCCTTGCTGATCTTTTGCTTGGATGATCTGTCCATTTCAGTGAGGGGAGTGTTAAAGTCCCCTACTATTATTGTATTATTGTTGATGTGTTTCTTTGATTTTGTTATTAATTGGTTTATATAGTTGGCTGCTCCCACATTGGGGGCATAGATATTTAAAATTGTTAGATCTTCTTGTTGGACAGACCCTTTGAGTATGATATAGTGTCCTTCCTCATCTCTTATTATAGTCTTTGGCTTAAAATCTAATTGATCTGATATAAGGATTGCCACTCCTGCTTTCTTCTGATGTCCATTAGCATGGTAAATTCTTTTCCACCCCCTCAGTTTAAATCTGGAGGTGTCTTCAGGCTTAAAATGAGTTTCTTGGAGGCAACATATAGATGGGTTTTGGTTTTTTATCCATTCTGATACCCTGTGTCTTTTGACAGGGGCATTTAGCCCATTAACTTTCAGGGTAACTATTGAGAGATATGAATTTAGTGCCATTATATTGCCTGTAAGGTGACTGTTACTGTATATGGTCTCTGTTCCTTTCTTATCTACCACTTGTAGGCTCTCTCTTTGCTTAGAGGACCCCTTTCAATATTTCCTGTAGAGCTGGTTTGGTGTTTGCAAATTCTTTCAGTTGTTGTTTGTCCTGGAAGCTTTTAATCTCTCCTTCTATTTTCAATGATAGCCTAGCTGGATATAGTATTCTGGGCTGCATGTTTTTCTCGTTTAGTGCTCTGAAAATATCATGCCAGCTCTTTCTGGCCTGCCTGGTCTCTCTGGATAAGTCAGCTGCCAATCTAATATTTTTACCATTGTATGTTACAGACTTCTTTTCCCGGGCTGCTTTCAGGATCTTCTCTTTGTCACTGAGACTTGTAAATTTTACTATTAGGTGACGGGGTGTGGGCCTATTCTTATTGATTTTGAGGTGCGTTCTCTGAACCTCCTGAATTTTTATGCTCGTTCCCTTTGCCATATTGGGGAAATTCTTCCCAATAATTCTCTCCAGTATTCCTTCTGCTCCCCTCTCTCTTTCTTCTTCTTCTGGAATCCCAATTATTCTAATGTTGTTTCGTCTTATGGTGTCACGTAAATCTCTCAAATTCTCCCCTCATGGTCCAGTAGCTGTTTGTCCCTCTTTTGCTCAGCTTCTTTATTCTCAGTCATTTGGTCTTCTATATCACTAATTCTTTCTTCTGCCTCATTTATCCTAGCAGTGAGAGCCTCCATTTTTGATTGCACCTCATTAATAGCTTTTTTTATTTCAACTTGATTAGATTTTAGTTATTTTATTTCTCCAGAAAGGGCTTTTATATCTCTCGAGAGGGTTTCTCTAATATCTTCCATGCCTTTTTCGAGCCCGGCTAGAACCTTGAGAATTGTCATTCTGAACTCTAGATCTGACATATTACCAATGTCTGTATTGATTAGGTCCCTAGCCTTTGGTACTGCCTCTTGTTCTTTTTTTTGTGGTGAATTTTTCCGCCTTGTCATTTTGTCCAGATAAGAGTATATGAAGGAGCAAGTAAAATACTAAAAGGGTGGCAACAACCCCAGGAAAATATGCTTTAACCAAATTAGAAGAGATCCCAAATCATGAGGGGGGGGAAAAGGGATAAAAGGAGGTTCAAAAAGGAAGAAAGAAAAAAAAAAAAAGAAAAAAGAAAAAAATAAAAGAAAAGAATTTTAAAAAAGAAAACAAATAAGAAAAATATAAAAAAGAAAAAATATATATATTGCATAAACTAGTTAAAAAACTTTAAAAAAGGAAAAGGTAAAAGTTAAAAAAAAAATTTACCAGAAGGCGAGAAAAAAAAAACAAAAAATGAAAAAGAAAAAAATTAAATTAACTGCAAGACTAAAAAAAATCACAGGGAAAAAGCCATGAGTTCCGTGCTTTGCTTTCTCCTCCTCTGGAATTCTGCTGCTCTCCTTGGTATTGAAACCGCACTCCTTGGTAGGTGAATTTGGTCTTGGCTGGATTTCTTGTTGATCTTCTGGGGGAGGGGCCTGGTGTAGTGATTCTCAAGTGTCTTTGCCCCAGGCGGAATTGCACCACCCTTACCAGGGGCCGGGGTGAGTAATCTGCTCGGGTTTGCTTTCAGGAGCTTTTGTTCCCTGAGCGCTTTCCGTAGAGTTCCGGAGGACGGGAATACAAATGGCGGCCTCCTGGTCTCCGGCCTGGAGGAGCCGAGAGCCCAGGGCCCCACTCCTCAGTGCGCCCTCAGAGAACAGCGCCCAGTTACTCCCGTCTGCCTGACCTCCGGCCGCGCTCCGAGCTCACCGAGCCTGCGACCGGTTCAAGGTAACACCGAGCTGTGAGCTTACTGTCGGCTCTGTCTCTGTAGCCGGCTTTCCCGTTCCAATACCTGCAAGCTCTACGACACTCAGACACCCCCGGTCCTTCTGTGACCCTGCGGGACCTGAGGCCACGCTGACCCCACGTGGACCTTCGCCCTGGTTTAGCCTCTGGAGCGATGTCCTTCAGCGGAACAGACTTTTAAAAGTCCTGATTTTGTGCTCCGTTGCTCCGCCGCTTGCCGGGAGCCGGCCCCTCCCCCCAGGGTCTATCTTCCCGTCGCTTTGGATTCACTTCTCCGCCGGTCCTACATTTCAGAAAGTGGTTGTTTTTCTGTTTCCAGAATTGCTGTTCTTCTCTAAGATCTGCCGATGGATTTTCAGGTGTTTGCAATCTTTAGATAAGCTATCTAGCTGATCTCCGGCTAGCTGAAGTAGTCTCAGCCTGCTACTTCTCCACCATCTTGACTCCTCCAATCTACCCTGTAGACATTCTTTATAAATTGGGGAAATTAGCATTTTCAGTACTATTTATTTATTTATTTATTTATTTTTAAGACTTTATTTATTTATTTAACAGAGAGAGATCACAAGTAGGCAGAGAGGCAGGCAGAGAGAGAGAGAGGAGGAAGCAGACTCCCTGCTGAGCAGAGAGCCTGATGCGGGACTCCATCCCAGGACCCTGAGATCATGACCTGAGCCGAAGGCAGCGGCTTAACCCACTGAGCCACCCAGGCTCCCCTCAGTACTATTTATTTAAACACTTTTTTTTTTTTTTTAACCATTTTGGGTTGCTTTGTTGTGTTTTTGTTCCCATGCCTTTTTTTCTTTTTTTTAATTTTCAAGAGAAGTAAGACTTTATTTCCTTGTTTCACAAACAAAAATGGGCTGAGCGGATTGCTTTCTGGTGAGTTGTCAAACGGACAAGTCCCATATCCTCATTGGACTCCTCTGACTTGGCCTTTGCTTTAACCTTGGCCAAAGCTGTGCAGCAGTGGGAGCAGAAGCAGCCACAAATGTAGGTGCATCAGCCAGCAAGACCTTGGCTGAAAAGTATAAACCATCTCCACAGGCAGAGCTAGGACCCACTTGGCCCACTGAAGACAATGGGTATTGATGGAACATCCCCAGACATAGGCTGGCAACACAGCACACACATTCCCAAAAGCAAGGACACAGTTTCCTCTTGATATCAAGCACTTCCAGGTTATAGATAATGGAGGACCAGCCCAAGGGATCAGAGGGACATGTTCAGAACCCTCGGTGGTGTGGCTTCCCAAATCTCCCCACTTGTCTCCTATCATAATCAGCTGCATGTCGTTCAGGATTTCAATGGTGAATTTTTTTTCTTAAAGATTTTATTTACTTACGCAAGAGAGAGAGAGCATGAGAGCACAGAGGGAGAGGGAGAAGCAGACTCCCCACTGAGCCAAGAGCCCTATGCAGGACTCGATCCCAGGACCCTGAGATCATGGCCTGAGCTGAAGGCAGCCTCTTCACCCACTGAGCCACCCACATGTCCTGTCAATGGTGATTTTTTAATGTGGTTGCATATATCCCTTTTAAAAATTGCTTCCGGATATGGTGACTTTCTTCAAAGGCACTTGCTATTGCCAAAATTATAAAAATAGATTTTTTTCATAGTTTTCATAGTAATAATAATCAAAAAGAGGCTCCAACTTGATTTATTACAACATGGCTTCTGGTTACCCTGGCCCCCGTGACCTACTCATCTTCCTCCCACACCCCACCCCTGCTGCTCTGAGAGCCTAGCTGCATTTAAAGGGAAGTAGCGCTTCCTTCTCCCTTAAAATCAGTACCTCTTAATTCCACTTCCTACCGGACATATCCTGTACTGTCATTGACTTACTCATTTGGTTTCAGACTTACAGACTGCACTTGTATCCCATTTGCCTCTGAAGAGAGCTACACACTGAGAGAGTCAAGCACTCAGACTCCCCTGCTCACCGCCTAGATGGAAAACCATATAATTCCCAACCGCAGGGACTTGTCACAGAAACTCAGGCTTTGGAAGCTGTTAAGGGCTGACTTGTGACCTCTCCAAATTCATATGGTGAAGTCCTCACTCCCAGTACCTCTGAATGTGACTGTATTTGGGACAGGGCCTTAAAAGAGATAATTACATTAAAATGAGTTCATTAAGGTAGGCCTCAATCCAAGGACTAATGTGCTTGCAAGACAAGAAAATTAGAAACCAGATGCACACAGAGGGAAGACCTATGGGGACAAAAGTAGAAGACTGCCATCCACAAGCCGAGGAGAGCGGCCTCAGGAGAAACCCACCCTGCCAGCTCTTGGATCTCGGACTTTAAGCCTTTAGAACTGTGAGAAAACACATGTCTGTTGTTTCAGACCCTCCGCCTGAGATACTTTGTCATGGGGGGCCCAGCCAACAGAGAGTTACGCAGCATAGGCTGAATCAGTAGGGGTCTCTGGTGCAAGTCTTAGAAGTTTATTTATTTATTTATTTATTTATTTATTTATTTATTTTTAAAGATTTTATTTATTTATTTGACAGAGAGAGATCACAAGTAGGCAGAGAGGCAGGCAGAGAGAGAGAGAGGAGGAAGCAGGCTCCCCGCTGAGCAGAGAGCCCGATGTGGGACTCGATCCCAGGACCCTGAGATCATGACCTGAGCCGAAGGCAGTGGCTTACTTAACCCACTGAGCCACCCAGGCGCCCCAAATCTTAGAAGTTTAGACAGATCTACTGTCCCCTCAAGTTCCTGAGGCTCTGACAGAAATGTGCAAACAGCAGTGGGAGTGTTCACAGGAGCCACACCTGCAAGGAGGGGGGAGAGGAAGCAGGAAGAAGGAGAAGTTGAACTGTGATATAATTGCAAGAGAGGCCTCAGTGGGTTCTAAGGGGAGCTCTGGCCCCAGGAAGGCCCTTGGGCTTGTCCAGACTGAGGCAAGGGCATTTGCTTTTGTACCCCAGCAGGCTGTACCCTGGAAGAGGGTGTCAGCTTCGGTGAGGAAGCTCTGTG
This sequence comes from Mustela nivalis, assembly GCF_964662115.1. NCBI lineage: Eukaryota > Metazoa > Chordata > Mammalia > Carnivora > Mustelidae > Mustela > Mustela nivalis. The sequence goes on along the minus strand of NC_139027.1, from coordinate 103,753,605 downwards.
TGCTTGAGGGCTAGTGCCAAGAGGGCCTCAGCTGTGAGACATCAATGCCCAGCACAGTGGCAGAAGAAGGAGTGTTTGGGACTAGAGAGGGCATCTGGTAGCACCCTCCCATGTCCAACATGCCGACCTACACAGAACAGGATTTGTTAGGGTACAGGGAAGTTCATGGCATGGAGGCACAGCCTGAAGGAGCAACTGTCAGAAAGGACATGGCCCAGTGGCCATTAGGATTTGCAGTGTAGAAACAAATGGGACAGACTCTCTAGACAATGACCATGGCGATGAATCAGCCCAACCATCCTTAAGGCATTCCCTTTGGGATTCAGATTCAGAGAAGACAAAGTCCACTTAACCTGATTTTGATCACCAGCTTGCCCTTTGACTGACACTGGAAGACTGGGAAGCATGGGAGAAGCCTGATTACCCTAAGACCAACTGTGATGTCATCACCAGAAGAAGGGGACAGACACTGGGCAGATGAAAAACCACATGGCCATTGGGCCTGCACCATCTGAGTTGGAATCTCAGTTTGGGGTGTTTGGGGGAAAAGAGTTTGAACTCATAAAATTTTAAAGTTCTTCATCTGTAAAATAGAAATATTATCTATCTTATAAGATTTTTCAGTCTTAAATTATATTTATACAAATGACTATATCTACCTGTTTGTATATATATCTGTGTCTACATAAAAGAATTATGTACATACATATATGCACCACTTATATATGATGCTTATATAATGACCATCTCCATTTGAGCGTCTATAGTTCCTAGGACCTCATCAAGTCTTTCCTATCATTGCATCTGTGCATGTCTTCCTTCCTCACCTCTTCCTCGAGAGCAAGAGAAGCATTGAATGTCCTAGTCCCCAAACTCCAGATTTGGAAACCGCCTTAGAAATGTTACCTCCAAAGAACCATGGCATTGCAAAGTTTTATAGCTTGATATTCCTCATACTGGGTGTGCATGGTTTTGTATTTAAAACATAAATTAAAAGGTCAGGAGTGGAGGGACACCTGGCTGGCTCATGAGGGGAAGCATGTGACGTTTGATCTTGGGGTCATGAGTTTGAGTCCCACACTGGGTGTGGAGATTACTTAAATTTAAAAACAATTTCTAAACAATTTCTAATTTAATAATATAACATAATAATATAATTTTAAAACAATTTTTAAATAAAAAAATCAGGGGTGGAATGAGAAAATCAAAAGGAGAGTTGGTCTTCTATAGTACCTGCTCTCTGGGGCACACACAAAGCCTTCTCGGGGGTTCCCAACACCAGGAGATGTCAGGCAGGATGAGAGCAGGACATTGTAGTCTGCCTGGCAAAGGTCAGGTACTAGTGAAGTTCCAGAGTGGAGCAGGCAGTCCCCGATTCTTCCTTTGCTGAATACAGAGGACAGCATTTATCATGGGACCAGGCCGACCGGAATGCAGAAAATAGCGTGAAGAGAGCGTGGGGAGAGGGGGGAGGGTCTGGCATTTTCTCCGATGCCGCTATTTTCCAGAGCAGATCTAATTCCAGCAACAACGTTTCAACTTCACTCCCACCAAGAAGGATGGCTCCTGTGGATGCCTCTCAGCTTGCAAATGTTGCCTCTCCGAGGTCACACAAGTAGCTAATATATCCATTTCCCTGAAATAAATGCCATCATGGAGGTCTTCTTGTCACTGTCAGGGGTTATGAGCAGTGTTGATGGAGTGGGGTAATGACATCGCAGGGTGATTGAAAGGGTTTGGATGTGATTTCCTATTTGGTTCAGACAAAATAAAACCATTATCTGTGCTTCATCTTTTTTAAAGACATTGTTTCCCAGGCTCTCTGGCGCTGGAAGTCTGTTGCTGCACCCAGGCCCAATATTAGCCTGTCACAATTATAGATCAGTTCATCACCATGGTAAGCCTCCAGTCTCCTTGAACTCTAACCAAGGGAAATGACTTTCCGGGGTCCACCTTATCCCTGGGTATTTTGCATTTTGAAAAAGATGGCACAACGGTCCTCCGCTCAGTGTAGAGAGCTGCCGGGTAACATGTGGCTGGGCACACTGGGGAATCTGCAGGTTGCCAGCTAGGAGAGACAGAGACCTCCGTTAGCTCACTGGTATGCAGGAAGAAGACCCTCAGACACGTGGACATGGTGAGGGGGCAAGTTGTTGCTTAAACAGGTTAAGGATGGACGTAGGGGTCCCTGGTGCATCTCTTACCTGTCACTAAGGCATGCCCAGCTCAGGGGGCTCCTGCGGTCAGGCCACAGTGAGGCTATCAGAATGGTTCTCAGTACTACCCCCCTCTCACTTTTGCTGCTGGCCAACCTAGGAAGCCACACCATTAATGTCCTGGTCCCCAACCCTACTTCACTCAACAACAGCCTGTCACCACATCTACTAAGTCCCAGGTGTCAGATAATTGGCTCTACTCTGCAAAGAGTTTTCCATCCCAGGGGCCTTCCAAGCAGTAGGCTTCCACCCAGCCTGGCATACCTCCATGCAAGGAGTGAAAGGTTCTGTGAGCCGTTACTTCTCCCAGAATCTTTAATTCACCTCCAGGTGGATGCAACACTTATGGCCAGACATCTACCAGTCCTTGGGTATTTTTTTTTTAATTGTGGTAAAATATATATTACCATTTTATATATTACCAATATAATTTACCATTTTAAGACACACAATTCTGTGGTATTAAGCTCATTCACATTTTTGTACAAGCATCACCAGCATCCATCTCCAGAACTTTTCCATCTTCCCCACCTGAAACTCTGTATCCATTAGCTAACTATAACTCCCCATTCTTCCCTTCCCCCAACCCCTGACAACTGCCATTGGACTTCCTGGCTCTATAAATTTGGCAACTGGGTTGCCTCATCTAAGTTGCATCAGACAGCATTTGTCCTTTTGTGACTGGATGATTTCACTTAGCATAATGTCTTCAAAGTTCATCCATGTTGTTGTATGTATCAGAATTTCCTTTTTAAGACTGAATAACATTCTACTGCATGTACATAACACATTTTGTTGGTCTTTCATCTGTTGGTTGGTCACTTTTAGGCTGTTGTGGGTAACATGGTTGTGAATGTGGGTGTATAAATATCTATTCAATTTCCAGGTCTTAATTCTTTTGGTATTTTGGTATATACTCCAAAGCAGGACTGCTAGGTCATATGGCATTCTATGTTTAATTTTTTGAAGAACAACCGTATCGTTTTCCACAAAGCTTGCACAATTCACAGTGCACAAGGTTTGCAATTTCTCTACATACTCCCCAACCTTGTTCTTTTCTGTTTTTTTTATAATTGTCACCGTAATAGGTGTCCTGTTGATATTTTTTAAATGTAATGACCACTGTTCATTTAGAAAGTTGCTTCAAAATAAAGAGAAAAGAAGGAATATGAAATGAAAATCAGTGAGAAGAAGTCATTGAGTACTGAACCAAAAAATCAGTAATTTAAAAAGGGTCATAGTGTGTGTGTGTGTGAGAGAGAGAGAGAGAGAGAGAGAGAGAGAGAGAGATTGCTGGTGACTGGACCTCTTTAGGATCTGAAAAGATAGACACTCCAATTGCTCATGTGCCTAAATCTTTTCGCATATAGTCTTAAGTTACAAAAAGCGTAGACCATTGTCATCCTTTTAGTCTATTAGCGCCACAAAACTAAAACATGTTTATTTATAATAATATCAATAAAAAATGGGTAAATAGATGGATGCCTGGGTGGCTTAGTTGGTTAAACATCTACCTCCGGCTGAGATCATGATCTCAGGGCCCTGGGATTGAGCCCCATGCTCAGTGGGGAGTCTGCTTCTCCCTCTCCCTCTGTTCCTTCACCCTGCTCATGCTCTCTCTCTTTCTCTGTCTCAAATAAATAAATAAAATCTTTTAAAAATAGGTAAGTAGATGACCACCTAGGAGACAATGTTTGCAATAATTAAAACTGATAAGGGATTAGTGTTTAAAACATATAAATAACTCCTGTAAATTAATAGGGAGAATATAGAGGTCAAATGGAAGAAATCAAATGGGGTAAAGAAGAGAGATAAGCAGTTTGCAGGTAGAAAATGAAAGGATGAAAAGAAGTACATGAAACAATCCTCAGCTTCACTAGGAATCAGAAATAACAATTAAAACAAGGAATCTACCTTGCACTCCTTAGAATGGCAAAATGTAAAATGGTAAAGAAAAAAAGAAGGAAGGACGGGGAAAGAGAAAGAAAGAGAGAGAGAAAAGAGACAAGTGTTTGTGAGTAAACCAAGAACTTATACACACAATGTTGGAAATGTCAACTCAGACAGCCATTCTGGAAAATAAACTGATGTTGTTTCACTCCATTAACTATATTGAAGCCAAAGGAGGCCGAAATCCCTTCCTTGAATATCTCAGAGAAATTCCTGGACAGGCATGTAAGAAAATATGAATGAAGACCTTCATCACAGCATGGTGTGTGGTACAGGGGGTGGGGAGAGGCAGTTTGGTGCCCACAATGGGGCAAGATCAACAAAACTAGTAGACACGCCAGGGAATACAAAGAAGCAGTCAGAAGCAGCAGGTTGAAGGTACATTCAGTGGCAAGGAACCATGGTAAGAGAAAATGTTAAGGGAAAAAAATCAGGAAACAGATTGAGGGAGACAACAAGCGACCTTTAATACCATTCGTGTACCCTAAAACCTCACATTACCACAAAACAATGCTAAGAGTTTCTAAAGAATGCAGGCATATCAGGGATGTACATTAGCCCATGAGAATGGGTGCCTAGGAGGGGGGAGGAAAATGGTGATGAGAATTAGGAATAAAGAGGGAAAGAACAAGATAAAACAAGAGAGGGGACTTTCAGCAGACTGCTGATGATAGCATGCTAAAGAAGATCAGGAGAAATGAACATGGTAAGCTTAGGTTTCCTTACCTGGGGAAAACATAAAATAAAACAAAGGAAAAAAAAAAAAAAAGCAAAGGAAGACCCAGTGATTAACATCTAAGTTGATAGTTGGCCTTACATTATGATATCTATATCTATATTCCTATATCCCTCTATCCAGAACATTCCAGCTTAGAGTGAGAGCAGTTCTACGTAATAAACACAAGGGCTTTCTTCATACTTAATAGTGAAGGATCAAATGCTTTCCCCCTAAGACCAGGAACAAGACGAGTCTGCTGTCATTACTTTTATTCAATATTATACTGGACGTTCTAGTTGGGACAATTCGGGAAAAAAGAGAGGAGAGAAAAGGAGAAAAAAAGAAGAAAAAAAAAAACACAAGGCAGTCAGACTGGAAAAGAATTATTGAACTCTCTCTACTTGCAGAGAATATGATCTTATATACAGAAAATCAGGTTGAGAAAGATTGCAGGATACAACATTAATGAAAAAAATCAATTATATTTCTATACACTGGTAGGGAAGAATCCAAAAATGAATTTAAGAAATTTACATTAGCGTCAAAAAGAATAAAATACTCAGGAATAAATGTATAGAGAGACAAAACAATAAGATGATAGTACTCTCCAAATTAACCTACAAATTCAGCACAGTCTCTACCAAACCCTAGCTGGCCTTCTTGCAGATGCAGCCAAAGTGATGCAAGAGTTCATATGAAAATTCAAAGGACCCAGAATAACAAAACAGTCTTGAAAAAGAAAGGCAAAAGAAAAGACTCATACTTTCCAATTTAAAATCTTACTACAAAGCTACAATAATTAAGTCAAGGTGGTACCAGATAATGATGGACATTTAATCAACAGAATGGGAGAATCCAGAAATAAGCCTTTATATTTATAGTCAATTGAGTTTTGACAAGGATGCCAAGACAATTTAGTTGGAGAAAGAACAGCCTTTGCAACAAATGGTGCTGGGACAGCTGGATATCAACATTTGAAAGAATGAAGTTGGACTCCTTCCTCACACCATGTGCAAGAATTAACTCAAAATGAATCTCAGACCTAAATGTTAGAGCTGAAAACGATAAGATCCTTAGAAGAACACATCAGAAGAAAACTCATGACCTTGAGTTAAGCAGTACCTTTTTAGATATGATACCAAAAATGCCAGTGCCAAAGTATAAAATGATTAAACTGGGTTTTATCAAAATAAAAAATGTTTGCATTTCAAAGGAGACCAACAAGAAAATGAAAAGACAATCCACTCAAGGGGAGAAAATCTTTTCAATTATTTGTGCGTCATATGTCTGTTAAGGGACTTAGACAAGAAATTTAACAATAAAAGACAACTTAATATAAAAAATGGGCAAAGGTCTGAGTAGTCATTTCCTTAACAAAGATATACAAATGTCCAAGAAGTACATGAGAAGATATTCAGCATTATTTGTCATTAAAGTAATGCAAATCAAAAGCACAAAATGAGATACTACTTCACACCCACTGGGATGAATTATAATAAAAAAGACTGACAGGGCGCCTGGGTGGCTCAGTTGGTTGAGCAACTGCCTTCAGCTCAGGTCACGGTCCTGGAGTCCGGGGATCGAGTCCCACATCAGGCTCCCAGCTCCATGGGGAGTCTGCTTCTCCCTCTGACCTTCTCACCTCTCATGTTCTCTCTCACTGTCTCTCTCTCAAATAAATAAATAAAATCTTTAAAAAAAAAAAAGACTGACAAAAACAAATGTTGGCAAAGCTGTGGAAAACATGGAACCCTTTGGTGGTGAGAATTTTACATTTAAAATTTAAATATCTAAGACTAGACACTCTAGAAAACCATTTGGCAGTTTTCTATGTTACACTTAAGAGTTAGCCTATGACCTAGCAATTCCATCCCCATTTACAGATTTAAGAAACATGCAAATATATGTCCATCTAAACATGTCTACAAAGACATTCATGCCAGCATTATTCATAATAGCTCAAAAGTGGAAACAATGCAAATGTCCATAAATGATGAATGCATAAACAAAATGTGGTATATCCATATAATGGAATACTACTCAACAATAAAAAGAAATAAGGTATGAACCTGGAATATATTACACTAAGGAAAAGAAGCCAGTCACAAAAGATCATATATGAGCTCCTTTATAAGAAATGTATTGAATAGCCAAATCTATAGACACAGAAAGTAGACTAGTGATCGCCAGGGGCTTAAGGAAGGGGACAACGGGTAGTGACTTCTAATGGGTACAAAGTTTTTTGGGGGGTGGTGGTGAGAACATTTTAAAATTAGATGGTGGTGAAAGCTGCACAACTCTGCGAGTATACCAAAAACCATTAGGAGCACCTGGGTGGTTCAGTGGGTTAAGCTCCCTACTCTTGCCTTTGGCTCAGGTTGTGATCTCATGGTTGTGAGATCGAGTCATGCATTGGGCTCCACAGTCCAGCATTGAATCTGCTTGAGATTCTCTTTCTCCGTCTGCCCCTCCATTCATGCTCTTTCTCTCTCTCTAAAATAAATACATCTTTAAAAAAAATAAAGCCATCAAGCTGTGCCTGTGAAATAGCTAAGCAGAATTGGTATGTGAATGTCTCAATAGAGTTGGCTTAAGAAAACAAAAGCTTTATTTGTTTTGATTTTGTTTTTAACATCACTATATGTATCTCTATGCTGAAAGGCAGTATTGGAGAAGAAAAGGACTAATTTAGTGCTTTTTTTTTTTTAAATTTAGTGCTTTTCAAAAAGAATGCCAAATACCTTGCTTTAAATGATCAATCACTTGGGGGTGAAGTAACAAACAAAGTAAATATGGAAATAAGTATTCTTCTCCTTCTGTTGCACAGCATGAACACACTGACTACTACGGGAAGGAAAAAGAACATTCCAGTCATGTTTGGCTAAAATATATAGTTACATGTACCAGCACCAAAAAAAAAAAAAAAAAAAAAAAAAAATGTCAGAGCACTGAAACAGGACACTGTGAAAGGCTCTTCAAACTAGCTTTCTAGATTTGATACTAGTACCATTCATCTTGGGGAGAGTGAGGGCATAGTATAACAGAAGGGAAATAAGAAAGGGGACAGTTTTATATGTGATTTTGAGAAAGAGCTGTCCCCTGGTTGAGAATGGACAGCAATAGGAACCCAGCTCCCGTCCACACTCTGAGAACTTAGCTGCAGTACACCTAGAAAGAAGGGATCCATTATCCTTGGCAGACCTTGGTCATCTTCACCAAGATAGAAGAAGTCTTACTGCCATTTCTTTGTTGTGCCTCACATAGCACATGAAATGGCTCAAGTCCAGATCTTCATCAGTGTCACTCATTGACTTGGGCCGTTTTCACCAGTTACCAAGTATCTATCCAGATCGCCGTATTTATCAGGCTAATGTAGTAACAGTATGATACATTCCATAACCAACACACTATCCTTTTTTTTTTTTTTTTTTAAGATTTTTGTTTATTTATTTGGCAGAGATCACAAGTAAGCAGAGAGGCAGGCAGAGAGAGAGGGGGAAACAGGATCCCCACTGAGCAGAGAGCCCAATGTGGGGCTCAATCCCAGGACCCTGAGATCATTACCTGAGCCAAAGGCAGAGGCCTAACCCACTGAGCCACCCAGGCACCCCTATATTTTATTTTTTTATTTTTTCCTAACTCCATGGAACTTAGAGTGAGGTCCATCAGTCTATATGTACTAAATAAGTTGGAAAGAAACGGTACAATAGACTACCGAACCCAGAGAAATGAATGATCGAAGACACATCCAAGAGACACACACCAACCATGCTTGCTGGGATGCTGCAGCCCCTAGAATCTTGGCTTACAAGACAAGCACTTGTTTACAGAAGCTCAACATGGCAGGTAGGCAACATTGTTTGTGGAATAAAAAAAAAAAAGTCCCAAACGATGCAACTCAGTATTGTTTATAAAATCAATTGTTAAATTTATCTTTCTGTCTGAGGAATTTCAAATTTTAATGTTTAGCAGCTTGTTATCTGCCTGAGAAGTCTCTGGGCTAATCGCAAATTCTGAAAAAATTGAATTTTATTCAGCCTGACTACCTTTGTGCTTTTGTGACCCTCGCAGGCTGCCTGGGTTGAGGATTCAGAAGTATTCTAAAATATCCTCGTAGACACAAGTAAAATAAACTAAATGAAAACTGCCCACATTTCTGCAATAATTTTAAAACCGTCAGATAACCGGGGTGGGGGGAATCCCAGTTTCATTTTATAATCTGAGGTCAGCACACTGTGCATATGAGTGATGCTGAAATACATGGATAGTTGTCTGATTAGTTTGATAATTGAAGGGACAGTAAAATCAGATAACTTAAGGCAAAACAAGAGAGAAAGTGTTTTAAATATCTTTTCTGGGAAGCAGCTGAGCTTGAAGGAACTGACTCGGGATGTATGGCAAGGCCAATTCTCTCTACGTATAATATTCTAGAGATTCTGGTCACCCAGAAAGGGTCATGTGCTTCAGCACTGCAGTGATATCTAGGGCTCCCTCCCTGGGTTTCTGCAGTCTTCTCCCTCCCTTGCACCCTGACCCATGATCAGATGTGGGGAGGTGAAGAAAGAGACAATGCATCAGAAACCAAACCATATCTGTCCTGCACCCAAAGCAATCCCAAGAAGACACCAAGAGATGATGAGACATGGGAGCAGGTTGGGCTTAAGGTTTAATTTGGCCAGGGGAGTTGGCTGGTAAATACGGGCGGTTCATCATTTCCAATTGTATTCAAGAATTGCCATTCAGTATTGATTTCATTGATTCTTCACTGAATCCATAAACACTGAGAATTATTGGAGTTACGATCCTAGCTTTCATATTCCCACTTGTCTACTGAGGGGAGACAAGTAAAGAATTTCTACAGCTTGGGGTAGGTGTTAAGGTAACAGGATGTTACAGAAATCAGACACTTCCAGCCCATCCACGAGCTCTATGCCTGTCTACCACAGGGGAGCTCGATTTGGCTGGAGGAAAAAAGAGCATTGAATTCCTACCATATTAAGGAGTAGCTGATGGGATGGATGGTTGGCCAACCTTTTTCACAGTGCCTTAGGTGCACTACAGAAGAAAAACATGCACTAGGCTTCTGATCTGTTCAACGTTTTCCAGGATTTGTTTGGTGACAAGAATATACAATGTGAGGGGAGATTGATCCAATGCATCTCACACCAACCTCCAAAGATTCAACTTTCCATTCTAATAAGTACCATTCACAGAAGTGAAACAAGTTCAGGTCTATTCCCTAAGTCCTACTGCTAATGAACACGGAGATGAATATCTCAGACTCCGTCACTGCAGGAAAGTGGTAAAGCCAACTCGGATGTGTAGTTCTCGAATCCTGGGGGAAGGCCTCGGAGGTTCCGAGGAAAACAGAGGTCAGGAACAGCTAAGCGTGCTTTTGGGGTCCTGGTCTACGCACACCTGGCCAACTCCTTCCACATCCACTTGAGTTAAGTACATATGGGACTATCCAGACCATGGGAGGGGCTTTTACAGGATGAGCCCTCAGTGAACAGAGATGGTTCTTTATCAAGTATGACTCATTCTATTCTTCTGGGTCTTTTTCTTTTTACTGATATAATTGGCATATAACATTGTATTAGTTTAAAGTGTACAACATAATGATTTGAGATATATATAGGTATATATGTATTTATATGCATATATATCTCAAAATGATTAACATAAATGAGTTTAGCTAATATCCATCACCACAAAATGTTACAACATTTTTTCCTTGTGAGGAGAACTTTTAAGATTTATTGTCTTAGTGGCTTTCAATTATACAATCTGGTAGAGTTTTGTTCACAGTAGTCACTATGCGGTACATCGCATCCACAGGACTTATTTCTCTTACAGCTGGAGACTTGGACCTTTATGACCAAGTTTGCCCATCTTGCCCATCCTCACCCCGCCTTTGCCAACCATCAATCTGTTCACTGTATCTGTCAAGTTCGGTTTGGTTTTGTTTTCATTTTCGTTTTTGTTTTATATTCCACATACGAGTGAGATCATATGGTATGTTTTTAAGGATTTTATTTATTTATTGGACAGAGACACAGCAAGAGAAGGAACACAAGCAGGAGGAGTGGGAGAGGGAGAAGCAGGCTTCCTACTGAGCAGGGAGCCCAATGTGGGGCTCAATCCCAGGACCTTGAGATCATCATCTAAGCCAAAGGCAGATGCTTAGCTGACTGAGCCACCCAGGCACCCTGATTATATGGTATTTGACTTTGTGTGTCTGACTGACTTCACTTAGCATAATGCCCTAAATATCCATTCTACGTTGTTACAAATGGCAGGATTTCCTTCTTTTTTATGGCTGAATAATGTTTCACTGTGTGTGTGTGTATGAATATAATACATACATTATATATGTGTTACATATTTATATATAATATATATATATCATTATATACATAAGGTAGATAGATATAAGGTGTGTATATTGTAGGCACGCAATATATATACATCATGTCTTTTTTGTCCATTAATCCATTAGTGGACATTTAGGTTTTCTCAATGTCTTGACTAGTGCAAATATTATTGCAATGAAGATGAGAAAGCAGATATCTTTTCAAAATAATGGGTTTGTTTCCTCCAATTTCTTTTCTAAAACACAGCTTTTAAAAACATTTGCTTGGAATTGTACTATAGTTATGCAAGATTTCAAAATTGGGGGAAAGAGATGTGCATGGGACTTCCCTGTGATCTCCATGCAACTTCCTCAGAATCTGTAATTATTTCAAAATAAAAATTCTAACAAAGTCTGTTGATACATTAGGCACAGGTAAAATGAGAACAAGAATAAAACAATAACAAGACTAGAATCTCTCTTCACTTGAAAACACAAGCCCTAGATGCATATCTGTCAGGGATAATGTTTTGCTTTAGGTCATGTTTGCTATACAACAAATATCATACAGTCATTTCATTTTCTTACTGAATTCCTTCGTTCACTGAATAGTATGCACCACAGCATTGCCGTGTTAGGCATGGAATGCTGAGTGCAAATAAGATTTGTCCTCACGATTCTTACAGTTTAATAGGGAAGATAGCCATTTAAAAAGAATCTCAGGGACGCCTGGGTGGCTCAGTTGGTTAAGCAGCTGCCTTTGGCTCAGGTCATGATCCCAGCATCCTGGGATCGAGTCCCACATCGGGCTCCTTGCTCAGCAGGGAGCCTGCTTCTCCCTCTGCCTCTGCCTGCCATTCTGTCTGCCTGTGCTCACTCTCTCCCCCCCTCTCTCTCTGATAAATAAATAAAAAAAAAATTAAAAAAAAAAAGATAAAATTTCTGATAAAAAAATAAATAAATAAAAAGAATCTCAGAAGAAATGCACAATTGTCCTTGCGATAAACACTTTGAAGGAAGGGTACATGGTGAGATCATAAATCCTTCATCTGAAATTCTTTTTTTTTTTATTAAAAGATTTTATTTATTTATTTGAGAGAGAGATAGTGAGAGAGAACATGAGCGAGGAGAAGGTCAGAGGGAGAAGCAGACTCCCCATGGAGCCGGGAGCCCAATGCGGGACTCGATCCCGGGACTCCAGGATCATGACCTGAGCCGAAGGCAGTCGTCCAACCAACTGAGCCACCCAGGCACCCCCTTCATCTGAAATTCTTATAAGGACCAAGCAGGATACCATATGTGAAGTACTTTTAAAATCATAAGCTCTTTGCAAATGTTCATGATCACTAATATTTGGTGCAGACATAGAAATCTTTTTTTTTTTTTTTAATATTTAGTCCTTTGTGAAGTGTCCCAACCACTAATGGTTTTTAGTAGTTTCGCCTCTTTCTGTGGCTGGACATGCTTTCCCTACCTGACGGTCTGGGAACTTTACATGCCACCTGCCGCCCACCCAGGCATGTACAAGCAGGCCCCGCCCACACATCCTGAAACCTAACCTGGCACAGGCCCCCGAAAAACTGGCCCCAGATTCTCAGAGCAGCTGGCTTTCCTCACAGATTACTTCAGGGCAGTCAGAGGCAGCCCTCTTCAGAGGGCCCACTAGCATGGCGTTGGGGAGGATCCAAGTGCTTTTGAGGAATTGCCAAGTTCAATTTTCAAAGACTGGTGCATCTGCTGACGTCAGTGTCTATTCCCAAAGAAGAAATGTGATCCCCTTTCCTGTTACAGAAATCCCTTTGGACCTTCAAGCGTGGCCAGAGCAATTCACATTTCAAGCATGGAAATAACTCTCAGCACCCAAGCTAGGGAGCACAGGGTGAATGGGTAGCTTGTCTTGTCATGTAAGGACTCAGATTTGGGGAAATGAGGAGATGAGGAATGTCCACAGAGAAAGACATGCCTCAAAGGGGATTATGGGAACCACCTCATCCTCAGACAACACCCATGGGATGGAAGAATCTTGGGGTTAAACAAGATGTTTCTGAGACGTTGGGGTGCCTGGGTGGCTCAGTCGGCTAAGTGTCTGCCTTTGGCTCAGGTCATGATCCCAGGATTCTGGGATTGAGCCCCACGTAGGGCTCCCTGTTCAGCAGAGGGTCTGCTTCTCCCTTTACCTTTGCCTGCCACTCTGACTACTTGTGCTCTCTCTCTCTTTGTCCAATAAATAAATAAAATATTTTTAAAGATAAAAAGATACTTCTGAGATGCAATCAACTCACCTTGTGGGCCACTTCAAACTGCGGGTGGGGGAAGCTGAAGAGGAATCTGAAATTCATGCCATCGATAGTAATGAGAACAAGAGATGATGAGGAGTTTGGTCCTACTGAGCTTGAAGGGCCAGACACCATCAGGTTAAGGTATCCTGAAGACAGCTGGCGATTCATGTCTTCCACTTCAACATGGGACTGAGATGAGAGACTGTCCAAATAGAAGAGGCCATTGAAGTGGTAGAACAGTCAAGTTCACTCAGGGAGAGCAAGGGGCCAGTTGGTGAATAGGATTCCAACCCTGTGACTCTCCCAAGCTCTCCTCTTTGAACTGTTATAACCCACAGTCTTGCCCCCTAAGAACCCTGCACATCTCTGCCTTCCACAGAATCAATTTCTCTACTCTGTTTGGTGAGGAAAGAGAAAAGCAGGTGGCCAGAGACTAAAGGTGTCATGTGACTGACGCAGGACAAGATACCGAACTCAACATGCCTCAGTCCCTTACCTGGAAATGGGGATCATGGTAGTTCCTGCCTCATAGTATCGTTGGGAATGTTCAAGCTTTTAACACGGTATCTGTTAGTGCTCAGCAGGTAGTTGTTATTGGGGTGCCTGGTTAGAGTTGGTAGAGGGTGTCACTCTTGATCTTGAGGTTGTAAGTTGGATGTAGAGATTACTTAAAAATAAAATCTTAAAAAAAGTAGCTGTTATTAATAGCTAGAAAGATATAAGAGACAATATGCACAAAGAAAAGGTGGTTGTCTATTTTCATACCAATATTACATAAAAGTAGCATTTTGGTTTAGATCTAAACTAGTAGACTAACTAAATTCATGACACTCAAAACTTAAAAATGCATGTTGAACAGTTGTGCATATCCATATATGTATGTAAGCACACAAGTGTGTGAACATACACACACAGGCACACACATATGTACACACACATATGACTCAGGATAAATTACCATACCTGTTCTTCTTCAGAGCACTTGTGATTACAATGTTGCATTTCTCAGTGTGGTTATTTGAAGTCTGTCTTCCCATTGGATCGTAAGCATCACCAGGGCACAGATTTAAGAAGCACCATAGACCCATTGTCTAACACTGACAATTGCATATGATAGGGACTCCATGATGACTTAGTGGATGAACCAGTGGATGGAAGAGTGGTTGGGAATGAGTGGAGAATGGTTCCCAAACATCAGCTCCAACAAAAGCCTTCCCTAGACAAATATCATCCCTGCACCAAATAACTTGAGAATAAATGGATTGCTTTACTTATCAAAGTCCCAAATCAACTCTTAAATTGTTATTTTTGTTTTTAAAAGCTTGAAGAGTAGAGAAGGGAGTTGAGGGAAATTGGATGGGGGGGATGAACCATGAGAGACTATGGACTCTGAAAAACAATCTGAGGGTTTTGAAGGGGCAGGGGGTGGGAGGGTGGGGGAACCAGGTGGTGGGTATTATGGAGGGCACGGACTGCATAGGACACTGGGTGTGGTGCATAAACAATGCATTCTGTTACACTGAAAAGAAATGTTAAAAAAAAAAAAGTAGAAAAAAAAGAGGAAAACAAAAAGCTTGAAGAGTAAAATAAGCCATGAATGAATCAAAATGGATTTCTGGATGGTGAATATGTGTTATAAAATCTAAAACAACAACAACAACAACAAATGTCTTCCCAGCCCTGCTCCTTTCCAGTGTATGTATAAGCCAACTCTTTTGTGTAAGCCAACCAGTAAGCATGTACTGAGAGCACTGATTATATGGATGACATTAGACCAGCACTGCATGAAAATGGCAATGCATGTCCCCAAAGGAGCTATAATATTCTAAGAGACATAATTTGAAAATTCACATTTGCAATAACTGACATTTATTGAGTTCACCCTACATTTCAAACACTGTTCTAAGTGCTTTGCAAGACTGACCTCTCTCAAAGTTCACGATGATTCTCCCAAATAGGTGTAAATTATTGCCATTTTATATTGAGGAAGTTGAGTCACAAAGAGGCTAAGTTACTAGCCCAAGGTCACACAGCTATTCAGGGAGCTGGCCCTTGGGATCCCATGTGTTTACCATTGCATTTTATTTTCTCTCAACAAAGCAGCCAAAGGTGGGATTTGGATCTTTGTTCAGGAATTAAGTATATACAGAGTTTGGCTTATCTCTTTTAGTTGTCCTTTGAATGGTGTACCCAAGAAATTAAGATCTCCTGTTAGCTTTTAGAAATCATATAGCCTTCTTGGAGCCTCTGAAAGTAAGTCATTTCAGAAAATTTGAATGCAAAATGCAACATTGGCCCAAGAACACTATTTTTTCATTGTTTTTAATTACATTAAGTTGATCCCTTACAATGTATATGGGTTTCATTTCCTGGTACTTGGAGCAACTTCATACTAATGTGTCATCCTAAAACAAAGGTCAAGAATAACATCACCAACATAGTCATAGAATTACAATATCTTGTCATTGACTGAGGTAGAGTCATCTCTAAAATCAGCTGGAAAGTCTCCAAGTAGCTACTGACCACTTACACAGTGACTTGGCGTTTCTCTGTGTCTCTTTATTAACTATAATACAAAATGAGAAGATACTTTAATTACAACTTTTTGTGAAATATTCATGTGCCACCCTACCTCTTTCAACTTTCTTGAAGCTCCATTATTTCTATCTCTGGAATCATCAAATATAATTTGCAACCAGACACTATCAAGCAAGTGTAACACACCTTCTTTCTCAGAAAAAGTAATGAAGGGTCTTCACCATAGACTTCTCCACTTCCTTGATATTTTAACTATACTGTTCACTCTGCATGGAATGTTCTTCCTCACATTGTTTACCCAGCAAGCTGCTCCTCACTTTAGCAAATGTGTCCATTAGGAATTGATTTGAATGACAGAGATTACCAAATAAGATAAAGGTTTATTTTTTTCTCTCATGACCTGAAATTCCTAAGTAGAAATTTGGGGCTGGCATGTTGGCTCCACAATGTCTCCCAGGACTTGGTCTTCTTTAATGTCCCACTTATTGGGTAAGTTATTATTCTTATTCTTATTCTTATTCTTATTCTTATTCTTATTCTTATTCTTATTCTTATTCTTATTCTTATTCTTACTGGGTAGCTTCCATCCTGAAGAGTGCTTCATGGTCTCAAGATGGCTACTGGAGCTCCTACCCCAGAAAGGAAGAATCAAGAAGTAGAGAAGGGGACATGATACTTTCCAGAAGAGCAGACTCTTTAAAGAACTTATTCTTTAAAGGACTTACCTGAAGGTCTCTTCTCATGACTTCTCCAAGGGAGGAGAAATGTAGGCTTAAAAAATCTGAGTTAACTAACAACACAGAGATTCTGATACTAAGAAGGTAAAGATGGAACATAATCAGACACCTAGCAAGCTCTGTATCCTTACTGTGATGGTTTTAAAACACATCTACAATTTCCTGGAAGCTCCTCTCATTGAGACATGGCATGTGTCTCAATTCACCCCTTGAATCTGGATTGGCTTTAGTGACTCACTTATTGCTAATGGAATGCAGAGGAAGTGACATTACAGAACTTGTGAGTCTAGGTCACAAAAGACTTTGCCAGCTGCACCTGCTTCTCTAGAAACACTCATTTTCTTGACTTTCCTTCTGATATACTCCCACTTGGGACCCAGAGTACATACCATGAGAAGTTCAAGTCATATTGAAAGGCCACATACAGGCTGTCAGTCCTAACTGAACACAGTCTTTGAATCATCCCATCTCGGGCACCTGACATGTGAGTGAAGGAGTCTCCAATGACTCCAGTCCCAGATCACAAGATCACCTGCAGCTTCAGTGTCTTCCCAAACTTCAAGAAGAAGAGATAAGGAGATAAGGCAATCCTGCTCTTCCCTGCCTGGATTCCCAACCCACAGAATTCAACTTACCTTTAACAATGGCCATGTTAAACCTCTAGGTTTGGGAGTGGTTTGATATGAAGCAATAATATCCAGAACACCTTTCCTGCTCTAGAAAAACACAATTGCTCCTAAGTGTTTCTATCACTAAATGTTAGCATGATACAGCTACACTTTCTATAATTTCTATTACCTAGAATGTAGCAGTCTTCACTGCATGTTTATGGAATGAATGGGCTATACAGAGCACCTTGCTTTGTTTTAGTTAATTTTTTTAAATTTAAGAATTTATTTGCATTTTTGGTAATGTACATATTCAAAAGCAAAAACATATTCCTATATCATCTATCATGCAGTTATTTTTTGTTTTACATTTTTTATTGATTATTTTTATTAACATATAATGTATTATTTGCCCCAGGGTACAGGTCTGTTAATCATCAGGCTTACACACTTCACAGCACTCACCGTATCACATACCCTCCCCAATGTCCATAATTCAACCACCCTCTCCACAGGTCCCCTCCCCGCAGCAACCCTCAGTTTGTTTTGTGAGATTAAGAGTCTCTTATGGTTTGTCTCCCTCCCAATCCCATCTTGTTTTAGTTAATTTTTAATGTGACATCTTCTTGCTAGACTCTGAATATTGGGGCAGGGACCATCACTAAACTCTGTGAAAATGAGTTTACAATGGATAGCTTTGGGGCTTTAATCAGGAATATACAGGGATGGATTTGACTGCCTTCTGAAACACTGACCACAAAGATTTATGTTTTATTTTTAAGGGAAAGCAATATAGGTTGTCCAAGCAATATAAGTAGTTTACAGGGAAAAATTAAATCAGGGCAAAGGAACATCAATTACAATCCCATAATGTACACAGCCTGGGCTTATAGCCCAAACTACATCACCTTCTCGGCCTGACCAAACAGTCCATACCTGGCCACACACACACTTAGTGCTGTCTAGCCCTGAAGAGGAATGAAACAGGTGTTTAGCGACCCACTCCTTCCACCTTCAAGTCAATGAATGCCCCCGATAAGTACAGCCAAGATGCTAGGTGCTGCTTCCCGATGGTGAATGGGAGAAGAATGAGGCACAAACAAGTCAGCTGCAAGAGAAAGGGAGCAGGGGCGGTCAGTTGAGAAGACTGTTGTCCCAACAACTCCTCAGTCTGGAACAACTCCTCAGTCCCATATTTATTAGGTACAAAATAACAATCAACAAAGGGGTCCAAGGAGATTATAGATAAGGAAGAAGAAAAGCAAAATATGCCTGATCTAGCAGTAAGGGATTTGTGGTTGAGTAAACACATTTAAAGGGATCATCTAATTAACTACAGGTGATCTCTGGAGAAGGGGAGATAACGGAAAGTAGAAGTAGGCGGTGTTCCACCCTGAGCGGGTGGGCATTCCCAGCTGCTCGGCCTCCCTGAGAGGCCTGGTGCTGGTACATGTTTAAGCATGTTTGAAGACTAGTATAACCAAGCAGTACATTGTTCTGAGGGATGGTTACAGCTAGGTACATTCAAGATGCCCCAAACTGTGGCTTGGAGCACGATGGTTACAGAACTCTAGGATACAGTGACAAATTCATGACCTCTAATGGTCCAGTGCCACCAGGCATGCAATTTCCAATGCCTGAAATTCTACAGCATATTTATCAGAATGGGCATACAAGGTTATGTTGCAGTAATAAGCATTCCCCAAATCTCAAGGTTTAATCCAACAAAATTTATTTTTCATTCCCCTGAAGGTCTAACGTGGGTCATCAGACCCACCCTGACACACCCATACAACTGCTGAAGCAGGACAAAGAAATGTGGCAAATCACACACAGATTCCCCCAGTTTGCACCGGAAGTGACACGTCACTTCTACTTCCATTTCAGTGGTCAAGGAAGGTCGTGTGGTCACACCTGATTAGATAGGGCTGGAGAAGTTCAACCTACCTTTCGCTGAGCAGGCAAGACATTGGGACACCATAAATCACACGGAGGACCATCTGAGGGGTAGGCGTGCTGTTAACATGCAGATAGTGTTGACTCAGGGACTCCACACTGCCCATCAGCAGGCATTAATAACCTCGTGTGATTACGAATCATGGGGAGGTGATGGGGGATTATCAGAGAACTCTCACTAGAAGACTGCTGAGAAGTAAATAGAAAGGAGGAACTTCAGTTTGGGAAGGAAGAGACAACAGCTCTTAAAACTATCTTTAAGTAGCTGGAAATTCTTGGACAGACCCTTTTACTTCTCAGTGTCTTGTCTCCCAATCAACATCCTAAGGCTACTGGAAGATGTTGTTTCTAACCCCCGGCCACCCTGCCATGATAATAAAACTCTCTCAAATAAGAAGTTTCATCAACTACAGAGCAAGAGAGCAAGAGAGAGAGCAATGGCAAAGCACTAGATTAGATGCTTGCAGAGGGAAAGACAATGCATATTTCAGAGTCTGAAAGTCACCATCTTCCCTGATCCCCCAGACTGCTGCTCCCAACAAGGCTCTCGGCCCTATTGGATTTACACTGGAGTCCTTTCAAATAGCTGGTCAGATCTCAAAACGTGTCTACTGTCAATTTAAGAAGGAACACATCTTCATTCAGGGTGGGAAGAGAAAAGAGCCAGCTCTCCTCTATATCTAGAGCTGCCCTTGAAAATACAAGCGTATATTAACCTCTGAATAAGTGAGGGAAGAATAAAAGGCTCATAGGACAAAACTCAGCCAAGAGAGACCCTGGGGGTAGGTTTTATTAGTAGTATAACCTCTTCCTTCAGGAATTTTATGGGGAGCTGTCAGGCAGCATGGACCTTGGCAGCAGAAGCCACCCGACAGCTCAGTGTCTGAAGGCCTTGGTTTGAAAGCAAATTCTCTGCAGAGCCTTGATGTATTTTTAAGCAGACAGGCAGGAATTACTTATTCCTCCCAGTGTATGATTTCTCATTTTTCTTCCAGCAGAAATGGGGAATGAATTGCTCTGGGATTTGCAAGCTTCCTGAGCATTCGAGAGGGTGGCAGTTAGAATGACAGTAATGACTTAGGTCTCCTCTGAGGGTGGTCCCTTCATTATGGGGACAGCCTGGGCTCAGGCTCCATCATTCACACTCTGCCACTCTGTCCATGGCCCCACTTCCCATTCTGTCCATCACAGCTGTGTGCCCTGCAAAGAGGCCTGTCACTCTCTGGGACAGCCTGTCAGCCTTACCTGCCGCCCCCCAAATGGGGCACAGGCTGGAGCAAACCCCACAGAGTTCTCTTCCTCTCCCTCTATGACAACACACATATGCATGCATAAACACACACACACACACATACACACACACACAAAGACACACATGTGCACCCACAGACATACAAGAGACCTTGTATTTAAGTGAACTTTGTCAGCAATCTGAGGAATAAATAATGAATCTTAAGGAGAGAGGTGTGGAAATGGGGAGCGCCAGAGCCACCCCCTTAAATTTGGCTAGGGTTAAGGAGTCAAGGGTATTGGTTAATTCTATGTACCAGGACCATAAAGCATAGGAAGGGACCAGGTTTCACAATCCACTCATTCACATATTTGTCAGATTTTCCCAAAAGACGATTTAGAGAGTGAACATCCGGTATTGTATGTAGCAATATGGAAGAATCACACAGACATAATGACTGGCAAAAGACAGAAGACACAAATGTGTACTATATACTCTTTTAATGTGAGTATATAGGGCAGGAGGCAAAAAATTCATGATAATAGTGGAACCGTGGCTACAAGGAGATACGGGGAGCATCTGGGTGCCGGTCATGTCTTGCTTCTTAGTCTGGATGTTGGCTATGGGAAAGCATTAAATTTATGAAAATTCATCACTTTTATGCATAACACAATAAAAAAATCTGATCATATCGCACCCTTGCTTCCAAAGGTTTCTTGGCTGACCATTGTCTATACGACAGATTCTAAACACCCTGCTCAATTGTCACTTCTCCATGAAGCCTGCCATGACTTCTATCGTCCTTCATCACTCTGCTATAACACAGATACCATCACAGAGCAATACATCTGACCTTTGTGTGTGTATTCCCAATGAAATCACATGAGTCCCTGGGGCTGCAGCTGGGTCTTCCTCATTTTTTGGGTCTTAGTGCCTAGCACAGTAACTGGCATGTAGTAGACTCTTGATAAACAAATAGATAAATGAATGGATGAATGAATGAATGAATGAATGACTTCTCCATTCTCAGAGCCCCAGGTCATCTTGGAGCCAGCAGCATAGGCTCACAGGCATGGGGAGGTATATAGGGAGTCAGCTTCCTAGGGATCATGGCTCCCTTTCCTTGACACACAACTCACCCTTGGACTCCCCCCAGTATAGTCTCTGAAGCAACACTGGAAAATCTCTAGCTTCGGTCAACAATGACATTACAAATGTCAAACCCAATGGACTTTTCTTGAGTTTCATTGTGGGGGATCTCTCTGAGCTTCTGACATGGTGGGCACTTCATCTTCTGAAAATATTACCTTCTGCTGGCTTCTCCAACAGTACTATTGTTCTCTTCCTGCCTCCCTGACAGTTCCTTCTCTGGCTCTTCTCTTGGCTCCTCATTCTCTGTTCCTAATCACTCACCCCTAAGGCCATCTTTTCTTTTTCCCCAAACACTCCATACATCCCTCTGCCTCATGCTGATGTCTCTCTTCCCTGGGATGTTAAGATCCAACATCCTACTGGAGAGCTCTTCTTGGGTGCCCCCACAGACACTCAGGATCCAGTATCTGACACTGAACTTAAACTTTTCTCTTCCAAATCTATTCTTTTTTTTTTTCCCCACAGAAACCTTGGTTTTGAAGAAAGGTGTCAACATCTGCCCGTTCCCTAAACCACAGGCCTGAGGGTGATGCTGGGTGCCTCCTTCTCTCTCACCTTCCTCAACAAATCAGCTCTAAGTTTTGTAAATGATTCCTTCTTAACATCACACTGACTTGCTGTCTCTTCTTCATTCTCCTTGCTATTGCTTTTTTTGTAATAATCTTCTTTGTCTGCTTCCAGTCTTCATCCTAAGCCAGCAGGATCTTCCTAAAATGCAAATCAGATCATGTCACTTCTCTGCTTCAAACTTTGTAATGCTCCCTGCTGCTTGCGGATCCATTCCAAAGTCCTGGATATGGACCTCAAGGTTTTCCATGGTCTTGGCTGGCCTGATTTCCAGGCTAGCCTTATCTTTCACCACACCCCGCTTCATCCTCGACATTTGAGAACTTGGTGGCTCTGTGCCTTTGTTCTTGCTCTGAGCACTCCCCATCGATCTGGAATGCCACCCCAAAAGCTACTTGATCCAAGTGTCTACCTGCTGAACCTCTCACCTTTCCAGGCTCAACTAAGGGTCACCTTCTAGTGGATGCTTTTCTTGAGTCTCCATTGTCTTGGCAGACCTGGCCACGCCCCCTCAGACTCCCATTGTCCCTACACACACCTCTTCCACAGCAGAAACAATATTGCGTTGCCCTTGATCAATCCCACAGACACCTGCTCCTAAACCTCAGTGGCCATGATAATGTTTTCTTTGTGCCTTTATGTGCAATGACTGGCGGACGGTCTCACATAGGCATTCAGTAAAATGCCTGGGGAATGTTGTTTGTTACTGACTGTGTTTCTCGGAAACTTTATCTTTGTAGTTCTCACCAAAAAACAGTGAAACAGCACAGAATGGCAAGCCCACAAATATAGTCTGATAACCTCTGCAATACAGAATTGCTTTTTTGCCTACCTTTTGCTAATAGCTCCTCAGCTTTCTCTTGGGACCAGCTTCTTTCCATCGCATACCATTCCTGGTGGGTTCTCAGGAAGGGGCCAAGAAGCCTCCAGGAAATCTGAAACTCAAATGAAGAAAATGGTTCCTCTGTCTAGTCTCAAAACCATTCTGGTTCCCATTCTCTCTCAGACGTGGCTGGTCCTATTGTCTTCCTATTATTAGAGGACACTCATAGCCCTCTAATAAATTGCATTTTTCCATTCTTGCACCCAAGTGAGTCTGTCTTGCTTGCACTTAAAGAACCTTTCAAGATGTAACAATGCAAGTCATCACCATCTTGTTTTCTACTCCTTTCCCTGCCCTCACTGCTGCGTTCCCAGAAGTCTTACCTCAGCCCAGGTGATCTGCCTGTTGGCTGTCTTTTCTGCTTCTCCACTCCTCTCGTCACCACTGCTTCTGCTACTTACCTGGCTGTGATTTGATTGAAGGATTTGTTAGAAAAGCAGAGCCCCTGATCCCTTAAAATTAAGGGCAATCCCTACTTCTTCTTGGCAGGGATGCTGCCTGATTTGACAGGAGTGAGTGGTGAGGGAAGCGTGTGGTGTTGGGGTTGGAAATAGGGAAAAAGTGAAGAGAGGTGATGGTGGGAAAGTCACAAAAATAGATGAAGTGGTCACGAGAGAGGACTTCAACTACCTCTATTTCAACCTCAGACTTTCTCATTAAGTTCTTTCCATCTTATCTCAACTCCGAGGCAAAAGATCCTGCAGGCAGAGTTACCGCCTGATGGGAACCCAAACTACCCCCTCAAGCAATAAGGATGGCCCTGAGCCAGCAAGACGCGACAATGATGGATTTGACCTTCACTGCCCACCTGCATGTCCCTACCGAAATTTGTCCCACATATGCACCTGCAAGTATTTTTGGCACTTTGGAGACAGTCTTTGAGAGCTAGTCTGCTCGCTCTCTTCCCTCTGTTGACCTCATTTAATAAATTCCTTTCTCATTTCACCCCCACTTGTTTCCCTGCCTTTGGATTTTGCCAGCAGTGAGTGGCTGAACCTGGACTGGGTGGGACCTCCATTGCCAGGTGCTCTTGGACCCCTGTGCCCCTGCTATAGTCAGAGTAGTACAACATTTCAACTACCCTCGGAAGCCAAGGTTGAGTCTTATGGCCTTTGCTTGAGGACACCCTGGTCAGCTGCTTTTATTTTACCAGAGGTGGGAAGAGTAAAGACACATGGGTATTGGTGTGGATGGGAATAGAGCATCCCTAGTCTCTGAATACTTCCCAAAAATCTCACTTGTAGAGCAGCTGTTCTCATTGAAACAATGGAATAAACATTGGCCATAGAGACCCAAGTTAAGTCAAATAGGGGCTGGGGCTGCACTATATGTTGGAGTCACTGACTCTAGTCTTCCCTGAATTTTGCTAAATCCTGTGGGCTGAGCTCAGTAATCCGATGTAGGCAGTGGAAAGATAAGAGAAACTGGAGTGTGGGCCAGGTGCCAACCATGTCCGGCATCCTGGGTAGGGAGAATAGGAATATGAGGAGAGTCAGGGAGTTAAGGGCACAGGGCTGGATGCTCTGAGAGTCAGATGTTGTTTCCGCCTGCAAAATACATTCCCACTGCTTCTGCTATTTCCTTGGGGCACTACCCCTCCACCAACAGCCCACAAGGTGTAGGAGTAGGTACTGCTGGCCCCACCCCAACTCAGCAGCCAGGCTGAGCATGTGACCCTGGCCTGGCCAATAAGAGCAGATGCTCACCAGTGGTACCAGCTCACACACCAATCAAAGTCCTAGAAAGGCTCATTTCCAGGACTCGTTAGAATGATTAAGAACCATGACTCTTTCAGCTGGCGTAGCGTGGAGGCTCTGTGTGCTCACGGTGCGGAGAACCAAGGTGTACAAGGAGCCAATGCTGGGGAAGCTGCCCGAGTTGTGCAAGAGAAAGGGCCTGAAAACTGAGGTCATCATTTGGACCCCAGAAGTTGTCTCTTCCTCTGAAATGTATGTTTATGCCATCCTAGCCTGAATGGCCTCTCTTCTCCAAAACCTTCCCAGCACAACAGCCAGAAGTATTCAGGTGCTTTTTCCTCCCTCTCCAGAAAGCCAGTGGCACTTACCGCCTGAAGATCCCAACTTAAATCATATAATGAATTGTTGGGCACCTGAAACTTCTCAGCCAGATGCCACTGGAAGACAAAAACTGAGCAAAATGCACACACTGTCCTTAGCCCATAGCCTGGCCAAAGGGAGAACACCAATACAGCTGACTGATGAAGAACCTGAAGCACAGAGAGGTAATGTAATTTTCCCAAGAACACACAGCTAGTGAATACTGGAGTTTGTATTCAAGCTTTGATACTGTGATTCAACAGCCAGGTAAATTTAACAACCATTCATATTGTCTGTCTGGTGTATAAAAGATGTTGTTATAGGCATTTTCTTCTGTAGTTTTCCTCTTGGAGAGAGTTGTTAGTTGGGAAAGCTTTGGTGAATGGCGCCCAGAGACCCAGGTCAAGGTGGGAGCTGATAAGGGCTTATGTTTACATAAATTTGTCTTTCACTGGCCTGAGGCTGGGAGGTGGTTCCTAGAGACCGTTCTTCTGCTGGTTCACACATCACCTTCTGAAGGTATTTGGGTTTGCCCTTGCCAGCTTCAGCTGACAGTCAAGTGGGACAAAGTACATTTGTGGCATGCACTCCAGACCTTTTCCACCCCCAACAAGGTTCCCTTAGGAACTGGGAAAAGCCACAGCTACGGGTGGTGTTCCTTAACATTACACCACTCCTCCACCATTGTCAATCAACTCACTCCACCTTTACCTTCGTCCTGCCTTGCTTGCAGTATGTTGTCTTCAGACTTAGTCCAGCAGAGACTCTAGATGTTGGCAGGGTGGTGAAATCTCTGGAAATCCCAAGCTGGCAGAAGCCCTGAGATGAGCTCTCCTAAGACTTCACTATTTAAGCCAGGGGAAAGTCAGCCTGTCCTAAATTATGCCTGCTTCAAAGCTGGTCCATTTCTCTAGTGCCTTGACCTCAATTAAAAAAAAAAAAATTAATGTCCTTTGAAGAATGCCACTAAATCATCTCTCAGCCTTCTGCAGGCTCAAGCAGTCAATTCCTTGATCTTTTGGAAAAGTATTTCTCTACAATCTCAACAAGTTCTCTTGTCTAGATCTTTGCTACTCAAAGTGTGTTTGGTGACCAGCAACAGCAGCAGCCCCTGCAAGCTCATTAGATATGCAGACTTGGGCACCTGGGAGGCTCAGTTGGTCAGGTGTCCAGTTCTTGATTTTGGCCTAGGTCACAATCTCAGGATCATGGGATCGAGGGATCGAGCCTCACATCAGTCTCCACACTCAGCATGGAGTCTGCTTTAGATTCTCTCTTTCCCTTTCCTGCTGTTCCATTCCCCCCACCCCCGTTTGCACTATCCCTCTCTCTTTCTCCAAGAATAAATAAATAAATAAATAAATAAATAAATAAATAAATAAATGCAGGCTCTCTACTCTCAGCCCAGATCTGCACTTTGCAGGATTCTCAAAGGATGTACATTTAAGTTTGAGAAACACAGATCTATACCAGTGGTTCTCAAACTTTAGTGGGCACTAGAAGTCCCAAGAGGACTTGTTAAAATCCACATTTCCAGGCATATTCGTAGGTGTCACCTGCCTTTGTTAGTGGAGCGAGTCATTCTAGGCTGAGATTGCACGGCTGAATTCTCTTGGAAAGCAGCCAACCCCCTATGCCTACCATCAATGCCTACCCCCTATGCCTACCAACCCCACCATCAATGGCAAACATGGCTAACCACCTTTATTTCCCTTTGCTCACATGGCTCTAGGGATTCTGCTCGGACCCACCAACCCATTGCTCCTGCCCTGCCAGACCTTCCCACTAGACCTCAGAAGCATCACGCTGGTAAAGAACACATCATCCCCAAATGTTCCCTCTATATCTGGCCTTACTGAGCCCTCCCTGGCTCTGCCCCCAGGTTGCATATTCTCTGAATGCTTTCATATTATTACTCTTCCTTCTTATATAACTCCTATGCTTCAGGGCTCAGATGCAGGGATGGCCTCCTGCTCCCTCTCAGGCATCGTCCTGACATCCCTTTCCATTCTCAGAGGCTCTTGGCTACCAAGATACTCTTACTGAAATGCAAACAGATGGTTCTATCGTCCTAAGGACAAAAGTCTGGCTCCTTACCTTGAGTATAGTATTAAGATGTGCAACCCAGGCCCATCTCTGCCCTCCCTGCCCCCTTCCTACACATTGTCATTCTTTACTCCAACCATTGGGAGCTGTTTCTACCCAGAAACTCACACCGCACCACCCTTTGTCTCCCTAATCCTTTCTTGCTTTTCATGACTCAACCCAAATCTTGTCTCCTCTAGAACATCCTCCTCTGAGTTGTTCTCAGTGTGTGCTCCCAGAGAACTGTCTGTCTCCCTTCTATACTGCTAATAGCATTGGGTTACAATTGCCTTTTACTTGTTTGTTCTCTGTCCAAACATAAGGTAGGGCTTATGACTCATTCTCTGTACCACTTAAGATTTTGAGCTGAAAATTACAGAAATTAAACAAAATAATGGTTTTAACAAATTAGGATGTTTGTTTTTCTCATATAACAAGAAGTCTATAGGTCCATTTTAGTGATTTGATCATGCTGCTGGTGATGGATTCTTTCGAGATTATTGTTCCAAAATCTTTAATATATGGTCTTTGTCCCTCATGTTCAATTTATGGTCCCAAGGTGTTTGTTCCTCTCCAACACCCAGTCTGCTTTCCAGAGGTGAGGAAGGGTACAGGTTGACAGGCAAAGATGCCTGCTCATTGAGCCAGATCCCTCTTAGCTGCAAAGGGGCTGGGGCTCAAGGTTTGTGTCTAGACACATTGTTGCCCTGAACAAACTGGGCATTTTCTTAATAAAGAAAGGAAGTAATGGATATTGAGATGCAACTGTTGGTGTCTGCCATGTCCCAGAATCTTTAGAGCTTAACAGAAGCCTGAGTCAAGAGTACAGCTCAATAAATAAATTTTGGTTGCATGAATAAATAAGTTATAATAATACCTATAACCAGATCTGTAGGGTCATAAAGGGAAGACATGGTAATCACATAGGTGACACTGGTAGGGATAGGCACTGAAATGATCCCTGCTTTGACAAGGGTAGAGAACCTCTCACATATTCTCTCTGGGATCTTCCTCAGATCTTCATGCTTCCAGGATCCCTCCATTCCTAGGCCCTTGTCCACATGGTGCCCACATGGTGTGCCTTCATGGAGTGGTCCTGGGGCTCTGTGGGATCTCAGGCCATTGTGATCTTCCTGAAGTACTCCAGGCTCTAAGGTACTCCTCCTCTGGGCTGAAACAATTTTGATTCTGGGAAATTTAAAACTGCAAAAAAGACAAGAACAAGGATTCCTGCCAACCAGTCAACATCTCAACCTAGAGCCTTTCAAAGTGTTTTTATATAGACATTTTTCAAAACAAATTTGGAATATGTGTATGTGCTGTTTCATAATTCCTCTGCTGACTTAATCATAAGCCTTTCTGTGCCAATTAGCAAATGTTTACCATAATTTTAGGTGTTCCTGCCTTGGATTCCATTGTAATGTCTTGTTTGTACTTGATCTTCACTTTCCACCCATAGCTCCACAAATCAGACCACAGGGCTTAAATCTAATGTGTCAGCTTGGGTCTACAAGAAGCAGATGCCAGGATGGATTAAGAAAGGCAAGAAATTTCCTGGGGGAAATGCATGTAAAGTAGCAAAGGGAAAGGGCACAGTAGGAGGCAGGGAGAGACTTCTGAGCAGATACAGGCCTGACTCCAGAGAAAGGCGGGCTGGGGGGAGGAGGGGACTTGGTCCCAGCCAGGTCCCTGGGAGCCTCAGAACAAGGGTTGCCCTGCTTCTCGTACCCCTACAGTGTTTAATCGTTTGCTGGCAGCAGCACAGCCCTGGTGTGAATGCTGAGTGGATCTGAAGTTGTAGCAGCTGGAGATTCTCATCCAATGACGTTTCTCTCAGTAGGTTCTCTTAGAAACTCCACGGATGCCATATGCATGCTCTTAGAGATTCAGTCATTTCCAGCAGAGTATGAAGATGCAGCATTACCTAATTAGTCTAAAATAATGGGCTAGCTATCCTGTGCCCAGAAACTAAGCTCCTCTGGAAAGGCAAATGTGGAGGAAGACGCCTCCACATGCTGGTCCTTCCTGGCAGCAGTCTGGAATCATAGCCATTCCATGGCGTTGACTGTGAATGAGCTGTTTGCCTAGCTAATGACAAGAAGAAGGACGTCCAAGTCAGGGTGAGCACTAATTAGGAGACAAGCAAGCCCAGGTCTATTTTATGAGGAATCATGTGCTTGCTCAGAACAATAACTCTCTCAGACTACTGCAAGAATGCATTCTGGGTCCCTCATGATACCCATCAAACTGACAGTCCGTATTGACCTCTGAAGATTGACTGTGACTACTTGAGGCATGCATTTTCTGGGCAGCTACTCAGCCCTGCTTGGGGCAGAAGTTATATTTTAACTGTTTAAGCACACTTCAGGTATCTCCCTAATCCAAGGGTGAAAACTCAGATTGGTACAAGGGGCTGAAAATTGCACCAGGTCTGGGAATTTTGGTGTGCTGGCTCTGTTGGAGGAGCACACTCAGGAGAGGGGGTGAGGTAGAGCAGAAGAAGCTGATCCAGGATGTGAGTTCGGCTGGAGTTGAGCTGCAGCCTGGTACCATGCGGAGCTCTGGCATGAATCCTGCTACAAGTTCGTCCCACTTGAGGCAAGAAGGCCAGCCTTTTGCATACCTAGGTCAGTCAGTCCTTGGCAAGGAGGTGCCTTTTGTGGAAGGTGGCACACTGCCTCCTAGGAGGCCGCTTCCCCGTGGCTGAGAAAGAGAAGGGGACAGCTGTCAAATACAGTACCCATGGAAGATGGAGGTTGCAGACTCTGGACTAGGTCATAGCCAACACCTACAAAATATCCGTGCCCTGTGGTCTTAAGTGAAAAAGGGACCATGGCAAATGAAGAGTACAGGCCTGTCTGAAAGGACCATAGGGTCTCCGCCTCAGACAGTCAGGGCTGGCTCAGCCTTGCCAGTTCATCTGATATTTTGAGAGAAGCTGAAAGTCTGGATTTTAGGTGAAATTGCTGATTTTTAAATGTCAAGCAAACACTGGGAAGGCCAAACAAAACCCTGATGTGGGTCTCCATGGACCATCTCTGTGGATTCCTTCCTGCTTAGCACAGCAGAGTCACTCTCCCTAACGTGCCTGCTGCATATCAGGGCTGGGAGCAGATTGGGGACCTTGTAAAACACAGTATTGTGAATCCATGAGAATTTGGTTTTGCTACCAGTGGCAGAAAATCAAAAGCAACAGTAGCTTAAGGAAGACATATATATTTTTTATGCACGCACACACACGTGTGTGTGTGTGTGTATGTGTGTGTATTTTTTTTAAGAATGTAAACCATCTCTGCAGAAAAGTTCCTTTCTAACATAAAACAGAGTTTAGAGATAAGTTTCTCAGTGCTGTCAGGGCAGCTCCATAAATCCAGGGACTCAGTCTGCTTCTAGTTTGTACTCTGCCGTTTTTAAAGCGTGGCCTCTCTCTAGTGACCTAAAACCATGCTGTCCAACATGGCAGCTGTAGATAGCTACCAGAGGGGTTCTGTAGAACCATGGCTAGTCCAGGTGAGTTTTCAAAGCGGAAGGGTTCAGAGTAAGTCTCTCCCGAATGTGAACTTTGGCATGTGGACCATTTGGGGCTGAAAGCACATGAGTCCCTATAGTCTCAAGAGACATTTTTGTCCCTCCTTTAATTGCCTAGAAGAACCTCAATTGGGAACTTTCCCAGAATTAGAGTTGTTATAAGAGGTAGTTTTTATTTAAATGACTCATCTGTATGGTGGGGTTAATGGCTCATTACCAAACATCTTCCTTACTGCCCCGTGAATTATCTTCCTCCCCTTTGAAGCCCCAGGCCCCCGTCCCATTCCTTAGCTCAGGATGGCACATAAACCTCATTTCCTCTTCCTTTGAGTCTCTCCTGTATTTGAGGTTCCTGGATATGTGAAATTACATTTAATTTTCTCCTGTTAATCTGTCTCATGTCAGTTTAATTCTTAGACCAGATAGAAGACATTTTTGAAGAGTAGCGGAAAGTTTTCCTTCCCCTACAAAAGACTTAGTATAATAAAAGAAATATATAAAAGCCTGGCAAATAACTTTAAGATGGAGAAAAAAATTCAACTATGTTTGGAGATCTAATTGTCTGTATTAAGCCTTTCATGAGTTGGGCAGTCTCCCATCTAGTGAGTAAAGAGTTCAGAAGAGTCATACAAAATGGAAGGTTTTTATAGAAAGGAGGGTGGGGGCAAAAAAGTTACTGGCAAAAGACAAGGATTGTTTCAAGCAAGGTCATTTTCCCTTATGGGGAAGAACAAGAGGTCAAATCCTCCAGACGATCTCATCTTCCTTTGTGGGGATAGAGAGGGATTGATGTGACAGATTTCCTCACTGGTGCTGACCAGCAAACTCTTGACTGACCTATTAAAACTACATTTCTGATGAAGGTTGAAACTATGATTAGGATAGGTATTAAAACCTGGTTTGGTGACCTGATCTAAGTGATGCCATTTTGAATCTATGGTTTTTATTTTTAACAAAGGTAAATGTTAGACAATTTGAGCCAGAAATAACACTGCTCCCCACCACCCATCCTTTTCCACAAGCTGACCTTCCTTGTAAACCCTGCCATTTTCCCTGAAGCTGCCTGTCTCTGTCGAAAAACTGCCCTGGTTTGTCCCCTGCTCTTCAGGCTGCTCCCAGACCCTCCATGTTCCTCTCACTTCAAGTACAGAACCCCCCGAAACAGTGCACTCATCTCCTTTGGTCTGGCCCTACTGTGGACCTTCCAAATTCTCACTCAGAGATGCCTTTGGGCATTTTCCCAGATGAAGACTTGTCTCTCCCCTGGAGCTTATTTCTTAAAATCAAGCATATTATTCTTTAATCTTGGGGTGGGTTAAGTAAAGCTGATGAAGGGAAGTGAGACAGCCTCTGACCTATCTATGGAACTTTCCTGTATAAATGGTTTGCTTTCCTTAAAAAAATACACACACATATACATATATAGATGTGTATACACACACACGTGTACACACACACACACTAATTAATGGTCAGTTATCTTATAGTGACTATATATTGGCTTAAAATATACCCTGAATGCAAAGGATACTTTTCATTATTGGCCATTATAAATCCAACCAAAATAATTTCTGTTCTATCAAACTTGTCCCCTATGAAAGAAGAGGGATTGAGCAATGACAGCCCTGTGGGCACTGGGGGGAGGTAAGCTTATCAGGAAGCATCGACTCCTTCATAGGGCAGCTCGGAAGAGGTTGGGCATGAAAGTGTGGATAGCATGGGGAGCAGGCTATGTGCTAGAGCTGGAGTTATAGCTCTGTCTGCTTTGGGGAAGATGGAGGCCTGTGAGGCCAACCCTGAATCAGGAGGACTCAGGGGCCTCATGCCCTCCTCCCTTCCAAGGTGGACATAGCTGAGCCCTGAGTCATTCCCATTTGGGGCCATGGAAGAAGAAGAGGGTCCTGGAGGGCCATTTCTGCTTTTACTTGTGTCCACGTGACTAGTACTTTTATTTTTTGGTGTTAAAGATAAGTTAGGTGAATGTGTGTCTATGGGTGGGCTAGAGAGTATGGAGCCAGGTTGGACACATCCATCTCTCTGCTCAGTTTCTAGAAGATTACTACCACCAGCTTAGAACTTTGATTCCCTATTCCCCTTTGTCTTCTTCCCTTCCCCATCCCATCAACCAGAACAACCAAGGGTAGAGTCAGACTGGAATAAAAACATAGCAAATGTGGGGCGCCTGGGTGGCTCAGTGGGTTGAGTCTCTGCCTTTGGCTCAGGTCATGATCTCACGGTCCTGGGATGGAGCCCTGCATCGGGCCCTCTGCTCAGTGGGGATCCTGCTCCCCCACCACTCTGCTGCTTCTGCTTACTTGTGATCTCTCTCTCTCTGTCAAATAAATAAATAAAATCTTAAAACAAAACAAAACAAAACCAACATAACAAATGCAAGCTCTTTACCGGCCTCTCATCTGTGAGGGGCCAGTCCAAGACATGAGAGTAACATCTTTGTCTCCACTTGATTCCTTGGTAACCATACACATTTCTACACTTTCTCACTTTATCCCCAGCTTCCATCCTTCACTCTGAGTAACAGGGATGGTTCATACCACTTCTCACTGTCTTGGGCCATGAAGTCTATGTTACCTTCCTTTCCATTTTGGACTAAGGCATAAGAAAATTTCCCTTTAATTCCTGAGTTAATCAGTGGCATTAGAATTTTTCAAATGTCACATTTATAGGAAATCCAAGAGAAGCAGCAATGACCGGTAGCTAAACGAGGACATCTAGACATGAGTGAAGGTCCAGGGAGCAGCTCTGGGCCTGGCATGGGATAGACCCACAAGGCATTGAAGATTGAGCAAGACTCAGCCTCACTCTGAGCTGCTAGGGAGAGAAACTGACATCCCAGGAGGCAGTGTAGACTGGAACGGAACAGTCTAGAATCAGACTGTCCAGGATCATATAGTCTCATTTGTATGACCTCAACCAAGTCAGTAAACCCTTTCCTGACCTAATAACATAGTACCCACTCAGAGGGCTGGTTAAGAATTAATGAGCTAATTCACGTGAGTTTTCATTCCCTAGAGCCTGGCTACAGTAAGCGCTAAATAACTTAGTATTATTACTAAAAATCAGGCAGAAGCATTGACCCATATTGACTTGAGCTATTGAAACTTTCTCTACTGGCCTCAAAAGGCTGAAAAACAAGTTGTTTATTATTGTTGTTGTTATTTTAACACTTACAGCATCATTGTTAATTGGCTTTGGTGAGCCAATATCAATCTTTCAAGAAATTGGAGAGGAAATAATCAGCTTTGTATGTGCTTTCTGGCCTAACAAGTCTTCTACCTTTCCCGAGTCCTTTTAGAGAAGTTGTGGCCTCTGTGTCACAGAGGACTTTGGTGTCACTCCAAGATGCTTCCTGGTGGACTTTCTGCTCGAAGAGATTATGACATCACGTGGTATTTATTCTCAGTCTCTCATCCACAGGGCTTGATCAGAGATGACACTGGCTTTGGGTAGCCAGCTCTTTCTTTCCTCCTTGCTTTCCTTTCTTCTGCAGTGATTCTGTAGGGAAGGGGAAAGAATTTTCCTTCTACCCCACTGAGTCCTTGGCTGAGATGACCCTGTAAGAAAAGAAGAATTAACAAGAGAGAGAGAGAAAAAAAAAACCCCACAATGTTTCTTATGTATGCACTTAGGTCAAGGAGCCCCACAAAGATAGGAAACTAAGAAGGAGGCCAGGTGATTGAGGCTTCCAGGCCCAGGCTAAGGAAAGCAGTAAGGATTCTGGACTTTAAAGAGGGAAGGTGAGAAAAGGAAATGTTTGATAGACAAAGGGTGCCTTGCAGTGGAGACACTGGGCTCTCAGGTGATGTGACCAGTTATTTCTGGTAATAGCTCTCTTGCTGACACAGGCTTTTTCAACGGAAACTTCCTTTGGCAAAGGATAATTTCTAATCTGTCTTCAGAGCTTCTCCTATATCTGTAGTTTCTCAAAATAATCAGTTCA
The DNA here is from genome assembly GCF_964662115.1 of Mustela nivalis. Taxonomy (NCBI): domain Eukaryota; kingdom Metazoa; phylum Chordata; class Mammalia; order Carnivora; family Mustelidae; genus Mustela; species Mustela nivalis. The sequence continues at coordinate 103,718,790 of NC_139027.1, read as the reverse complement.
AAAGAATCCTTATACCAAAGGGGCATATCTTGGGGTGGCATAATCTGCTTCCCTTGAACTCTCACCTATTAAAGAAGCTCTTACAGGAAAGAACCAGCAGCCCCTTCTTCACGCTGGACATTCTGTTCTATCAGGGTGGACACCGGGTACAGCTCAAAGGCTTCAGAACATGGGGGCAGCAAGCATCTCATGGGTGTGTGAATTGCTCTTTCTGGATCTCTGACCACACTTTCTCTTTAGTATTTGCCCCCAGGATGATTCAGCCCTGAAGCTTTCTCCTTGTCTTCTTTCTCTGACTCCAGATGGTTCAAGGGATTTCTCCTCTGACTTTAGATGAATTCTAGGAGGTTCCAAATGAAGGCTTCTCTGAATATATTCAAGGGTATGCTTTCTAGTTGAGTGCTGCTCATTCCCATAATGGAGGATTCTGTGATCCAAGGAATTTGTGATCATTGTGTTACCGAATAAAAAATTGGGGGCTTGCAGGACCTGTCAAAATCCTTAATGTGCACTGTAAATCTGCAAAAGGGTGAACTATAATTTGAAACAATTTACACATATGTGCCTGTGTGTGTGTGCACACACACACACACATATATGAGAGAGTCCACATCTCAGAGGAGTGGTTCTCATTAAACACCCTTTGGGAAATGAAGAGCTAAGCCTGGAATACTATACAACTATTTCAAAGGGCACAATAGACTTATATATGAATTGTTAAAGGGATGTCCACAATCTATTAGGTAGAAATACATTTCTCAACAATATGAGCACATTCCTTTATTTTCATTAGAAAAATAGCAGGGGGTGAATGTGAGTACCAATACACCTGGTGGGCACACAAAGGGGCTGGAGGTCTGTCTATCACAGTGGAATTATGCCCCCCCTTCCCGGAGTGGAGGAGGTGATTGGAGGCATGGGGAGAAAGAGTTTATTTAATTTCTTATTTAATACAAAATATTTTAAGTATGAGAAATTATGAATGATTTTGCTTTTCTGTAGGCTTTCTGTATTTTTTTCACAGAAAACTTTAAAATTAACAATGAACACATCTAGTGGAAGTCTCCGCTTACTATATCCTTTAGCTTCTGCTCATAATAAGGGTTTAGATGAATGGAAAACGATGTGCAGCCAATGTTGGAGCTTTGGGCCTTATTTTTATCATGAGGAATGTTTGTCACTTAAATTTGACCATTAGTGTTAAGTTTGCTGAAAGAAAAAAAAAATTACCTCTCTCAGCTTTCCAATTTCAGGCAGGAGTGTTGGCTGGAGATAAATACAAAAGGGAACGGATGAAGAATAGGTGTTCGTGGTTGACATCTAATTGTTACAGGGCCAGGGAGTAGAAAAATGAGAATGTCTCCAAAGAATCTCTTATTTCTTCCCCCGACCTACCTTCCTTCACATTAGCTGATATGGAACAATTTGTTGGTTTTCTTTTTTTAACTGTACTGGGGAGATGTTTGACTAACTCTTTGTTGGTGAGCTCTTGGTACCCCCAATATATTTCCCCTATGAGCCAATTTTGTCTTCATTGTTCACAGTACAGTTGCTGTGTCTTTCGAGAAATGAGAAAACTGTTATGGTTAAATAATAAAGAGATAATGCTGTGTGACAAATGCCTGTGGAAGCGAGAGCCAGAAAGATTTAATAATACCCAGTGAGTTATGACCATAATCATGTTTCCTGTTTGAAACAAACAAAGAAAACTGGTAGCAGGTGCCCTACAGAAGAGCTTCACTACATCTCTTCTCTCTAGGGTGGGATGCCTGGTTCTTGCTCTTAGATCATGACAGGGAGGGACCGACCTGAGGTTGAAAATGTTGGGTGGATTGGGGTGGTGTCTTATGTCAAGTGGCCCACTCCCCAACTCCAAGCAGAACCCGAGATACGTATTAGAATGCACCAGCAGGAGAGAGGACAAGTAAGATGGGAAGGCGGGGGAGAGAATCCAAGGCGTGCTAATGATTAGGTTGCTTCTCCAGTGAGTGACTGGGGCTCACTCCTGCTTGGCATGTCCATGAGAGTGAAGAACATGGTTCAGAACTGATATACCCAAGAGGCAAGGAAATGGAGGCATTAATCTTCCAATTCTTGTTTCTTCTGGTCTGTAGGTTGCTCCTAGCAACCCTAGCACTTCAGACAACCCTGTGATGGACTGAGCTTGACAAAGAAAGTCTATGGGGAGTCCTAGGTGTTTGCAGGACATCTATGGAGAAGATGAGTGCCAAGGAGGTATTGGCGGGGAGTGAGAGCCTCCTTCACAGGCTGAGTGCATAAGAGGTGGGTCTGTGATGCTTTTATGTGATCTCCAAAGTTGGATTAGCCTGTCTTCTTACTAAGGTTGGCATGTGACTCAGGGAAAGGGCCGTGAAAGAGGACGAAGAGAGGAGACAAAAGAGGAATGGAAAGAGGGCAAAGGAAGGGGAGGGGAGGAAGAAGAAGCAATGTAAGATACAGGAAATTCCAAGTTCCTGTGGGCATTAGCAAAGTGTCTCCCTGCTCTAGGCCAGATGCACTGTGAATATTGGCACTCATTTATGTGATAATAAAATAGGGAGAGTGGACCAGAGAGAGTGAAGACCATGCCTGTGATAAGGGTAGTTGCGGCCCCTTAATAAGAACCTACAATGCTGCCACTTGAACAGAACCAGGCCTCGTGTTGTTTTTTTCACATTGATTAATGTGATTTTCACAAGTAGGCTGTGATGTGGGTATCATGGTCCTATTTTGCAGATGAGAACATCGAGGGACAGAGAAGTTAAGTGATCTATAAGCTACCACTTATTTCAGAACGAGCTCCAAAACTCACACTCTTTCTCCTATTATACACTCAGAATCGCTAAGAAGAAAACTGAACTTGGAGAAGGTCGAGCCCATCAGCGCAAGTATCTCTTGACTGTTACGCCTTTGACTTTGACACAAGGACATGGCCCATTTACTTAGGCCTAATGCATTGGGTTGGTAGCAGTTCTTGGATCACCACGGATGGAAACACTTCAAACAGAATGGGGGCTTCTTTGGCCCTTCTGGTACTGTGTTCTACCCCCCAAGTTCCTCACAGGTACTGTGTTCTACCCCCCAAGTTCCTCACAGAGCCCAGCTCCCGGAGGATTGTAAACTCTGAGCACCCCTGGTGATGTCATCCTTAGTGTGGAGACTGATGTTCTCAGAGAAGCAGACCCAGGAGCAGCAGGTGGTGACTGTACCTTATTGCTTTGGGGGCACCTACAATGATTCACTTTGAGAACTTGTAGGAATAACTGATGGCTATGTCAGGTTCACTAGCAGAGCCTGAGCTAGGCTTCATCTAGAAGGCAGTTTGCTGGGATGGGAACAAGGTCTTGCCTGAGCATAAGACAGGCTTCTAAGCCAAAGGACATTTTGTCTACAGTTAGTAATAAGCCAGCTTGCACAATCAAAATTGTCTTGAAGCTGGATAATTGAGTCAAGTCAATACCTTTATGAAGATGGCTACATAAGTATCTGTATATGTAATAAGCAAAAGGCAATGGGAGTTCATCTAAAGTGTTCTAAATGGGATCTGGACTTTTTGGACTCACTCATTCACACATTCATTCATTCATTCATTCATAAGGAACTCAGGAGGATGGAGGAGAGACTGGAGCACTCAGGAACCCAGAGAAGCTTGGCCATCAGGATTAGCTGGGCTAACAACACCATGAAGGACTCCTAGGTAACTCAAACTATCAGATCCTGCCCATCTCATAGGGTGGCCCAGGGATGTCAGGAGAGCACAGAGTCCGTCCTTTTCCTAGGACGAGAGTCAGAGTCTCAATGTCATACAGAGCAATAATGTGCTAGCTTTACTGCTCCAAGTGTCTGATACCTGGAAGAGATGTCCCCTCCCCACCCCAGAGAAAGTCCTATATCTGATCCATCCTAACACACACCCCAGGATCCCTGCTTAGCTTGCTTTATGTTTTCTTGTTTGGTTTCAGCTCCTTCAGGACAGGAGCCCTGCCTGCCTCAAAAAACATTTGGTGAATGAGCAAATGAGCTCTGAGTATACACCTATGATAGTTATTAGGTTCTCTGCCCCAAATCCACACTTCCACAGTCTGTCTTCAGATGGCTGGCAGATGGGAAGCCTGTGCTCTTCATGGCAATAATGACCTAGGACAGTTCCCTCATCCTCCAGATTCCCTCATGCCTTCCCTAGGTCTGTTCTTCCTCCACCCCCCGCTCTTGGTAATCACTGATTACTTTCAATCCTCAGAATTTTGCCTTCTCCAGAATGTCATATAAACTCATACAGAATGTAGTTCTTTGAGTTGTGCTTGTTTCGTTGAGCGTAATTTATGTAAGATTTATCCACGTTTGTGCAGAAGTCTGTCCCTTCTAGTTGCTAAGCAGTATTCCTTTTCAGAACTGCTAAGCAGTTCTTCCATTCACCAACTCAGGGACATTTGGATGGTTTCTTGTTTGGGGCAAATATGAATAAAGCAGAGGTAAACATTCATGGGCAGGTTTTTATGCAGACGTGTTTTCATTTGTCTTGGATAAGCACCTAGAAGGGGGATCTCTGCATCACGTGGTCTTTTTATATTTCACTTTATAGGAGAAATGGCCAAATTGTTTCCAAAGGGACTGAATCATACCAAAAATGTTCCAGTTGCTTCTCATCCTCATGAGTACTTGGTGTTGCCATTTTGGTTTATTTTTATTTTTTTAAATTTTAGTTTAAAATAGGCATAGAGTGATTTGGTACACTATTAAAGCATCTGGAGCCTGGTAAGTTCCCTTGGAAGATTCCGTAGCATCATGGTTAAGAGTCTGGGCCCTGCAGGTAATTTTGGTATCTACCTTTGTGAACATGGGCCTCGGTTTCTTTGTCTGTAAAATGGGGAGAATAATGGGTTATCTACCTTGAAAGCTTGTTGGAAGAATGAGATATATGTAAAGTGTGGGTACAGAATAAGTAATGCCTAAATGTTAATTTTTTTCAAAGGTTTTTTATATATTCATTTGAGAGCAAGGGAGTGAGAGCAGGAGTGCACATGGGGAGGGGCAGACAGAGAGGGAGAATCAGGTTCCCCTGCTGTGCGGGGAGCCTGATGAAGGATCCCAGGACGGAAGGATCATGACCTGAGCCAAAGGCAGATGACTTAGCCAACTGAGACACCCAGGCGCCCCCAAAGTGTTAATTATTATTATTGGTATTTTTCTCAGGGCTACACCCCTCTGCTTAGCAGCATGATGCCTACATTTGCATAAAAACAAGCCTGAGAGGTCACACATGTGGGGCTGCAAAGTACAAATCTTGAACACTCTCCACTGACTCTTCCATCTCCCCAAATGCCTGCACCACAGCTCTCTTTGGAAGCCACTCTGAGTGGAAGGCAATGCCCAGCCTCACTTTGCAAAAGCGCAATTTTAAAAGCAACATTTGAACTTCAGTGATTAAAGAAAGCATTTGAATTGTTATAGATTCCCATCTCTGTCCAAACAATATGCTTTTAATAGGAACCCAGCTTGTGATTTATACTGTTTCGCTTTGATCTGCGGTGCGGTGTGCATCACCAACATTTAGACAGAATTACTCTGCAATCACACGCACGGAGCTCAGACTTTCAGTAATTGCACAAAGAAAACCTCATTACCCTGCAATATGCACTTCAAAAACAAACATACAGCCTTTCCTCCCTCTAGTGGCACATTTAAAAAGCAACCTCGAGTATCACGGAGGCCAGTCTTGCCTATTAAAAGGGAAGGAGACAAATAGAGAGTTTACACAAGACTTGGGAGTTCATAGTATTTATTTATTATTGATCGTGGGGAAAAGTTTGCATCTTATTTATGCAAAACGATATTGCTTTTAAGATAGCAGGCTGGATCGTAGCCATAGGAGTTTTGTGATTTAGCCTCCCTTGGCACTTTATTTTTCACTAAAAAAACCTGGTAAACTAGAAGTCTGCAAATGCAAAATCCCAGTCAGGGATTTTGATTCCCGGCTGCCTCTGGGGAGAATGAGAGACCCTCCCCATTCCCTTACCCTTTAAATTTTAATTAATTAATTAATTTACTTATCAGAGAGAGCAAGAAAAGAGCACAGCAGGGAGAGAAGCCGGCAGGCCCAGGGAGAAGCAGACTCCGTGCTGAGCAAGGAGCCGGATGCTGGACTCCATCTGAAGACCCTGGGATCATGACCTGAGCCGAAGACAGACGCTCAAGGGACTGAGCCACCCAGGAACCCTTTAAATGTTTCTTGGCAACCGTTCTCCATCATGACGCCTGGTTGCAGCGGGATGAATAGTATCACCCCCCCCTCCCCAATTCAGGTCTACCTAGAGCCTCAGAATGGGACCTTATTGGGAAATAACGTCTTTTCAGAGTCAAGATGGGGTCATGCTGGATTAGGGTGAGCCCTAAATGCAGTAACTGGTGTCCCTGTAAGGGAAAGAGATCGCGCAAAGACACAGGCTCATAGGGCAGAAGTCCACGGGACCTTGTTAAAAGATAAACTGAGGCATATTACAAATTTGGAGAGTTTACTGGAGCAAAAATCAACTCGAGTCTGGAAGCATCAAACCGGAAAGAGGAGCACCCAGAGGACAGGATCCGGTGAGGGAAAGGCTTATGCAGAGAAGGCAAGGAAGCAGAGAAAAGAAGTTATTTGATTGGCTGTATCTTAAAGCCCAGTTGCCTGTGATTGGTTACTCTTAGGTTTCCAATACCTAACCGTGGGGCATTTACAGGCTGAGGTTTGGTTTGCTTCTATAGGCCACCCCCTTCTATAGGTAGGTATAGGCCCGCCCCCCCCCCCCACACCCCCGCGTCAGTAAGGCCACTTCAGGATAATGGCCTCCTTGTCTAATTAATTTGACAGTCCGCAAGTCAAGGAATGCCAAGGGTCGACAACAACCACCGGAAGCTAGGAGACGCATGGAATATGTTCTCTTTTCAAAGTCTCCAGAAGTTCCCAACCCCGCTGACACCTTTACTTTGGATCTCTGGGCTCCCAAACCGTGAAAAAATAAATTTCTGTATTAAGCCGACCAGTTTGTGGTAATTTATTATCAGAGACATAGAAAAAATAACATACTTACTTTGATAGATGAGAACAAGGACTTTCTCCGGAATTACTGTTGTGTGCTTATTATATAATCCAGGCACATAGTGTTTTATATAAATTTACTGGTTTAATTCTTGCTATTATACTGAGATAGCAACTAGTATAATACCCATTACACAGATGAGTAAAACTGAGTTTCAGAGAAGTTAAATAACTTGACAAAGTCCACATAACTCGACATTATTTAGCTGTGGCTGTCACATTGCTCTCTCATACCTTACAAGTATCTGAGACTGTTATATCTTGTATCTATTTTACTGAGTGTTTGTTTTATTGAAGAATAAATCACATATAGTAAACTATGACAGACTTTTGTGTACAGTATAATGGATGTTTCTACCTATGTAGATTCCCACGGAGCCACCGTACAGATCAGCACCCCAGAAGTCTCTGCCACAACTCTTCACAGGTTATACGGTTTCAAGACTTGTAAAATATTAAACTATTTAAAGGGCACTTGGGTGGCTCAGTCAGTTATCCATCTGACTCTTGGTTTCAGCTCAGGTCATGATCTCATGGGTCTTGGAGATCAAGCCCCACATTGGGCTCCACGCTCAGCAGGAGACTTGCAGTGTGCTTTGTCTCAAATAAATAAATATATACATCTTTAAAAATATATTAAAATACTTTAAACATCATATAGTTTTTTTAGAGAACTTTCAAATATTACAAAACTATAAAAATAAAAAATTTCTCTCCCACATTACACCTTATTTCTATACCCAGAGTTGATCACTGTTGATGGGTGCAATGTATATCGTTCTAGAATTTTCTGTGTTCTGCTTCCACTTATGTCTGTGCCTACATTCTTGTATAAGCATGTTTTGTACATATACATATGTGTATATGCACACATCTGCACAAAAGCCCACATACACACTGTTCACATAGGTTTTCTAATATGGTATAATTTTATAAATCTATCCTGAGGCTTGTTATCTGTCAATAAATAAATTGACCCTATCATTTAAAATTTTCAGCTCATACAGATCGACCTGGAAAGAGGAACACTTTGGCTGCCATTAGTCTTTGAAAGAAGTTTCTAAATGAAAATATCACAATGTAAGAGGGGAAGGTAGAGCAGACTTCCCAGTTTTGTCTACTCCGTTCCACCCCACCTACTTTTAACCTTGCTAGAGGTTGAAAGATAAAGCCTACATTTGCCGGACTCCATTGCCCCTGGGAGGAACCCAGTTATTTTCAGGAGACAGCTAGAGTATTCGAAGGCAACACGAAGATAGAGACTGTTTTCCTGCTTCTTTGTTCCCTCTTATGTGTCTGTACTGGAGTGTGGCCAAGGAGAGAGGGCAGGTTGCTGGCAGCCGTGATAGTGGAGGTCCCAGGCTATCAGAGAGCAGGCAGGAGAAACCTACTTACCAGGAGGGATCACAGCCAAGGTGACACGTTCATGTAGCTAATGGTGTGGTGATGGCTTCCTGACCTCTCAGATCGTTACGGAGCCCATATGACCTGGGGCTGTGGGGAGCATCTATGGCTACCTGAACATGGCCCCCGGCAGCAGCTCCTTAGGGAGGTCTGTTCCCAAGGTCCTTCTGGAAATTCAGCCTCAAGCCTTTCTGCCATCCTCCCAATGGCTTTGGGAGCACCTGCTTCCCTGTAGTAGATCCCTTTCTGTGTGAAATAGGGTGGCTTGGGCAACTGCAGTTGAAACCACTACTGAATCAGAAAAAGGGAGGAAGGACAAAGACCAAGTTCTACTTGGAGACAACATCTCTGAATTATTCACACACATTAATCATACATTAAAAGAAATGAATCATTTCAATTCATTAATGGATAATGAAATGATTAATAACCAACAGAGGTTGCCTTGAAACATTTATATTTGTCTTTAATATTGTGTTAGAACTGCTAATTTAATATAGATGTTTCACGCTCTGGAAATTCACATTGCTGTTGGGAACTAAGGAAGCCATGCCGGGAATGCATGATGTCCTCTTCTCCTGCCCCTTCTCCTGTCCCTGGATGCAGGAGACCAAAGTCACCTCAGACTACGTTCTAAGCTCAGTGAGATCATAGGTCAATTTCCAAAAACCGTGGTATAGCAGCATCGCAGGTGGCTCCCCAGCCAGTTCTGTCCTTTTGTCCCTTTATTTTATTTTCTATACATCTCTTCAATTTGAAAAAGGAGTCAGTCCGCACCAATGCTCCTGGCTTCTGGGAATATGCCAGACTCACCACCTGCCCTGCCTTCAACTCTGTTTCTTTCAGCCGTGGCCCCAGCAGAAAAGGGGAGGAGAATTTGTTAGACCAAATCTGAAGATACTGTGAAGTGGGTTCTCTGGGATATGTCAACATGTGTGACACCTAGAATGGCTTGAAGTGCTTTTGAAAGCCTCTTGAATCCATTTAAAGCTTCTGCGGCTTTTCATAAGAGTGTTTTTCTCCTGTCTTAAGGCATGTGACCAAAAACGATTTTCCAAAAGAGGAGCCTTAGAAAGTTAATGGACTGTAACGACAACAGAGCTTCTCTGCATCAGTAGGCTACATGGGCAGAATTCGTTTCACTGTGAATCTCATTTCCAGAGAGGAAGAGAGAGAGAGAGAGCAAGAGTGAGGGAGGCAAGAGAGAGACCATAAACCTTCTCTAGCCGGGATGCCATACTTTTAGCGATAGAATTTTTGAACACTCTGTTTTAGGTTCATGCTTTAAAATCAAAGTTAGACGTATTTTGTGGCACTGGAGAGAAGAAACCCATCTTCTTACTGCATGGCACTCAGTGTCATGTCTGAAGCCTAGGCTCTATGAATCTTCTTTCCCTCCTGGTTAATGCCTGAAGCTCAGGATTGATTCCCCCTGGGTTTTGTCCCCACCGTTGCCATTTGGCCTTGTGGACCCTGTCCGAGACTGGAGGTAGAGGTCTTCTCAGCCCTCCTCTTTGCTGTCCCTGAAGATAGGAATGAGGATCTTTTAGTGGTTTTACTACTAATCTCGCAATAGAGAGACAAAATAACCGGAAAGGTTGTCTTTGTCACCTTGGTCTCTGAGCTTCGGACTCTGACCTTGTCATTGACATGCTAATGAGAATAGAAGCAGCCTGACCAGTGAATTTGGAACTCCCCAACTACCCTCACTCTTTGTATATGGGGACTGAAAGGTAGACTCTACCTGGTTCTATTCTATAAAGACCCTCTTATGCCAAGTCACCAAAACTGGACTTAATACCTGACTGCAATTTTAACCTCTTCCAGAAATGTAGTCTTAACTGGTCAGTCAGGAATCTTCTGGTCAGCACCAATAAGGTAATCTGCCACATGGGCCCTCTCCAAGCCCCAAAGGAAGATAAGGTGATCTGTCTTATAACCCCCTGATCTTCTCCCTAGGAGAAGCTGACCTTGCCGTTTCTTTTCTTCTGCTAATAGCTTCCTTGTCCCTCTCACCTTGCATTTTGTACAACTCTTTCGAAGATCTCTCTACTTGCTAAAAAAGATGCTGACTGATTCCTAAATCATTGAATAATGCCAGTTAGATTCTTAAACTCACTCAGTTGGGGGCACTTGGGTGGCTCAGTCAGTTAAGCTTCTCTGCCTTCAACTCAGGTCATGATCCCAGATCCTGGGACCAGTCCTGGGATGGAGCCTCATGTCCAGCTCTCCACTCGGCGGGGAGCCTGCTTCTCCCTTTCCCTCTGCCTGCCACTCCACCTGCTTGTGCTCTCTCTGTCAAACAAATAAATAAAATCTTAAGAAAAATTAAAAAGTTAAAAAAAAAAACTGAGTTGAAATTTTTTAACGAGTCTTAGCACCTTTAGTCATGACAGGTACCAAATATGCCAAGTCACTGCCTCTGTTTTGTACCAGAAATGCATTCCCCTTTATTTAGTATCTCTTGACCAGAATATTTAAAATAAGGCCTATAATTTAGTGCAGGGATTGGCAAACTACCACTCCTAAGCTGAATTTGGTCACAACCTGCTTTTGTACAATCCTCAAACTAATGTGTGTGTGCGTGTGTATACCTAACATATATACACTTACTATATAATAGACACGCCTAAGAGATACCATCTCTTTTGCCACCTCCAATAATTTGGTTTGGATATTTGGAATACCCTCTTTAGTTGTATTTGGGCTTGGCTTGCATGTGATCAATGATGGATTAGTGATGTCTGAGCCCAGTTTCGTCCCTGGAAAGGGCCCTAGCAGGTTGACTGACTCAACCTGCTAGACTCTGCCATGTGCAGAGTGAATGATCAGACAAGACCTCCCATCTCCCTTGGCTCTGCGGCTCTGCCTCCCTGCAATGCTTGCAATCAGCCTTCTGACAATTGCTCTGACTCTCCATCTACCTTCATCCTGGGAAACAGTGTCTTGGATGGAGAACTTGAGTACTCTGAATACTGAAAAGGCATCTCTTCTCTTGCACATTAGTAAGCTGGCATCTTTCTAACACACATTTGATGGGTTGAGTCTGTCAGCGGACATGGAAAATGAACAAGTAGAATTCTGGATGTCTAAACGTGATGACCAGACCATAAGCCCACATTGTCCACACCAAAGACAGAAAACTTGTCGGGCAGAGTGGAGAAGGGAAAGGGGAACATGGTTGGGGGGAGGGGGGACGGGGGGGTAGTTCCTGCCTGGGCAACCAGCCTATAGACCCACCAGCCTCACTTGCCTCCCCTCCCCCCATGGCTTGGTCATCCTTGGACTCAGGACGGGGCTCTGTGAGCTGACACAGGTCAAAATCCAGTTAGCTGCTGGGGGGAGGTTTTCTGATGCTCTCCTGAGACATTGTCCTCTCTTGCCCTGCTGCCCCAGCCTCACTGGTGGGCTGTACAGACTGGAAGACGGATGAATTCACTGGGCTGCAGGGAGCTCTGGCCTCCTGGAGGACATCGAGTTGGCTCCCCACTTCCCTTAGTAATAACTGAATGTCAGGATAATAAATAAAGGGCAGGGAGAATGAACCACAGTCTCACTTTCAGCAACTGAGGAAGAACTTTATGGAAGAAGGAAGGATGAAGATTTTAAAATTTCAAGGTTTCAAAGTTTTAAGTAAGTCTCGTGTCCACTCTTCTCAACAGTTTGGAGAGCATTTTGACAACTAAAGAAAACGTGAGTACAGCCTAATTTCTTAACTCCAGTGGCTAAAAATTCTCTTTATGGGAACTGATGTAGACCCTTCCAAGGACAGACCTCCATGACTGACCGTGGGGGAACAAGTAAGAATTCTGAGACAGAGGTTGGATCACCTCCTTAAATACTTATTAACCATTATCATTCTAAGTAAATCACCTTGAGTTGTCCATAAATACTAAAATATTTGTCCTACCCACATTACCATATGGGACTTAAGTTAATTTGATTTTCCTATCATCCATCTCCCTCCAGATATAATATCTTTTTTTTTTTTTTTTTTTAAGGAAAATCACCCCTCCCCAACTCCTGGCCCATAGATTTAGGTGAAAATGACCCCTCCTCACCCCTGGCCTTAACCACCTTGGTGGTCAGATGACTCAGTATTGCCCAGTCATTGTGTTCTATGGATCTTCCAAGTGCAGGAAGAATTTCTCTTCTACCCTCTTAGGGTTTCTGACTGGGTCTGAAAAGGAAACTGTCAAAGATTAACAAAAGAAAAGCATACACATTTCATTTTAAATCTTTATGTCTACTTGGGAGCTGAGAATGAAGACCCGAAGAAGTGACCAGAGCAGGAAGCTTTTATACCTCCTAGCTGAAGAAATAAATCTGGGAAGAATTGACGAGACAGAGGGATTTGGGCTGGGGCCATAAATGGGGAAGAAGTGACTATGGAGATAAGGGTGAATTTAACAAGTTTGTTTGCAGATTGCTCTGGTGCCCCGATGGGCTGATAAGAGTCTGTCTCTAGTAAAAGCAGAATTTATTTCAGGCTTTGAGGCTGAAAGGGGAAGGTTTTTCTGTGTTTACTGCTTCCTCAGCTCAAAATAATTTTTAGGTCAAAGAGGCGTATTTTGAGGTGACGTATTTTGGTTTCCTTCAAAATTAGTCCATCAATGGGAAAATGACCTGAGGTGAGCCCAATTATTTAATTCTGGGACTCTCCTTGCTCCACTCAGAAATGAGAAGCCCTATGGTATTACCAACTTTAAAAAGGATGTAAGCCCAAAGATGCTGTGGTCAACCTGCGAATTACGTCAGTATAGAGAAATGCCAAAATGTGCCGTGAAGAAAAGGAGGGTTCAGCCATAATGATGGTATGTATTTGAGCTCCTGAAGCCGGCCATATCTTTGGGAAAATTAATACAGGGAAACCTCACTACAATGGAGGAGGTAAGCCAGAAGGGGGAGCTCTCACTCCCAGCCATTTAACATCAATTACAAACCAGGACAGGAAGAGAGGTCTTGCATTCTCCACTGGAAGTCTTCACCTTACTCCCCCAGCAGGAGGAAGAAAGATTTTCCCTTGCCTGGAACACAACACATTGAGCTCTCAGTTTAGCCCGTTATACTATTTGCTTATAACTCCTGTCCCCCACCCCCCAACTCCCTCCTTTCCTCTATAGAGGAATGTTCCTCTCCTTTGTTCTCCAGGCTTGCCTATAGTTTTGCCAAAGCTTGCTTGTCCCAAGTTTCAATTCTCTGCTATTTTGGAATAAACCCATTTTGCTGGTAAAATAACTGCCCGTTTCATTTTATTTATTTTTTTTTTTTAAGATTTTCTTTGTTTATTTGACACAAAGAGAGAGAGAGCACAAGCAGGGTGAGCAGCAGGCAGAGGGAGAGGGAGAAGCAGCGTCCCCACTGAGCAGAAAGCCCAATGTGGGGCTCCATGCCAGGACCCTAGGATCATGACCTGAGCCGACGGCAGCGGCTTTAACCCACTGAGCCACCCAGGTGCCCCTGGCTGTTTTATTTTTATGGTTAACACCTGCCATCAGACTTTTCTGTCCTGGGAGTCAACAAGTTCCTTTCTTTTATCAATAAACAAGACTGCAGTCCAGAGGTTATGTCCACTTCAACTTCTGATTTTATCTCTAAGGTATCTATTATTCATCCTCTCTGCCACCCCCATCAGAGTCCCATCCACTATTAACGCTCTCCCACGGTCCGCTCTTCAAGAGCAGCTAGTGATCTTTGCTTTTGCTAGTTTTTGCTTCCTTTTTCAAGTTCTCACTTTGAAATAATACAAGATTTACAAAATGTGGGCAAAAGAATTTCTGCACACTTTTGTCACAACTTCTCCAAACATGGACCTCTCAATACATCACAGATGAAGAGCAACTACCAGGAAATTAACCCTGAAACAACACTACTAACCTGCAGACCTTATTCGAATGCCACCATCTGTTCACTGATGTCCTGTTCTTGGACCAAGTTCAAATGCAGGATCACATGTTACATTTAGCTGTCTGAAATGGCTGAAGTCAGTATTTGGCCCTGGAGCTATAGGGCCCTAGTTGTAGCGGGAAGCTTTGAAAACATGTCAGTTAATGTCATGTTTCTGATTCAAACCTCTTCCTCTTCCTGTCCTCCTGCTGTTCAGTGTTCCACCTCACTAAGAGAAAAAGTTTGAGTCCTGTATTATTCAAGGTTTTCTAGAGAAGCCAAACCACAGGGCCAGCAGGGGGGAGAGAGAGAGAGAGAGAGAGAGGTTTATTTTAAGGAATTGGCTCATGTGATTATAGAGGCTGGCAACTTCAAAATTTACAGGGTGGGCCATCAGGCTGGAGACCCAGGGAAGAGCTGTTACAGCAGTTCAAGTCCAAAGGCCATTTGCTGGCACAGCTCCCCCATGCTCAGGAAAGTCAGTCTTTTGCTCTATTTAAGCCTTCAACTAACTGAATGAGAATCGCCTCCATTGTGAGCAGCAATCCATTTTACACAAAATCCAGCAATTTAAATGTAAATCTTATCCAGAATGTTACCCATAGAAACATCCAGAATAATGTTTGACCAAACATCTGGGCACTGTGGCCCAGGCAAGTTGATGTATAAAGTTAACCATCACAAGTCCTTATCAAAGCCAGAAAGCCCCCTGTGATCAAGCCTCACTCTCCAACCTTGCTTTGACCCCTGACCTGCTTCATAATTGTGCTTAGTCTAGACCGCTGGTTGTCAAACTTTCCCCTGCAGCAGAGACACCTGCAGAGTTTTGAATGCAGATTCCTGGGCCCCGGAATTTCTGATTCAGTAGGTTTGAGATAGAACCCCCAAACTTGTAAGTCTAAAAATGTCCTAGGTTGTAAGGACCCCAGTTCTAGGCATACTGATCTTTTTGACATTTCTAATAAGCATTCTTGCCATCCAGGGCCTTTGTACTGGATGTTCTTTCTGCCAAGAAAACTCTTTCCCTGGGTATTTGCATCCAATTGGATATTGATAAATACTTAATAACAGACTCTGGGGAAAAAAATAAAAAGTCTTGATCCATAGCACTTACTGATCTGTGGTGTACAAATTCACTGTGGCTAATTTTACGCTCCCAGCATGATGTCTGAAAATGGAGTTGAGAAGATATGTGCCCCATCAATACTTGGGAGCCAAGATGAGCTGGCTTAGTGCACCAGGGTTTGGGTGACTTCTTCATGTCTCGGCTCAACATCACCTCTTCTGAAAGGACTTCCCTGATCACCAGGTGAAAGGATACAACCACGCCCCAGTCATTCTTCTTGTCTTATTTTGGTTCATTGCATTTATTTCCACCTATGATGGATTTCTATTTCTAAGTTTTCATTGTCCCCTACGGAGTCAAAATCTTTAAGAAGGCAGAACTTTGTTTCATCCCATGTTGCATCCCCAGGGTGTAGAAGGACGCCTCGAACAGAATAGGTGATGCATAACTACCTGCTGAAAGTATGACTAAGTGAATGAATGAATGAATGAATGCATATGTGTGCTCATGGTCTTTTCCCCCCCACCACTCCCTACTGGAAGGTAATTCCAAGAGGTCCAGGACTTCCTCTAGTTTTATTCACCATGCGTCCTCATCCATATGCGGCAAACACAAAATAAATAGCCCACCAAGTTGTGGTGAGCATAACTGGGAACTGAGAAATTTTGATATAAATGTAAAAGGAATTTTACACGTATCTGGTCTCTAAACATGTATAAAGAAAAGTTCTGGCTCCATTGGGGGAAAATAGAGACGGATAAGATCCTGAAACAACTCCTCTATTTAGAATCCCATTAATCCTGAGAAGAAATGAATAATTTGAATCTTTGTCTCAAGGTCTGCTCCTGGGAGAACCCAAGGAAGCACAGGGCTTAGGACGTCATGATTACTTATTTTGGTGGCTGATTTTGAGGCGCTTACAGTTGGGGAAGCTAAAACATTCACACAAGTTTTGAGAGCACAAGATTGACAAGGATAAATTCCTCCAAAGATGTTCATGTAGAGACTATCTCGAGGGAAACCTAATCCAGGAGGACAGAAGTTCACAAAGTGTTCCCAGGATCAAAAGCAGATATCCAGTTCCTTCTACCCCTGCATGAGTTGCCTTGTCAGAAGATGTCCCTGAAGGCAGAGCTGTTCAGGGAACCTGGTAGGTGTCAGCCCAAGAAATATGGGCATCTCATTTGCATATCTTTTAGTGACCTTCTGGAATGACAGCCAAGCCACCAACGCTTCCGTGTTTGCAAATGATAGAGATCTCATTTCTGGGGACGGCGGGATTGATGTGGCAGCTGCAGTGCCATTAGACCTGGAAGATGCTCTGTTCTCATTACTGTCTCCTGGCAACATAGTACCAGATGCCGCCATGAATATTAACGATCCTCTTTCACGTAACCTTTCGTTTCTTCCTCCAGCATCTCAGGGCTGCAGCCAGGGATCGCTGTTATCTGCTTCTGCAGTCTCCATCTCAACAAATCTTTTCTTCTTCCTTTCCTGTTTGAGAAAAGAATTATTAATGAGATTTTTATCTAAGGAGAGGGTTTCTGCCTCTCTATGGCGATGCTCACTTGCCAAGCCATATCCCATTTTCTAAGAAAGATAATGGCACTCCCATTCTGCGGGAGCTTGTCTGTGATCGCTTTCACTGACTTTATCAGCTGGGTGGAATATTTAATTTGTCTAATATCTTGCTTCTCTGGGTGGAGTTTAGAAATAAACATGGAAAAAATCAACGGGGAATGGGGGAGAGGGGAGAAAATCAAATAGTACTAAAATCTCAATGAGTTTCACCATTCTTACCAGCTCCTGCAACTTCAGAGCTGTCAGAATGTGTGAAATAGCTGTGGTCACTCCAGGCTCCCCCGTCTGATGTCCTTTGGTTTTTCGTGCTAAGAGGCAAACCCTTGAAAAGGTGAGGCATCTCGGACTGCTGTTAAGTGGGGCTGTCCCGTGCCTTTAGCTCTTTGCTTTGTTTCTTGAAACCTCTAAGTCTCTGGCCAGAGGAAGTCCTTGAGGGTGATCCAGGGCACTGCAGAGAGTAAAATCTTCTCTTTTCCTTCCTTCCCCTAATATTGAGTGTGAGGTGTAATTAGTGGTTTTAGAACACAAATTTTAGAGGGATTGAGGCCAGTAAGTAGCTCCTGGTTCTGTTATTTATTAGTTACTGAACCCTGAGCAGTATTGCTCCATCTCACTCAGCCTTTGTCATATCCGTAAATGGAGCTAAAAGCACCAACCTCCCCAGGTTGTAAGTTAAATGACATAAGATTAAATGACATAAGATCTGTGAGATCTCTGTGCCTAGCGATAGTAAAGATTCAATAACTGGTAGCCTGGTGCAGTAGATTGTTTTAAAAATGGCGCCTAAGGCAACATGGCGCCCAGTATTAACACCACTCAAAAGGAGGCTGGAGTTGGTCATGTGACTTGCTTTCACCAATGAGATGTCAGCTAATGGGAGGACAGTAGTGGCTTGATAAGTGCACGTGCACTGGTGCTTCCCTCAGGGAATCTTGCCATGACCATATGAGGAAGCCCAGTCTCGCTCCCTGGAGAATGAAGGACCCCATGGAGAGAGAGGCCCAGCCAACCCTGAAGCCGAATGCAGCTGCATGAATGAGCCCAAGTTCAGTGCAGAAAAACCACAAAGACAGCCATGGGATGTTGAGATAATTTGAGATAAATTGCTAATTTTGGAATCATTTGTTATGCAGCAAAGGCTAATTGTTTGTTTTCACAAATAATTTCATGAGGTGGGTGTTACTATCTTCCACTCTAGTGATGATGAAGTGAAGGTTCTAGGCCATCAGGTAGGTGCCACCTTAATTGTCCAGATCCTTAAGCTAGCGGCTGAGGTAGAAGCATATTTAAGCACTGCTCCCAGGTGAGAAAAAGTCTTTTCACCCAGATGGAATCTTATGTAAGATTTCTTGGTATTTGTTAGTTTTCCTAACATACGGTCAAGAAAGCATGACTGAGCTAGAAATTAGTTTATAATCCAAACCAGCTCTCCTCTCCTGCCCTAACGAAGGAAGCTGGCAACAGTTGCACATCTGACATTGCTGATCCCTGCTGATGGCTTTGCACGTGCTCTGGTGTCACCTCCTAGCTTGACAGAGAAATGAAAGCTTCTGGAAGCGGAAAGCATAGAGGCAAAGCAACAGCTTAGATAACAGGGCATCTTTCTGAGGTCCTCTCAGCCCTCATTCTGACTTTATCTCTCAGTGGAATAAGTTACTACACATCCAAAATGGTTCCTGAAATTAATCATTAGAAACAAATCCTTTAGGTTAAACTCTGTAGTCTTCAACACTCTTCTAGAAAATTGAAATAGCCTCCAAATACCTTCCATTAATCCAGTGAATTCCTCACTGTGAAACACACACATAACAGACTTTTCTTTGTGGGCAGCCAGTGTTGATGCATGGGTCTAGAACAGTGCTGTCCTACAGGAATATAAAGTGAGCCTCAGATGCAATTACAAATTTTCTAGCAGCTACATTAAAAATAAATAGGTAGGATGAATTTGAAAATTTTTTCTCTAACCTAACCCGAACTCTTTTTATTTCAATGTATATCAATATGAAAGTTTTATGAATATTTTACATGATTTTTTCTTACCAAATCTTCAAAATCTTATATGTGTTTTAGAGTTCTATCACATACCAGTTCTGTCTTAGTATTTTTCAGTGTTCAATAGCCACATAAGACTAGCAGCCCCTGTGTCAACAGCCCAGGACTGGAGATCCAGCTTACTGGATCATAAAGAAAGGGCAGAAAGCTGACCTTGTGGCATTCTGGGCACATTAAATATGGTACTAGGTGAAAGTTTCGCATCATCCTACAGAACCTGTTCCAGAAGTCTCTGTAGTTTTAAGTATGAATGACTTCAGAAGTGTCAATGCTACCATCTACAAAAAAAAAAAAAAAAAATCTTTTGACAGTGTGATTGTTTAAGTTCACTTTCACACATTTTACACAGTACATCTTCAATCAAATTTTCTACATGCAGCAGTTTTCCAGGTAACACCTCTCAGGCCAGTGGATTTGTCGTGGGATTCTTCTTGTTTGGCAATGGCATTGCCTGATGTAGCTCCATTAGGCTGTTTTACTGGGGGGTCATGTCCATACTATCACATATGTGGTGACTAGCAGCCTCTCTTACTGGATGATCACTGAACTGAACTGATGATTTTATCAGCTGTTCAGCAGCTGATAAAATCTACAATGTTTAAAAATGGACTATAGCAATACATAAGGCAGGGTAGTTGGTTATGTTAAATTTAGTAAGAACATATTACCATCTGAAAATTTTAATAATTAACTTTTTTCTTTTTTTCTTTTTTAGAAAAGGAGTAAAGAGGGGGAGAGAGAGAATCTTAAGCAGGGTCCATGCTCAGCACACAGCCTGATGCGGAGCTGATTTCACAACCTCGAGATCATGACCTGAGCCAAAATTGAGTCAGATGTTTTAACAGACTGAGCCACCCAGGCACCCCCCCCTTTTTTTTTCTTAAGTAGGCTCCACACCCAAATGTGGGGCTTGAACTCACAACCCTGAGATCAAGAGCCACATGCTCTATAGACTGAGCCAAACGGACACCCCAATAATTAACTTTTCAAATGCCATTTGTCCTAAGTTTATAGCATTTGTACTTCCGAAACAATTAAAACTTAAATTGGCACTAGCCTTCTGGACACCCTAGATTTATGTCACTTAGCCTCAAGGTGATAAGAATTGCTCTCCCCCACTCAATCCTAGCCTGTCTTCACAGAATTATCCCCCCAAAAGGGCTGTGTTGCAAACAGTGTTATACCCACTCTGGGTTGAGAAATCTGTGGTGATGGACAGTTCTTACATGGCCTGGAAAATTCCTTACCCCAAATTGTTTGTGAGAATAGGGATATTTACCTCCCCCCCGGCCCCCCACACTGTGGAACAACTAGATGACTTTGGAATTTTCTGAAGGCCTTGAGAGGAAGGACCTACAATAATGAAGAGATCCTGGGTATTATCAATAAATTACCATGTCTTGGTGAAGCACAGCAGTAGAATAGGTAGAGGTCAAAAATTTGCCAGGAATGCTGAAATATCTTGGTTTCAAAATTAGTAGAAACCAAGCCTTGGAGGGCTATAGCTAGGAGTTTTAATAGTTCATTTGGCCACCTCTGTGTTCATATTTTTTTTCAAAGATTTTATTTATTTGAGAGAAAGAGTGAGCAAGCTAGAGAGGACGAGAAGGAAAGCAGCAGAGGGAGAAGAAGAAACAGACTCCCTGGTGAGCAAGGAGCCTGATGTGGGGTTCAGTCCCAGGATCCTGGGATCATGACCTGAGCTAAAGGCAGATGCTTAACTGACTGATCCATCCAGGCGCCCCTGCCTCTGTTTTTTAAGGAAACTGCCCCTTCCTCTAAGAAGGAAATAGCCCTGCCCCAGGGTACATGACTTCATGAAAGGAATATGGCTGGATTTTTGCCCCAACTCAATAACTTGATTGAACATCTTTGTAGAAAACCTGTACAAATGTACATGGTTGTCCCGGCCACTGTCCATTCACATTGCTTCTAAAGACAGAGATAGTAAAAATGGGGCTTAGTCTAGCTGGTTCATGGTCCAGTTTGGATAGGCTATTAGTCATTACCATGACTTTAAAAATTAATCAACTATAATACTCACCTTTTAAGAACAGGAAAAAAGGGGAAAAAAGAATCAAAGCCTGAATGTCCTTAACATTATTTAGAAACAATGAAACTCAACTTCTAACCTCTGACATGCCACTAAGACATTTCACTTCATTAATATTTTATGATTTCTCCCTAAAGCAGTTGAATATATCACATGTCACAAGACCAAATTACATTTATTCCCAATAATTTAAAACTAGAATTTAAGCCAAGAGAACCCGGGGTGTGTGTGTGTGTGTGTGGAGATTTCTCACCACTGTCTAAATGAACTGTACTGCTCCCAAGTGAGGACATGGCCCTTCAGACCAGAAGAACACACACATTTATGAAACAAGTAAAGAAATAGCACATTATTGTGGTTTTGGTTAGAGATTAAACAATTCCCAAAGAATGGTAAAAACAAGAGAAAATATACACTCCCCATGTGTTAGAGCAGATGGCATAGGGAAACTCAATGAACTGATGATAAAAATACATACCCATAGTATTGACACTTATTGGTGTAAAGAGAATTTTGAAAATCTAATTGGGCTTGATGATGGAGAGGCATTCACTTGGCTTTATTATTCTAACTGAAAATGGAAAGCGAACTTATTCCCTCGTTTCAGAAAGACTTTTATAACTACCCAGACACTTCCTGTAATTGCACTGTTACTTTTGGTGAAAATGACAGTTCAGGAAATTTTCATTTTCTCATGCCATTTCTGGATTAGTAAACACCACCTTTCCTCTGTCAAGGACACACACAAACACATACCCTTCGATCTGCTGTAATTTAACACAACAGCTAGTTCCTTTCAGCCTGATTCTCTCCTTCACATCCTGTGGTCATAATCTGAACTCAGCCAGAGAACTGAGGAAAGACATTCCTCTGTCTTTTATCTAACTTTGCCGTCAGGAATTCAGGAAAGGTCCAATTTTACCTGTACTGTTGGCACCCTGCCTGTGTCCTTTTGCACTCACCATTCCAATACCAATTAAGAGCATTTTTTTTGCAAGATTGCTACTCTCTGCTTGATGGTTTTTACCTCAGTCCATCACCAGACCAAGCCACAAGAACCAACGAGTTAATACCATCAGATGAAGCCTTTCATCAGTGATGAATTAGTTGGAGGATAAATACCCCAGGTCCCTCATCCCTTGAGTGGGCCAACTCCAAGGCATGCTCTAGGCTGTCTTCTCTCCTAGAGGTCTGCAGAGAAGGGCTAGATACAATGTAGGATTCCAAGTTCAATTTGAATTTCAGACAAATAATGAAAAAATTTTTTTATTAAATATATCCTAATATTGCATGGGACAATGTTCTACTAAAAGAAAAATAATTTATAGTTTGTTAAATCTTCTCATTTAATGGAGCATCCTGCATTTTTTTCTTTATTTTTTAAAATTTTTAAAAAAAGATTTTATTTATTTGACAGAGAGAGAGAAATCACAAGTAGACAGAGAGGCAGGCAGAGAGAGAGAGGGGAAGAAGCAGGCTCCCTGCAGAGCAGAGAGCCTGACGTGGGGCTCGATCCCAGGACCCTGGGATCATGATCTGAGCCAAAGTCAGAGGCTTTAACCCACTGAGCCACCCAGGTGCCCTGAGCATCCTGCAATTTTATTTGGCAACCGAACCCTAAAGGATTTGAACCATTGTTGCCCCCATGATCTGCTGATACTGCAGATTCTTTTGGCTTCCTTCTCTGTATCACCTGTTCCTACTGATTTCTGTTCACCTGTTTCCTACTGATTCCTACTGTTCACCTGTTTCCTACTGATGATTCCTGGGATTCCTTCCTATCTTAGGTTAGGTTCCCTAGAAAGAGAGCCTGACATGGGGAGTCTCGCACAAGTGGTTAATTGAGGGAGTGCTTTTGAGGGAAAATACTTTCAGCTCATGAGGGAAGCAGGATAAGCAGGGGAGGAGCTGAGCAAGAATGTGGATTTAGGAGAAGTCTAGGTTCAGCCTGATCTCATGTGGGGCTCTCTTGCATGACTGCCATCCCAGGGTTGTCATACCTTGAGTTCAAAGGGACTGATCTTTGACCATTCTCTCAACTCCCAGTATTCAGTCATCGACTGTGGTTTATCGAGATGAGAGCAAGGTGTGGGCAAGATGTTGGCAACATCTATAATTCCTCCCCTACAACTTGCCCTCATGTCTTTGATTCACAGTTTATTTCTGGGCAACCTGACCTACAAATACTAACAGTAAAATCCTTGATGGCTCCTAACTCTTCAAGGGTAATCATTTCCCTAAGGACTAAATTCTGCAACTCCTTTGGAAGCTGAAACTGCAATTTATTTGCAATACTTCACACATAATAAATGGTCCATAAATATTTGTTGTATTGAGTTGCATATAGAAACAATTAATACATCAATAATATAAACATTAGTAAAACATACTTTTGTTTAGTATCTACTACTGTAAGCTAAACTAGGTACTCTATTAGATTATTAATTTTTAAAATTCAAGGAACAAAAAAAAGCATTGTCTTATGTCTTAAAAGTACACTAGAACTAGTCCCAACCTTGTTAGATTCTTAATGAATTAGTGAAATGCAGGACCTGGGAGTGCTGCTTACTATCACTGAAGCACAGAGAGCAGCTAAGAGTTGGAAGTGGAAGAATGGTGTGAAAGATCTGCCTTCCCCCAAATATTTCCCCTGGTGCTCTTTCCTTCTTGGGTAGGCAGCTCACTATGTTAAGAAAATGCATAGCATTGATGGAACCCTGGGTCGTGGGCAGAAGGTCCACTTGTCAAAGTTGACATTGTTCTGGATTCCTAGATGGTCCCTCTCCCAAAGAAGCCACCTAGCCCAAATGACACTGCTCCATAGGCACCAAATCTTCAGGGGATGGGCACCAAGAAAGGGTGGTAATGGATGGGACACTGGAGCACTGAGTGCCAATGCACTGACTTTGGACAGGAGCAATGTGACCTTGCCCTTGTAGGGGTACTTGCAGAGGGCTTGGATCACAGAACACACTAGATTTAATGGAACTCAGCCAACAGTGGATCAAGCCAGACATGAAAGAGAATCATCAGAACCCAAGCAACCATAACAGCAACAGGTATACTCAAGTGCCCTTGAGTCTTTAAGGGGCCTCGTGTGAAGAAAAACTTGATCCTGGAGGCAATTAGCCTGCCTTTTTAGGGACTGGAGGAATATAGGTAGGTTTTCAAGAAATATTTCTTTTTCAAAGAGAAAGCTCCAGAACATTTAGTGTCATGCAAGGTTAAGGTATGTGTGTGTTCAGACAAACCTTGGACAATCAAAGGCAGTAGGCAAGCTTGGAATTCCGAGTAATGGGAGATGGTTGATGGCAGCAGGTAAGGACTGGACAAAACTGTAGGAGCAGAGATAAGGAGGCATTAAGAGAAAGCTAATGGTCAACTACTTTGGAAAACTCCTTGGTTGTATCCATAAACACTAAAGCATTTGCATACCCTATTATCCAGCAATTCTACTCCTTTGTATATGCCCAACAGAAATGTTCTTTGAAGAATTATTTCCCCAAGAAAAAATGCAGATTCATAAGAGAGCTCCAGAAACACCAGCAGCAGAGGTTTCTAAGTCTTTACATATCCAACTAATATAACTCAGTTACATGCTAATGAGTCTACTTCTTTCCATCTTTCAATTTTCTTCCGATTATCCATTTCTTTGTCATCTCTACCGGAACATGGCCCAGGAAGTCTCCTTTAGCCTTAAGACTTCTTTCTAAAGTAAGTATTTCTCTAGGGTGCTTAACTCAAATTCCCAAGAGTTCCCAAACTCAATTTTTCTTTCATAGGTTGACAAAAACTTCGTGGACTTCAGCCTTTGACTTAAGTGCTTTCCCTGAAGTCACCAGAAGGGGTGCTGGTGAGTCATAGAAGTCTCTTAGCTACTTCACAATCATGGAGCCTCGTACTCAGAACACTGCTTCTCTGTCTTCCCTTCTTTCTTTAGACTCTAAAACCAAACTTTCAAAACAATCACTTAGCATAAACTTATATTTCAAACTCTCAAAACAATCACTTAGGATAAACGTATTTTTTTGCTTGTTTGGTCTGAGTCTTGCCTTACTTCTGACCTCTGTATAGTTAGCTGTCAAATTTCCATGTGAGTGATAGAATGAGCTCTGAAAAATTCTCAGAATATCCTGCTCCTCCACCTGGGGCATAGTTCCACCTCCTTTCATCCCAACCATTCATCAGCAGTAGCAACAATGGAGGGTTCGTGGCTCAGCTCCTTTAATTTCCCCTGCTGCTTGCCTCCTGGCAGCAAAGTTAGCAAGCAGTGAAATGGTCAAAAAGTGGCAGAGAGGAGGCAGAAGCGATGATGCTGAATAATGACCCTTTGAATAGCAAGACCTGACCAAGGCAGGGGCTTCCTTAGCAGACTGCATGGGAGGGTGGGCGCCTCTTGACAGGAAGCATGGATGCCAATCCATGGGGCAACACCACGGGACACACTGGCCTTGGCGGGCCATAAAAGCTCCAGTTTCCCTTAAATAAACTCTTCTCAAACACCATCTCCAGTGGATTGCCAAAATCTGATTTTTCTGAGTACTCAGAATTCATTCTTTTTTGGTTCTCCTGCTGCTCAAAGCAAGTAGGAACCTGAGGGATCCAGCTTCTCAATGTTAAATAAACACAATTCTTTCTGGACCAGCTGAGCCGGAAGAAAACGGGTCCAAAAAAATGAATAAGACAAAAAGCTAATGCAAATCAAAATTTTTGAGCCCTCTGTCACACTCATCTCTCTGCCTGGTTGAACAAATTGATGGGCAGATCATCTCCTCCTTCCTCAGCTACCCACAGTTGATCTATGCGTTCTTATTATAATGTGTTTTCAGAGGCTTTTCTGTCCAAAATCAATGTTCTTCTCCTTCACCTGTACACCTTCAGGCTTTCTCCATCTGCCCAATATCCCTGGGAGTCTCAATGGTGATTTCATACCCATTTGCACGCAAAAGTGCCAGTGACTGATGATGTTATAAATGATTGCAGCCTCAAGATCAACTCCAGCATACTGACCATAGCCAGTTGTTACTAATAATGGGTCTTGATCCTCCGGTGTTATTCCAGACCACTCTGATGACTCAGAGGCTTTGGACAGAGCCCACTAGAGAGATGCTGCCAGCCACAGCTGGGATTCAGACCTCAAGCTCTGAGCACCCTACCTCAGAGTTAATTCCTCTTCACCACAGATAATGCCTGAGGACTGACCTTACCTTCAACTTATTTGCTCCTTCTTTTGGAGCCTGATGTCTGGAATCTTCAAGTCCAGCACACCTTGTCCCTGAGCCGGTTCTGACCAAGGGTCGCCCTCCATGTCCCACCAGGAGCAAGTGGTTGGTTTTGGTGTCTTGGCCAAGTGTCACTGAAGGTGACCCAGTGCCTGAATTTGGAGTGTCCTGGTGATGCAATAGAGTGGTGAGCCAGACATCCAGGGCCAATTCCCACCTAGATATTTAAGTCTATGTGCTACATGGAGGGTCAAAATGAAATGATGACCATTTTGAAGATGAATTCATTTCACTAAAGATAAAACAAGCTATTGACTCTTAGCTTGTGTGTATGTATGTGTGTGTGTGTGTATTATTTTAGTAATTTTATTACTAAATTTTATTTGGCTCAGCAGCCAACACAGAGGAAAAAGTCAATTTTCCCTTTTTTTTCCCTTTACAAGTGATGTTTGGGGGGATGGTAGCTTATTAAAACGGTGTCAGGGGGCTTATTCATAATAGTATCCGTTGGGTCTTCAAGTCACCAAGATAAGCATGTTCTTTACAATTTTTAAGCACGTCTATTGCTTGTTTACATTTGGCATATTGGGCTAATTGATTTTGCAATGTTTCATGAATAGGTTTTTTTCTTACAAACTTAAATGTCTTTTTAGTTAAACAGAACAGCAATATTTAAGAGGATGTTAAAAGAAGAATCTTTTTTGTGAGTTTCCACCAAGTCCTCCAAGGGCTTAAAACAAAACAAAACAAAAACAGATGCCAAATTCTCCCACATTTTGTAGCAAGGTTCTAGGTCATCTGTGCCAAAGTGCTGGTCAGTGATGAAGCCAACACCTACATCTTGGGTATAAAAAGGATGTGGCTTTTTTTTTCTCCTTTTATTTCACCAAGATTGCTTAGAAGAGGAGGAGAGAAGCAAGTTGCCTACTCTCATCTCCAGCCTAGTGAGGAGGACATTGAGGGGACCCTATGAGAACTTGACATTTGTCTTATGGAGACTGAGGTTAATAAATATATGAACTATGACTTTAAAACACCCTTTCTGGTCACATCTCACTGTTAATACCCACACGTGAGGGCTGTTCACATTATGGGGATGGGCTGTCATTAAATGTCATCACTAACCTGTAATGGTTGCTGGTTTACAAAATCCATGAAGCCTATGGCCAGTTTGGGAAATCGGGTAGCAGAGCAATATCTGCACTAATCATAGTTATGGTCAGTGTATATCAGGGTTGTCTAATTTGCATATAGCCAATCATGGTGAGGATCTGAGCAAGTAAGACCCTTGGGGGAACCAATCACAGAGAAGACGTTCCTAATAGAATAAGAACAATGGTTTATTCACTTGTGAAGTATAACTTGATTGTTATGCCATAGAGGAAACACAACTATATTTCATTAAATAAGCTTCAAAAGAAACATAGTATTTATAGCTTGGCAGCACTTGTCCTGAGCTACAGGGGTACGTGCTGTCTGCTAAATTAATGCTGAGTGGTCAACCTGTTGGCCGCAGTCCCAGACTTCACTGGTATCAGAGACCTTGTATGAGAATCATTACACAGTGATGGTCCCTACAGACACCAGGGAGGGAGGGAGCATCCATGGCCCTTCATGGGATCCATTAGAGAGGAAGACATTGTGGTTTCTACCCCTGCTCCAAAGAAACACGTGTATGAATTAATTAATAGAGAAAATTTAATTCAGAGAGATTAAAACCTTTGGTGTGTTGAATGAAAAGGCCATCTGTCTGGTCAGTTTCCACTCACTATGTCAAAGTTGGTGGAAGGACTAATTGTCACTAGTTCCTTGTATGTCTTTGACAGAGACATACAGCTTTGACAGAAACGCCACCTGACCCTCACAGAGAAAACTCAAGGCTGCAGGTCGAAGGGGGAGGTTCTGCCTCACGGAAGAGTAATCTAGTGGTTGCATTCAGCAACGAAGGCGCGTGGGACGGTAGAGGGCCTCTTTCCTGTGGACCAGACTGTATCCCATAGGAGTGGCTGGCCTGGGCCAACACTCACAAAAATGGCTTTATCCTGTTGTCATCAAACCTCATCCCGACCTTACAGATTCATCAGCCCAGGCCTTACTGCATTCGGGAATGATCTGTTCCATTTTGTCGAAAGGAAGAGGAAGGCCAGGGACATGAAGAGATTCATAGGCTGCAGGCCTCTGAGAGCCCAGTGGAGGGAGCAAACAAGGATCTCGATGAGAGTGAGGATTTAAGAAAAAGTCCTTTGTTAACTTAGTGAGAGGAGGAAAAGGAGGCTGACTCTCCCTTCGCTTTCTTTCCCCCTTCCCTTTTGGCCCACTGGAGGGGCTCTCTTGGCCCCTCTACCCTGCCCCCAGGATCCCATTTCTCATGTCTCAGTGGTTCTAGCCCAGCTCAGTCATTACATCCTTTATTTATTTTATTTTATTTTATTTTTTTAATGTGAGCATCAGAGTGAAGCATTTACAAGATAAAATGTTCCACTGCCGAGGTGAGTCTCTGTTTCACATAATTCCAGTAGGTGGTTACACTCAAGCCTGCTTTCATCACTTTACCAAGAGCCCTTTGCATGTTTCTGGGGTGGGCTTTGGTTCCAGGAGGGAGTTGGGGCCTGTGCCACAGCTAAACAGGGAGCAGGAGAGAAAATTCCTCATCTGCCACATTCCTACTTCTTGGTTTAAAAGTTAGACAAGTCCTATACAAAATTAGGAAGCTGCGGCTATTCCTATCTTTTTACTTCTGCTTTGGTAAAATAATTATTCGCCTTATCTAAGCATATAAAATTTACCTTTTAGACCACATTACTCAGTTTTTCACCTTCATTTTGTACACGGAGATCACTGTCTCCTCCAGTCATGTTGTGGCTTTTCTGCTAGTCTTGGCTGCTATCTTTTATTTAAAAGTTGTCTTCTTTGATAGTGGCTCGTGGGTATGATATGGTTTGAGGTGATAAGAATATCATGTCTTCTCTTTCCTCTGCCCAATCAAATTCACAGAGATTGGGCCACACCATCCCTCCAGGTCTTTCTGATATTGTTGTACTTCCTTCTAGAATTGGGGTGTTCGAGGCTGGTTTTAATTCCTCCATTACACATGACTCTTACCTGAGTGGATCCCTAATGATTATCTTTGTTCAATAAATATCCAGCACATCTCAGAGTTGATCTCCGAGCTGATTATTCATTAGCAGTTTCCTCTATCCCCTACCGGCACTCTGGAGGATGGAAATGGATCAAGGTGTAAGGGGGTATGCATTTGCCAAAACTCATCAAATCTAACAGTTGAGATTTAAGCATTTCACTGTTTGGAAATTTAACCTTAAAAACAAACAAATATTGGGGGCACCTGGGTGGCTCAGTTGGTTTGGTGCCTGACTCATGATTTCGGCTCAGGTCATGATATTAAGGTCATGAGATCGAGCCTCTAGTGGGACTTTGCGCTCAGAACAGAGACCACTTGAGATTCTCTCCCAATGTTCCTCCCCCTGCTTGTGTACACTCCCTCTTTCTCTCAAATAAATAAACAAAATAAATCTTTAAAGAAAAATAAACAAATACTGATGTCTAGCTAATAATCCTCATACTGAAGTGTTTAGGGGTAAAATGTACTGATATATACAACATCGTAATAACTATCAAAAAACAAAATGGACTGAGAGATAGGTTTGTGATAAAGCAAAACCTCAACCATTATAGAATCTAGATGGTCGGCATCTGGGGGCTCATTGTACAGTTCTTTCCATTTTTGGTTTGAAGATTTTTTTAATAATAAAACATTAGAAAAATGTAAGCAAAGTAATTATTGTGGCAAATAAAGGACCTTGGGTGTACTCCAGAGGACATAAAAAGTAATTCATTTTGAATAATACATTTGGTGACCTACAATAAACACATAAATGTTTATTAAACAAATTACTAAAATTGACCCTGAGAAGCAGAAAACTCGCCTACATGGATAATTCTTTTTTAATGAGTTTTAAGGCATGTCAAATAGGAGTTAAGCGGTGTCCAAGTGTGTGGAAGCGTGAACTGGGAGAGGTTTGAGGAGAATGAAGAACGTGTGGTGCATTGGGATAGAAGGGAGTAGTTACAAGAAACTTGAACTTTGTGACTCGTGTTAGCTTCCTGGTCTATAGGAAAGGTGACAATTTGGGCCTTATTGGACTGCACTACAGATTGGAGAAACCATTCTTCAGCTTGGGCATACATCACAGTCCCCTGGAAGACTTGTGAAGACACCAATCCCTAGACCCCACTTTCAGAGTTTCCATATTCTGTAGGTCTGGGGTGCAGTCCAGGCATTTGCATTTCTCCAAAGTTCTCGGGATCTGCTGCTGCTGGGCCAGGGTTCACATTTTATGAACATCCCTGTAAGAAGTGCCTGGTACTACTTTATTTATTCACCCCACATCTGCCTCCTGTTTTGACTGTCAGCAACTGAACAAATAAAACAGATCACTTGTAATATACTAATAATTATAGGCAGAGACTCAGATGTGAAGAAACCCACACAGGATTGGTCCCCAAGGAAAAGGTCTGTCATCATTTGGGTCATCTTACCTGTTCTGTATACTTGCATTTCCATTAAAATGTTACAATTTTCTCTCTCTGGTTTTTTTTTTTTTTTGAGGCATACATACAATACATCACTTACTTGTTTTGTCCTTACCAGATGTCTATAATTTTAAGCAATTGTATTCTATATTAAGGTATTAATCATTCATGTTAATTATATTAAAACACATTTTGAGAGGTTGTAATTAGTTTTAAAGGTTATGTACTAAAATTGGCCAAGGGAAAGATGCCCACTTATCTAATCTCTCATAAATGCCACGTGTAAGTGAAACCTCAGCACCCACAGGTTATACACACACACACACACACACACACACACAGAGAACAATACATTATAGGCAAAGGGCTTCCCTGAGTTTGAACAGCATGATTTTATTCATATTTAATTTGGAGACAAAAATTTCAGGTGTGTTGCCTATCCTTGCCCCTGCAACACCCCCTGCCTTGCCCCAGTGAATAGACAAATGGAAAGCAGGGGTCTCTGCTAACAATTGAATTTTTGGCTGAGAAGATAAAGTACAAAGTGAAAAAAAAAATCTCTCTCAAAACAGAAAGAATAATACAGAAATAGAAGCTGCAAGGAAAAAAAAAATAAAGATCTGGCAGCCTGAACTAGGAGACCTAAGAGAGACTAATAGACATTCCAGATGGAGAGGATGAAACAGATGGAAGGGAGTTAATCACACACGTAATTGAAAACTTAGCTTGTCTGACAAAGACTTGGTTTGCAGATAAAAGTGCTCATGGAGTTCCAAACTTGATTAATGAAAAAAGACACACACTTTAGCACATCCTGATGAAATTATGAATCAAGAATAAACAGTAAAATGTTCCTTTGCCAAGCAGAGGGAAAAGAATAATATTAGTATCAAGTTGGGTCTTCAGCCCGTAATAGTCCCTGTTTCTGGAACTTTCAGAATCTAGAAGACAGTCTGGTTTGTCATCAGGTTTCACACTATGGGATGGATTAAAGATGACCGTGGGGTGCCTGGGTGGCTCATCTTGATTTCAGCTCAGGTCATGAGAGATGGAGTGCTGAGGTGAGCCCTGTGCTCAGCAGGGAGTCTGCTTCTCTCCCTCTCCCCTTGCCCTTTCTCCTGTTTATGCTCTCTTACTCTCTAAAATAAATAAACAAATCTTTAAAAAAAAAAAAAAGGTGACTGTTGATTCTCCATCACTGCATTTTGCGAGGTAGAATTTGTCCTTCTTCCCTATGCCCTGAGCTTGTCCCAGGGGCTGCTAAAACAGTAGGATGTATCAGAATGACTCTGTGTCAGTTCTAGTCTTAGCCTGTAAGAAGATTTGCTACTTCTTCTTTTTTTTTTTTTTAGTTAAAATATAATGTATTATTTGTTTTAGAGGTACAGCTCTGTGATTCATCAGTCTTACACAATTCACAGCACTTACCATAGCACATATCCTCCCCAATAGCCATCACCCAGCCACCCCATCCCTCGCACCTCCTTCCCCTCCAGCAACCCTCAGTTTGTTTCCTGAGATTAAGAGTCTCTTATGGTTTGTCTCCCTCTCTGGTTTTGTCCGGTTTCATTTTTCCCTCCCTTCCCCTATGATCCTGTCTTGTTTTTCAAATTCCTCAAATCAGTGAGATCATACAATTATCTTTCTCTGATTGACTTATTTCATTTAGTATAATACCCTCTAGTTCCATCCACATGTTGCAAATGGTAAGATTTCATGTTTTTTGATGACTGCATAGTATTCCATTGTGTATTTATCTATTCATCTGTTGATGGGCATTTAAGCTCTTTCCATAGTTTGGCTATTGTGGACATTGCTGCTATAAACGTTGGAGTGCATTTTCCCCTTTGGATCACATTAGTATCTTTAGTATCTAAAGATACATTAGTATCTTTAGGGTAAATACCCAGTAGTGCAATTGCTGGGTCATAGGGTAACTCTATATCCAACTTTTTGAGCAACCTCCATACTGTTTTCCAGAGTGGCTGCACCAGCTTGCATTCCCACCAACAGTGGAGGAGGGTTCCCCTTTCTTCGCATCCTCCGACTGGCTACTTCTTGTAATGCTGTCACTTGGGATGCTCCCTCTCTGAACCTAGCTGCTGTGTTGTAAGATAACCCAGCCACATGGAGATGGCCTGAGCAGGCTTTTCTGATGGCAGCCCCATTGAGTGTAGATTCTGGGCAAGAGAATGAGTGTTCAGAATCAGAATTCCCTTTAATGGACAGGGAGGGAAAATTCTAGGATAGATAGATTTTAATAATCCTATTAAATTTCACCTCCTTGGCCACTGAACTGGTATGCCTCAAAGGAAGTATCCCATAGATTCTCTATACACAGAGAATGGACTCCTCTGCCTACTTAATCCTTTATAATAGGATTATGTATAGGTTTTTTTTTTTCTGTACCTCTGGAGCCCTCATGATAGGATTTAATCCTCTTCATTGCCAAGACCTAAGTCTCCTGCCTGGGTATTACAAAAGTTAGTTTGGGGGCAACAACCAAGAAGGGTCCCTTCTTGTGTAAGACGAAGGAGAACAATGAGCAATTAAGCCACTCAGATATTAGCTGAA
This sequence comes from Mustela nivalis, assembly GCF_964662115.1. Lineage (NCBI taxonomy): Eukaryota > Metazoa > Chordata > Mammalia > Carnivora > Mustelidae > Mustela > Mustela nivalis. Next base: position 103,685,323 of record NC_139027.1, on the reverse strand, counting down.
TGACACTTGTGTGATATTTGTTACCATGAGGATCTAAAAAAGACCCAAGAAAAACATAGATCCTACTAGAGAATTGTGTTAACCCTGTCTTTTGTTATCTGTTCTGTTGCTTTGAGACCTCAGTTCTTACAGGCTCTGACTCTCTGGGCCACTGTCTACTTGACTGATCACCACAGGGTTAGGGACCAGACAACCAGGGAGAGCTCCTATGGGCCAGGACCTGTGGAAATACTCAAACCAGCCAATCCTGAGCCTGCTGACCTTGCTTCCCTTCTTCTTTCCTGCAGATATCACAGATGGGCTCTTGCCCACAGTTCCCTTCTCTCTCTGCATGTGACCAAGCTGAGTAGTTTCTCACTTGCTCCCCCCACCCCCCACAACGTGGCATGCCACCTTTTCTCAGGAACTGTGAGAAGCAAACTATCTTTTCAATGATCATTGTCTCCTGATTGGTTGGCATTTCTAGATCTCAAAGTTTCTGTGAATTCACTATAGTTTAAAGCAAGCCTCTAGATACTGGTGTTAGGCTTCTCTTTCTTCTGGATATCGAAAGATTTTTATGTTAGTGTTATAACTGATGGGACAGCTCTATTCCCTGATCATTTTATCATCATAGAAATATGTTCTTGTTGGTCTGCCGTGGGCCACCTATGTTTTTCAAAGATCTCTGCAACATACTCTTCCATCTTACATGTTCTTTTTGATAGTATGACTTTTATACTCCTCCCATTTATTTCCTCACCCTGAATCTCATGATTAGGGCAGAAGGGATACAATGTGACTTCTGAGGTTAGGCCATAAAACACAATATAGCTTTTGCCTGCTGCTCCTGTGGAGCGCTCACTGTAAGGACCCAGCCACCATGCTGTGAGGAGCTCCAGCAGCCAGTGGAGAGGCCCCACATGGAGAGTACCCAAGCCCAGCACCCTGTGAGCTCCCAATCAACAGAGAGAGAAAACCACATTGCCAGACACATGGGGCTGCCATCTTGGAAGGAAATCCTACGGTTCCCAGGTAACCTGTCCCAGTCGACACTGACTAGAGTAGAGACAAGCTGTCCTTGGTGAGCACCGTCGAAATTGCCGGTTCATTAGCTAGATAATGTTTGCTGTTTTAAGCCATTGAGCTTTGGGGATAGTTTGTAATGTAGCGATATTTAACTAGAAAGCCCTACTACAAAGGCTCTCTTCAGCCCATATCAAAATGTGCAGGCTCTTCACAGAAACAGCCAGTATGTCTGGGCCAGGGGCAGAGGCAGATTTGCTAAACCAAAAACCCACTCGCAGAGATTCTGATTTAATTGATTTGTAGTGGGGCTTACGTGATCCTAATGTGCACCTCGAAAAATCAATTGGAAACTGTGAGGGTGGGACCCAGGCAGCTGCATGTTTTCGAGCTCCTTGCATGGCTCAGTGTACAGGTGGAGTTGAGAACCTTATATACAGCTGAACGGTCTACAAAATGAATGATACAGCACTGCACCTTGAAATTGAACGTGCATACCAATCACCAGGGGGTCTTATTAATAATGCAGATGCAGATTCAATTGTTCTGAGGCAGAGTCCCAGGTCCGCATTTCTATCTAGTTTCAAGGGAATGCTGAGGCTACTGGCTCAGAGACCACACTTGAGCAGCTGGGAATTAAAGCTCCTGAGAAAGAGTGAAACAACTATCTGGGGAAAGTGTCCACAATGGCTTAGTAGCATCTGTCTGAGGGCCTCACGCTGACTCTAGGGCAAAAAGTTGTAGGCATTGGGAAGGGTCTAGGAACTCAGTGGCTGCCAACTCAAAGGTTGCAGTGACTAGAGAGGCCACCTCCTGGTCTCTAGGGTTTAGAATCAAAACAAAACACCACCATTACAAAGTGACCTAGCCAGAAACATACATGAGCAATCTTCCTGTTAATAGCACCCAGGACATGCTCTGCTGCCAGAGGGCATGAGGAAATTGTGGGTTCTGTGGTCCATATCCACCTCCTGTGAAGCAAGAGGGATTCAAAGCCACGGCTGCCAGGCGTCTGGCTATATAATGCTCCTCACCATTAAACTCACTGAGGATTGTTGGGCTGGGAAGCTGGGGAAATAGCCTCTTCCCAGTCTCCAGCAACCTCCAAAAAATGAGTAAGTCACCCTGTTTAATTTTGCTCCAGGTTATGGGTTAGAAGGCAGGTTCTTTCCACAGTGTGGAAAGGATCCAGAGGCATCAGGATCCAGGTCAAAGTAGTTCACGTTCCAGACCAAGAGTGGCAAACCATGGCTCACATGCCACATCCAGCCACATCTCTATGATCCTTGAGCTAATACAGTTTGTACACATTTAAAGGTTTGTAAACCAACAATCAAAAACCCGAAGATGAATATGCATCAGAGCCTGTATGTGACCTGCAGAGTCTAAAACACTTACAATCTGGCTCCAAACTAAAAACCAAAACCAAAACCAAACTAGAAAAGTTCACTAACCTTTGTTCTAGATTAAAAATTCAAGCGCACTCCTCACTTGTCTTCCCTGCCATGAAAAGAACCGGAACCCTCCAGGCATATTTTTTCAGGAGTAAACATCTGGAAAAATCTGGAATCATTCCAACACACACTATCATCCTCCAGTCATCTGGAAATAGAGATGTAGGAGAAAAGACTTTCTGTTCTTTAAACATAAAGGAAGTAAGAAGTGAACACTTGGGGGGTTGGTGAACAAAATGGGTGGGGGGAGTGGGAGGTACAGGCTGCAGCTATGGAATGAATAAGTCACAGCGGAGAAAGACACAGCCTAGGGAATATAGTGGATGGGACTGTAATTGTGTTGTATGGTGACAGGCAGTGGCTACATGGAGGGTGAGCACAGCATAACAAATAGCTTTGTCCAATCACTATGTTGTACACCTGAAACAAATGTAACATTGTGTCAACTACACGTCAACTTAAAAAAAAAAAAAGCGAATACCTTCCATCACAATACAATCTTGTGTTTCTCAGTTCTTTCATAGACTTTTTTTTTTTTATTCCTCTATTTTATAGCTGGTTTCTCCCCACCTCCCCCACTCCTTTATTCTGACAGTTAAACTTGGGGGCTCCGTTTTCTTTTCCTATGCTAAAGAAATCATTTTTTCAAAGGGGCAAGATAGACATGAGGGAAAAGTACTCTTTTGCCACATTGCATCTCTCCCTCTGAAACTTTGTCCTGAAAGACAGAGAGACCCAGGAGCTCACCTGTATCTATCAGGGTTGACCGGTTGCCATAACCAATATTTCCCAAACCTTCATGGCTCACTGTGATAGAAGTTTATTTCTCACACATGCAAAGTCAAAGGTGGATGTTCCCAGTCAGGCTGCCCTCCTTGTCCGAGCAGTTCTAGGCATTCAGCATCCTTCCAGCTTAAACACTACCAGGCTCAATACACACCTTCAGGGGTCTTCACAGAAGGCATAGGGAGAGTATGAGGAAGGCACACCAGATTCTTACCAGTTATGCCTGCTGGTAATACTCTCCCTCAAAGTCCATTGGCCAAAACTAGTCACATGACCCTGCCTTGCTGCAAGGGAGCCTGGGAAATGTAATTCTTGGCTGAATGAACCCTCATGTTGTATGAAAGGAGCCAGACACAAAATAGTACACTTGGTATGATTCCATTTCTATAAAGTTTAAAAATAGATAAAGCTAATCTATCCTGTTGGAAGTTTATACATTTACTGTTCAATGAGGTAGTAACTGGAAGGAACATGAAGGGGCTACCAGTTCTGTTCTCTTTCTTGAGCTGGCTTCTGAGGACATGGATGTGTTCATTCTGTGAAAACCCACTGAGCTGTGCACTTGTGATTTTTGCACTTTTCCATTTGCTATACTTCATTTAAAAATTTTTATACTGGAAAAAGAGATACTAGACAGAATCTAGTTTAGAAAATGTAGAGGTACATTAATTGTACTCTAACTCTTTTACTATTCATAAGCTACTTTATGTTCCTTAACCTCAATTTTCTCTTGTAAAAACATGGATAATAATAGTTACTTTGCTTGGATTTTTTGAGCACCATGGAGCCATGGAAACAGGGCTTAAGTTACAGTATAGATAAAATCCCCAGCTACTAGAGACATGGTATCTTTGTGCAGGACTCCTGTCTTGGAAGTGGCTGGGAGAACACAACTAAGGACTACTCAGACAGAAGGGGAGCTAAGAATGAGGGGATCCAAGCCATGTGACTTTTGCAAGAAACTTGACTTTGAGGACTTTGAGGTTGATGGAGATCATGTAAGTGTGCTTCTAATCTAAGGGGAGAGAAACACACAGCATATAGAACTAACCCCTACGATATAACAAAGTTTGTAATATTATACACCACATTTGCTTTCAACTGTACACAATTGACAAATATACACACAAATGCACACAGGCAGAACTCTGGAAGGAAATGTGAGTTAGGAGAGATGCATCATCTGTTCCCAACTGTCCTGGACTCCTACTCAGCTCTCTATGTGAGATCACTCAGTGACAAGTATGATTGCCATGCTCAAAAAAGGAATTATTTTCATACCACACAGCCGTTCTATGCACACCTACATTATTATTTCAATCCCACATGGCCAGGTGGTCCTGGAAAATAGGCATCACTGTCTGGTGCACATATTAAAACTTGCAGAATTGGTAGCTGAGAGAAAGCTTCTCTTTACAGAAACTTGCAGCCTTGAGGTGAAGAAGAATTCTAGAATTGGAATGTCACCTTTTTTGCAGCCGCTAATGAACTAATGGATCTTGGCATTAAACATCAAGGGCTGATAACATCACAAGAAGAGGAAATCAGACATTATATGCCTCCTGACAGAAGAATCCAATAGTATATATTGAGTGTTCCTGCCAAAAAAAAAAAAGTCAAACCTACTTGGGATCAAGCTTTTAGATTAAAAACAAAAACAATTAACAGGAAACGCAAGCAACAAAGGGATATTTTAAATTACACTACAGGGATAATTCAACAATATTTAGATGATGACAACTCTGCATGGGCCAACAACCCAATTTCTTCCAGAAATAAATTGCAATGAAAAAAAGTGGAGGGAGAGCTTTTTTTTTTCTTTTTAAAGACATATCAATAAACTACCATGTAAAGATTTTATTTAGATCCTTATTTTTTAAAGTTTTTGAAAAGGTTATAATATTCATGAAGTAATTGGAAATTTGAATGTTGCCTGGATATTTGATGATATTAAGGAATTATTAATCCTCTTTGCATTTGAAGGGGTATTGGGATTCTATTAAAAATAATCCTAGGGGTCCCTGGGTGGCTCAGTGGGTTAAAGCCTTTGCCTTCGGCTCAGGTCATGATCTCAGGGTCCTGGGATCGAGCCCCACATCGGGCTCTCTTCTCAGCAGGGAGCCTGCTTCCTCCTCTCTCTCTCTCTCTCTCTCTGCCTGCATACCTGTGATCTCTTTCTGTCAAATAAATAAAATGTTTTAAAAAATCCTAGATTTTAAGGATATACATCCTGAAAGATTTATGGATGAAAGATATTTCAGACACATGTCAGAACGACATGTCATATGGAATGATATGTCAGACGTTTGTTTCAAAATTGGACAGGGGAGCAGGAAGTGCTTGAAGTTGTGGATGACAATGGTGGTGGTTGGCTTTTGCTGGAAGTGTGGTTCATTTCTCCATTTTTTTGCTTTGTTCAAAATTCTCCATAATGAAAAGTAAAAAACAAAACACCCGCCAAAAAACTCTTACAATAGCATAAGTGGCTTAGAAGAAAAGCCTGTAGGTAATCGTGGAGCATGTGTTTTAAGAAGTGACTCGTCATTTTTGCTCTTGACATGAAAGATGACATCAACAGAGTCACTGATAAAATGGAGTTGGAAGTGATTCAGAATTAAACTCCAAATGTGAAGAAGTTTTAAGAATATCTTAAATAATATTTCCCGTCTACCTTCCTTTTCTAATGTATGAGTGAGAGATGGAAAAAATGTGTTTAAATGAATCTAATTCATTTCATACAGATAAAAAAATTCAACAGGAATACAAAATTCTCTTTCATTAGATTAACAGATTCTAGCAGATAAGAATGTGTCATGTCTAAGTGGGAATTGGTGGGTTTTTTTCCTTGAATGGTACATAAAATAATAATGTGTTACTGATAACTTTTTAGTTTCAATGACATACAAAATTCCATCTAGTGGACTAGTTAGCCTTAGAATGTGTTCAAATGCCAGATGGGGAAAGAAACTTGTTTTAGCAGATTGACAAATGTTCCTGTGCTATTTTACTTGGCAATTTAATACTTTCTAAGGAATTCCTTTGCCTATTACAGATGTGGGTATATACAATGTTCTCCCTACAGTTTGGTCAAGATGTGGAAGGCTCTGGGGATGTCTCTGGGGCAATGTTGGTAGCAGCTTTATGTAGCTGCTTATCATCTCTTGTTTAGCCACTTAAACTAGGAGGAAAAAATATAAGAAAAGATACTTGGCATCAGCTAAGGAGTCCAATTTCACGGAGGTAAGTTTTGCAGTGGATGCGATAATTACCACAGAGATATGGGGGTACTGGCGGTTTGTAGAAGACATACGGCCACAGGAGCTGGCAAGAATTTTAGAGGTCATCTTATCTCCACCATCATTTTATACACGAGGAAAATGATGCTCAGATTGCCCAAGGCTAAACAAGAAGTTGCACCATGGCCAGAAATTGGGTCTTCTGTTTTCTGAGATTCTGATCAGTCCTAAAATACCATGTTCCCTGGAAGGAAAGCCCTAGATGGGTATTCTTATGAAAATGGTTTGTTGGGGAAGGACTTCCAGGAGAAAGGAAGTGAGGGGAGTAGGATAGGACAGAGAATCAAAGCTAAGTAACGGTGTAGTTTCAGGCACGGACAAGCTTTGGCTTGATCCCATGGGAACTCTGGAGCACAGAGTCACCACAGAGTCGGTCTGATCTTGAGACAAGAGGGCCAGCCTTTTGAAGCCCATGTCACTTGTTAGCTGTAAACAGCTGAGGATTGTGTTACCATGGTGCCCCTTTTTATAAACCAAATTTTGTCCCCTCTATTCCCAAATTCATGTGTTGAAGTCCTAATGCCCCGTACCTCAGATGTGACTATATTTGGAGATAGAACCTTCAAAGAAAAAAAAGATTTATTTATTTATCCTAGAGAAAGAGAGAGCACACGCATGTGCAAGCATGCATGATACCAGAAGTTGATATCAGAAGATACCAGAAGAAGATGGCCGTCAACAAGCCAAGGAGAGTCTTCCAAATGAAACCAGTGTGGCCAACACCCTAATCTTGGACTTCTGGCCTCCAGAGCTGTAAGGAGGCAGATTTCTGATGTTTAAGTCCCCCCATCTGTGGTACTCGGTTAAGTCAGCCCCAGCAAATGAGTGTATCTTTGACCAAGGGTGGTCCTCTAGAGAAGGGAACAGCTGTGTGTGCTGTACCAACCACACCCCTGGCAGCTGGGGCACAGAGACTCTTGTTGGTGAAGGAACCCATCTCTAAGGTTGTGAGTATTACCAAGGGATCTCTTTAGAGTCCCTTCTGGAAGGTCTTAGAAAGCAGCATTTATGTAACCTCTACTCTTGGTCGTTCTCAGAGGATGCAGAGGGAGAAGAGATGGGGATGGATCACTTCATAGCCTTGATCTTGCCACTGGATGCTTTGCAAAGAAAGATGGAACCTGATGTGAAGCTGAGAAGGGAAAACAGGGTAGGGGTGTACTTCTTAATTAGGAAGTATGGCAGGACCTGCTGGGTAAAGTGAGGCGTCTACAGATCTGCTGCCTCTCTTCAGATCAGCAAATGAAGTAGAAATCGTGCTAACGATCGAGGTGGGCATTATGGGACAGGCTGCCTTTCCTTATTACCATAATCCACTCTTCTCCCTAATGTTTTCACCACAGTTTTTACTCTTGCCTGCTGGGTGAGAAATTTTAAAGAAGGCAAATTAAATTATTGCTGAGGTTTATCAAGTTGATTTTTCCACCCAATCACTTTCTGTACTTAATAAAGCGAAGGAAAGGTTATTGATTAGAAGACTTCCACAGGACACTTTACGAGCAGGGTAGCGAAACATAATTCTTCTTAATAGTCAGAAAGTTGGCTACTTCAGACCAGCAGTATGATTTTCATCAGTGAAGCAGAACTTACTTTTTCAAGTATTTACTCCGTTTTACTTTCCACCAGTCATATTAAATTGCTACTAAGCAAGAAAAATCCCTCCCATAATTTGGATAGCGTATTTTCAGGCGAGAGCACATAAATCTTAGTGCAACAAGGAAGCTTCCATCACTCTGATAGAGCAAGGCTATCATAAAAGAGAAAACGGCGATGCCACCTGAGCATGGAAGAATGCTAAGTGGCTATGCTAAACTATATCGGGATTTTTGATGTGTGCATAAAAGAGGCAGAATTCTAAGACCTTTCCTATGCGTGCAGAAGTGGATCTACAGCAAAGCGAATGAAACTTAAGCTTAGGGGCCTCCCTCACTTACTTATATAAGCCCCTCCAAGGCTCTGTCCTGAATTTTGTGTTCCTAGATGTTTTCTATTCCTTTCTTCTCAAGTGGACCCCCAAACTGAATAATCTCCGCCCCCCCCAAATCTGGAACTGCCCTATATTGGATATGTTTTTTCCAAAAGAGATTAATATGCATGAGATACTTGGACCAGTGCCTGTGGAGCAACCCAGTGACAGCCTGGAAGGGACATAGTCAATGCACTTGTTGCTTTCAGTACCCAAGATCGACTTCTTTCGTCAGTGACTCCCCACAGTGGCTATTGTATGGAGTCTTCTATCAGCAACAAAGCTGGTCCATGTTGTCGATCCATTTGGGCCACCCTGTGAAGATGACACTCCATAAAATATTTTTATGAATACTTAGTCTATCTGTTGACCCGTGTTTCCCAAGTGGGGGTGATTTGTCTGTAGTGGGGGCATTTGGTAAAGTCTGGAGACCCTTTGATCGCCACGACTGAGGGTGCTATTGGCATCCAGCGGGGAGAGAGGCCAGGGATGCTGCTAGAACCAGACTTAATGTGGTTGCGGTTGTCAGTGGCACCCATGGTTGGGAAACTCTGCTGGAGAGAGTAGAGGTTAAGAGTCTGGCATCAGCATCAGAAAGGATGAATACCTTTTGTATCAACATGGACGGGACTGGAGGGGATTGTGCTGAGTGAAATAAGTCAAGCAGAGAAAGACAATTATCATATGGTTTCGCTTACTTGTGGAGCATAAGGAATAACATGGAGGACCTTAGGAGAAGGAAAGAAAAAGTGAGAGGAGAGGGAGATGAAGCATGAAAGACTATGGACTGAGAAACAAACTGAGGGTTTTGGGGGGCTGGGAGAAGGGGTGAGCCTGGTGGTGGGTATTGTGGAGGGCACGTATTGCATGGAGCACTGGGTGTGGAGCATAAATAATGAATCTTCGAACACTGAAAAAATAAAATAAAATAAATAGTCTGGCATCAGTATCCGCACCTCTGAACTCAGGCTCTTCCACTTGCTGGATCCTAAAGCCTCAGTGTTCTCATCTGAAAATGGGAATAATATTAGCATCTGTCTCATAGGGTTATTAAGAAGATTACATGAGGTAATAGAGGTAAGAGACTTGGTACAGTGTTTTGCCTGCAGTGCTCATAATGTGCTGACTATTGTAGCTATTATTATACTTATATCCGAATATTTCACATACTTTGCATAATAATGAATTTTTACTTCCTTCCAAGGGTTAACCTCTTAATAACCACTTCTCCACCTAAAATAAAAAGAAGGAACTTGATCTGTGATATTTAAGTTTGGCTTCAATAGGCAAGGGATTTAGTGAGGACACCACTTCATCCCACATCCCAGAATTTTCCATGGAGAGATGGATCAGGGAAAGCCAGTTAGTGGAGATAGAAATCCCCAGCTCTAATTCAGTTAGATCAGCTGAGCTTTTATCCATTTTGGTTTTGCTTTAGAGTTGGGAAAAAAAAAAAAAAAACTTTGAAAAATTACTGAAGTAAATGCTTCATTCCAACAGAAACATGTTATGATTATGTGATAACTTCACATATTTTCAACATCTGTAGCCCAAATAAATATCTGAAGCGTTTGGGTAAGACAAGATAGTAAAGGACATCTCTTTCCATGGAAGTTTTTCTGTGAAGTATAATAAATCTGCAGAGAAGATGATCTCCTTGAAAAGGGGTCTGGAAGGGATGTTCCGTATCTGGATTTTCTCACTCTTGGATAAAATCTTGACTCTTGTCTTTATACAGGAACGACCTCACTGAGGTATGCAGAGGTTCAGTGATGCCCGGATTTGTTGTCTGTAGTGAGAAATCTGTAGCCTTGTGTTGGGTAAACATGGACGCCACTCAGAGGAAAGATCCTGCAGTGGGTTCTGAGCCGTATCCACAGTCTTGATCCAGGATGGGTAAGGGACAGGCTCCGAGGCTGAGCTGGACTTTCAGATGCATTTCTGGGTCATCTCATGGGTCCAATCTGCCAGGGAGTGTACAGACTGTTCTCTGATGGAGTTATGCTTGGGGCTCTAGTTAGAACTTCTCTGCAGATGCTGATAGCTTGATGTCTGCTTTCTCTTTGGAGGGATACCTCTTCTCTGGGGCCTTTGTCCTTTCAGTGTGCAGTGTCATTGGTCATTGGTCAAATGCACATGTCTGTGGGTAGACTGACTTTAATAGCATAGGACTGTGGCAAGAATATATATGGAGATCCTCAGCTCCTGGTCTGTCCCCTTCCCTTCTTACTCCTGACTCTGGGTATAAGTAAGATACCTTATACCCATACACCCAGACACCTCAGTCTACTAGCTCCTCCACAAAAAGTTACCCCCTGGCTTCCCTTTGAGCCTCTGGGTGCATAACATAGCATGGACACCCTTAACAGGAAAGATCAAGGGAAGAGGTCCTCGTAGACCTTAGACCTGGGTTTAGAGCTCTTGGAACAGGAAATTTCAGGGTCCCAAGGTCTGAATGGAGGCATAGGTTTCCCTGGGTAAGCACAGCCCTTTATTCCTACACACACAGACTCTGGAAAAGGCCTGGAACAAGACCATGGAAAGCACAAGGCCCAGGGCAATGGATTCTCCTGCCTGGGTTTAGGGATGATATTACATCCCCAAAATAAGATGTTATTGTACCTACTTTCTACTTTTTACTTTACTCACTCACTAACAATATAAGGAAATCCTTACCTGTCATATGGTATAGTTCTCTTTGTTCTTTTTTCATGCCTCTATAATACTTCATGCTATCGACATATCATAATTTAGCCAGCAGTTCTCTATTAATAGACATTGGCATGTATCCAGTTTTTAGCTGTGAACAATGCTGTTATGAATATAAGTGTTTACATATGATGGCATCATTGATTTGGAATTGGTTTCCAGTAGTGGAATTGATACACCAAGACTATATAATTTAAATTCCAAAGGATGTTGCCAAAAGTCAACCCATGAAAGGATGCGAACTTGTCATCAAGGAAATTGAAATTAGCTTCACAAAGAAACATTACTTCCATCGGATTAAAAACAAATTTGGGAGAACAATAATATCAGTATAATTCTGGGAGAAGAATGATCTCAGACATTGCTGGTGGAAATATGAAGTATCCCAGCCATCCTGGAAGGCAACTGGAAGCTTATGTTAGGGTCCCCCAAATAAAATACAAGTCCCTCATCTTTTCATGTTTGTTGATATTTCTGTGATCTAATACCTACATGATGACCCCATGAACTGAATCCCTCATACATAATTCCTTTGACTGAAGGGAAGGCTGAAGAGTCATGGACCTTGAGTAACCTTAGTGAACCTCACATGGACTCCCAGCCCCTCATCTCCTGGCTGCAGCTGACAGGACAGTGCTCATCTTGGTCATAGAGACTGTAGAGAAATGGAGACTCAATCTTCAAGCACCGTAGAAAGCCCCCATTTCCTTGATGTATCAAGTATTCTGTGCAAAGATCCCCAGATTATACTATCTCCAAAGTCCCTCCAAATGCCCAAAGCCTATTCTTTCCAGATAATTCTCTCTAGTTGACTAAGAAATTTCTAGCCATCATTTAATAATGTCCTGGGTTTCCTTCTGGGTCAAACAGGCTGTGGGACTTGGTCCTGCTCCCTTCCCCCCCACCAACCTGCCCCCTACTTCTGGAAATGCTATTGATTTTCAGCATGGTTGATAAAACAGAGAGATAAAAGGCCCAATTTTTATTTTTATGATAGATTTGACTAATTAACTATAAATGTCAAGTATCCACAACTTAATTAATTCCAGTTCATTTAACTACCATAATTAGATTTTTTTCCCCCAAACAAAGCAACAGTCTGTTTTCGAAGGTCATAGACTAATTCTACAATGAACAAGGCTGAAAGGCTTGCACTTTGGATCAAAAGTAACTGATGGCTGGTGCCTGCGGGGGAGACAGACCACACAAAATAAAAAATAATTGGCAGGCTGATTAATAAAGTTTGTTTGAAATGTATACATAATGCATCTTTGATTAACAACACCAACGAGTACTTGAAATTAAAACTTTAAAAACTTTAGAGACTTCTCATTATAATGAGAAGATTAAAAACAAAGCTTGACCAGAGTTTGAGTCACAGAGACCATCAAGAAGCCAGAATTCTAATTAGCTAGAAATGTCTTTTTTTGTTTAAGAAAAGCAATTTAAATGGGCATATTTGATTATATCTGTCAAGTTCTCAAGGGGACAATCTGGACAGGGAGATATTTAGTCAAGAAGGGGTTAACTTATTTGCCTTAATAAAATAAAAAGTTTCAGAAAGTTTGAAGAGGTTGGTGGGGGTTTTGATGATGGGGAGAGGTGTTTTGAGAGAAATTTGAAAGGAAAGAAAAGGAGCGGTGACCCAAGCGATGTGGATGACACCAGTCGAAGTCTGCAGAAAATGGGAGAGATTCTCCAAAGAAGGGTGTGATCAAAGAACTTGAAAATGGAGATGTCTGTTATTTAATTTTAATTGGTTGGTTTTTGTGCTCTCTTCTGCCACCGTTTCACCAAGAATCTAATCAAAGTCTTCCGAATGAAACTGACTGATGACAGTGTTGTATTTGGGGGAAAGAGCTGAAGATGGGGGAAAGGCTGAATGGGGGGCTAATGGGGAAAAGGCTAAAGAAACGTATGAGCTGAAGACACGTGAAAGGAAGATGGCCCCAGTGGAGCCAGGCGAAGCTGGGGGCAGTAGCCAGCAGTGGAAAAAGAAAGCATATGGAGGAGTCCACTTCAGTAGAAAATAAAATGCCTCCCAACACCACTTGGAAGGTAACAGGTCAGGATCTGGACCTCTGTTGGTACACAGCATGGGACACAAGACTTTTTTCATACTTTTTTTTAACGCATTCCCTTTATTTGCCAGTTTTTAAAAACATGAGACATATTGTTTTGTTTCTTTCCCCCAGTGGTTTCCAAGTAATTTTTTTAAAGTAATCACAAACTCATGTATTTAAACATATTTGTTAAGTTTCAATCATTTATAGTTATTATCTTTATTAGTGCTCAGATGATCATCTCTCTGGCCTGAGGGAGCCTCTTGAAATTGTACAAGCCATTTTTTAAAAGTTTAGATGTAATTGACATATTATATTAGTTTCAGGTGTTCCACATAATGATTTGATGTTGGTATATATGGCAAAGTGATCATAATAGGTCTAATTAACACCCATCGCCATGCCTTGTTACAAAATTTTTTTCTAGTGATGAAAACTTTTAAGACCTACTTCATTAATCTTAAAAATGGCAAAAGCCATGTTTAATATGAAGTCATTTTAAAAGTCATTTGGTAATATCAAGGCAGCAGATACTTTAGGGTAAGGTGTTATTTTTCTGTGAACTGAAATTCTGGCTATTTCTCATCACCGTTTCCCTTCATCTCTCTTATGAAAAACTAGATCATTCGACCTTAGCTCAAGCATCTTATTAGATGGAAAACCATGACCCAATTTCCTTTATGTGTATTTATTAAATACCTGCTACAGTTGCAGCCTGTGTAAGGCAATGCTCTCTGTCCAGGGGCTAGACTCTTGACTCTCATTTTCTGATGTGTGATGTCATTGGTGAAGGCAGTCATGGAGGTGAACATTCTCAACTTTGCGTAGACTGTAACATCCAAATGGGAGTTGACATGCCAGATCAAATTTGGTGAGCCATCAACAGGAAAAGCTGCAAGGAAAGATAATCAGTCTTCTATAGTTTAGGTTATCTTTTCTTTCTGAAATGGCTTTATGTGATTGATAAGTTAGGGAACTGCATCCTATGAGTTTCCACGCATAGATAATTGGGTTCATGGCCATGACTTGATTAGGCAAGTGGAGATACCACTGGTGATGTGGTGGCTGGCCATGCTTTATCTGTGATTAAAGTGGTAATAGCAGAGTGGAATTTCTTCCACTAACTACTCTAGCTGTTTATGAATGCAGCCACCTGCGCTGCATTATGAGATCTCAAAAATGAGTTCCCAGAAACTTTCTCCCCAAATTCTTTTTGATTTCTCAAGAAGGGTGTCTTTCTGTTGTGGTACTCACTTTCCTAGATGCTCAAGGGCCAAGAAGACTTTTCTGGGGGCAGATTCCCCGTGGGGATGTTGCCTTTGGAAGGATCAAGTCAAGGCCCTGGTAGGTGCTGGGGTCATTGGTGGAGATCATGACTCACTGCTCTAATCTTCTTTTATCTCTGTGGCTTTTCAGTGTCTACCACAATCGTCTGGAATGGAGACAAGAGAGCATTTGAAAAATTGGTCTCTCCTAATGTATGGAGTCAGACAAATTTGATTCTTGGCTATAACATTTATTAATTACATGGATTTGAATATTGTCTGACCTTGGGTTCTTTCTGAAAGCAGACTTTGGGGAAAAGCTTTGAGGACAAGTAGTGAACTTCAGAGGTGTTTCTAGGAAGCACTAGAACGGGAGTGGGAAAGTGAAGCAGTGAGGAAAAGGAAGCCTATACAAGATATGTTCATGAGTAATTTACAACAATGGGCAAGTGTGTCTCATTCCGCCTGGGGAATTCTGGGAGACAGTGGCTAAAGCATGCCTCTGTGTTATCACACACAAGAGGAGAAAACCAGGCAAAAGATGACAAGTGTTTGTGATCAGAAGCCACCGGCCTGTAGGTAAATGGGTGTGTGTGAATGATAAGTCTGCTACAAACACATTATGCACATCTCTATGTCTTGGTTTCCACATGGGAAAAATGGAAATCATGCTAGCGACCTCTCAGAGTTCTTATGAAGGTCCAAAAGCTAATGTGAAGGAAAAATGCTTGGCACATCTCATTCAAAGGAGGCATTTAATGTCTATGTCTTTCCTTTTTCTCTTAGACACTCTGTAGCTATGACAGCAAATAATCTTGCAAACAGGCTTTATGCTTTACAGAATTGGGTGGTAGGAGGAAGTTGGTGGGAGCAGCACGTAGACACTGGGCTAAGCAATGTTGATGAATAGCAATGAAAGCATCAGGTAGGGTATTGTATACAGGTCCACAGGGATGCCTCAACATATTTGCATAGAAAGATGAGATTTTTGCAGTTTCTTCACAAAGTTTTCCCAATGGCATCTCTTTAGTCTAATATGCAATGTGTTTCAAAAGCTAAATTTCTGCCTGGCATTTTAAAATGGAATCTTTGCTTTGGGATCAGGCAGCAGAACATGAATAATTTGTGCCAATATATCGTTTTCCATTCTTCAAAACCTAAGTACTTTCTGTCATTAACCTAGCAAATTCCACACTTCCCTTCAGTAGGAGAAATCATCTCTGCCGAAGAGATGATTTCTTCTAGCTTCCTTCATTTTACAGATGGAGAGACTAAGACTAGAGGTACAGTCCGGTAAATAGTTAATGAACCCACCTTGGAAAAGTTAGGTTCCAGTTACACCCACTCTAGTCCTCATGAAATTGTAATATCCTGAGCCTCATAAAAGAAAGCAAGAACACTGTACTCAGCTTCTAAAACCTGGCTGTGGTAACCTGTGCATTACACATGGCTTCAGATCTTCTCTTGGCAAGGAAGTAAGGCAGAGCAGCTTGCTTGCCTTTGTGGGTGCGTGGGGTTCTGCTGTATCTTTTGTGTTTTGTTCTGTTTTTACTCCATGTGCATATGAGTCTGAGTGTGTGTGTGTGTGTGTGTGTGCATGCACGTGCACATGCACCTGGTGAATGTTTAAGGCTAGAGGATAACTAGGATCAGAGACCTAGCCTATCAGGTCTTTTGTTGTTCTTAGCTCAAGATTAAAGCATCAGTCAGGATAGGCTAGCCTATACCAAAATAACAAACACTCCTGAACTTTCAATGGCTGATACAAACAAAGGTTGATTTCTTGGTCCTTCTACATGTCCATCGAGGCTTCAGCTGGCAATTCAACTCTGTGAAGTTGATTTCCCTGCGGGACCCAGGGTGATTAGCAGCCATTATCTGGGATGGTTCCAGTAACTACAGAAGAACGAGGAGAGAGCTCTTACTGGTTTGCCATTAATAATTAAAAGCTCAACCTGGAAGTGACATACCTCACTTTTGCTCCCAGCTTATTGAAAGGTATTGGTCATGTTCCTAATCAAAAGTAAAGGCTCTAGAAAGTGCAATGCTAAAATGTGCCCAGAAAAGAGAGAGAAGTGGAATAAATGGTGTACAGCAGTGATGACTACCACAACTTGTGTTATGACCATACAGTATGGGGTCATCATTACCTTCTTGCTTTTATATAGAAATGGCCCTACCTCAAAGATATATTATCACTGTATTCAACATATAAAATTTTAGACACTTATTTCTAGACCAGCTGTGTCCAGTAGTACTTGCTGTGATCATGGACATGATTACTGCATTATCCAATACAGTAGCTACTAGCCATGTATAGTTATTAAGGACTTGAAATGTGGTTAGGGTGAGTGAGGAACTGACTTGTTAAAAATTGTATTTAACTTTAATACATTTAAATTTAAATTCAAATAGCCACTAGTAGCTATGGCCAGCACTGATGTAGACCACTGAAATTGTACTGTGGGTTTATTTCTGTTCATCGGCTTTCTCCTTTGTAATTATATTACATCTCATAGTTTTCAAAATGTTTCTATGTACACTATGTTTCATATGATTCTCCCAACATCCTTATGAGGGAGATAAGGAAGATAATATTATAATACCCATTTTATAAATATAAAAACCAGCAGGCCCCTGGATGGCTCAGTTGGTTAAGTGTCTGACTTTGGCTCAGATCATGATCTCAGGGTCCTGGGAATGAACCCCATGTGGTTCTCCCTGCTCAGCTGGGAGTCTGATTCTCTCTCTCCCTCTGCCCCTCCCTTTGCTTGTGTGCTCTCATGCTCTGTCTCAAATAAATAAATAAAATCTTTTAAATAAACAGATAAGGGGTGACTGGGTGGCTTAGTCAGTTAGGCATCAGCTCCAGTTGTGATCTCAGGGTCTTGGAATCGAGCCCCGCATTGGACTCCCTGCTGGGTGAGAAGCCGTCTTCTCCCTCTCGCACTTCCTCTCCTTGTGTTCATTTTCTCACTGTGTCTCTTTCTATCAAATAAATAAATAAAATATTTAATAAATAAACAAATAAAAATGAAAATCAAAATTCAGAAACATTAAGTGATTTGCTCATGATAATGGTATGGTGAGTGGTGCAGAGACCACAACCAAGTCTCTAGGCAGGTGTATGCCTTGCTTGACATTTTTATACCCTCCTCTGTGCTATGCTTATCCCTCAGTAAATATTTGGCCCAACACCTGATATTTTCAAGAACTTCAAAACAAGTTCTTTCTCTGAAGCATTTATTTTCTCTTCCCTCTGAAGCACTTATTTTCATAAGCATTTCCATAGTACTTGTTTTCAGCATTACTCCATGTTAATCATAGACTAAGCTTGTATTAATCGTATTCTTTCTTGAAGTGGTATCTGTCAGTTTGATTTGGATTTCTTTGTTTTTAAATCCAATTAAGTTGTGAACTTCTTAAGTTTAGGAACTTTTCTTTCTTTGGCACTTTCCTCAGGGCCCCATAGAGTGACCAGTTGTCCCAGTTTGCCTGAGAGTGAGGGATTTCTTGGGATACAGGACTTTTAGTGTCAGTCCCAGGACAGTCCCAGGCAAACTGGGACAGCTGGTCACTCAGGTGCCCAACAGGAGGCTGAATTCACAGGTTAAGCTGAATTGAATATTAAAATAGCAAAGATGTGTTTCAATTTCAAGCCTTAGCATAGTCACCTGAGCATTGTAAATACTCCATAAAGGCTTTATTTCAATTTTATGACAAAAATAAGAGGTAATAAATTTTGCATATGCTTCCCATGTTCAAATAGCAAACTAAGGAAATGGGTTTTTTAGGAGCTGTGTGATGCCAGTAGACCTCTCTTTTTATATTCCCACATCTGGTTTGAATGTTGTTTCAAAGTCAAGAGTAAAAAGAAATTATGTATTGCTGATCTTGGATGCAGCAGGCATTGTTAATAGCACGCACGCATGTGCACGCACACATCCTATCAAACGATGGGCCATTCTCAAAAGCTTCCATTGACTTTAGATAAGTATTCTAAAAAAAAAAAAAAAAAAAAAAGTTCAAATGTTTATTTTCAAACTTTGATGCTTTCTCTTATCCTTTGAAATAACCATAACCTTTTATGTCTCTGGGGAACAAGGCCAAGCTCCTGCCTTGTGTATTTTCCAAGTCTCGACTCTTACAAGCAAGACTGGAGCTTTGATTTTGATCTGTGGGTTTGGGGGCAGAGGGGCTCATTCTCTATTGTGCCTTGAGCTTCTGAATGCCTCAGTCACTACAGCATATTGATTTCCTTGACTTCTTCAAATGAGAAAGTGCCGTTTGAATAGCAATAAGGTAACTCTTTACACACCTCCTGAATAACAATCTCCTTCTACATTTGTGTGCAGAATAACAATGTCTTGAGTGTTTCTCATTACAACAGGCGGCTTCATTGTACTCCAACTCCCTGTCACCTGGTGAAACTCATGAGGACCCCAAATGGCCCTCCTTTTCTCCAATAGCTGTGTTTCTGAAAAGCTGGGAGTTAAGCTAATCTACTTGAATCAAATGCTTTGGCCACACGTGGGCAAGGACTCCTCCGAGATGGAGAGGGATCAGTCCAAGTGATTTATCCCCTCTTCCCAACATCTGAAATCCTGTGAGTCTAGGTCTCCTTTAAATATTTTCCTGGTGACTAATTTTAGAGATTTGTCACTCACTCCTGAGTGATATTCAATTAGGGGTGGCCCCCAAACTTTAGCTTTAGCTCAGACTTACTGCCACTGTGATGCCTAGAACCAAATCACAATTAGCAGATGTGTCATTCACATGTACAGCTGAATGGCCGTGATGGAGGGAAAAAATGGTGTTGCATGTACTGCCTGTATGAAGTTGGTAGAGACAGAAATTTCTCTCTCAGGGCCTCTTGGGAAAGGGAAAAGAATGTCAGGAGCCCTCTGTCTAGATCACACAGAAGGAGCAATCAGAGTAGAATTTTAAAGCAAAACAAAACCAAGAGAGCTGAACTGAGGAATAAAATTAAGACCCACTAAAGAAGCTGCAGGTCTTCAGTTTGGCATTCAAGCTCTTGTAATCGTGGCGCAAACCCTCCTTTGAGATTAGCTGATGCCCAGGCTGAACCCCTGGTCAATGGCACCAGAATCACTGGGGTGGGAGCCAGACATCATTATTTTTGAAATTCCCCAGCTGATTCCAATGTGTAGCCAAGTCCAAGAAATAAGAGACTTCTGAGTAAGAGACTACCATATTCTGAGTTCCTCGAGGAAAGGTCATTGAGGGAAGTTTCTATGGTACGGTGGAAAGAACGCCAGAGGTATATACAGGTGTGATACTGCCAATAATGTCGTATATTCTAATTACAGAATTCGCTCCTGAGTTCAATGTTTTATTTCTAATCTTCAGGACAATGGCATGAAATAGATATTCTATTAAGTCCAATTTATGCACCTGTCCAAAATTCTTCAGGTCCAAGCATCTCATGATGGAGAATGTTGCTGCCACCATCATTATCTTACCTCTTGCTAATCCATGAAGAATGTGTTCTTGCCAAACTTGTAGGGGAGTATGAAGGTAGGTCGAGGCTGTGGACTTAGGACTTGTTGCCTCCACCATTAGTATCCACTCTGACTGTGACTTCGATTCTTTGCTGCTGTTGGGCACCCTCCTGACTAATTGTCTGCGTTTTCTTGCAGTAAATTCAGTAACCACCTTATACTTGCTTTCCTTCCATCCCTGTCTCATGCTCCTTTTCTTCTCACTCTCAGTGCCTGGTGTTGCACCCTTCAATAAAATACTAAGGAAGATTTGCCACTTATTTTATATTTATGCTGAGATAATGTTATTATCCCAACAAATGCTTGTCTGTCCCAACCAATGCTTGAAAGTTCATGGCTTTCATGCTCTTTTTCCTTTTCCTTTCTGCTTCTTAGGATAGAGAAGAAGTAAATTTTCATCCTTGCTGTGCCACCGATGTACAGTATAACCATTTGTCTTCTTTAAACCTGTTACTTGGTCCATAATGAGAGAGTTGGGCTATGACATGCTCTTAAACTTCTGGATTCCTTGGACCTCTTGAACAGTTGGGTGAAGCCTATGAATTCTTTCTTGGAATAATGTTTTTAAATTGCACAAAATAAAAGAAAATCCACACTCATACTGGCTATCCTTGTCAAAATAGCATATAGGTGTGTATATCTCACAAAATATATGCGGTATGTTTCTTTATTCATGCCTTAAATTGTGCTTTTTTAATAATTATAATACCTTATTATAATATCTAAGAAGTTGTGAGAATACTATTTTGAGACACCTCTGAGAAAACATCCTGGAAAACAAATAGACCATAATGATTTCAATTGAAATAAACAATGCTCAAAGAATATAAATGATCATCAGACAAATTCATTGTGTGACAATATTTTAAATAAGACAAAGATCAGGACACTCTAGAGCCACAAAAATGACTGGATTCTCCACTCTTAGAACTGACACAAAGGATTCCAGCTTCTTTGCCACTTACAGCTTTCACCTTGCTTTAATGATCTGACCCTCTAGATAATAATGATATAGATTCCCAATCACTGAATGACCCCCTTGTATCAACAGCACCCAGCCAAAAATGCCTTCTTCTTCAACCGCCACCTCCAGCCACTTCCTTCAAACTTCCTAGAAACAATATCAAGACCAGTCCTACAATAATCCCACCCTAATTCCTTCTTACTCAGACATCTGTGGCTTCTCTGTGTGTTCTCCTTTGCCACTGCGAGCTAAATAAACTTAGTGTTTATTTATAAAAATCACCAGGAATACAATTCTTACAATAAGAATTGTATTCCTGGTGATCTTTGGATGGTGTCCTTCAATTTCTACAGCAATCATAACATGATATGACAATACCTGTGGTTTCTACCTATGACAATACAATTGTGAAGCTGCGATTCAAACCCAGGCATTCTGGTTTTAAAGACTGAGCTCTTAACCTCTATGCTCCACAGCCGCTAGGCATAAGGAAGCAAAAAGAACAAAACATGAGTAATCACATACGTGATGGACGGTTATATACCTAAGAGCGTCCCTAAGGAAGTACATGAGTTGGAGAGGAATCTTAGCCAGTATGAAAATAACTGCCACAACAACCAGTTACAATAGAAAAAGAAATCGTAACCACAGCAATAATCTTCCATTTGTACAGCCTTTTGCACTTCTTTGGGCCATCTGCCTGTAAGCCTCAGCATAGTGAAAACAGACCTCCAGCCAAGGTTTTCTTGGACATAGATAGGCCAAGTCTACCTATAGTATCTTTAAGAAAAAAAACCCCAAAATTAATACCTGTAAGAGAAGAAGATAGATTATTCTCAGCTCATTGTTGAAACTCTGCCATTTAGATTTATATTCAACCTATATTTATTAAATGTTATTGCCTGAATTGTACCCACTCCCAAATTTATATGTTGAAACCCTCACTCCCAATATGACTGCATATGGAGACAGGATTTTTAAACAGATAATTAAGGATAAATAAAGTCATTAGAGTAGAGCCCTAAACCAGTAGGATTGGCATCCTTTTTTTTTTTTTTAAAGATTTTATTTATTTATTTGACAGACAGAGATCACAAGTAGGCAGAGAGGCAGGCAGAGAGAGAGAGAGGGAAGCAGGCTCCCTGCTGAGCAGAGAGCCCGATGCGGGCCTCGATCCCAGGACCCTGAGATCATGACCTGAGCCGAAGGCAGCAGCTTAACCCACTGAGCCACCCAGGCGCCCAGGATTGGCATCCTTATAAGAAGAAGAAAAGAAGATAAGCATACACAGAGCAAAGGCCAGTGAAGACACAGCAAGAAGGTGGCCATCCGCAGGCCAAGGAGAGAGGCCTCAGAAAAAGTCAACGCTACCAACACCTTAAACTTGGACTTCCAGGCTCTGGAACTGTGAGCTCGGAAATGAATTTCTGTGGCTTAAGTCACCAAATCTGCTCTCCTGTGTTCTGACAGCCCTCGCAGATCTACACCTAATGAATATGCTGAATGTCTTTACATGATAATTCAAGAGGTCATCCGGACCTGGAATAGGCTGGAGCCACCTTCTCCTGGCCTGCAAGAGTCAATTTGAACATTTTCAGGAATTTCGCCAACTGGTTTTTAAACATCCATGATTGAAGATCAAGCTGCGCAAATTTAGAATTCAATAAATTGTATTTTTAAGAGTTGATAAATATGTAAAAGCCATCACTTTCTAATTACTTCACCGCATTTTACTCTCAGCCATGGCCTGGAAGTTCTGCAAGTGGGAGTCATTGCATCGGAACGGTGGGCACTCTATGGAGGGCTTGCCACTTGCACGTTCAAGAGTGTCAGGTTAGGAGTCTGAAATGGGTCACAGTGGGGGTATTAATACCACTGAAATGGGCAAACAGTACAGGTCAGGCCCCCTTCACCCACCGGAGCTAGGCATCAGACATCTACCAGCATATCCCCGATCATAACAATCCCTCCAAAATAGGCAGTCTGATTCCAGATCACATAATGAGAATACTCCAGCTCCTAAAACTATGAGATTCAAGCAAAAACTGGGTCCCCGGGCTCCCGAACCATGGATCTTTGCATGATCCCACACTGCCTCTCTATGCATGCAGGGAGAAATGCCACAGTTCCGTGTCTCTCTCAGCCCGGCTGCCCAGCAGAAATCAGATTCAAAGGGGCTCACACATTTGGTGAGGGTCTCTGCCCCGCCTCTTAAATTTCTCTGCGCGGTGTCCGGCATTGTGTAATTCTAGTACCCACCAGGACGAAGGCCACTTGCTATGAATCTCAGGGCACTGCGAGAAAGCCCGGGGAGAAAGCCCGGGAGGAACGTTCTTTTACAGCCAAAATTTGCAGTCTTTTGTAAAGCACTTTAATTGCTACTCAGCATAGGATTTGTGTGTGTTTTTCCAGCCTGGTAAAGATTAACGAGGAGCAGAGGGCTGAGCCCAGGCTCCTGCTAGAACTGGGACCAGAGGAACCCTGACCATTCAGAGATGGATTTACAGAAATGAGGACTGAACACACAGCAGGAAGTCTTCAAAATAACTCTCAGAGAGAAGCTTCTTTGATGAGCTGAAGCAATTCAGCTGCTTCTGCACTGTGCCTTCGGGCTCATAAATCACCGGGATTTGCAGGCCTTGCAAGACGTCTCCCACTCTGCCATTTAGAAAAATGTACTCACTGCAGTAGCCTCAAAGATCCGCTGTTGTTTTACTCCTGTACCTGGCATCTTAAGGGACGGTTTGATTTTTGTTGTTGTTGATAACTGGAAGCATACAAGTTTTTTTTTTTTTAATTTTTTTAAGTTACCCAATCATTTTTTTAAAATATTTTATTTATTTATTTGACAGAGAGAGAGAGAGGGAGAGAAACACAAGCAGGGGAAGCAGCAGGGGAAGAAGCATGCTCCCCACTGAACAGGGAGCCTGACGTGGAGCTTGATCCCAGGACTCTGGGATCATGACCTGAGCTGAAGGCAGACGTTTAACTGACTGAGCCACCCAGACGTCCCAGAAGTGCACAAGTTTGTTTGTTTGTTTGTTTGTTTTTTAAAGGTTTTTTAAGGAACCACTACCCACCCGCCAAAAAAAAAAAAAAAAAAAAAAACAGTCTTGAGAAAGTCATTTGCTCTGGAAAATATACCTAGGAAACCTTTGAAGACATTTCAAATGTGTTCTTTTAACCTCTGAAATCAAGAGTATCCAATGCTCAGTTGAACCTAGACTGCGTGAGGGAACCCCTGGAGAGCTTTAGAAATCCCGATGCCTGTGCCCCACTGGTCCAGAGATTGAGTGAAGTGGTCCAGACTGGGTGTTTGGGTTTTTAAAAGCTCTCCAGAAGACTCGTGTGCACAATCAAGTTGGAAACCATTGTTCTAGAACTTTTCATCTGGGAATGTGTTTAATCCGTGGACCAGCAACACCAGCTTCACGAGAGAGCTACTTAGAAATGCAGAATGTGGGCCCACTCACTGAGTGGGTCTGCATTTGAACAAAATCTCCAGATGATTCCCTTGTTCAGCCAAAGTGGAGATTGTCTAGAACTTAGCTAAAGAATGCTAGAAGCTGGGGTGCCTAGGTGGCTCAGTGAGTTAAGCCTCTGCCTTCAGCTCAGGTCATGATCCCAGCGTCCTGGGATCGAGCCCCCGATCAGGCTCTCTGCTCAGCGGGCAGCCTGCTTCCTCCTCTCTCTGTGTCAAATAAATAAATAAACAAACAAATAAATAAATAAAGAATGCTAAAAGCTGAACACCTGCTTTTCTTAATTCACACTAGAAACAGTTTTCCTATCTTATTCCCCATCTCTAGTTAGGTACCAAGTGTGGCTGATCTTCCTTTCAAAGAAATCTCTATTGTGTCTCACACAGTTGTCCCCCCAAGAACCTTATAGCTTCAAGGACTACTATGAAAATAAATCTTTTCATTACCTCGGCTCAAAAATATTCAATGGCTGCCTCTTTCCCACTATTTCAAATGTGGATTTCTCTGCCTGACTCCAAGGCCATTCCACATCTGGATCTAGGTGACAAGTCTACCCTGATTTCCCCATGTGTCTCTCTGGTTCCAGCCAGTATTTTCCCAAGTCCCAAGGTGCCAACCAATTCCTCTTTTTCTTGGCTCCTGAAAAGCTATTCCCTTTCATTTTCCCTCTGCCTCTCCAAGCCTTATTCACTTTTCAAGGCCACTTCCTTTTGCTCTGAATGTTCCAGCACTTGTAATTTGAACCATTTAAAGATGAGCTCAGCATCTTTTCACATCGGACCCTGATTTTCATGCACCTAGGACCAACAAGGCACGGAGCTCCAAAATAGAGCTGGATGTACCCTGGAGATGAATCCAGCTTCTCATCATTCAGAAGAGGCTTAGGTAACCCTCTCCCCTGCTCCCCTCCCCAGAAAGATACCTCGACTAATGCTGCCCCATGACCGAACCTATGATTACCCTTTGCTCCCAGCACTTAGGTCAGGCCTGGTGGTTTTTCCTCTTTCATCAGACTAAAGGCCCTTGAGTTGAGTCCTGCAGCCTCTATGGGTCCAGTGTTGTCATCACTAATTTGGCAGGAGGGTCCTGGTGCCACCTGTGGGCAGATCATCATGGTAGGTGGGGGTGGTGATGGTGGAAGAGGAGGAGGACAAGGAGGGACTTTTCCAAGCACTTTCCTTTGTTCTTGGCCATTACTTACAATTTGATATTTCTTTTGTCTTTTACTTTACACTTTAAAAATGTTATCTCTTGTCCTCACAAGTGGTATGCAGTAGGCGTTATTAGTGACCCCATTATGTGGATAAGCACACTGAGATTCTGAGATTTCCCAGGCCCAAGCAGCTAGAAGGTGCTGGAACTATAATTCCAATACAAACATACAGAAATACAAATGTAACTACAAGTTCTTTTTCAACATCATTCTTTAGGACTTTGAGTTCATTAAGTCTGCACAGCCATTCGCGTCCCCATCTAGGGACACATTAGTCACTTTGGGCAGCTTTAAAAACAAAATCTTTGGGGCACCTGGGTGGCTCAGTGGGTTAAGCCTCTGCCTTAGGCTTAGGTCATGATCTCAGGATCCTGAGATCGAGCCCCGCATTGGGCTCTTTGCTCAGTGGGGAGCCTGCTTCCCCCAACCCTGCCTGCCTCTCTGCCTACTTGTGATCTTTCCCTGTTAAATAAATAAATAAAATCTTTAAAAAAATAAAAATAGAAACAAAATCATCAAGGGCCCCCCCCTAATCCAATTATTATTTCTTGCTAGTGGGGTCCTAATATGTTTGAAAAACATTCCAAGGAATCCTAAGCAGCAGCCAGGATTGAGAAACACTACAATAGCACCTTCCTCTAACTGTCTGAGAAAGCCTAAATATTATTTGATAGACATGTCAGTTTCCATCTGGGACCCCCAGTGAAAAAATTCAGGAAGTACCACCTGCCTTTTGTAAGTTAGGATAAAAAACCAAAAAACAAAAAACAAAAAAATCACGTCCATCAAAGCAGTTCTCCTGCACTTCAGATATGCCCCTGTATATTTGATGAATCTAAGAGGCAGCCTTCGGTTGTCATAGCAACAGGGCAGGCTGGAAAGGAATGACCAAATGCACCATCCCAGAAGCCTTAACTCCCCTCTGCCATCCTGCTGAGCTGAGCCTTTCTGTCACCCATTCAGGCAAGTGATTGATTAACTGAGCCCTTCCAGGCCAGATCTGCAGAGACTACCATCTCAGGCATTCCTTGCTATGGTTATCAGAACCTCCAGCTTCCGGAGAATCAGCGGGGGACCAGATAGGACCCCATTGGGTCACAGCTGTTCTGGAACAGTTGCAATTCCAACTTCCTTCCTGGGAAGCAGCAACCTGAAGTGCACTTAGGGAGGATGAGGTCATGGCTTATGGAAAAAGAAGTTAGGCTTCCTTGACTGTCTACCATTGTCTGTGTATCTTCTCTTTAAGCATACTTTGAAGAGAGGCATCCAGCGAGGCCACCATTATTCACTGCAGTAAACTGTTGGCAAAAATAGCCACAATAATTTCCCTTGCTATGTCCACACCACCAGGCAATGTAACTTTGCCTCATCTCCCATCAAGAGATGAAGGCCTTGGGTCTGGGCTGATGTTATGATTTGTGTGGCCATTAGATGTAGCAGAAATGGCTGTGTGCTAGTTCCAAGCACTAGAGTCAAGTTGTTCTGCATACTTCTTTTTTCTTTTTTTTTTTTTTTTAAGATTTTATTTATTTATTTGTCAGAGAGAGAGAGAGAGCAAGAGCGAGCACAGGCAGAGTGGCAGGCAGAGTCAGAGGGAGAAGCAGGCTCCCTGCGGAGCAAGGAGCCCGATGTGGGACTCGATCCCAGGACGCTGGGATCATGACCTGAGCCGAAGGCAGCTGCTTAACCAACTGAGCCACCCAGGCGTCCCTCTTTTTTCTTTTTTTAACCACTGTGGGATCCTTTCCATCATCACCATGAGAACAAGCCCAGGCTAGCCTCCTGGACGATGAGAGACCACGGGAAGCAGAGATAAACAATTTCAGCTAGCCGTAGATGCATGATAAACCCAGCCAAGACCAGAAGAACCAACTAGACGAGCCCTAGCCATAGGCCTAACCAACAGAATTAAAGCCAAGAAAATGGTTATTTTTTAAGCCACTAACTTTGGGATAGTTTACTTCCCAGAAATAGCCATGCAATGTGTGTATATCCCCTAACATAGTAAAGTCTTTATTTTCTGTTAAATTTATGGGACTTCAAACTTGCCTGAGTGGAGGTCTATTCTACCATAAAGAAGATATAATCATATCTTATATTATATCATAAAGAAAATATAATATCATAAATGAGATATAATCCTTGCCTGGCAGAAATTAAGAGATCCTTTTGAATAATGGGAAATTAGGGGCTTTTTGCCATCTGGACAAACTAGACCTGCTGAGAAGTTCTAGAAAGGATTCAAATTGCCAAAGCAATTCCATCTGGCAATGATCTGGAATGTACTGGAGAGATGAATCTGGGATTTGCTGGTAGAAAAATGATGGGCATATCTATGGACATCAATGAGAACTCTGAGAGACAAGACATAGAGAAAGAAGACTGTTTATTGCATCCATGTTGGAGGAATGTCTACCTTCAGGGATAGGAGTAGAAGGAAGATGGAATGCTATAGAAACTCACAGAAGGTGGGCGGCAGGCTGTGGGAAGCGGGAGAGGAAGTGGCCATCACATACAGTAGATGGCCTACTTCCTAAGCTTCGTTGTTACCAGTTCATTTATTGCCCTCCTTACTTAAGGTGGGTTAAATAAACCATATTCTCAGTTCATGGAACATACTTTTGTATGAGGCCCTCTTGTTCTACGTCTTTATTCCCTTATACTTCAGCCTCAATTCTTGTTCATTTCCCATTAATTGCTGGAACCATCTTTGGAAACAGCTAAAACATTTGGAGGTAAATCTGGTGACCAAGGTGGGTAAGTGGTCAAGGTGATGGGTGTTTTGTTCTAGCACCAGATAAATGGCCCCTTTCAGTGATGGCTAGTTGTAATCCGTATCTTTCTTTCACTCCTCCAACAGGTATTTCTTGAGCATTCATCCCATGCCAGAAAGCATTCTAGGCACTCAAGATTTGACAGGGAGCAAGAAAAACATGTTTTTTGTTGTTGTTGTTGTTGTTGTTTCCAGGGACCTTATGTTGTAGTGGAGCTACATGATGAAATTATAAACAAAAGTAATAGCAGGGTGAATTTGAAAGACATTCACAAAGTAAGAAACATGGGAGGAAGTGACTGATTTGGAGGGAGGTTACTTCAGGTGGCATCACCACAGAAAGCCTCTCTGATGAGGTGATATTTGAATAGAGACTCAAGAAGGAACTATCTTGGGTGAAGCCAAAGAGAAAGGGTTCCCTGCAGAAAGATTGGCAAGTGCAAAGGCCCTGAGGTGAATGAGAGAGGCTCACCCAAGGAACAAAGCAGTTAGCATGACTGGAAGAGGCAGGTTGAGGCAGAGAGCAGGAGGCAAGGCAGGTGGAGAAAGAGGCAAGGTTAGTTCTGTTGGCATGGTAGGTGACTGGGATTTTAAGTAAGTACAATGGAGAGCAAGTCACTGGGCATTTAGGGGAATGTCTACATTCCAGGGGAATCAGACTGTCTGCTCTGTGGAAGCTGCATTATGGGGGAGCAAGAATGGGGGCTGAGTGCAGTCAGGAAACCATTAGGACAGTGTTGAAGAAAGGAAGCTTGGAGAGGTGTTGGCAGGTGCTGGAAGGGAAGAGGACAGATTTGGGGAATAGAAACCAGTAAACGCAGGAGGTACTTTCAAGCTTTCAGAACTCAACTTTATGAGCCTCCTAAGTGAAAGCTTAACACAAGGCCCTTAACCCAAACATGCTATAAGCACACAATGAAATAGATGTCTTTAAAGGTGACATGCTTATCTCATCATTTTTAAAATTTCAGGGGTGAAAACTAGGCAGTTCATTTAATTATTTCAACTCCTCAAATTCTTTGAAGACTATGATGTTTCCAAAGGGAAATGATTATGTTTGACAATGAGAGTTTTCAAATTTTCATTTACGGGCGGACTGAAATGGGGAATAATTTTCCGTGTAGGTTTTTTTCCTCCCTTTTATAGAGAAATTAAGGCTGCTCAATGGTGTCATCCTGGTATAAATAAAGAGGTCAGCATGATAAGAGCTGGATTGAGAGGAAGTTGCTTTGCATACTGAATAGGCAGGCAGTTGAGAATGCTATCAACAGAGTGACCTCCCTTTTGGGGATGGTGTTCTCTCCTCGGGACTCGCTTCCTAGCTAATTTGGTGTCATTTTTAGCATTACGCTCCTTGAATGTAAGAAGCAGAACATCTGACAGGATTAATATCTTATAAAATTATTGTGATTAAAGCCATTTCACTTGAACACAACCTTCCTTTTGCAGTAGGCCTGCCATAAATACCGAACGATTCTCATCACAAGACAACACTGGATAAACCCCAAAGAAGGGACAGGTAGTTCTCTTCAAAATGTCAAGGTCATGAAGAACAAAGGCTGAGGAATGGTTCCAGATTAAAGGAGTCTAAAGAGAAATGTCAATCATATGCAGCATTGGATCTGAGATGGGTTTCTGGATTGGGGGAAAAAATGCTATGAAGAACATTATTAAAAGAACTGGTACAATTTGAGCATGGACTGTATGTTAGGCAATAATCGTGTTCCAGTGTAAAATAACCAGGATTTGGTCATCGTGTTTTAATCACAAGAGGGGAATATCCTTGTGCTTAGGATATGTGGGCTGAGGTATTCAAGGGTAAAGAGTTAGGATATATGGAAATTCTGAAGTGGTTCAGCAAGAAAAAATACGGAGAGAAATGTGGCAAAAACACTGGGAGTCTAGACAAAGGGCATGCAGGTGTTCATGGTTTCATTTTTGAAATATCTCTGTGCATCTGAAATACATGGTTTAAAGAAAACACTTTGGTATTCTTAAAAAAGAAAAAGAGGGTCTCCTGGATTGCTCAGTCAGTTAAGCATCTGCCTTTCGCTCAGGTCGAGATCCCAGGGTCCTGGGATCCAGCCCCCTTATTGGACTCCCTTCTTGGCTAGGGTGGGGGGTGTCGCGACTGCTTGTCCCTCTCTGTCGGCACCGCCCCTCCTTCTGCCTGCACACTCTCTTTCAAATAAAATCTTATAAAACAAGAAAAAGAAAAGCCATTTTATTTCACAGGTCACCTCATCGACTATAGTTTGGACCCTGGACAAAGCCCAAAACGAGGTATTTCTCGCTGTGAGGGCTCACAGAGGAGGCACCCCCAACAGGGCGAGGAAAAAAAGGGAGCCCTGGAATTATGGCCAGAGCTTCATGTTCATCCAGACCTCTGGTTGTCGCTGTCTGAAGCTACTCTCTCACGGGGATAGCCCCACCTCTGCCGTCTGGATGCTCTCAGGATCCTCCTGTTCTCCGTCTGTGATTGTTTGCTGGTTTTTTGCCCCTCAGTGCCCCGTTTAATGTCTGAGGTCCTGCTTTCTGCTCCTGGAATAACCTCTGATTTTCTCACCTTCGTTCTGGAAAAGCCCACAGCGTTGAGTCGCGTGGCCCCCTTCAACACACAGGTGCTGGGTCTCGGAGGCCGGGATGGTACCCCAGCTCCGTAAAGACAGCACAGCTGGAAGAGCTGTAGCCCACAACACCGCAGGAGGGCTGCTTAGAAGATGCAGGAGCCACGCCTTTAATGTTGCTGTCCACCTTGATGTTCCTTTCCATCCTGCTGCATCTGGGATCCAGGAGAGTTCGGTTCAGTCCCAGCTCTCCCAGGATCGAGCTCCGTGACCTTGGACTAACCTTGGACTACTCGATTAAGCTCCCTGGGCTTCATTTTCCTCACCTGTAAAATGATCGCTGAGATCCTCCGCTGTTTAAAACTAATTATGACACTTCACAATTTCCAATTCTGATTCCTCCTCTTGATGTCATAGGAGAGCTTGACGTCAGGAAACAGGAGGACTGCTCCTGAGATGTGAAATCAGCCATCAATCATTGCAACCTATGTTGAGCGGGTTCTTTGTGCCCAGACCCATTCACAGTGGTTAAAATTCAGAATCCTGAATCAAGCAGACCTACTTTCAAATATTGGTTTTTTTTTTTTTCTATTCTTATTTGTGCTGGGAATTTGGACAAGTTATTTAATTTGTAAAAAAAAAACCCTCAACTGCCACATCTGTAAAATGGGATCTGACTGGTACTGATTCTTAAGGGCCATTGAGAAGATTAAATGAGATAACACAAAGTGCCACATTATAATCCCTCATTACAAAACATTTTTTTTAAAGATTTTATTTATTTATTTGAGAAAAAGTGTGTGTGACCACTGAGAGGGGTAGAGGGAGTAGCGGGGTTCCCACTGAGCGGGGAGCCAGATGGGGGTCTGGATCCCAGGACCCTGGGATCATGACCAGAGCTGAAGGCAGATGCTCAACTGACTGAGTCACCCAGGCACCCCTATTATTTAGAATATAAGAAAAATCCCTTTCATCCAAGATAACTCCAACTGAAATTACATGATTGACTTTCACTGAACAATAACCAGACAATAGTGCAGAAATTTCCTTCATAAAACAGGCAAGAAATTTAGTGATGAAAGCTGTATAGCAGAGATAAGCCAGATTTTAGTAGATAAGGGAGGAAGGTCAGTTTGGGCTGGGATTGGAATTATTCCTTACTTAAATAAGCAAAGTATTATTAAGTATGGTACAATATTTTATATATATATATACATCTCCGATTTAAAAAATTTATTAAATATAAAATTAATATATGGATACATCTAACTTAAAAGCATAATTTCACATAATACAGACTTAGAAAAGTCTTCTTTATTGTCTAATTACATCTCCCCAGATGTAATCACCAGTATCAGTTGGGATGAATTTGTTAGTTTTTCTTCTTCAATTCATTTTTTGTTTAAATATTCTGAAGCAGGGAAATAAGGGACCTAGAGTTTATGGCTGTTGCTGTGTTTAAAACTGTTCCTTTTAACAATATGAAATACCTCTTGTCCCTGTAATGCTTTTGGATTCTAATTTGCCTAGAAATACCGTTCTTCAGCCCTCTTTTGGTAGGTTATACCTAGTAGAGCTTTTATATGTATTTATTTTCAACCTTCGACAATGGTTATAGTATAGATATATCTCTTGTCAATAGTGTAGAGCAAGGCCAAGTGTTGTTTTTCTTTTGTTCTGGGACTCCCTTTTCTATTATGGCTTTGAGTGTTCTCATGCTCACCATTCACTCTAGTCTCTCCCAGAATTTTTTTTTTTAAAGAAAGGCAGACTGCCACATGCAGCACCTCACTTGGATGTGTCTAGAGTCTTGGAAGCTTGACTGCCTTACATTCTCCTACAAAGGGACCTTGAGAGCTTGTCTGGAGGTTCTAGCAGGGGAGCACAACTACTCGTATGCCTTTGGTTGAAGAACGGTCCTCTCGTCTATCGGGGAAGGTCATCCTCTTCGACTGGGAGGGATGCACATGGAGTGGTGAGGGAGGAAGGTGACACCTGCTTAGTCAGCCAGATCAGCCGAATCAACCCTGGTGATCAATGGGGTGACAGATGTCACAGCCAGATCACCCTCACATCCTCTCCCAGAATGCTTACTAGATAATGTTGGTGCTTCTGACTTGTACCTCCAAATCCCTTACTGTTTCTTCTATGTCTTATAATTTCTTGTCCTCTTGTCCTGCATTCTGGCAGAATTCCTCTCCCAGGCCAGCCATCGGTGTTACATCAATGTCTATTTTGCTGTCCCCCCCCCCATTACTCTTTGGGATTACCAAAGAGTAGGGATTAGCTTCTTCTGTTTGCTGTATTAACTGTGTTTCTCCATTGGTTGAATTTGGTGAGCCTTTTCCATATTGTGGATTCACACAAATGTTTATAGATTCTTGCCCTGATTTCCTGCTGACCTGATTCAGGGACTATTCTGTTTGTCATGGCCCCCCATGACTGATTTTGCTGGAGGAGAAGGCTCTGCTTCAAGGTGGGGTACACTGCCATCACTATCTAGGTCTGGGCATAGACCTAGACACAGTGTGTGCTGGTGGGCAAGGCATGACATCTTCTGGGCATGAGTAATTTCCAATACTCCATTTGGTCACCATCTTCCTGAGGACTGTGCTCTGCCTCTCCCATCTAGCTGCCAGATTAACTTTACTTAGATGAAGACAGCCCAACGAGCACCATCTAGCCAGTGGGGAGGTAGGCAGGGAAGAAGGGTCAACCATCTGGCTTGTTAGTTGGCATTATCCCAACCAGTGATCCAGAAGCCACCCCACCCAGGTCCTGTCCACCTCCTTTTTTTCTACCTTTAGGCTGGAAGCACCCCACATTTTAAAGCAGTCCTTTCCTATGTGGGTCTTTACTCTTTATAGTACAATTTTATTTTCCTCCTAATCTACGGAAAACGCGTCTTCTTATTTTCCAAACTGATTATGTATTTGTTCCTATTTATTTATTTATTTTTTACCAAAGTTATCTTTTTATGGTGTTATGTTAGTCACCATACAATACATCATTAGTTTTTGATGCAGTGTTCCAAGATTCATTCTTTATGTATAATGCCCAGTGCTTCATGAAATACGTGCCCTCCTTAATAGCCACCACCTGGCTTACCCATCCCACCATCACCCTCTCCTCTAAAACCCTCAGTTTGTTTCTCAGAGTCCCACAGTCTCTCACGGTTTGTCTCCCCCTCCAATTTCCCCCCCTTCACTTTTCCTTTCCTTCTCCATGTTATTCCTAATGTTCCACAAGTAAGTGAAACCATTTGATAATTGACTTTCTTTGCTTGCCTTATTTCAGTCAGCATAATCTCCTCCAGTCATGTTGATGCAAAATTTGGGTATTCATCCTTTCTGAGGGCTGAGTGATATTCCATTTTATATACAGACCACATCTTATCCACTTGTCTGTTGAAGGTGAGCCTGGTGGTGGGTATTATGGAAGGCACATATTACATGGAGCACTGGGTGAGGTGCATAAACAATGAATTCTGGAACACTTAAAAGAAATTTTAAACATTTTTTTAAAATTCTATGTATTATGTTGATAATTGATGATTTGTTGATAATGATGAGGTTGATGGGGTGCTATGCATTTCACTTAATGAATAGCTTTGGTAGGAAGACCTCAATGTGAGACAGTAATCATCAAAATCTAGAGGAGGACATAGGTAGTAACCTCTTCAACATCAGCCACAGCAACTTCTTTCAAGACACATCCCCAAAAGCAAGGGAAACAAAAGCGAAAATGAACTTTTGGGACTTCATCAAGATAAAAAGCTTCTGCACAGCAAAAGAACAAGTCAACAAAACTAAGAGGCAACCCATGTAATGGGAGAAGATATTAACAAATGACACTACAGACAAAGGGCTGACATCCAACATCTACAAAGAACTTCTCAAAATCAACACCCAAAAAATAAATAATCAAGTCAAAAAATGGGCAGAAGACATGAACAGACACTGGTCCCATGAAGACATACAAATGGCTAACAGACATATGAAAAAATGTTCATCATAATTAGCCATCAGAGAAATCCAAATCAAAACCACATTGAGATACCTCCTTACACGAGTTAGAATGGCAAAAATTAACAAGGCAAGAAACAACAAATGTTGGAGAGGATGTGGATAAAGGGGAACCCTTTTACACTGTTGGTGGGAATGCAAGTTGGTATAGCCACTTTGGAAAACAGTGTGGAGATTCCTCAAAAAATTAAAAATAGAGCTACCCTATGACCCTGTAGTAAATACCCACTACTGGGTATTTACCCCAAAGATACAGATGTAATGAAAAGAAGGGCCATCTGTACCCTAATGTTCATAGCAGCAATGGCCGCAATTGCTAAACTGTACTTGTTTTTAGATAGACATTTCTCCCGTAACTTCTAAGATGGTGCAGTGGAAAGGAGAAGTTACCAACTATTGTCAGGACCCTATCTCTTTTTGAATAGACTTTAAAAACTGTTTTTCTTTTAAGTTTTGTCCTCAAAGAACACAGGAAATAGTGCTGCATTTATTTATTACAAGGAGTTATCTTTATATTCTATCAGGGTTATATTTCAACCCCTGGAAAGCATATTGCATTATAGAGATGTTCTTGTTAAAAGAGAAATCTTTGAAGAATGCCAAGGGTTATCTTGGCAGAAATCCACAGTAAACAGAGCTCTGGCTGGAAGAGATCACAATATGCAGTCTCCCAGATAAATGATCTTGTAAGAGGAGGCACAATTCTGCCTCTGCCAGCATCGTATGTGTGTGTGTGTGTGTGTGTGTGTGTGTGTGTGTCTATGGGCATGTGTGTGCATGCATGTGTACATGCCTGTGTGTGCTCTTAATAGGAAATTTTCTTTGTGATTTCATGTTAGTTAGCGGCCAGTTATTGGCCAAGGCTTGAGATTAAATTAGGAAACAAGGTAATGAGAACTTGTATCCAACCCATGAGGAAGTTTCTCCTAGGAAGAAAGGAGAGCATAGAACTTCTGCCTTTTCCTTCATAAAACAGCAAATTTGGCATTAAGATTCTATTCTCTTGAATATAAAGTGTAGGTTTCAACAGGAACATCTCACCATTTACTCGGATTAGCAACAGTGCACTCTCCCCTCTTGAACTCACTTCTGCAATGTTTATTATTCATCTTAAATCCATTGTATGAGCTATTTTTGCTTTGCAATGAACCACCCCATTGTTTATGGGACTTAGAGGCAATTTTTTTTTTTTTTCCTTAGCTCAGGAGTTGACTGGCTGTTTTTCTGTGCTAGGATTGGCTGAGCTCAACTGGGTTCACACATGTGTCTTTAGCCAGTTGGTGCTTTGGCCCAGGGGTGCCTGGGCTGTTGGCTGATGAGGCAACTGGTTTGACTGGTCCATGTGTCTCTCATCAGCAGCACACTGTGTTCACTCTGTCACATGAAGGCTGAGTTCCAACAGAAGCCAGAGGGCAAGCCCCAAGCGTGAGCTCCCTTGAGGCTTCAGCTACTAATGCCCCATTAGTTAAAGCCAGTTACAAGACCATTTTCCACACTAATAAATGTTCAGGCTACCTGAAGAGCAAGTGAGTCTAGAGCTGCTCTGTCCCACCTCTCTTGCTGCCGATGACCCACTAACAAAGACCATTTTCCAATCTACCAAGTTACATTTTTTTTTAAAGATTTTTTATTTATTTATTTGACAGAGAGATCACAAGTAGGTAGAGAGGCAGGCAGAGAGAGAGAGGAGGAAGCAGGCTTCCTGCTGAGCAGAGAGCCCGATGCGGGACTCGATCCCAGGACCCTGAGATCATGACCTGAGCCAAGGCAGCAGCTTAACCCACTGAGCCACCCAGGCGCCCCCAAGTTACATTTTTAATTAAATTAATTAATGTAGCTTAAAGCGTACCCCACAAACTTGAAGGTATTAAGAAAGAATATGGTGGGAAATTATAGCAAATATATAGTATTTTTTTTTATCCTGAAGTAACATGTGCTTGGACAGGAAAATTGAGCTCTAGACCCAGTCCACCATTTTTTTTTTATTAATATGAGTTTAGGCAAATCATTAACTTGGGAGCTCAGATCCTCTAATATTTAAAATGAGGGGGTTGGATTATCTCTGAGGCCCCTCTGCTCCATTATTAGTAAAAATAAATTCGACATTTATCTATAAGAGTTTACTTAAAAAAATTCTTCTGAACCTGATGAAAGTACAGGAATTTCTAGCCCAAGAATATGAGTTCTGAATATTTCCAGATTCAGACTTTGAATACTTTATCTCCAAAGAAAAATTTTCATCCTCTCTTGGACTTTTTTCTATCTCTTAACTCAGTCTTTGACCATATTTCCTATGGAGAGGTCAAACTAATGAATTTGGACTTAACCTTCCTGCCTTGCTATGCAGCTCTCCTCCCCTAGATTAACATTGACCTCATTGGGACAGACTGTGTCTGATATCTTCTTTGTGTTCCTAGTAGTTTACTCCTAGCTCTGTCACATGTTGATCATCAATAAACATTGGTTGAATGAACTGAAATAAAAAGTTGCTGATTGGCACTGAGTGGAAGAAGAATATGTTTCTTTGAGGACTGTAGCACCATCTTTCTTTGGGAAACTGGAACAGGGCAGGCTGTACCTCTAGCCCACGTTAGAGGTTTTCTACATTCAGGAAGAAAGTGATATGATGTGCTGTGGCCATGAGGGAGGGAAAGCAGGTTGTTCGATAAGGGGGAGGAACTCCATCTTGCATTCTCCAGAACAAGAATGAGAGATCCCATTCTGTTTAGAATAGAATAGGGTGGGGGCACCTGGGTGGCTCAGTGGGTTAAGCCTCTGCCTTCGACTCAGGTCGTGATCTCAGGGTCCTGGGATGGAGCCCCGCATCGTGCTCTCTGCTCTGCAGGGAGCCTGCTTCCTCCTCTATCTCTCTGCTGGCCTCTCTGCCTACTTGTGATCTGTGCCCCTCAAATGAATAAATAAAATCTTTTAAAAAAATAAAATAAAAATTTTAAAAAAGAGAATAGAATAGGGTGATAAGGAAATGAAAGTTCAGCCACCTGAACCTGGGCATCACTGATCTGGAACATTAAAGACACTTGAACTACAGCGCTTTAGGGCTGAGCTTAGAACTAGCACCAGCTCTCCTAGCAGCAGGGAGCAAATCCATCCATGCATCCTTCTTGGTCTACATATGTGAGCTCCAGCCAATCTTCCATCAACAGAGTGAGCACCAGGAGGGAGATGAGGGAGGAAAACAGGTCATGTGCTCCCTAGAAAACTAGCATTTGAATAATCAGCAGGTGATCTTTTTTTTTTTTTTTTAAGTCATTGACTTTGTACCCAAGGTCTGTCATTATTCTGTCCTGGGTTCTGGCCAAGACTATCTCTGAAGATAAAAGATGGAAATAAGCAAACTCATATTGGACTATGGAATTTCTCCCATTTAACTTAAATATGCAATAACAGTAAGAACAACAACAAAAACCCTCCACATTAAATAGCAAAGAAAAAAACCTTTGTCATTTTCATTGACTCACAACAGAACTACAAAATTTAATGCAAGGTAATTTACTGATTAACACAGTGAGGTAGTTAGTAGAGATCTTTCTTGCAGGGGAAATATCTGATATGGGAAAATTATATTCACGGGATTCATGTTCATTTTAAGCCTTGAAGTGTGACTACTAATGATAAATTGAGGCCAAAGCTTCTGATTAAAATTGATTTAGGAGTGGCCTTACCCAAAGCTAAGGAAATGCAGCAGAAATCCTCATTATCTCTCTTGCTTGGTTGTTCTCCAATTAATTAATTAACCCTTAATTGTTCTGCATAAGACTCCTGTGAGCGAGGAACCTGGTGAAGCATTGCCACCTTAATGGGAAGGAACATGAGGCAATGGGATGTAAAATGATCTCTTAAGTGATAGAAGGAATCTCTATTAGAACTCAACACAGAATACAAGTCCTCCCAGCGTCTTCTCCTGCACAAAAGGGGGTTTCTCCTGAGTAAGCAGATGGTTGCTCTCTGTTGTCCACCAAAGGCAGCCTTTTTAACTTAAAGCAGGCGGGAGTTAGATGCTGCACCAAATAATTGGAAGCCTTTCCAGGCAAGCAATTATGTACCTGGGTTTCCAAGCTTGGATATTTACAATGTTTGAAAAGAAACATTGTATAGAAACATACAATGATCTTTATCTTCTTAAGACTGGCTGCATCTGAACTGTTTATTTCCCTGCCTTCTAAAGGGATAGAGAAAGTTCAAGTGGGGAATGCATGTTCAAAGCCTTGTGTAGGCAATGTCATGTGATTGTTCAGCCACGTTCACTCTCTTTCTCCACATTTTCAAATGTTCTTCCACATCACCTTGAGGGATGGAAGTAAATGAATATTGTGGTGGACAAAATACACTTCTGGGTCCAAACGGTCTTTATTTCAAGATTAAGAAGACTAAGAGAAATTATAATCAGAATAAATCCGGAAAACTGGAAGGGGTGGGTGCTCTTTAATGAGTTGGCAGATAGACCGTGAAATCCCACCCAGAAGAGCAGGAACAACTTGGCTCCACCGTATTTCCTTCATGGAAAAATGAATCAACAGTGTTGGAAGTGCCTCAGAGCAGGAATGAATGTGACAAGCACAGAAGGGATTACTGAAAGCATGAATCCAGCTTTGTATGGCATGGTTACTGAAATCCACTTCATTCACTTTCAAAGCATTCGGAGGGGAAAAGAGGAAAAAATATAGTATAGGCAGATGTTTCCTTTTCAGTATTTTTAGCAAACAGTCTGGGCAGTTGGACACAGTTGCCTCCCTTGGTCCACACAAGCCATCATTGTACTGCGCTTGGTGGACCACTGGATCACAAATGTGGGAATTGCCTCAATGTATTTCTTCTACTGCATTCCATGCATTCAGGATTTAGACTTTTTGTGACTCCTGACATTGCTAGGGAGAAGAAACCTTCAGGCCTCGGTTTAGACAGATGAAGTCAGGGTCCCATGATCTTGGTCAAGGGATCAAATGGTCTTCCCAACTGTAATGGGCTGAGTGGTGTCCATGCCCACCTACCTCCATCCTCTGTTAAAGTCCTCACCCCCAGCACATCCGGATGTGACTCTATTTGGAAAGAGCACTTTGAAAGAGGTGACTAAGTTAAAAAGGAGACCCACCTAGATGTTCAGCACTAACCTGCAATTGAGCCCACTTCATGTGTCTACTCAGGCAATAGGATATCAAAATTCATTATAAATGAATGAATGAATGAATGAAGTAACAGACATCCCTCTTCTTGAGTTTCTTTATTTCTCTAAACGTGGACTGTTAGAGTGACTCTATCACAGGTTTGTGGTTGGAAGTACCAACTCGCCCCCCGTAAGCCCCATAAAAACATTGACCCTTATGACGTTTACTAGTCAGTGTTGTATCAGTTTTCATCTTTTGATGGCTTTCTAGACGATGATCCTTAAAGTTTGCAGTGAGAGCCAGCCTTGAGCATCGTGAGTCTACTGCATGAAGATCCCATAGAACTTGGGCTATTTCTCTCTATTATATATCCAATTGGTTTTCAGTCCAGAAAATCACACAAATTAAAAATTGATGAGACGGGTCCCATCACATCTGGCTCATCCTTTAACAGTCGGATTAGGTTGTTTTATATTAGGTTTTAGGTATATTAGGTATTTTATATTGGGGTGGGAAGGGAGGGTGGCAGGAATAAACCAATATTCTTTACTTCCCCCACTGTCCACCCCTGGAGTCCCAGTGAATGCATCAGACCCAAAGATGCAGGACTCAGCCCGGACCATGCACTGGGGGTGGACTACCAGTCATTGTGCTTCAAGTACGACTGGTAGAACTTCCATGATTTTGATCCTGACAACTCTTCCACCACGGACTAGATCGGACTTCTCCTTGTTTGAAAATTTCCTCAGCTTCACGCAGTCACCCTTGTTTATTCCCCCTGCCTAGGAAATCATCTTCCACAGGAAAAGTGAAACTCACAGAGCCAAACTTTATGCTGTCTCAATTTCATTATTATAGAGCCAGCCTGCCACATGCTCCACTAATCTCCCCAACCAGCCTCCGACTTGGGCTGCACTGGAAGTGTTTCCAATTTTAACCTGCCTGCCCTCCACGAGGCTTTGTTTATGCAACTGGCACTGTCTTGGGGACCCCCATGCCCCTTGGTATCCCCCTGTCATTTCCGGTTCATCACTACATTATTTTTCATTTGCGACTTCTTGTTGATTACCTCTACATTTGCCCACATCCCGCACCCCCTTTAGGTCAGGAGCTTGTAGGGGGCACCCCTGGCATTGTTTGCATGGTCTGTAACCTGGCCCCAGGTGTGAGCAGAGAGTGCTTAATAACTAAGTGATGAGTTGGGAGGGGTTACCCAATGTCCATCTTCTCCTTTGGTCCTTCTGACCATCTGTAGCACCTCTATTCTTGATTTTTTTTCCCCAACCCTCAAAGATTTTTTTCTGAGTAGTGAAGCACGTTGAAATGGACAAGTGTGGGAGGAGTCAAGATGGCGGAGAAGTAGCAGGCCGAGACTACTTCAGCTAGCCAGAGATCAGCTAGATAGCTTATCTAAAGATTGCAAACACCTGCAAATCCATCAGCAGATCGAAGAGAAGAAGAACAGCAATTCTGGAAACAGAAAAACAACCACTTTCTGAAAGGTGTCTTCTTTTTTTAAAAAAATTCTTTTTTTTTCTCTTTTTTCTTTTTTTTTTTTATTGTTTCCTTTTTGAACCACTTTTTATCCCCTTTCTCCCCCCTCACGATTTTGGATCTCTTCTAATTTGGTTAAAGCATATTTTCCTGGGGTTGTTGCCACCCTTTTAGTATTTTACTTGCCCCTTCATATACTCTTATCTGGACAAAATGACAAGACAGAAAAATTCAACACAAAAAAAAGAACAAGAGGCAGTACCGAAGGCTAGGGACCTAATCAATACAGACATTGGTAATATGTCAGACCTAGAGTTCAGAATGACAATTCTCAAGGTTCTAGCCGGGCTCGAAAAAGGCATGGAAGATATTAGAGAAACCCTCTCGAGAGATATAAAAGCCCTTTCTGGAGAAATAAAAGAACTAAAATCTAACCAAGTTGAAATAAAAAAAGCTATTAATGAGGTGCAATCAAAAATGGAGGCTCTCACTGCTAGGATAAATGAGGCAGAAGAAAGAATTAGTGATATAGAAGACCAAATGACAGAGAATAAAGAAGCTGAGCAAAAGAGGGACAAACAGCTACTGGACCACGAGGGGAGAATTCGAGAGATAAGTGACACCATAAGACGAAACAACATTAGAATAATTGGGATTCCAGAAGAAGAAGAAAGAGAGAGGGGAGCAGAAGGTATACTAGAGAGAATTATTGGGGAGAATTTCCCCAATATGGCAAAGGGAACAAGCATCAAAATTCAGGAGGTTCAGAGAATGCCCCTCAAAATCAATAAGAATAGGCCCACACCCCGTCACCTAATAGTAAAATTTACAAGTCTCAGTGACAAAGAGAGAATCCTGAAAGCAGCCCAGGAAAAGAAGTCTGTAACATACAATGGTAAAAATATTAGATTGGCAGCTGACTTATCCACAGAGACCTGGCAGGCCAGAAAGAGCTGGCATGATATTTTCAGAGCACTAAATGAGAAAAACATGCAGCCCAGAATACTATATCCAGCTAGGCTATCATTGAAAATAGAAGGAGAGATTAAAAGCTTCCAGGACAAACAACCACTGAAAGAATTTGCAAACACCAAACCAGCTCTACAGGAAATCTTGAAAGGGGTCCTCTAAACAAAGAGAGATCCTACAAGTGGTAGATCAGAAAGGAACAGAGACCATATACAGTAACAGCCACCTTACAGGCAATACAATGGCCCTAAATTCATATCTCTCAATAGTTACCCTGAATGTTAATGGGCTAAATGCCCCTGTCAAAAGACACAGGGTATCAGAATGGATAAAAAAACAAAACCCATCTATATGTTGCCTCCAAGAAACACATTTTAAGCCTGAAGACACCTCCATATTTAAAGTGAGGGGGTGGAAAAAAATTTACCATGCTAATGGACATCAGAAGAAAGCAGTAGTGGCAATCCTTATATCAGATCAATTAGATTTTAAGCCAAAAACTATAATAAGAGATGAGGAAGGACACTATATCATACTCAAAGGGTCTGTCCAACAAGAAGATTTAACAATTTTAAATATCTATGCCCCCAACGTGGGAGCAGCCAACTATATAAACCAATTAATAACAAAATCAAAGAAACACATCAACAATAATACAATAATAGTAGGGGACTTTAACACTCCCCTCACTGAAATGGACAGATCATCCAAGCAAAAGATCAGCAAGGAAATAAAGGCCTTAAACGACACACTGGACCAGATGGACATCACAGATATATTCAGAACATTTCATCCCAAAGCAACAGAATAAACATTCTTCTCTAGTGCACATGGAACATTCTCCAGAATAGATCACATCCTCGGTCCTAAATCAGGACTCAACCAGTATCAAAAGATTGGCATCATTCCCTGCATATTTTCAGACCACAATGCTCTAAAGCTAGAACTCAACCACAAAAGGAAGTTTGAAAAGAACCAAAATACATGGAGACTAAACAGTATCCTTCTAAAGAATGAATGGGTCAACCGGGAAATTAAAGAAGAATTGAAAAAAATCATGGAAACAAATGATAATGAAAATACAACGCTTCAAAATCTGTGGGACACAACAAAGGCAGTCCTGAGAGGAAAATATATAGCGTTACAAGCCTTTCTCAAGAAACAAGAAAGGTCTCAGGTACACAATCTAACCCTACACCTAAAGGAGCTGGAAAAAGAACAAGAAAGAAACCCTAAGCCTAGCAGGAGAAGAGAAATCATAAAGATCAGAGCAGAAATCAATGAAATAGAAACCAAAAAAACAATAGAACAAATCAACGAAAGTAGGAGCTGGTTCTTTGAAAGAATTAATAAAATTGATAAACCCCTGGCCCGACTTATCAAAAAGAAAAGAGAAAGGACCCAAATAAATAAAATCATGAATGAAAGAGGAGAGATCACAACTAACACCAAAGAAATACAAACAGTTATCAGAACATACTATGAGCAACTCTACAGCA
The DNA here is from genome assembly GCF_964662115.1 of Mustela nivalis. Taxonomy (NCBI): domain Eukaryota; kingdom Metazoa; phylum Chordata; class Mammalia; order Carnivora; family Mustelidae; genus Mustela; species Mustela nivalis. Next base: position 103,641,148 of record NC_139027.1, on the reverse strand, counting down.
ATAAATTTGACAATCTGGAAGAAATGGATGCATTCCTAGAAACATATAAACTACCACAACTGAACCAGGAAGAAATAGAAAGCCTAAACAGACCCATAACCAGTAAGGAGATTGAAACAGTCATTAAAAATCTCCAAACAAACAAAAGCCCAGGGCCAGACGGCTTCCCGGGGGAATTCTACCAAACATTTAAAGAAGAATTAATTCCTATTCTCCTGAAACTGTTCCAAAAAATAGAAATGGAAGGAAAACTTCCAAACTCATTTTATGAGGCCAGCATCACCTTGATCCCAAAACCAGGCAAGGATCCCACCAAAAAAGAGAGCTATAGACCGATATCCTTGATGAACACAGATGCGAAAATACTCAACAAAATACTAGCCAATAGGATACAACAGTACATTAAAAAGATTATTCACCACGACCAAGTGGGATTTATTCCAGGGCTGCAAGGTTGGTTCAACATCCGCAAATCAGTCAATGTGATACAACACATCAATAAAAGTAAGAACAAGAACCATATGATACTCTCAATAGATGCTGAAAAAGCATTTGACAAAGTACAGCATCCCTTCCTGATCAAAACTCTTCAAAGTGTAGGGATAGAGGGCACATACCTCAATATCATCAAAGCCATCTATGAAAAACCCACCGCAAATATCATTCTCAATGGAGAAAAACTGAAAGCTTTTCCGCTAAGGTCAGGAACACGGCAGGGATGTCCATTATCACCACTGCTATTCAACATAGTACTAGAGGTCCTAGCCTCAGCAATCAGACAACAAAAGGAAATTAAAGGCATCCAAATCGGCAAAGAAGAAGTCAAATTATCACTCTTCGCAGATGATATGATACTATATGTGGAAAACCCAAAAGACTCCACTCCAAAACTGCTAGAACTTATACAGGAATTCAGTAAAGTGTCAGGATATAAAATCAATGCACAGAAATCAGTTGCATTTCTCTACACCAACAGCAAGACAGAAGAAAGGGAAATTAAGGAGTCAATCCCATTTACAATTGCACCCAAAACCATAAGATACCTAGGAATAAACCTAACCAAAGAGACACAGAATCTATACTCAGAAAACTATAAAGTACTCATGAAAGAAATTGAGGAAGACACAAAGAAATGGAAAAATGTTCCATGGTCCTGGATTGGAAGAATAAATATTGTGAAAATGTCTATGTTACCTAAAGCAATCTACACATTTAATGCAATTCCTATCAAAGTACCATCCATCTTTTTCAAAGAAATGGAACAAATAATTCTAAAATTTATATGGAACCAGAAAAGACCTCGAATAGCCAAAGGGATATTGAAAAAGAAAGCCAACGTTGGTGGCATCACAATCCCGGACTTCAAGCTCTATTACAAAGCTGTCATCATCAAGACAGCATGGTACTGGCACAAAAACAGACCCATAGATCAATGGAACAGAATAGAGAGCCCAGAAATAGACCCTCAAATCTATGGTCAACTAATCTTCGACAAAGCAGGAAAGAATGTCCAATGGAAAAAAGACAGCCTCTTCAATAAATGGTGTTGGGAAAATTGGACAGCCACATGCAGAAAAATGAAATTGGACCATTTCCTTACACCACACACGAAAATAGACTCAAAATGGATGAAGGACCTCAATGTGCGAAAGGAATCCATCAAAATCCTTGAGGAGAACACAGGCAGCAACCTCTTCGACCTCAGCCGCAGCAACATCTTCCTAGGAACAACGCAAAAGGCAAGGGAAGCAAGGGCAAAAATGAACTATTGGGATTTCATCAAGATCAAAAGCTTTTGCACAGCAAAGGAAACAGTTAACAAAATCAAAAGACAACTGACAGAATGGGAGAAGATATTTGCAAACGACATATCAGATAAAGGACTAGTGTCCAGAATCTATAAAGAACAGCAAACTCAACACCCAAAGAACAAATAATCCAATCAAGAAATGGGCAGAGGACATGAACAGACATTTCTGCAAAGAAGACATCCAGATGGCCAACAGACACATGAAAAAGTGCTCCATATCACTCGGCATCAGGGAAATACAAATCAAAACCACAATGAGATATCACCTCACACCAGTCAGAATGGCTAAAATCAACAAGTCAGGAAATGACAGATGCTGGCGAGGATGCGGAGAAAGGGGAACCCTCCTACACTGTTGGTGGGAATGCAAGCTGGTGCAACCTCTCTGGAAAACAGCATGGAGGTTCCTCAAAATGTTGAAAATAATACTGCCCTATGACCCAGCAATTGCACTATTGGGTATTTACCCTAAAGATATAAACGTAGTGATCCAAAGGGGCACGTGTACTCGAATGTTTATAGCAGCAATGTCCACAATAGCCAAACTATGGAAAGAACCTAGATGTCCATCAACAGATGAATGGATCAAGAAGATGTGGTATATATACACAATGGAATACTATGCAGCCATCAAAAGAAATGAAATCTTGCCATTTGCGACAACGTGGATGGAACTAGAGCGTATCATGCTTAGCGAAATAAGTCAAGCGGAGAAAGACAACTATCATATGATCTCCCTGATATGAGGAAGTGGTGATGCAACATGGGGGCTTAAGTGGGTACGAGAAGAATAAATGAAAGAATCTGGGATTGGGAGGGAGGCAAACCATAAGTGACCCTTAATCTCACAAAACAAACTGAGGGTTGCTGGGGGGAGGGGGTTTGGGAGAAGGGGGTGGGATTATGGACATTGGGGAGGGTATGTGTTTTGGTGAGTGCTGTGAAGTGTGTAAACCTGGTGATTCACAGACCTGTACCCCTGGGGATAAAAATATATGTTTATAAAAAATAAAAAATTATATAAAAAAAAAAAAAAGAAATGGACAAGTGTTCCATTGAGACATAAGGCAGACAGGGAGTTTTTAACTTTGAAATGTTATGTGTCATTAAGAAAAGCAAACAGGGTGACTTTAGCTTATTAGGTGGGTGGGGATCCCACCACACACAGGACATGTGGCCTCACAGCAGCAGCCCTAGAAGAACTGAGACAGATGCCAATGAGGGAAAAGGAAAAGGGGCACTTCTCCCAGCCAACTGTCAGCCCTGGAAACAGAGGGTGCCAGGAGGGAAAACTGCTGACAAAGTAAGGGAGACAGAGGCTGATGGAAGAGAGGAGGAGGAGGAGGGCATCTTGAAAGTGCCACTGGAGCCAGCCTCCCAGCCTCTCGCCTCTTCTGTTGAGGTTGCTCTGCACGGTTGTGCATGGATGGCTCCCAGGAACTGGGACGCCCACCAGTGGGCTCAGGCACAGAGGATGGCTGGCCCCAGGGCTCCTCCCTGCCAATCGGAATTTCCTTCTGGGACCTAAAGTCAAAAGACATTTCTTCTAGTATTTTTCCAATGGGCACCCAATGGAATCATAGAAGCATAGGATGCTAGAGCTATAGGCAAGTTAGGAGGTCTTCTGGTAAGCCCCTCCATCTATGGTACCCCATAGAGCACATGGGCAGGTTGGGACGGGTGACGACCTACTGTATCCCACAGCCCATCATTTCTGGGTTTATTTTCTAGTATGCTTTTATTGAGATGCAACACAGATAAAAATGCACAAACCATGGGCGTACAACTCATTTTGTGTTTCAATGTACCTATGTTACCCATACTCAGATAGGAAATACAACATTCCCAGCACCCTCAAAACCCTCCCTGAGCCCCTTCCCATGGGCAACTCCTTTCCACTGCAGACAACCTCTATCCTGATTTCTAATAGGCTAGATTCGTTTGCCTGTTTCTGAAATGTACACAAATGAAATCAAACAGTGAGGCCTGTTTTATGCTTGGCTTCTCTCACTCAACGTCATGTTTGTAAGATTTATCCATGCTGTTGCATGTTGTGATAGTTTGTCCATTTTTGTTATCACATAATATTCCATTGTGCAAACTTAAATTTTATTCGATGTCTTTACCCATTATACTGTCGAAAGCTATAGGGGCAGTTTCTAGTTTAAGGGTATTACAAACAATGCTCTGAACATTCTAGTGTGCATGGTTGTTGTGTTGCTGTTGTTACTGATTTTGCATGGAGACAGGTGGAGTTGCTCGGTCACAAAACATGCCTACATCCAACTTTAGTTGGTCCAGTCAAACAGTTTTCTGAAGTGGCTGTAACTTGCACACCCACCAACAACATTTGAGCATTCCAGTGATTCCACCCCATGGCATTGTCTGTCTTTTCCATTCTAGCTCTTCTGGAACACGTGCTACAGTTTGCTTTTGAGACTCAAAGATCTGTTGGAGTAAGGAGGTGCCCGGCTGGCTCAGTTGGTAGAACATGGTGCCTGTTGATCCCAGAGTCAAGAGATTGAACCTCACACTGGGAATAGAGTTTGATTAAAAATTTTTTTAAAAAGTTCTTTTTTTTCCTTTAGTGGAAACATTCCACAACCTGGTTAGTATATATTTCTTTGGTTTCTAGATGCCTGGCGCCAGAGCTATCTACAGGACTCTATCAATTGGGAAGTATTTAATGGAATGATACAAAACAAGTATGAGGCCTTCAAAGAGCTCACACTCAACCTGGGGAGATAAGAATCCTACATATGGGGGCGCCTGGATGGCTCAGTGGGTTAAGCCGCTGCCTTCGGCTCAGGTCATCATCTCAGGGTCCTGGGATCGAGTCCCACGTCGGGCTCTCTGCTCAGCAGGGAGCCTGCTTCCCTCTCTCTCTCTCTCTGCCTGCCTCTCCATCTACTTGTGATTTCTCTCTGTCAAATAAATAAACAAAATCTTAAAAAAAAAAAAAAGAAGAATCCTACATATGACACTAACACGTCACATCGAAGTCCCAAAGTGTTTGGGACTCATGTTAGACGTTCTCTTAATATTAAATGTTGGGTACTAACAGTTCAATGCAAACAGTAGAACCAGTCCCTGAGTACAGAGAGGGGAGACATAGGAGAGCACATGTGCTGGGAGAAGCTTCAGGAATGAAACAGGACTTCAGGTGGGCCTTTAAGTGTAAGATGTTAGCGGGTGGAGAAGCTAGGAAAATACTTCCTGACATTATCTGGGTGGATGGGCTTGCACATTTGTGTGTATGTAACACTGAGCAAATGTCTTAATAGCAACAATTACCTAAATTGCCAACACCTCGAGGAGAGTCTCAGGGATCAGCTCACTGAATGCTTCAGAGAGCCAGTGCCATCCTTTAAGGTTCAAATTGTCCTCTCATATCTTGCATTAGCTGTGACTTCAGTCATTCAGACCAAAAGGGCAAATTGGGGAAGTGGCAGGGATGTGGGTGGTTTGAAAACATGATTTGTATGCTGTCATCAACTGTTCAGCGTGGAAATAGATTCCACAAAATCTATTTCACATCTCAGATTTTGAAACATTGAATTAAATACCTCCTTTCTTGAAGGCACTCAAAAAGAAGAAATGTTAGCACAATTACATGTCACTAGAAAGGTTTCTATGATTCATTTAACTGGGTGGGTATCTTTTCTTATCTCTTAAGTTAAAATCTGACAGATAAGGCAAATAGTAATTTTCACTTTTTGTCTTTAGAAAGCAAGACCTCAGACATCTCCTGCAGAGAAACTACATTTCCCAGGCTTGCTTGTAGCTAGGTGAACCCATAAAATGAAGTTCTGTTCAAAGTGATATAGATAGAAGTATAGTTTGAGACTTCTGAGAAGCCTACTTAAAAGACAGTGAGATATGCTTCCTCTTCCTTCCTTCCTTCCTACTGCCAGGAATGTGGATATAATAGTTGGAACTCCAGCACCTACTGTGAACCATGAGATGATCTTTTGAAAGGAAATGGAAAAACAGAGCCAGAAAATATAGCAAAACAATAAAAGGAAGATTGCTCCATGAACACTTTGTGGAGCTACCCTAGCCAGCTGATTTTCAGTTGTGTTTTGTATAATAAACCTTTGTAAGTTAAGTTGTTGCAAATGAATCTTTGCTCTCAGCATTTGAACCTAAGTCCCACCGATGCCCCGCAGATGAGTAGAAATGTACAATCCATCTTTCCCAACCTAGAGATGAAGACGAATCAGTGGGTTCTGATGGTGTCTCCCTCTCTAGGAGGGAATCCCAGCGGAGAGGGATATGCACCTAGGCCCGTGTCTGTCTCCTTGCACTGCTCATTTATGTCCCTCTCTCATCAGTCCTGTTTCTTCCCCTTCCTTCAGCTCTGGGTTGATCTCAGGAACTGGGGAAAATAAGAAGTATTCTCTCCTCACATAAAAAACTGCAAACTTCTGTAATGACCTTTATATTAGAGACATCCCTGGCCCAGAGGCTTGAGGCACCTCGAAAGAGTTTCAGTTATGCCACCTTGACATCCCACCAAGAAATGTGGGAAAAGTCTTCTTCTAGAAAGTTCAGGTGGCAGTTGGTATTTTCCAAAGTGAACACAAGAATACCTCTGGTGCTGGGGTACCTGGGTGGCTCTGTCAGTCCATCTCTTGATTTTGGCTCAGGGTCATGATCTCAGGGTCATGGTGTTGAGCCCCACACTGGGCTCTGCACTCGGCACAGAGTCGCTTGTCCCTCTCCCTCTGCTCCTCCTCCTGCTCATGTACTGCCTCTCAAATAAATAAATAAAATCTTTTTTTAAAAAAAGGAATTTTCCACTTTCTCATCAAGAGTAGAGTCTATGCCCTCTTCCTTTGAAACTGATCAGGTTTCTTTGACTGTCTCAATGAACAGAGAACAGCAGGAGAGATTCTATGTGACTTTGAGGGCTGAATCATGACAGTAACACAACTTCTGCCTGCCACATGTGCACGAGTGTGCACTCTCTCTCAGTCCTTTTCCTGGCACATGCATTTCTAGTTCTGAGCCGCCCTGTAAGAGGTCCACTCCCCTACAGGCACAGCACTGAACAGACACACAGAAGGAGAGAGAGAGTTGCCCAAGAATGCCCAGCACTCTAGTCCTGCAACTGTTTGAGTCTTGTCAACTCTGGTCTCAGACATAGGAGGGAGGAGTGTCTGAGATTTTTTCAACTCCAGCCACTGTGTGACATAGATATCCTGGCAAGAGCTATCTAGCTGAGCCTAGTCAACCCCCAGAGTTGTGAGAGAGAATAATCAAATGATTATTGCAGTCTCAAGCAACTAATTTGTAAGACGATTTGTTCATGACTATGGAGAACCAGAGCAGCCCAACAAGCTGAATGTCAGGTTCTGAGCTGCCATTCATTCCTATCCCACAGGCCAGGCTTAGATACCCCGCAGGAGTGTCCCTGGTAGGTGGTCCTTCCCGTTTCACCTGGACTCCTCCATGCACAGGGACTCAGCACCCAGAGATGGCCTGGTTTTCGCTGCGCTCTACAAGGCAAAATATGTTTCCCTGTGACTTCTACCTCTTGGTCTCAACTGAGAGCTCTGGGACCATTCAGTGCAAGCCAGATTCCTCCTTCACAAGCAAATTTTCCATTATATACACACCTCTTTCTTTCTTTCTTTCTTTCTTTTTTAAAAGATTTTACTTACTTGACACAGAGAGAGGTCACAAGTAGGCAGAGAGGCAGGCAGAGAGAGCTGGGGAAGCAGGCTCCCTGCTGAGCAAAGAGCCCGATGTGGTCCTCGATCCCAGGACCGAGATCATGACCTGAGTCGAAGGCAGAGGCTTAACCCACTGAGCCACCCAGGCGCCCAGACCGCTTTCTTGATTCTTATAAATTTTTGTTTCTCTAAATACTGTTTTTCCCTTCTTTTTGGTGTGTATTTAACCATTTGCCAACCACCTCCCCCCACCAAGGGACGAGGAGTGAGAAGTGATATGAAGCTATAGAGAACTCTTCAGAGGGCAGTGATGTAATAGATGATAAAAACCAAGATTTTATATGAATATTAGGTATTCACTAGAATTATACTTATGCAAATAAGCACATGAAATAGATCATGAAGTAATACCCATCTGACAGAAAAGTTGTACTAAAAGGGTGATTTTCTGCCTGATTTTCAAAGTCTCCTGTATTGTCACTAAATCACCTCCGAAGAGGGACACGGTGTGTTTGTTGTGGCCTAAAGAAGGTGGACATGCTAATGAAGGAACAATGCAGATAAGTGTGTGTGCCACACTGAAGCTTTCAAGGGCTTTCCCCACATCCACAAAGAAATAAAATGATTGTATTCAATGTCCAGTTGGCCTGCTCAAGTTCAGATGGTCCAGCTGACCTCTTTGACAGCTGCCAGCAAATCAGTTTACCCAAAACAAGTAACCCAAGGGTCATAATTCCAGACCATCCATAGTTTTTCTCTTTCCTTTCTCCTTTCTTTCATAAATCCTCCTTTTTGCCTTGGCTCATTAACAGCCTTTGGATCATCTCCCTGGCAAAGGGTCAATTTTCATGCAAAAAAAACCTAAAAAACCTATGAGTAACTTTTTTGACTTATTTGAGCATCAAAAGAAAGCAAATCCTCAATGGCTCTTCACTTTCTAGCATCAAAGGCAGAAAGAAGCTGGTCAGCACTGTTTATTCCAGTTTATTTAGCACTGCTTTCCAACTCTAACATGCTGCTATAGTCTGCTCATTGTTCCTGAATATGACCTATGAATGCTTTGTTTGTCTATCTATTCCCAGAGCTACTTCTGTGTGGTTTCCTTTGAGCTTCTGAGCTCAAATTCCTCCCACTTCTCTGCACTCCACAGAGCCAAGGCGTGTCCCATTTTGTACATTTCATAAAGTGTCTTTTGGATCAGTTACACTCTTGAAGTGTCTCCTTTCCTCAACAAGTTTGTCCTGCCTATAAGAAGAGATGGTGTATTATGCATGTTTGGTGTCCGCCACAGGATAAAGCATGCCCGTGTGTGTGTGTGTGTGTGTGTGTGTGTGTACACAAGTGTCAAACACATAATAGGTTATTTCCTATTACTTTAATTCATATACTCCATGTGTTTCGGCAGCATCCCCTTAGGGGAAAAGGTCAAGAGGAGCCCCTCCCAATTCATGGGGTCAAGTTGGTTGTAAAAACCGGAACCTATATCCCTTTCCTTACTAAATTATGCTCTCGATCCAGGGTCCTGAGAATCTTGTATCTAAATGGCCTGGGTCCTCTTTTAGGACTCCCATGGACCTTTTCACACCCAAGGGCAGACCTTGTCCAAGGTGATCTTTTGGGGTGAGGGCAGGAGCAAATTAAGGAGAGATGAATAGAGCTTAAACCTGCCAACAGGACTTCAGAGTGTCTGAAGTCTTCCTCTTTTATGTGTGTGTGTATAGATCTGAAAGCCAGGAGTTGACAGGCACAGAATAGGAGTGTCACAACTTTGGCCTTACCCATTCAGCTGTTTTACTGGAAAATACCACATGCTCTGCCCATACACCTGGGGCTCATAGAGCCCATGACCATCAAAACTGAGCTAAGTTTTACTGTTGGGGTTTATGTTATGGGAGAGCAGGAAGGCACCCTGAAGAAACCATTAGGCGCAGCCATTCATTTATAGATAAAGACACTAAGGCCCAGAAAGGATAAGCTGATTTTTCAGCTTACACAACTAGTAGCATGAACCAGGGCCTTGACCTCAGGGATATGCCAGAGACAGATCGTTCTAGCTTGTAAGCAACCAGTTTTTAAATTTTCAGGAATTTTTCAACTCTGTGATCATAGTAGGAATACTTATACCATATTTATACCACAGATATTGGCCGATTCTATAAATCAGGGCTTTCCTCTTTTCTCCTCCCCCTGGAGAGCTAGTTGTTAAACATTTACTAGCTTAACACTGACCTTGATTTTCTCAAGGTCTTGAGACATTGGATATCTTGAGACATTGGATGAAGGTCCCCTGGGTTCTAGGCTTTTCTCTCTGTTCTCACCAGCCAGTTCTCCTGCATTCCCTTGCTTGTCCCTCAGCAGGGTATAGTTCCCTCTACATAGGGCTTCCTAACCAGATTTCCCCTCAGAAATCTCTAGACTTGTCTATCCAGCTACCTGCTTGAACTCTCCACTTGGGCATCTCATTGTCATGTGAAATTTAACCTATTTAAAATGAACACTGGATTTCCCACTGCTTCCTCCAGTCTGCTTATGCCTCAACACTATTTACTACTACTCCCCTGAGGATGTACATTGGAATCTGAGAGGCACCTCTGGTTATTACTTTCTTCTCTTCATATTGTGGATTCAATTATGCCCCCCAAGAAGGTAAGTTGAAGTCCCTCACCCGGTATCTGTGAGTGTGACCTTGTTTGGAAATAGGTCCTTTGCAGATGTAGTTAGTTAAGATGGGGTCACACTGGAGCAGGGTGGGCACTTAATCCAATATGATTAGTGTCATATAAGAAGAAGAGAAGAGACACAGGGACAGACACACAGAAGTCCCCCATATGACAACTGAGGCAAAGTGATGTGTCTTCTACAAGCTAAGGGACACCAAGGATTGTTGGTAACACCAGAAGCCAAGAGAAAGACGTGGAGTAGATTCCTCTCTAGAACATTTGGAGAAAGCATGGCCCTCTGACATCTTGATTTCAGATGTCTAGCCTCCAGAACTATGAGAAAATAAGTTTCTATTGTTTTAAGCCATTTAATTTGTGGTAGTTTGTGTCAACCAAGAAAAGAGGCTGAGCTGAAATAAAACAGAGGCATTTAAAAAAAAACAGGGGCATTTATTTGGGGTCTCAGAATTATAATTTGGGGAGTAGAGATTCAGGTAGTAACCCACGTTGTGTCCCATTAGAGAATAGAAGCCTGGAGTTTTTAAAGACAGTATGGAATGCTTGTATACGTTCTTTATAAAGATTTTGATTGGTGTTGGTGGCAGAAAACATCTTGGTTGCTAAGGCTGTCACAAGCAGAAATCTGTTACTATAGCAAGTTGTAGAGTCCTAGGAATAGCTGCGATTTGGCCCAGTTCAAAAGTTCATGGTTTTACCCAGCAAGAGGATGCAAAGGGCCCATTTTCTTAATGGCCTCCTGGCTCCATTTTAAGACCCCTTGACATAATTGACTCCATTTTATTTCACTTTCGACATTTGTTACAGCAGCTGTCAGAAACTAATACATCTCACAATCCCTATCCTCCTACGTTCAATCCACAGAAAGATCTCTTAATTATGTCTCTAAATAAAACTCAAATCTGTATGCCATATTAATTCAGGCCACCCTCATCATCAGCATGGACACTGCAACCATTTCCTAACTGGATCAGAATTGATCCCTCCAATTTATTCTGAAAGATCCACGCAAGTCCTCAGATCATGCTACTCTCTGCTGAAACATCTTGTTCCCACTGCTCTTACTAGAGCATCTGGACATCTTAACATGGCTTGCAAGATACTACCTGATTTTTGAAACTTACCCTCTCCCTCACTCTCCAAACTCCAGCTCCAGCTGTTTTTTGTTTTGTTTTGTTTCTCAAATTTGGCAAATTCCTTTTCACCACAGGGCCTTTGCAAGAAGTATTTATTCTGCCTCTGGAGGTCTCCATTGTCTTCCTCCTATTGTCTTTCTTACCCATCTTTCTTACTTTTAGTTCTATAAAATCTTTCCCTCCAACTGTTTTTTCTTTCTTTCTTTTTCTGGAAGGTTGTATTTTTGAAGATAGTCATAAAGAAGATCTTCATATCACCCAACTTTTGATAGCCTAAGACACTGTTTCTAAAGACAACCCAAATAGCCTTAGAAAAGTACCTCAGGAGAAACAAGTTTGACCCCTATGCCAATACCAAGCCCCCTGACAACTGAGTCGGCCATGAAGAAGACAGAAGACAACAACACACTTCTCTTCCTTGTGGATGTCAAAACCAACAAGTGCCAGACCAAACAGGCTATGAAGAAGCTCTATGACACTGATCCTGGATGGGGTCAAGGTCAACACTCTGAACAACCCTGATGAAGAGAATAAAGCATCTATTCAACTAGCTCCTGACTATGGTGCTTTGGATGTTGCCAACAAAAGTGGAATCATCTAAACTTAGTTCAGCTGGCTAATTCTAAGTACAAATTCTTTAACAATTAAAAAAAAAGAGAGAGAGAGAGAGATGGCTATAATAGTGTCTCCCTTCCCACAAGTTTTCTACAGTGTGAATTTGCTATCCCCACACCAAGAAATAGAATCCAATTTCTTTCTCCTTGAATCTAGGCTGACCTTATGTCTCCCTTGTTAACCAACAAGAAATTGCTGTGAGTTTTATTGTGTGACTTTCCAGGCTAGGTCCAAAAATGTCATGAAGTTTCCACCTAATTTTCTTGAGACATGGTCTGGGGTTACTTGGTCCCTATGTAAGAAATTCAGTTACCCAGAGACCACCAGGCTGGAAACACCATGCATGGGTGTTCCAGTTGTGTGTGCCATGTGAGCTAGTCTTTTAGGCTCTCCCACCACCAAACATGTGAGCAAGGCCATTTGGATCCTCTAGACCAGTCCATCCACCAGCTGAGTCCCACAGAGTGACTGCAGTCGATCCAGGAGTAGAAGAATCACCCAGCCACACTCTGACTGAATTCTTGACCCACAGAGTCCATGAGGCATAGTCTCATGTAGTTTGTTATGCAGCAAGAATAATGGGAACATCTCCACAGTAGCTGTTTGCAAGCATTTACTTATTGGTCTGACACCTTCAAGAGATGAGAAGCTTCATGAGACCAGCTAGTATGTCTGTGCTGCTTATAATCATGTCTTCGGTAGTTAGCACAGGGTTCGTTCAATAAAGATAAGAGTGTCCCAAAGTCTTAGTCCTGTTTTAAGCTATTTAAAGCTTAACACTGCACAAAGGCTTCTGGGATACCCTGGGATGAAGCGAGGGAGAAGCTCTTCTACTCTTGGCCGCCTGTAATGGAATCTGACATTTGCAATTTCAGTCACGAGGAAATAGCTTAGAACTAATTTCTTTCAGACTTCTCAACTGACCGGTCTTACTCAGAATCTTCTACTGAAATGACAAAATATATTATGTTATATTAATATCTCTCAGGAACTGAAGTAATTTGGTAACATTAAATGTCAGAAAGTAGCTTCATATTAAAACTGAAAAAATAAAAGACTGATTAAGGAGAGACTATCCCATATCAATAATAGATAAATATTGTTTATTTTTCCAACATCCATTTTAATAAACTCATTAACCTGTATGTGATGATGTTTCTGCCAGTGGATATTACGGAAATTTACAATAGTTGAACTGATCCCCATTCACCTTAAACAAAATAGAATGGCAAGTACTAGCCTCATTTGCATAATTGTTTTGGATTCCTTAGACAGAAATAATTTCCAGGGTTGTATTGTCCAAAAATAATCTGCAATTCAAACTAGAGGCTTCATTTTTTTTCTTTCAACTTCTTTGTGATAAGCATCCAAACTGTCTCATGATGTTAAATCTTGCCTGAAATGTTTTATACATATCTTGGTCTCTTGTTGCAAGATGATTCCGACCATTCTAAAATTAGACTGTGAGTGTGACATCTCTTTATTTCTTTAGAACCCTTCTCTGAAGGTATGTGAAAAAGCTACACCACAGATTCTTCTCTCAGCTAGGCTTCAAGATATTTTCTTATATAGTCATCTAACATATGTGCCCAATAAATCTAAAATTAAATTACTACATAAAGGCCACTGAAAACATGGATCCTTTACATTTGTCCCTAATGTGGGGGTTAGGGGTACTGAACCCCCATGCAGTTGAAAATGTGCATACAACTGTCAATTCCCCCCAAATTTAACTACTACTGTTGATCAGAAGGCTTACTGATAATGTAAGTATTGACTAACACATATTTTGTATATTATATATGAGATATACTATATTCTTAATAAAGTAAGCAGGAGAAAAGAGAATGTTACTAAGAAAATCATAATGAAGGGGCACCTGGGTGGCTCCGTTGGTTGAGTGTCCAACTCTTGGTTTCAGCTCTGGTCTTGATCTCAGGATCCTGGGATCAAACTCCACATTGGGCTCTCTGCTCAGTGTGGAGCCTGCTTGAGATTTTCTCTCTCCCTCTGCCTCTTCCTTCCTCTACCTGCCACCTCCACTTGCTCTCTCTCTCTAAAATAGTAAATAAATCTCTAAAAAATTGTAAGGAAGAGAAAAATACATTTATAGTACTATACTGAATTTATTAAAATAATCTGCAAAGAAGTGGACCTACACAGTATAAACTTGCATTGTTCAAGGGCCAATTGTAGTTATAAATTCATTATAAATTCATTTTCTTTCAACAGAAATGAGCCATCTCAGCTACATAACCTCTTATGCACTCAAAAAGAGTCCTTAATTGTGAAACTACTTCTGTAAAACTCTTGAACCTTCTTTTATTTCAAAGATTTTACTTAAGTAATCTCTACACCCAACATGGGGCTTGAACATGGGGCTGAGATCAAGAGCTGCATATTCTACTGAGCCAGCCAGGATCCCCAAACTCTTGAACTTTCTAAGAATTAATTCTCAGAGATGGTTTCAATTAGTACATAAGTCAATTAGTATGTATGCAGTATTAACAAATAGCCCCCAAAATATCAGTTAATTATTTCTTGCTTATGTTGCATGACCAATTTGAAGCAGCATATGCTGTGTGTGTGTGTGTGTGTGTGTGTGTGTGTGTGTGTAGGGGAGGTGCCTAATCATTGAAAAATCATTGAAATCACTCAGCTTGACAGAGCTTGACAGAGGTTCCATCTTGGGATATGTTTCATTAGCTAAAACAAGTTACGCTACTATGAGATTTTCAAAGGCTGTGGACAAGTTCAAGCCCTCCATGAGCCTGGAAGGAGGTAAGAACCAGAACGTTTGTGCACAGGTATGATGAGTACCACGAATTAGAAGGTGACCCTGGGCCTAATGAACAATGAAGCAATCTCTTGTCAATAAAAAATATAAGTTCCAGACTTTGTCACTCTCACCTAAAATTTATTTCCTTCCAATTTTAGTATATGTGCTGCTGAAGCAAGCACTTACCTAAAATTTATTTCCAAATGCCCAGTAAAAGGCAGTTAAAATAAATCTTCAGATAAATAGCAGCTCTTTGAAAGAAATAGTTGATTTGTGTTTGCTTAGGAAGATAGTATTCTGTATCTGATCGTAGCTCTGTGACTTCAGAGCTAACTATTGTGAGATACTGGATAATCTATGGATTAATTAATTCTCTTAAAGAGGAAATGCTTTGGGTCTTGCTACCTAAAATATTATGGGGGAACTGCAGCATCAGCACCACCTGGAAGCCTGCTATAATTTCAGACTCTTAGGCTGTATCCCAGATCAACTCAATTGAAATTTGATTTTAACAAACTCTCTAGGTGACCTGTGTGGTTATGAATGTTTGAGAAGCGCTGGATTAGGATATCTGAGGTAAGTCCATAAAATTAATTCTGTATCATGTGTGAAATTCCATAACTGAGCTCCAACATTTAAAAAAGAACTTTCTGGGGCACCTGGGTGGCTCAGTTGGTTAAGCCACAGCCTTCGGCTCAGGTCATGATCCCAGAGTCCTGGGATCAAGTCCTGCAACGGGCTCCCAGCTCTACGGGGAGTCTGATTCTCCCTCTGGCCTTTTCCTCTCTCATGCTCTCTCTCATGCTCTCTCTCTCTATCTCTCTCTCTCAAATAAAGATCTTAAAAAAAAAAAAGACTTTTCCTTTTTCAAATTTGGATTTTCCAATTGTCACAGGGCTCAAGACTAAAAAATATTACATTTTAAATCATAGAAACAAAACCTGCTCTACTAAAAAATTATCTTCATAATATTTTGCTTGCTTGGTGGGCCTAATGAGACTGGCACCTTATTTTTTCCAGTCTTGAAGAGAATGGCAGCTTTGTGACATTACTTTCAAGGACCTCAAGGGAGGTCAGATGACACCATGCCAAGAACAACTTGCATGTATTATAATATTAAACAATAAGAAGTTCAGGTCCCCCCTCCCAACACACAAATCTCTTTGGATTATTTATCAGGTCTCCAAAGGCAAACTACTGCTCTGAAACTTTAAGGAATGCATATATTATGACAGCCTAGCTCAGAACCCACCCATCTTGGGGAGAGGGTATTATTCCTGGGGATGTGAATGGCACTCCGTCATTACCATTAACACAGTAGTACATATCAGAAGTGATAGTCACTTCTGGGACTTTTTTTTTTCTTTCCTGAAAACAAGAATATTTCCCAAAAGAATAAAATCGAAGGGCTGAAGTGAAGATTTCCTCCCTAATTTGCAAGGGAAGGGGTGCTTTTTAGGAAGTTTCAGCAAACATAATCTCAACCAGCTAGGAAAAGGTAAACCTAATTTAGTGCTCAACAATAATGCCTGGGTTTGTTTAACGCTTGTTGTGAAAATAATTTCACTCTTCATAAATTTCTTAATGTAATTGCCACCTGGGGAGAGAAAGCAGCTACAAACAAATGGTCGTACATTTTGTGGCTCTTAACATAAATAAGCCAAAATTTATCCACCAGTTTTATGACGCATTTTCCTCTAAACATGGCTCCATCTCAGAACTACTCCAGCAAGATACTGAAAACATTTAATGAGAAACATAAACCACGTACAGATAAGGTAAGTAAATACTTGCGTATTCCAAGTCACTAAGAGACACCTCAGTTATCATCCTTGTAATTTAGATGTCTTGACACCGTTTTATTCCCTGTTGTTTGTAGGCATTTTTCTGCTACCCCTAAAATAAATGAGTTTCATCATCAGTAGACACGTAAAGCCTGGACAAGGTGTCATAGCGCTGCCTCTGGGCTTCGTTTGATAAAAAACCTGTTCCACAGGAAAGTAAATCATGTTCCTTAACTGAAATGTGAGAGACTGGACTGAGCTGAACTCCAAGGAAACCCATTTACTCTTCTGTTATTTTTAAAAACACGTAAGTTTTTGACACTGATTCCTGATCTGATCCTCAAGAGGTGAATTTCATTATAAAGGAATGACAGTTCTGTTATAGAACTCAAACTTGTCCATGAGCCCAATGCACAGCCAGCCAATGTCTGAGACACCGACTCTGAAGCAAAGAGAGCTTTGATATCAGAAGGGCAGCCCAAGGAGAAGGCTGGGGATCATTCACAAAGTGTCTTTGCCCAGTTGAGCCTAGGGACAGTTTAAATATGTTTGGGGAAGGAGGTGAATACACAGAGGAGGGTGAAAGGTTCCTTGAAACCTTGAGTGGGGAGGGGGTTCTTGACACAACCAGAGGTATGCATTCTTTCAGACAATGAGGCACCCTTTGGGACCTGGTAACCAGGTAAGTAGATAAGTTCAATAAAAATGTTAGCATCATTGGATCCCCATCAGGTTACTACAATCAGTGGGTAAACAGTAGGAGTAGGAGTGGAGTAGGAGTGGGAAAGGCAAAGTTTATGGTTGATAAGAGGTCCATAAAACATAATGAAGTGGGGGAAAAAACAGAACATGGAGCTAAGTTAATAATGCAATTAACAGAACTGTAGTTCTATTAACGCTTTCAAAGTAGGTCCAGGAACTGGGTGTCCAGCCCTAGCTGCTTTATAATACATCTGACCAAGGTTTAGCTATTATAAAACTGTTAATATAGTTCTATAACCAGGCCATGCAAGGCTTCTCACAAGACCAGAAAAGCTCCTCTCTCCTCTTCATTCCTTTCTCATTCCTGCCTTCAATTACCAGTTTCTCAAAATCATTCAGGAAACTATGGAGGACCATTAACAGGCTATTAGAAAGAGCGGAGCAACTGCCCAAGGACAGGCAAATGCACAAGCTCTTTTGAGAAGAACCTGGGAAATAGCATGCAGTTGGCATTAGATGATTTCTTTCTGACTGCGTAATGTATAGTAGCCATTATTTAGTTGTTAATGCAACACGATGTGTAGTCTGTCTTTGGGTCTCTGTATTTCCTGTGGTATTTTCTTCCCATCTTGGCAAAGTCCGACTTCATTCCCTTTTAATAGTTATGATAAGTTCTTGGCCAGAAGCACTTGCATAATACTGTCAGGTTATAGCTTATTTTCAGAGAAATAGTTTAGCTATCCTCAGTAGCACCAAACAAATAATTAATGGCACAGATGTCCATTTTAAAGTGCAGGGTAGCTCAACCTTTGTTACTCAGAAATTATTTTATTTAGTTTATATTCTGTTTTAACGTGTTAAGGATATGCCCTTTATATTCCCTCTTAATTCCTTAACTGAAACAGAACTAGTTATAGTTCTTCTATTACATATATATATTTGTGTGTATATATATATATATATGAAAATAAGGTTTTTCTGTGATTGTTTATGTCCTATACTTAAGTGCATCTTCATAAAATATCACATTTGTTTAATGCTGCTTAGTTTTTCATGAAGTTTAATTCATTCATTCAATATATTTATTATCAGCTACTTTTCTAGTTACTGAGGGTACTTGAGTGAACAAAGTAGACAAAACCCCCCACCCTTAAGGAGCTTACATTTTTTTCATGTTGTTCCAACTTCAGGTGGTCTTTTAAAAAAATAAAAATCCCCATGTTATAAAACCAACCAATCTGGCCTTCTCATATGTACAAATCATAGCCAGCATTTAGAAATAACACTTATAAAACATTTATTTTGTATCTGACAGTGTGCTAACCACTTCACATTTAGCTTACTTAATCCTCACAATAGCTCCAAAAGGAGGGATTACTGTAGTCCTTAGTTTACAGATGAGGAAAGGAGGCTCAGAGAGATAATTAAGGGGAAGTGTGAAAATTAATAAAGGGAAACCTCACTAAAGTGGACTGGGGAGGCTAGGAAGGGGAATACCACTCAATGTCAATTACAAGAAGAACTGTCCATTACAGACTCCAAAATTAGCATCAATCACAGACCAAAGGAAAGAATCCTCAGTGGGAAAGAATCATCAATTACAGGTCCCGAAAGAAAAAAGATGTATAATGCCTCTCCTCTAAGAAATTCATTACTTCTACAACTCAGCCAACGAGAAACCCTCATTACCCAGATATCTTGCTTTTTAACATTGGACTTTCTTTCAAAACAACCCCTTCCCATTTCCTCCTTCTCCATAAAAATAACATTCCCCTACTGTGTTTGTGGGGGTTGCCAATGGTTTGGTTGTACTTGCTTGTCTTGAATTTTACAATTCCCTGCCATTCCCAAGTAAACCCACTGCTGGTAAAGTAAGTTTTATTTTTAAGGTTATGGGAGGATACAAGATGAGATTTCCCTTGGCTCTTAACAACCGCTTCGCATTTCAGATGATCCTTTACGTACATTCGACGAATATAAGAATGGCCGCATGTACTTTTTTGGATTCCCATTCAGCTAGACATCAACATCAACAATTTGTATTATCCAAGAACAATCTAGGCATTTTGTGAGAGAAGATGGTTAGAGTGGTAGGGCCTCTCCCCCCCCCCCCCACGCCAGTGAATTTAGGCAGATGATCTTAGGGGTGCTTGCTTGGCAATTATTCGAGGTGGTTGCCTTACCAGGTAGAGAGGCTTTGAAGCCTCAACCTGAGTTCTTCCGGGATTCAAGCTCATCAGCAGAATGGTAAGAAGCGTTCCCTCAAGAGCATCAGGAATCCGAGGACCCTTGGGGGACGTACCAGGGGCCCTCAAGGTGATGTTAAACCAGAGGCCTCCAGAACTCTGAGAAGGGCGAAACCAGGGAACCTTCCCAGGTAGCTGGCATGAGGGGCTGCCTATAAAACAACACTGGATCTGGAAAGATGAAAGGCACCGTCGCGTGGGGTAAAACTACACAAAGTCGTGGCTGGGTAAGGAATCACTGACCTTCCCTATCGCCTCGCTGCACGACCCCAGGATTCCAATTTAATCCCTTACGTCCCCACAAGCTTCTTGCTCCCCAGCCACCGTTCCCGCCCGCCAGGTAAGCGCATGTGCAGAAAGAGTCCCAGCAACCGCCGCTGGAGCCAGAAGGCATCGATCGACTCTGAACTCGACTGCTGGACTTGTCGGCGATTGATTGAGGTGCGTGGTAGCGTAATTTCCGGTAGCGGCTCCGTTTCCGGCTTTCGGTTCGTTGGGAACTGGGATAGGCCTCCGGTGAGTTGGAACGCGTTCTTCTTCGCTGTTTCGGTTCTCCGGGTTGTGGGTCGCCGCTCGGCCGGACGTCGGTTTGTGGGAACAGGGACTGGACGGGGCTCGCTGCGGGGGATGGCGTGTGTTTGCTCCGGAGTTCGCGGAGGTGTTGGCGAGGGGGTGGGGGTTGGAAACTGACGCGCTGGTCCTGCTAGGCCTCCAAATTTAGGAGAATTGCCTCTAGTGGGAAGGGGGTGGGGTCGGCGATCGCTGGGTCGCTTTCTGGGGCTCTGGTCGAACGTGCCCGTGGCTGGAGAGGCGGGAGGCTCCCTTTGGACTCCAGGTGCCTTGCTCTGGTCCACACCACCCTCAGATCTCGCGGGAGATCTTGCAAGAGCCTCTCTTTTGAGAGCTCCGCTTTCAGTGTGACCTCTCACTTTCTTTTTGTCGTTTTCGCGACCCCAGCCAGCCCTTCCAGGTTAGGGGATCGCAAATCTGAGAAGTGTTACCCCTCACCTGTTCCGCACTAGTGCAGTCCCTCTGTAGGCTCCTTTCAGGCTTCCTGTACCGTTCACACACAGTGGATTTAAAATTGGTGAAATGAAGGAATATGAGGGGCACCCACGGAAATAAAAGAGGGTCACAGTTGGCAACTAAAAATGGTGTAAAAAATGAAATAGCGAAGTGAGTGTGAAAGAAAAGACGAGGAGAACAAGGGTGGAACCCCAAGCCTGCTGTTTATTAGCTAACGGTTAGTCTAACAGTAGGCAGGCAGGTACTTTACATGTACTAGCCATTAATAACAGCTGCTCGAAGTGCTGCATGCCCATCGGAGAGCTGGGCCAGAACTTTATCTCATCTAGTCTTCTGAGTTCTGATAGGTAAATGCTGTTATACCAGCCCCGTCTTACAGCCGTGGACCTGAGATTAGGGAACTTGTCTTCAGTCAAGCATCTGGTAATAAGCATAGATAGGATTTGAATTCAAAGGAGGTTGGTACTAGAATCTGAGCTCTTAACCATCATGCCATACTGCTCTTTCTGAGTTCCAGAATTTCAAGTCCGTTAGAGTTAACCTTCGAGTCAGGACAGCTGGTGATGGTGTATATAAATTAAGTAACTGATAGGAAAGCACTTTTTAAGTGTACTCAAGAAGTATTGCTCGGCAAACTTCATTAATATGTTCTCTTAATGATTTTTACAGGGCACACGTTTGCTAGATTCTTTCTCATTTCCCTTAAAGCCTAAAACATTATTTTAAAAATAATTTCATTAAGTGGGGTCCCTGATGGCACATTAAATTAAGCATTCAACTCTTGAGCTCAGCTCATATCTTGATCTCAGGGTTTTGAGTTCAAGCCCTATATTGGGCTCCATGCTGGGTGTGGATCCTACATAAATAAATAATACAATTTTATTAAAAAAACAAAAGTTAGGGACGCCGGGGTGGCTCAGTCATTAAGGGTCTGCCTTCGGCTCAGGTCATGATCCCAGGGTCCTGGGATTGAACCCTGCATCAAGCTCCCTGCTCAGCGGGAAGCCTCTTCTCCCTCTCCTACTCCCCCTGCTTGTGTTTCCTCTCTCACTGTGTCTGTCTCTGTCCAAAAAAAAAGTTATTTTGTTAGGCAAGTGAAAAAACTATTGTTCGTTGCAGGTGAAAGGTAAGTATAAAAATAAATGTATTGGGTGAAATGTTATTAAAATCTGCCTAGGTACTGGTGCTCCACCAAGTTTTGAGCTTGAGAACTGTTGTATTTGTTTAAAAAGGAGGGCTAACCCAGGCGTATGGGAGGCTCAATCATTAAGCATCTGCCTTCAGACTAAGGTCATGATCCCAGCGTCCTGGGATCTAGTCCCTCATGGGCCCCTTGCTCATGGGGATTCTGCTTCTCCCTCTGCCTCTGCATCTCACCCCTACTTGTGCTCTCTCTCTCTCATATAATTAAATAAAACACTAAAAAAAGGCGGGGGAGGAGGTGCTAGCAAGTGCTGGAGAAGTTTTAAAGACTACTAACAAACTGGTATTTTCTGACATTTGGGATTGAAAGAAAATTGAGTTGTTAATAGTCCCTATGTTATGATACCACACAACAGTGTGAGTTAATGCTCCCTGTTTATAACAGAATATTTACTGTCTCCTTAGCAGTTTGAACAGTTTAACTCCAGCATGGATATCAGACCAAATCATACAATTTACATCAACAATATGAACGACAAAATTAAAAAAGAAGGTAAGTGCTTTTAAAAAACATTTGTTCACAACCAAAGTGTGTTTAATTACTAGCATCTTAAAAACTGTACTGCTTCAAAGCTTCTCATGTTAATCTTTGTCGGTACCTGAAATAATGGCTTGTTCCTTTTGTGTGAGAATTTTAAGGCTTTTTAAAAACAAATAGGTAAGGACTGAAAATTTGGTGAATGTGTTTTCACTCATAGATAAAATGGTTTGAAACAACTTTTAAAAACTAGATGGCCAGTAGTATAATGTGATTTTATTAAAATATGTGACTTTGTGTAAATAAGTAAATGCATGATGGGGGTCACTCAGTGAAATATCATTTTATGAAGAGTTTTGTCATTGTTTCACAAATAAATTGTTTTCCCCTCTGCTTTTGCTCAGAGTTGAAGAGATCCCTGTATGCCCTGTTTTCTCAGTTTGGCCACGTTGTAGATATTGTAGCTTTGAAGACGATGAAGATGAGGGGGCAAGCCTTTGTTATTTTTAAGGAACTGGGCTCATCCACAAATGCCTTGAGACAGTTACAAGGATTTCCATTTTATGGTAAACCAATGGTAAGGCAGTCTTATTGTTTTAATCACTGTTAATGGTATGTTATGTTTGTAGATACACATTTGAAATTATGGCTGTTCCTTTCTGCTTTTAATTATTTGTTAAAGCAAGTTTGGGTTTATTTTATTTACACATTTTTGTTTCTAGAAACACTAATAGTCGAGTTTATAATTCACTAGTTTATTATAGTTCAGATGGGGAAAAACAAAATATATCGAAGTGTACAGTGTTTAAAAAATAGTGGCAGTATTGGCAATATTCTCATCTCAGAAGAACTATAAGTTAACTCAGAAGATTAAAAAGAAACCTTTGTAAACTTGTAAAACAATACAAAACACAAAAATCATGGGTCAAAGAGGAAATCAATATGAAGTTTCAGAAAATAGCATAACAAAATACGTATCAGAAGCCATGCGGTCTCAAGAAAGCAGTGATCTAAGAAAAGTTCAATAGGTTTTAAAGTCCTAGGTTTTTACTGATGAATAAATGGTGAGGCTTTATGGACCACAAACAGTTTCGGTCATATATTCGTGAGTCTGTGCGTGTTTTTAACAACGCTTTAAAGCTGTAGGAAAAAAGAAAGTCCGTAGCCTATGGGCTATACAAAAACAAGCCATGGCCTGAATGGATTTGGCCCATGGTATGTAGTGCAGATTCTGGTCTAATCCCTTTATTTTAGAAATGAAGAATCAGGCACAGAAAGGTGAGTTACCAGTCTGGATTATATTAGTACAACTCATGGCAGTACAAGGCCTCAAAACCTAACCTGACAACCAGTATTACAGTTTTTCCCCCCAAAACTAGTAGGAGTTGGCACACTGTCCTAAAGGGCCAAATAGTAAGTATTTTATGCTTTGTGAGCCAGATGATCTCTCCTGCAGCTGTTTAACCCTGTCTTTATGGCAGCAAAACCAGCCATAGATGATGTGGCTGTGTTCCAACAAGACCTGATTTACAAAAATAGGCAATGTTGGCTGTGGTCAGTGGTTCATGCCATGGTCAGTGGCCTTTATGGAACACATTATTTAATTCAGGAGTGGGCATTTTTTCTCTGTTACTAGAGCAAGTTTTCTTGTCTATCCAGTTCCCCTTTTCCCATCACTCAGAAAACTGGGATTGTGCCTACATACACTCTTTTTAATAAGTTGGAATTTCCTGAAACAAGTTTGTCTGTCTTAGTAAGTATGAAGAAATAGTATAATGGAAATTGCAGTTGGCAGGAGCATAAGACTGGGTTTTAGTTTAAATCTAAATTTACATTAATATGGAGGAACAGTTTCTCCTGTAGAGGATTTTGTTTTGTTGAGTTGAGATGACAAGTTTAATGCGCTGGTTACTCAGATACAGGAAAGCTAAAAATTGTTGGCACTGGCTTCACTTTGCCAACTAATTATTTTAAGTCAATGGAAAAAGTCCAGTGGACTTATAATGCCCTGAAAGTATTTTATGAGTTTCATTCTCTTGCTTCAGGAAGGCCTTCAAGGCAGGAAGACTGCCAATTTTCCAGCATCTTGGAAGAGGAAGAAGAATGTTGTTTGAGCTGTCTTGCTTTGTGTTTATTCAGATGGTTTTAGTTGCTCTTTTGTTTTAACTCCCAACATACCTGATCAGAAGTAAGCAAAATTTGCTGTAACTTGGAACTCATAACAAAATTACCCAGATTCAAGGATATTTGGTTATTTAATGCCAAAAAATACCTCAGTAAAGTAAAACCATCTTCCTAAATGGCTTCTCTTAATGAAACCTTTGGCATAAATGTAAACCTTGCTCCTTCTCTAAGCAGCGGGTGTACTTTTTTATCCCTTATGGGTATTTAGTCTCTATCAGGGTTTCTCGGCATTGATCCTTTTGACATCTTGACCTGAATAATTCTTGTTGTGGTGGTCTATCGCCTTCATTGCAGAGGGTTTAACAGCATCCTGGTACCACACATGCCAGTAGCATGACAACCCAGACTGTCTCCATTCAGAGCACTAGTTGTCCCCTATGGACAAAACCACCTGTGGTTGAGAATCACTAGTGTAGACCAGCCAGCTAAGAATGATGACTGAGATCAGAGATTTTCACAGGTGACTCTGTCATAAAGACAGGTCACCCAAGATGTGTTCAGGTCAGGGAGAATGTTGAAGACACAGAGGAGATGGCAGGGAGTCCTTGGGACTAAGTCAGTTAGTCCAAGCCTATTCCTTCTGGTTAGATGATGACATGCAAAACCAGCAGTTGCTTATAGGGATAAGTCAGTCCACTTAGAAACCTTATGGTACAGCAGCCCAGAGTAGCCAGAGAAAGCCTTGGGTGCCGAGGTGAGGCTAGGATGCTCCTCTCTTTGTTTCCCCAGCACACACATCTCTAGGGGAGAGAAAAAAAGAGACTTTATTTGGTTTAAACAAAATATTTGCTTTTAGACCCATGCTACTTCAGAAGGTCACTCATTCCTTTCAGACTGAGATGCAACTCTTACTCTATAAGGCAATTTTAGATAGTCATTTGTAGGACTCTTGTGTTTTGGTATGGGCAGAGAGTTGGTTTCAGCTCATTCAGCTCCAGAGAAGAAATGTTTCCGTGAAATAGAAATTGCAGTTTGCAGATAGATACGCCCTAGAAAATAGTTTAACTCCTAGCAAAAATTTGGATGATTGGTGTTGAATCTAGCTGTGTGATAATGTTTTAAGTCCGGGCCCTGCTACTCGAAGTGTGGGCCCCATCATCCACTTTGTGCCTATTAGAAGTGCGAATCTTGGGCCTCACTCAGAGCTACTGCATCAGCATCTGCAGCCTTCCATGTAGTTAGAATGCACGATAAAATTCATGAAATGCTCTCCTAGACTAGGGTTTTTAAACACAAACCTCTTGTCTCGCTGGCATACTATTCTTGCTGGCCTGGTTGCACTAGCTGAGATACGCCATTCTTTGTTTCTCCTCAAAGCATTTTAAAGTTTAAGTTGTTGCCACTATTAGTCATTTTATTTAAAAATCGTAGATTAGATTCAAAGGGAAATCATTCTCCATCTTTAGTACTTTACCTGTGGAAATAACAAATTCCATATGATACATTCCACAGCTAATCGACACATCTCGACCCCTTAATTGAGAGTCCTTACCAAGGAGTAGACAACTTTACAATGCGTTTTTCTCTGTTTCATAAAATTGAGAGAACATGTGGTGCAGATGTTTCAAAGTTCTGTGTTTCCCATATGAAAATCTTTGGGTCTGCTTCTAATAAGCATAGTTGTCTAACTTTGTCTAAGTTGTGAATCAGAGATCACGATTTATTTTCATTTGGTGCTCAGTGTATTTAACGGATTTCCTTAGGGGTGTGTTTAAAACCAGCTTGTAGTGTATTTATGTAATGAAATTTGAAATATTAATGAAGAGTATAAACAGCCTTCAGCATAATGAATAGTAACCGTTTCCAAATAATTAAAACAGCGAATCCAGTATGCAAAAACAGATTCTGATATAATATCTAAAATGCGCGGCACTTTTGCTGACAAAGAAAAGAAGAAGGAAAAGAAAAAAGCAAAAACTGTGGAACAGACTGCAACCACTGCAAACAAAAAGCCTGGTCAGGTGAGATGAACAAAGTTCCTAGGTTTGTTGGTGTTAAGAACTTGACAGAGATGTCTGTTTTCCACTTAAGGGATGATTTTTGGGTGGCGGTGGGGGTATCTGTATGTGCCTATGTGTGTTTAAAAGGCGCACTTTGAAGAAGCTGGAATTGGTTGAGTTCTGGAATTCCAATATTTATCTTTAAGCCCCAAATTAAATATAAACCTTTACATATGCAGATTTATATTAAACAGTTTTATTTGAATTTGTATGACATTTAGTTCCATCATTCTTCAAAATACATTAATAATATCTGCTGGCTTCTCAAGTTCTACTGCCTGCCAATAATGCTGTAGATACTATCTTTAATCTTGAGTGCTCCACAAAGCTGCTTTCTTTGAACAGTTGAGGGATTCAAAAATCTAATTTGAAATAAAAGTGAGATTATCATCCAAAATGTAGTTACTTTTGGACTGAAAATGATTAGAAATCAGTTTCATGAAGTAATTATACTTCATGAAGTAATTATACTTCATGAAACTGATTTTTAATCACTTTTACTTTTTTTTTGCTTTACTTTTGTCTAATTTTTTTTTTTTAAAGGGAAAGACTGGTTCTTGGTTTTTTTGTATATATTTCTCCATAATTTTAAAGGTTAGAGGTTAAATTTTATGATACAGTCTTTAAAATTTTGGACTAGATCTTTCAAAATTAACTGACAAGTTACAAGTTTGACTCAGTTACAGTGTAAATTCTTAACGTAAAATTAAACGGAATAAGGAATATTTTTAAATTAATGTGTTTTTTTAAAGTTTTAATTCCAGTAGGGTTAGCATAAGTGTTGTTAGTTCCAGGTGTATAGTATAACTTCTGTGCATGACTCCATGCTCATCACG
Organism: Mustela nivalis; assembly: GCF_964662115.1. Classification (NCBI taxonomy): domain Eukaryota; kingdom Metazoa; phylum Chordata; class Mammalia; order Carnivora; family Mustelidae; genus Mustela; species Mustela nivalis. The sequence goes on along the minus strand of NC_139027.1, from coordinate 103,613,993 downwards.
GTAAGAGCCCTCCTTAATCCTTGTCCTCGATTTCTCTCATCCCTCTCTACATCTCCTCTCCAATAACCATCAATTTATTCTCTGTAGTTAAGGGCCTGTTTGTTGTTGTGTCTCTTTCCCTTTTTGTTTTTCTTTTATTTGTTGGTTTTGTTTCTTAAATTCCACATAGAAGTAAATGTATGGTATTTGTCTTTCTCTGACTGACTGATTTAGCATTATGCCCTGTGGTTCATCCATGTTGTTGCAAAAGATAGGATTTCATTCTTTTTTATGGCTGAATAATATTACCTTGTATATATACACCACATCTTCTTCATTCCTTCGTCTTATCGATGTACACTTGGGTGGCTGTTGTAAATAAAGTGCTGTAAACATTGGGATGCGTGTATCCCTTTGAATTAGTGCTTTTGTATTATTTGGGTAAATAACCAATAGTGTGATTACTGGATCATGGGGTGGTTCTATTTTTAATTTTTTGAGGAACCTCCATACAGTTTTCCAGAATGGCTGCACCAGTCTTTACTCCCACCAGCAGTGTAACGAGGGTTCCTTTTTCTTCACATCCTCATCAACATTTGTGGTTTCTTGTATTTATGATTTTAGCCTTTCTGACAGGTGTGGGGTGACATCTCCTTGTAGTTTTCATTTACATTTCCCTGTTGATGAGTGATGTTGAGCTTCTTTTCATGTGTCTGTTTGCCATCTGTATGTCTTTGGAGAAATGTCTGTTTATGTCTTCTGCCCATTTTTTAGTTGGATTATTTGTTTTTTGGGTTTTTCATCAGTTGGTAATATACTCTGGATACTTAATCCTTTATTGGATATGTCATTTGCAAATATCTTCTCCCATATAGTAGGTGGTCTTTTAAAAATTAATGTTATTTTTATGCAGTAATTAAAATTATAATCACCTGTTGCTTTTTTAGAGCAATCAGCAATTTAACTATTTTCTATTTCTTTTGTTTAGGGAGCACCAAATGCAGCAAATACCCAAGGAAATTCAACACCAAATCCTCAGGTAATCTTTGTTTCCATGTGGTGCTTCCTTTTTAAAGTAAAATTATAAACCAGTAATATACAACAACTTGCCTGTCTCCAAAAACTGAAAAAAATTCCTTGTATAAGACATTAAATTATATAACACTTCATATAGAAACTCATGTCTCAAAACATTTTGATTTTTTTAAAAAATGACATCTGATTTTATTCCTTTCTTTCCATAATGTTTCAGTGATGGAATAGAAATGACAGATTTTAAACTCTACAAAGGCTGGGAGCGAACATTTTTATTTTCCCTACAGTATGTACAAAGCCCAGGGCTTTAGAGACACACAGGTTGGGGAAACTGGCCCGATGAATAGGCTCTCTATCCATACCAGTTGCTCAAAGCACTGAACTGTCTTTTCTAATAGAGCAAGGTGGTTTTACAGTTACCCTTGCTCTGGCATCTGAGAACAAGTATATATGTCTCTTTATATATAGGTTTTAGAAACCTCTTAGCAAATCTCCCCTGCTGGAAGCCTCAAAGAGAAAGCCTTAATTAGATACTGATGGTTTCCCCTTGGTTCCTTGGATGCTTGGAGTCTGACAAGATCCTTAAGTCCAGAGAATTCCTTACACCTCAGAGCTTTTCTTCTCTGATTTGAAGTTTTGTGCATTTTCCTTTATTATCCACCTCCCTCTTTTGGAGTCTTTCCGCAGTTGTAGTTCAGTTTACGAATGCCAGCACTTAATTCTCTGAGCCTTAAACGTCGTCTTTTCTCTTCATGAAAGTAGCCCGAATACAGAGAGGCTCTTAGGTCCAGGATGACCCTGTCCCTAGAATTCTCTATAACCGCAGCTTAGGGTATCAGATAACTAGTTTAACATCTAATAATACTTGTTCCATTTGGTTGTAACTAGATGCTCTGTATATCCCATTTACTTGCAGACAGTATTAAAAGTCGCCAAATAGTAGTGACTTATACTCAAAGTGGTTCTAAATTTTCTTAAATGCTCGAGATTGTAAACAGTAACTCAGGATTGAAATCTGAGTGTTACTGGGGTAACCAGCTGAAATTGGGCAACATTGCTGCCATTTCTAGTTTTGTTTGGCTCTTTTGTTATGTAATCTAATTGACAGTCTTTCCTGTACAAGTGACGCTGGATGCTTAAAACTTAAACATTGTTTTAAATACTATTAAATACTTTAAACTTAATAAAATTTATAATTATCCAGATCTGTATAAAGTGACTTGAATGTCTGCTTAGTTGCTGTTAGATGTATGTGTATTTCTCTGGTGTCATTGTTTTTTAGCTTTAGTGTTTGATGTAGTGCTACATTCATAAGCTTTAATAAACTGGAATGTAGCTTTCTGAAGTGGCTTGCTATACTTTTTATAATTAAAGCTAACTTTGCCTTTTTTCTTTATATTAGGTCCCTGATTACCCTCCAAACTATATTTTATTCCTCAATAATTTACCAGAAGAGACTAATGAGATGATGTTATCCATGCTGTTTAATCAGTAAGTTGTTCGTAAACCAGTCTGTTCTGAAAGCCTCCCAACAGGACAAATAGCTCTTCTGTAGGTTGAATCCTTTTGTGTATCACAACAGTAATTCCTATAGCTTCCTTGATTTGGTCTGCAGTTAATGATGTAAGTTGAAGCAAGTCTGTAGATTTGGCACATAAAAAGCTGAATTACCTCTAATGTTTGCATTGTTCTAATTGATGAGTAAATCAGAAAACAAATTTTTGGTACAATGACAAAATTGAACTAGCTTACATTACAGCTACACTTCTTTCATGGCATTATTAATTATATTTTAGACTCTTTGAGCCTCTTTAGGATTCTTGGTAGGATATGATACTTTTCCTAGACCAGCATCGGGAAGTTGCTGATTTAAACACAGAATGAGCATTTATGTATTTGATATCCTTTATATATTTATGTGTATATGTATAAATTGTTTCTCCTCTTGCAGGTTTCCTGGCTTCAAGGAAGTACGTTTGGTACCTGGGAGGCATGACATTGCTTTTGTTGAATTTGAAAACGACGGACAGGCGGGAGCTGCCAGGGATGCTTTACAGGGATTTAAAATCACACCGTCCCACGCCATGAAGATCACCTATGCCAAGAAATAACATATTGGATAGTTGTCTTTAAAGGACTTGGTGTTATTTATAGTGTTTGTTTTGATAACATTTGGTCAGGCCATTTTTTAATAGTTGGAGTGAGGGGGGTGTGAAAGTGAAATTTTTGTGAATGATTTTTAAAAATACCTAGTCTTTGTTTGGCCTTAGTGAACTATGAAATATGAAGACCTCAATTTTGTATAATAAACTTCTATTTGTATTCTTTACCTAATACTTCATTTATTCCATTGTCCTATCACCAAATGTTTATGCTAGTCTGGAGCACCTCTTAAGGAATAGAAAACTGGGGCACCTGGGTGGCTCAGTCTTTAAGCATCAGCCTTCGGCTCAGATCATAATCCTGGGGTCCTGGGAGCAAGCACTGCCTCAGGCTGCCCGCTCAGCGGGAAGCCTGCTTCTCCCTCTCCCACTCCCCCTGCTTGTGTTTTCTCTCTCTCTGTCTCTTGCTTCAAATAAAATCTTAAAAAAAAAAAGGAAATATATGTAACTATAATTGGATACTTTCCTAGTATTATTTTGGAGCAGCTAATGGCAAAGAACCATTGAAAAAAAAAAATTTTTTTTTTTTTTTTTTTTTCAGATTTTATTTGAGAGAGAATATGAACAAAACAGGGGGAGGGCCAGAGACAAGAAGAGAGAATCCTCAAGCAGACTCCCTGCTGAATAAGAGCTAGAGGCAGGGATGCAGAACTCAATCCCAGGACCCAAGCCTAAGTCAGACTCCTAACTGAGCTACTCAGATGCCCCCATTGAATCATTTTAACAAAAGGAGAATTAGATCAAGCCCTTCATTATTAGATTTTTCTGTAATTTTTTTCTTTCGTATGGATTGCTGGGTGTGTGTGTATGTGGTAATGGTAAGAGTGTGTGTGTTTGGTGTTGATGGTAAAAATAATTGCCTTAAGTGTTAGAAGAAAATGAGACTTGGACAGGAACCAAATTTGAACTCTGTGTTCTTCAAATAAATGAGTATAATTTCTTGCTGTTAGTAGACATTTCACAAAGCTTTTCATTCAGCATTTAATTGGTTAAAGGCCATCTAGGAGGAACATGTTTTCTGGGAAAACAAGGAAAGAGAATGCTATCTTTGAACTCCTATTTCATGCTCCTATGCTCTTGATGGAATTTTCCCTAAGGAATACCTGCTTGTCTAATCTACCCTGTTCTTAAGAAGGTTTCCCTCCAAGGGAAAGAATTTACAGTCTAGAAAATTTTTAAAGATAAATAGGCTGACTTGTAAAAAATTGCCAGTTCTAATCTTAATACCTCTGTAATTCTCAAACATCAGTGTCTAATTCTTAAACACCAAAGCTCATTTTCTTTAGCTTTTGATTTATACCTAAGGCTGTGATTTAGTCCCCTGCTAGTAAAACCATGGGCATCTTTAGAAGTGGACAGTTTTGCACCTATAGCACACATAAGTGACACTTGATAATTTTTTTCATGATTTTCTTTGAATATTTTCTTGAATAAAAGTTTGAATTTTTATTGTAAATGGGATGACTACTTTTAGACTTATGTAGATTTTTGTCAGGTCACTCTTCCATATACATAAGGAAGAAAAAGCAAAATAGTTTTTATTCCTAAAGCTGCCACATTTAGAATCTCTATCTCTCTCTTTTTTTTTTTTAAGATTTTATTTCCTTGAGAGAGCACAAGTAGAGGGAGGGACAAAGGGAGAGGGAGAAGCAGACTCCTCACTGAGCAGGTAGCCTGACAAAGGTTGGATTCTAGGACCCTAAGATCATGACCTGAGCCAAAGGCTTAACCGACTGAGTCACCCAGGTGCTCCTAGAGTCTGACTTACTAAATAACTTATTTGTCAAGTTTATGTTCGCTTGTAAAATGTATTAAGAATGAATTACTAGAAAAAGGACCATGCTCTTGAGATGTTTGAGCAGTGATAGTTGCTGTTTAGTTTTCTAACTTCTTATTCTCAGTGACTGTCCTTAACTTGTCTGAGAAAAGGTTTCACAGATGCCCCTGCTTTGAGTGTCTGTATGAGCGAAGTAGAAGGGTCTGTGGAACTGGAGTGGGGTGAGAGCGAGGGAGGGGAGAGTAAGATGGGACTATATAGGCCTTTATAAGGACTTGCTTTTAAACTCCTTGAAATGGGTAACTCAGATTTTTTTTTTAAGATTTTATTTATTTGACAGAAATCACAAGCAGGCAGAGAGGCAGAGAGAGGAGAAAGCAGGCTCTCCTCGGAGCAGAGAGCCCGATGTGGGGCTCGATTCCAGGACCCTGGGATCATGACCTGAGCTGAAGGAAGAGGCTTTAACCCACTGAGCCACCCAGGCACCCCTCAGATTTTTTTTAAATTTTTTATAAACATATAATGTATTTTTATCCCCAGGGGTACAGGTCTATGAATCGCCTGGTTTACACACTTCACAGCACTCACCAAAGCACATACCCTCTCCAATGTCCATAATCCCACCCCCCTTTTCCCAACCCCGCTCCCCCCAGTAACCCTCAGTTTGTTTTGTGAGATTAAGAGTCACTTATGGTTTGTCTCCCTCCAGATCCCATCTTGTTTCATTTATTCTCCTACCCCCTTAAGCCCCCATGTTGCATCACCACTTCCTCGTATCAGGGAGATCATATGATAGTTGTCTTTCTCCGCTTGACTTATTTCGCTAAGCATGATATGCTCTAGTTCCATCCACGTTGTCGCAAATGGCAAGATTTCATTTCTTTTGATGGCTGCATAGTATTCCATTGCGTATATATACCACATCTTCTTTATCCATTCATCTGTTGATGGACATCTAGGTTCTTTCCATAGTATGGTGATCGTGGACATTGCTGCTATAAACATTCGGGTACACGTTCCCCTTCGGATCACTACGTTTGTATCTTTAGGGTAAATACCCAGGAGTGCTATTGCTAGGTCATAGGGTAGTTCTATTTTCAGCATTTTGAGGAACCTCCATGTTGTTTTCCAGAGAGGTTGCACCAGCTTGCATTCCCACCAACAGTGTAGGAGGTTTCCCCTTTCTCCGCATCCTCGCCAGCATCTGTCATTTCCTGACTTGTTAATTTTAGCCATTCTGAATGGTGTGAGGTGATATCTCATTGTGGTTTTGATTTGTATTTCCCTGATGCCAAGTGACATGGAGCACTTTTTCATGTGTCTGTTGGCCATCTGGATGTCTTCTTTGCAGAAATGTCTGTTCATGTCCTCTGCCCATTTCTTGATTTGATTATTTGTTCTTTGGGTGTTGAGTTTGCTAAGTTCTTTATCAATTTGGGACACTAGCCCTTTATCTGATATGTCATTTGCAAATATCTTCTCCCATTCTGTCAGTTGTCTTTTGGTTTTGTTAACTGTTTCCCTTGCTGTGCAAAAGTGTTTGATCTTGATAAAATCCCAATAGTTCATTTTTGCCCTTGCTTCCCTTGCCTTTGGCGATGTTACTAGGAAGATGTTGCTGTGGTTGAGGTCGAAGAGGTTGCTGTCTATGTTCTCCTCAAGGATTTTGATGGATTCCTTTCTCACATTGAGGTCCTTCATCCATTTTGAGTCTATTTTTGTGTGTGGTGTAAGGAAATGGTCCAATTTCATTTTTCTGCATGTGGCTGTCCAATTTTCCCAACACCATTTATTGAAGAGGCTGTCTTTTTTCCATTGGACATTATTTCCTGCTTTGTCAAAGATTAGTTGACCGTAGAGTTGAGGGTCTATTTCTGGGCTTTCTATTCTGCTCCATTGATCTATGTGTCTTTTTTTGTGCCAGTACCATGCTGTCTTGGTGATGACAGTTTTGTAATAGAGCTTGAAGTCCGGAATTGTGATGCCACCAACTTTGGCTTTCTTTTTCAATATTCCTTTGGCTATTCGAGGTCTTTTCTGGTTCCATATAAATTTTAGGATTATTTGTTCCATTTTTTTGAAAAAGATGGATGGTATTTTGATAGGAGTTGCATTAAATGTGTAGATTGCTTTAGGTAGCATAGACATTTTCACAATATTTATTCTTCCAATCCAGGAGCATGGAACATTTTTCCATTTCTTTGTGTCTTCCTCAATTTCTTTCATGAGTACTTTAGTTTTCTGAGTATAGATTCTGTGCCTTTTTGGTTAGGTTTATTCCTAGGTATCTTGTGGTTTTGGGTGAAATTATAAATGGGATTGGCTCCTTATTTCTCTTTCTTCTGTCTTGTTGTTGGTGTAGAGAAATGCAACAGATTTCTGTGCATTGATTTTACATCCTGAAACTTTACTGAATTTCTGTACAAGTTCTAGCAGTTTTGGAGTGGAGTCTTTTGGGTTTTCCACATATAGTATCATATCATCTGTGAAGAGTGATAGTTTGACTTCTTCTTTGCTGATATGGATGCCTTTAATTTCCTTTTGTTGTCTGATTGCTGAGGCTAGGACTTCTAGTACTATGTTGAATAGCAGTGGTGATAATGGACATCCCTGCCGTGTTCCTGACCTTAGCGGAAAAGCTTTCAGTTTTTCTCTATTGAGAATGATACTTGTGGGTTTTTCATAAATGGCTTTGATAATATTGAGGTATGTGCCCTCTATTCCTACACTTTGAAGAGTTTTGATCAGGAAGGGATGCTGTACTTTGTCAAATGCTTTTTCAGCATCTATTGAGAGTATCATATGGTTCTTGTTCTTTCTTTTATTGATGTGTTGTATCACATTGACTGATTTGCGGATGTTGAACCAACCTTGCAGCCCTGGAATAAATCCCACATGGTCGTGGTGAATAATCCTTTTAATGTACTGTTGAATCCTATTGGCTAGTATTTTGGTCAGAATTTTCACATCTGTGTTCATCAAGGATATTGTTCTATAGCTCTCTTTTTTCATTGGATCCTTGTCTGGTTTTGGGATCAAGGTGATGCTGGCATCATAAAATGAGTTTGGAAGTTTTCCTTCCATTTCTATTTTTTGGAACAGTTTCAGGAGAATAGGAATTAGTTCTTCTTTAAACGTTTGGTAGAATTCCCCCGGGAAGCCGTCTGGCCCTGGGCTTTTGTTTGTTTGGAGATTTTTAATGACTGTTTCAATCTCCTTACCGGTTATGGGTCTGTTCAGGCTTTCTATTTCTTCCTGGTTCAGTTGTGGTAGTTTATATGTTTCTAGGAATGCATCCATTTCTTCCAGATTGTCAAATTTGTTGGCATAGAGTTGCTTATAATATGTTCTTATAATTGTTTGTATTTCTTTGGTGTTAGTTGTGATCACTCCTCTTTCATTCATGATTTTATTTATTTGGGTCCTTTCTCTTTTCTTCTTCATAAGTCTCGCCAGGGGGTTATCAATTTTATTAATTCTTTCAAGGAACCGGCTCCTAGTTTCGTTGATTTGTTCTATTGTTTTTTTGGTTTCTATTTCATTGATTTCTGCTCTGATCTTTATGATTTCTCTTCTCCTTCTGGGCTTAGGGTTTCTTTCTTGTTCTTTCTCCAGCTCCTTTAGGTGTAGGGTTATGTTGTGTACTTGAGACCTTTCTTGTTTCTTGAGGAAGGCTTGTACCGCTATATATTTTCCTCTCAGGACTGCCTTTGTTGTGTCCCACAAATTTTGAACTGTTGTATTTTCATTATCATTTGTTTCCATGATTTCTTTCAATTCTTCTTTAATTTTCCGGTTGACCCATTCATTCTTTAGAAGGATGCTGTTTAGTCTCCATGTATTTGGGTTCTTTCCAAACTTCCTCTTGTGGTTGAGTTCTAGCTTCAGAGCATTGTGGTCTGAAAATATGCAGGGAATGATCCCAATCTTTTGATACTGGTTGAGTCCTGATTTAGGACCGAGGATGTGAACTATTCTGGAGAATGCTCCATGTGCACTAGAGAAGAATGTGTATTCTGTTGCTTTGGGATGAAATGTTCTGAATATATCTGTGATGTCCATCTGGTCCAGTTTGTCATTTAAGGCCTTTATTTCCTTGTTTATCTTTTGCTTGGATGATCTGTCCATTTTAGTGAGGGGAGTGTTAAAGTCCCCTAGTATTATTGTACTATTGTTGATGTGTTTCTTTGATTTTGTTATTAATTGGTTTATATAGTTGGCTGCTCCCACGTTGGGGGCATAGATATTTAAAATTGTTAAATCTTCTTGTTGGACAGACCCTTTGAGTATGATATGGTGTCCTTCCTCATCTCTTATTATAGTCTTTGGCTTAAAATCTAATTGATCTAAGGATTGCCACTCCTGCTTTCTTCTGATGTCCATTAGCATGGTATATTGTTTTCCAAGCCCTCACTTTAAATCTGGAGGTGTCTTCGGGCTTAAAATGTGTTTCTTGGAGGCAACATATAGATGGATTTTGTTTTTTTATCCATTCTGATACCCTGTGTCTTTTGACAGGGGCATTTAGCCCATTAACATTCAGGGTAACTATTGAGAGATATCAATTTAGTGCCATTGTATTGCCTGTAAGGTGACTGTTACTGTATATGGTCTCTGTTCCTTTCTGATCTACCACTTGTAGGCTCTCTCTTTGCTTAGAGGACCCCTTTCAATATTTCCTGTAGAGCTGGTTTGGTGTTTGCAAATTCTTTCAGTTTTTGTTTGTCTTGGAAGCTTTAAATCTCTCCTTCTATTTTCAATGATAGCCTAGCTCGATATAGTATTCTTGGCTGCATGTTTTTCTCATTTAGTGCTCTGAATATATCATGCCAGCTCTTTCTGGCCTGCCAGGTCTCTGTGGAGAAGTCTACTGCCAATCTAATATTTTTACCATTGTATGTTACAGACTTCTTTTCCCGGGCTGCTTTCAGGATTATCTCTTTGTCACTAAGGCTTGTAAATTTTACTATTAGGTGATGGGGTGTGCGCCTATTCTTATTTATTTTGAGGGGCATTCTCTGAACCTCCTGAATTTTGATGCTTGTTCCCTTTGCCATATTGGGGAAATTCTCCCCAATAATTCTCTCCAGTATACCTTCTGCTCCCCCCTCTCTTTCTTCTTCTTCTGGAATCCCAATTATTCTAATGTTGTTTCATCTTATGGTGTCACTTATCTCTCGAATTCTCCCCTCGTGGTCCAGTAGCTGTTTGTCCCTCTTTTGCTCAGCTTCTTTATTCTCTGTCATTTGGTCTTCTATATCACTAATTCTTTCTTCTGCCTCATTTATCCTAGCAGTGAGAGCCTCCATTTTTGATTGCACCTCATTAATAGCTTTTTTGATTTCAACTTGGTTAGATTTTAGTTCTTTTATTTCTCCAGAAAGGGCTTTTATATCTCTCGAGAGGGTTTCTCTAATATCTTCCATGCCTTTTTCGAGCCCGGCTAGAACCTTGAGAATTGTCATTCTGAACTCTAGATCTGACATATTACCAATGTCTGTATTGATTAGGTCCCTAGCCTTCGGTACTGCCTCTTGCTCTTTTTTGTGTGGTGAATTTTTCTGCCTTGTCATTTTGTCCAGATAAGAGTATATGAAGGAGCAAGTAAAATACTAAAAGGGTGGCAACAACCCCAGGAAAATATGCTTTAACCAAATCAGAAGAGATCCCAAATCGTGAGTGGGGAGAAAGGGGATAAAAAGAGATTCAGAAAGAAAGAAAGAAAGAAGGAAAAAAAAAAAGGAAAGAAAGAAAAGAATTAAAAAAAAGAAAACGAGGGGTGCCTGGGTGGCTCAGTGGGTTAAGCTGCTGCCTTTGGCTCAGGTCATGATCTCAGTGTCCTAGGATGGAGTCCCGCATCGGGCTCTCTGCTCAGCAGGGAGCCTGCTTCCTCCTCTCTCTCTCTCTCTCTGTCTGCCTCTCTGCCTACTTGTGATCTCTCTCTGTCAAATAAATAAATAAAAAGAAAACGAATAAAGAAAAGTATAAAAAAGAAAAAAATATATATATATTAGATAAACTAGTTAAAAACATTAAAAAAGATAAGGGTAAAAGTTAAAAAAAATTTTAGCAGAAGAAGAGAAAAAAAATGAAAAAAAAAATTAACTGCAAGACTGAAGAATCATAGGGAGAAAGCCATGAGTTCTGTGCTTTGCTTTCTCCTCCTCTGGAATTCTGCTGCTCTCCTTGGTATTGAAACTGCACTCCTTGATAAGTGAACTTGGTCTTGGCTGGATTTCTTGTTGATCTTCTGGGGGAGGGGCCTGTTGTAGTAATTCTCAAGTGTCTTTGCCCCAGGCGGAATTGCACCGCCCTTACCAGGGCCCGGGCTGAGTAATCCGCTCGGGTTTGCTTCAGGAGCTTTTGTTCCCTGAGCGCTTTCTGTAGAGTTCCGGAGGACAGGAATACAAATGGTGGCCTCCTGGTCTCTGGCCCAGAGGAGCCGAGGGCTCGGGGCCCCACTTCTCAGTGCGCCTTCAGAGAACAGCGCCCAGTTACTCCCATCTGCCTGACCTCCAGTCGCGCTCCGAGCTCACCGAGCCTGCGACCGGTTCAAGGTCACCCCGAACTGTGAGCTTACTGTCGGCTCTGTCTCTGTAGCCGGCTTCCCCGTTCTAATACCTATAAGTTCTGTGACACTCAGACACCCCCGATCCTTCTGTGACCCTGCGGGACCTGAGGCCACGCTGACCCCACGTGGGCTTCACCCTGGTTTAGCCTCTGGAGTGATGTCCCTCAGTGGAACAGACTTTTAAAAGTCCTGATTTTGTGCTCCATTGCTCCGCCGCTTGCCGGGAGCCGGCCCCTCCCCCCGGGGTCTATCTTCCCATCGTTTTGGATTCACTTCTCCGCCAGACCTACCTTTCAGAAAGTGGTTGTTTTTCTGTTTCTAGAATTGCTGTTCTTCTCTTCGATCTGCCGATGGATTAGTAGGTGTTTGCAATCTTTAGATAAGCTATCTAGCTGATCTCCTGCTAGCTGAAGTAGTCTCAGCCTGCTACTTCTCCGCCATCTTGACTCCTCCCCGCCTCAGATTTTTAAAATTGAGTTACTTACAAGCAATAAAATTCACCCATTTTTAGTGAGTTTTGATTAGTGACCCAATTTGATGGATTTTGACGATTGTATACAGTTGTGCAATAACCATAATCAAGAGAGCGTTCCATCACTCCTCAAAAACAAAGGCTCCTTTTGCACTTTTGAAGTTAATCTATTCCCCACCCCAACTCTAGGCATCCAATGATCTGCTTTCTATCACTATAATTGTTCCCCGTCTAGAATACTTTTGGGGGCCCATGGCTGGCTTGGTCAGTGGAGCATGCAACTCTTGATCTTAGGGTTGTGGGTTTGAGCCCCACATTGGGTGTAGAGATTACTTTAAAAAATCATTAGAATGTTTTTGAAGTTCACCTCTGCATTAGCAGTTTTTACAGTAGATGGGCATTTGGGTTCTTTTTAATATGGGGCTGTTAGAAATAAAGAGCTTATGAACATCTGATTACCTCTGAAAGCTTTTTATTTTGATATAATTTCCAATTTATCTAAAAATGCGGAAATAGTACACAGCTCCCATAAACATCGCTGAGCCATTCAGGAGTCGTGCCACCTTGACCCTGTATCACCCCTTAATACTTCAGTGTGTATTTCCTAAGCACGAGACTGCTCTGCTACAGAACTGCCATGTGACCAGCAGAATCAGGAAATAACACTAATGCAGTATCCAATATGATTCACATTTTGCTGATGTCCCGAAAATGATCTGGGATTCCAATCCAGGATCATGTCCCATGTGGTTGTGTCTTCAGTGTCCTATGCATTCTTCAACCTGTCCTTACCTTTCTTAATGGTATAGAGAGATACCTCTGTGTCTGTATTTGTGGCTGTTTCTATATAATTATATGAAAAAGGAATTTCCAGCAGAACCTCTAACTGCAATCTGACAATGCTGGGTTTCTTCTGGGCTTCCTCCTTTCCTTTTTTAAAAAGATTTTATTTATTTGAAAGAGAGAGAGAGCACGATCAGAGGGGAGAGGGAGAAGCAGGCTCTCCACTGAGCAGGAACTCAATCCCAGAACCCCGGGATTAGGACCCTCAGCCAAAGGCAGACTCTGAGCCACCCAGGTGCCCCAACCTCCTTTTCCTTCTTTGTAAGTCCTCTGCTCCCAGTGATCAATACATTTACTTATTTGCTTAAATATCCTGGAATATAATCAAATTCTGGGAAGAAAGTCTTCAAGAGGAAAGAGGGGGAAGAAAAAAGGAACTAACTACCCTTTGAAGATGATTTGATCATGCTGGGATCTTGTACCCATCTGTTGGAGTTGCCAGGAGTTTTCAAAAAAGTAAGTAAGATGTGCCCATCTATTGTGGTTCTCAACTTTGAGTTTAATTTCCACTGCAGATCTGAATCATCTAGGAAACGTTTCCAAAAGCCCATGCCTAACCTATACCCTATATCAATTATATCCCAATCTCTAGCCATGAAACCCAGTCATCAATATTTTTAAGCTCCCTGAGTGATTCCAACGTGAGTTAAGAACTAACAAACCAGATTTATACCTTTCGAAGCAGGTTATAATGGTTAGACCATTAGTTCAAACTGTATTTTTCAAAGGCAGTATATTGATAAAAAGAAGCTGGTGTGGGACACCTGGGTGGCTCAGTCGGTTAAGCATCTGCTTTCAGCTCAGGTCCTGGGATCAAGCCCCGCATTGGGCTCTCCACTCAATGGGGAGCCTGCTTCTCCCTCTCCCTCTGCCTGCCTCTCTGACTACTTGTGATCTCTCTGTCAAATAAATAAATGAAGAAGAAGAAGGAGGAGGAGGAGGAGGAGGAGGAGGAGAAGAAGAAGAAGAAGAAACTGGTGTGAAAATGGATCATGTTGTGGGGCACCTGGGTGGTTCAGTTGGTTAAGTGTCTGATTCTTGCTTTGGGCTCAGATCATGATATCGCAGTTGTGGTATCAAGCCCCACATTGGGCTCTGTGCTCTGCACAGAGTCTGTTTTAGATTTTCTCTCCCTCTTCCTCTCCCTCCTGCTCACACTTTCTCTCTATCTCTCAAATAATCTTTTTTTGTTGTTTTGTAAGGAAAGCATTGCAAGAGGTTCCTATCTCCATTTTGAACTTTAAGGCTCAAAGTATTTTCTGTTTGGGTATTTAGCAAGCACTTTGTCCTTGGAAATATTGTATCCAGTAAAGATCTAATGAAGATTGTGAAGCCCTCACTTAAAATTTGTGCTGTAATAGGGGCGCCTGGGTGGCTCAGTGGGTTAGGCCTCTGCCTTTGGCTCAGATCATGATCTCTGGGTCCTGGGATCGAGCCCTGCATTGGACTCTCTGCTTAGCAGGGAGCCTGCTTCCCCTTTTCTCTCTGCCTGCCTCTGTGCCTACCTGTGATATCTCTCTGTGACAATTGAATAAATAAAGTCTTTTTAAAAAATTGGTGCTATAATTGATTTGCCCTTGAGCAATATTTCTCAAACTTTCATGTTCTTCCAAATCATTTTCATAGCTTATTAAACTGTAGACTGATCTAGCAGGATTGGAGGAGAGGGTTTTTTTTTTTTTTTCTTAAGATTTTATTTGTCCATTTGAGAAAGAGAGAAAGAGAGAGAAAGAGCATGAGACCGGGGAGGGTCAGAGGGAGAAGCAGACTCCCTGCTGAGCAGGGAGCCTGATGCAGGACTCAAGCCTGGGACTCCAGGATCATTAGTCAAGCCCAGGGCAGTCACCTAACCATCTGAGCCACCCAGGCACCCTGAGGGGTGGGGCTTGAGAGGTTAATTTATAATGTGGTGCTGAAGTTGCTGCTCTGGGGCTATGCTTTGGTGACAAAACCCAAGTCTTTGCCCTGATAACTTAGTGAGTCTTGATTTTGGGATGTTAAAAACCTCTTTTGAAATCTGATAAATCCTAAGGGCTCTCCCCAGGAAAAACAAAAATAAAACCAAACACGTGCATGTATACACCAAAGCACACAACTTCAGGGAGGTCATTCATTCAATGACTACCCGTTTTTCTGGGTGCTGGTGATAGAGCCAAGGGCAAGATCGACAAGGTTCCCATGTCCTGGAGCTTTCACTGCGGTGTACGGGGACAAATCACCTCCACGTAAATAAAGAAGGCCTGTCAGGTAGTGATAAGTGACGAGGCGGTGTGCCACGGTCACACGATGGATGGACCCAGTTGGAGGAGGACAAGAATGGCTGTGTGAAACCCATCTATCTGGGGGAGGGCTGGTCTGTGGAGTGAAACCTTCCCCAGCAATCCGCTCTGGAGGGCCTAACGTAGAAATGAGCTTTGCATTTTCAAAAGACAGAGCAGCTTATATGGCAGGCTCAGAGCAAGCAGGGAGAGAGTGACTGGAGGGGCCTTGGGGCCAGATCATGCAAGGTCTTGCAGGTCACAGCAAGGGGGCTGCTTCCACCCCATCCACCGCCCAAGCTGGTTTTTAGACCTTAAAGGAGCCATGGGCTCCATTTTAAGAACTGCAGATCAAGAACTAATTTAGGAATGAGAGCAGAAATGTCATTTGTTGGGGAGCCTGGGTGGCTCAGTGGGTTAAATCCTCTGCCTTCAGCTCAGGTCATGATCCCAGGGTCCTGGGATCGAGCCCTACATCGGACTCTCTGCTCAGCAGGGAGCCTTCTTCCTCCTCTCTCTCTGCCTGCCTTTCTGCCTACTTGTGATCTCTGTCTGTCAAATAAATAAATAAAATCTTTTAAAGAAAGAAAGAAAGAAAGAAAGAAAGAAAGAAAGAAAGAAAGAAAGAAAGAAAGGAAGAAAATGTCATTTGTGGGGCACCTGGGTGGCTCAGTGGGTTAGGCCTCTGCCTTTGGCTCCGGTCGTGGTCTCAGGGTTTTGGGATCGAGCCCCTCATTGGGCTCTCTGCTCAGCAGGGAGCCTGCTTCTCTCACTCTCTCTCTCTTTCTCTCTTCCTCCTTGAGATCTTTCTGTCAAATAAATAAATAAAATCTTAAAAAAAAGAAAGAAAAGAAAATGTCATTTGGGCAATAAAGGCTCAGAGAATACACCTGAAAATCTAGATGAAGGAGGTGATCCTGCTCAGGACAGAGCAGATCCTTCTCCAGACCCCCAGCATCTGCAAGGTCTGGAATGTGCCTCCAGGGACAAATGCTCTCAAGTTATTGTAAGTTTAAATTCCAACAGCAAGCAAAACATTCATTTGCATTCTACCTCTGCCTACTACAGAAAGCTAGGACATCCCAGGCCTGCCTGGGATGTGCTCAGATGACTTGACATCTCTTCTTTGCTTCTCCACCTTCCAGTAGCCAATAATGGCTTGGTGTGAATACCAGCCTTAGCTTGCTAAGTTGTTGTGATGGCTTGGTTGAGGATCTCTTCCATGTTTCACCCTGCTCCGGGGGCAAGGGTGGGGGCGCTTGAACGCGGGGTGGTAATCCCTGTTTCCCTTAAATGCCTCTTAAGTGGCAATTGTCTTCTAGCTCTCCTGTGCTGAGGGCTGGCTTGAGACCAGCCCAGTCTGTAAAATGGCTGCCTGAACAAGATTAAGAAGATTTAATCAATGCTTTAGTTTTCTCAGAGACCCTCTTAGGCGCCTTGCTTATAAGGAAGGAAAAAAGCACGGGCAACCTGCTTTCGGAAATGACTTCTCGTTCATCTTTTCCTTGAAGGGAAACAGGAAATGAGGAATTTAAAATCTCAATTCTGGTGCACCTCGGTGTTCATTTGGCTAAGCGTCTGCCTTCAGGTCAGGTTATGATCACAATGTCCTGGGTTCGAGTCCTGCATGGGGCTCCTTGCTCAGCGAGGAGCCTGTTTCTCCCTCTGCTTGTGCTCTCTCTCTCTCTCTCTCTCAAATGAATAAATAAAACAATATCTTTAAAAAAAAATAAACAGTTCTGGACTGTAGAGGCTGTAGTATCTTTGACTATAATGAAGGTATTGAATTAAATGAGCTTCTAAATCTGGGCCAGCTGTATAAAAGATTGTCTTCTGAAAATAACACACACACATACTCGCATCCCACCCCCAGATAAAACCTTTTATGAAAAAAATAATACTGTAAGTATATTTTTGCTTTACCATTTTATCCCTAGTTTTGTACAAAATTATTTTATAAGTTGAATGCTTGTCCCTCATCTGGTGAGGAGACAGCATGCTGTGGGGAGGGAGGAGGAGGAGGTTCTACTCTGAAATCTTGTCATCAGCCAAGTCTGACAGGGTATCCTGACAGGGACCTCTATTCTAGAAACAATGGTGTGGGGTGTGGGGGGGCGGTGAATCTTATGAAAGAGACACCAGCCCCAAACACTAGAAAAGGCAGCAACCTATTGTCTGTCTCTCCTCACAGAAAGTAAATCCTTGTGGCCAGGGAATGTTTTTTTATTCACAGCTATATCTCTTATGCCTGGAACAGTGCTTAGAAAATGTTTGTTGACTAGATAGGAGCTGGGTATTGGCCCTTCAACTTTGATGATTTCTAGCAGTGCTCTTCTTTCCATGGGGAAGATTCCCAGAAGCAGGGATAAGGGTGGTAAGAAGAACCTCTAGCTTTCTCCTGTCTCTACCCAGGAGCAGGTTTTGAGACTAAATTTCAAATGACCCAGAGGGTAAAAAAAAAAAAAAAAGATGGTTCCATTCTTTTCAACTCACCTACATCCTCCTTTCCACATTTGCTAGGGTCTGGGTATGGTTGTGGCTCATGTGTTCCAAACCATATCCGTGTCAGGAAAGACGAGACTTCTGGAAATTCTGTCATGGGTGATTTGTAAACTTAAGCGTCCTTGATTTATCTAGTCTATAAACCCACATGTTTACTAATCGGATTTGTTTCAAGGAACATTCTGTGTCCTAAGGATATGGATCTCTCATTTTCAGCAGATTCCTCTACTTAGAACCTCTTTGCTCCTAAGTGGAAAGAATATGAAAATGGAGCCAAAAAAATGGTTTTAAATGATTTAAAGTTCTCATAGCTCTTTCCACAATTCCCTACTAGGGCAATATACCACAGCTAAAAAGACTTTACCGATGGTGGATTGTTTGGGCTATCTTTTGTGTATTAATAAAAAAAAAGAAAAAGACATCGAGTTTGGGTCTCTTTGGAAAACCAGATGCAAATTAGCCCCTGGATCCCAGGGGCTGTTAGGAAAGCAGAGGAAGGAATGGGGGCACCTTCCCATTGGCTGGGGGGCACTCACCCAGATGTCTGGCTTCCACATAAAAGAGAGGAACCACTGCAGTCAGCTTCCACTTCCAGTTAAAGGACGACAGCAAAAACAGCCAAAAAAGGAAGATGGCCAGACTATTATTATTTTCCCTCCCAGGTCTTGTGGCCATATGTGCCGTGCATGGAATATTTATGGACAGACTTGCTTCCAAGAAGCTCTGTGCAGATGACGAGTGCGTGTGTAAGGACATATTTTATGCCTTTTATTATCTTTCTATTATAGAATTGAAAAAAAATCCACTAATACCTGAACATCTAATTGGGCTTTAAGCGAATCTTCTCTAATGTGTATGTTGCTAGCTCTGTTTCTCATGGTCTGTACCTTTGGTGTCTTACTACGGAGAATTCACTTAGTTAAAATTCTCAGCTTTCAGACCTTGGCTGTATTACTCTTCTTGAACTGAATGGGAACTATAAACTGGGAATTACTGATCTCTCTGATTTTCTAGTTTTCTGATATGCTTGGCCTTTTTACTGTTAGAAAATTGAGGAGACTAAGGGTGCCTGGGTGGCTCAGTTGGTTAAGCATCCGACTCTTGATTTTGCCTCAGGTCATGATCTCAGGGTCCTGGGATTAAGGCCAGAATCAGGCTCTATGCTCCACGGGGAATCTGCTTCCCTTCTCTCTCTCTCTCTCTCTCCCTTTTCCACAATTCCCCCTCCCCATGAGTTTTCTCTCTCTCTCTCTTTCAAATACACAAATAAATCTGGAAGAAAGGAAGGAAGGAACAAACAAACGAACAAAATCCAGGAGACTAAAATGTAGTCATTTCAATGTTTCTTTTCTTCCAGACACTATTTCTCTGGCCCGAGCTCGAGAAGATTACAATGCCCCAGACTGCAGGTTCATTAATGTTAAAAAAGGACAGCAGATTTACATTTACTCAAAGCTGGTGCAAGAAAATGGAGCTGGCGAATTCTGGGCTGGCAGTGTAAGATGAGATCCTTTCAAATAGACACTCACCTTAACATAGGTTGCTCTTAATGTTTTCTCTCTGATCTACCTTCAATATATTTCAGTGTTTGGAACAAGCTCTTAAGAACAATGGAGAGGTTTAGATGCAAGTGCTGAAATTCACACACATTTGCTTTTGTTACATTTTGAAGAAAAAAAAGAAAATTTCATAACAAAACCAAATGTAGGTTTATGTGATGTGTTGTCAAGACCTAGTCAACCATGTGGGGGCTTGAACATCCCAAAGAGTTTGAAACTTACTCAAAAATGTTTGCAGGGATTTGCCAAGGAAAAGGCATGTGTGTGTTGGCAGTCAGGCTCCACTTCAGTATTTTAAAGGAAACTAACATTCTCTTCAGTTCCAGAGAATCTGCTTTCTTCTCTGCTTTCTTCACCGGCAGGGGGTGGACCCTAGGGAGGGATGAGCCCAGCCGGTTTCCTATTCTCATCTGCAGCCCCACAGACAGACTCTCAAGGAATGAACGATTAAATCTTAAATTCACTCAAGTATCTGTGCATTCAAATTTTTAACTGAGAAAGACCAGTTCTTTAAAATAAAAGTATATTTTGTTCTTAAGAAATGTACCGACTGAGAAACAAACTAAGGGTTTTTGAAGGGGCAGGGTGGGGGCAGGGGGTGGGGAGTTGGGTGAGCTTGGTGGCGGGTGTTAAGGAGGGCACGTATTGCAAGGAGCACTGGGTGTGGTGCATAAACAATGAATTTTGGAACACTGAAAGGAAATTAAATAAAATTTTAAAAAGGAAAGAAGAAAAAAGAAAAGTACTGACTTTGTTTATGGGTTCCAAGGCGGCTCACAAGATTGTATGAAATAAAGGAATGCTCAGTGAGACCGGGAAGACGGGACCACAGAGGAACAGAGATACACTTTCTGTGGGTTGACTCAGTGGCTGTGAATGAGCTTCAAAGTTGGATCTGAGGCCTCTGGAATCCAGAATGAAAAAGCGAGACATTGCAATTCTATAATTCTTATTCACAGCAAATGCGAGCCCAGAGGGTTTTTAGAAGTGGACCTCCATCCGCAATCCCCTGACTGTTACTCTTCTGGGCACTCAGGTTTATGGAGATGACCGTGAGGATGAGATGGGCACCCTGGGCTATTTCCCCAGCAGCTTGGTCGAGGAGCAACACGTGTACCAAGAAGCCACCAAGGAAGTCCCCACCACGGTAAGTGTCTAAGAGTAGGCCAGAGATGGGCTCAGATCCTGGGCTAATGCAGCAAGTGTTAAAAATGTCAGCTGCCTGCATGGCTCAGTGGGTTAAGCCTCTGCCTTTGGCTAAGGTCATGATCTCAGGGTCCTGGGATCGAGCCCCTCATCACGCTCTCTGCTAGGCAGGGAGCCTGCTTCCCTCTCTCTCTCTCTGCCTGCCTCTCTGCCTATTTGTGATCTCTGTCTGTCAAATAAGTAAATAAAATATTTTTTAAAAAATGCATCATTTGGGGGCACCTGTGTGGCTTAGTGGATGAAGCCTCTGCCTTCGGCTCAGATCGTAATCTCAGGGTCCTGGGATCGAGCGCCTCGTCGGACTCTCTGCTAGGCAGGGAGCCTGCTTCCCTCTCTCTCTCTGCCTGCTTTTCTGCCTATTTGTGATCTCTCTCTCTCTCTGTCAAATAAGTAAATAAAATTAAAAAAAAAAAAGCTTTAAAAAATGCATCACGTCTCTTACAAGACTCCCTGAACAACCCCCCTACTTGCCATGGAGGCTTCCCCCGGGACAGGGTGGTTTGGGCGAGCATTTACACCTATTCCCACTCTTGAAAGGTTACTGAACCCACCCCCTTTCGTTTTTAGATACAAGTTATCCTAGAAAGGAGTCCATGTCACAAAGAAAGAAAGGAATATAGTATTTACGAACTCTTAACTGAGGGTTATATTTATTTACTAAAGCATCTGGGCTGGGAAAAAATCAGCACCTGTATTTAATCAAATCAAAACATTCTGGAAAAAATCTTTGGATGCCTTATTTCTGTGGTAGATAGATTCTACTTGTGTTTGAAAAAGGAATTATACTCTTTCCAATGCCCTGGGGTCTTGCAAACCCCAGAAGAGACATAAAAGATCCCCTTTGAGCTACTTGGCAAGGTGGTTGTTTTGAAGACATTCTCCTGGAGCTAATTGCTGCATGAAATAACTTCAAAACATTGCCCAACCCACACAAACGGGACTCACTTGTCATCCCTTCTGAGCATGGAGCTTGAATGTGTCAAATAACCACCAATTAAAAGTGTATTTGAGAACCTTCATTTTAAGTAGTTTTTGACTTGAGGTGATAATTATGTCATACTCTTTGGGGTTCAACCTTATTTTAAATCCAGATTTCCCTTTGATGACCTATGATTTTTTAATAAAGAAAATGCATTTGTTTTCTGGTCCTTGTCTGCTCAGTTCAACCTTTTTCTTTTTTCTTTTCTTTCTTTTTTTTTTTTTTTTTTTTTTTGCCTTTTTTCCTCCAGGATATTGACTTCTTCTGTGAGTAAGAAATTAGACCTGCAAATAAAAAGGAAACACCAAAAAATATAAACAGTGAAATAACAACAACAACAAAAAATATGTGTCCCTAATTCCTGACTTTTGATTCAAGGCTTTTTTATCCTTACAGGAGGGCTGAGTCTTGTGGGCCAGTGGTGGTAGATGAAGGAGTAAATTCTGTTCAGTTCTCTGCTGGCCTGGTCTTCCCACCACCTGGAGGGCAGGGCGATGTTTGGCTCAAGGGGGAGAATTGAAAGCAGAAATTCTTTTTCAGCCTAGAGAATCCTCTCTTACACAGGAATGCATACAGAAGACGGTTCATTTGTATTACTTCTTCACTGTAATTCTTGCCAGTTCTTTGGCTCCTTATAGAAACTTGGTAGGTGACAGGTCTTACTTGGGACATGCTGTTTTCTAATTATTTGTCTTACTGGCCATTGGGAGTGTTATAATGTACCCAAAGAGGCTATATCCTCAAGGAATATGCCAGGATTATTGTTACTTTTAATATTTGATGCCTTTGAGATGTGAAACTGGTGCAAGTGGACGAGTTTTTTGGACTCAGAGATATTGGACTCTGCCTCTTTCTCTTTACTTTTAAGTAAGTATGTGTGTCTGTAATAAGGGAGGCGCAGCTTATGAAATATTTGTAATGGGATAGTTTCCCCTTTGTGAGTGCTGTTACTGCAAACATTCGAGCTTCCAATCAAGAGACAGGAGGAAAACGTCTGTGGGTTATTTTTCTACTTCTCTTTCAACTTCGAATTTCCTCTTCCTGTGCAAAGTCCCCGAGTCAAGGATGATGTGGGAAGAAATCTGGTGAGGGGGATTGGTGGTCCCAATGGACGTACAAGTTTCTCTACATTTAATTGGAAATTTACTTTGATTGTTCATTCCTAATATAATTCTTTTGATGTAGTCATGAGTCTGTTTACATGTAATTAAAATGCCTGTACTCAAAAAACCTGACAATTTCTGATTAAAAATTGTTTTAAAGCATTTTTCACCTGGGGGTGTCAAAAGTCTAGAAGGGGCTTGGAAATGAGGTTGATTCCTCAGTTTTCTGTGATCTGTTCATCCCACCAGGATGAGGAGGAGAGCATTTAGGACAAGATGGAGACTGGCACTCCAGGGTCATTTTTCTAGCTGTGTCCACTATGATTTGGGGTGAATATATTTTTGCCAAATTCTAATGAGGTTCCATTATGTGCAATGGTACCCCAAGAAAGCCCCCCAAACCCAAACGCATCAGTCCATTGCCTCTGTCTTACTGCATGCCATAAAATGTTTCAGGCAGCAACTAGGATGGTCGACACAATTTAAGATAAGAAGCATTTATCCTCTGTTTCTATCTGCCTCTCCCTTTCTGGTTCCCCCATTTCAAGTACCCCATTATCCCTCAAGACACCCAGCATCCCTATGATACCCTTTGTCTGCCAAAGTCCCCATCTGTCAGGTCTCATGCTTCCAGATTTCCTCCCCAAGAACAGGGCTTTGGGCTACAGTCCCTCCTGGCCACACCGGCCTCCCCTTCACCAGAACCAATTTCACCCAGGACTTTTGGGGTCCCTGATTGGTTTCCATCTTCTGGGGGCTGAGCTGCATCACCAGAATGGAAGTACCTGTAGGGACTTTAAAGCACCAGCTAGCCCCTCAGATGGCAAAGGGCCATCCCTGGCTCAGCAGCTGCATGGGCCTCGCTTGGGTGCTGGTTAAGAAGGCAGAACCCACTGAAGACTTTCGGAATCACAATCTGCATTTTTTCACAAGACCCCCAGATTTGAGATTCATGGATGCATGGGAGGGAAAGAGAAAACACCTTCTACCCTCCTTGCGTCTCTGGCTGGGCCTAGGAATTAAACTGACATAGACAGATTACCAGGAGGAAAGCAGGTGTGTTTAATTTCATGTTTTTACATGGAGTTCGGAACCTTCAAAGGGAAAATGAAGACCCAAAGAAGCCGTTAGAGTCACGTACTTATATACCTTTTTCAACAATGAACAACAAATTGTGGAACGTGACAAGACAAAGTGGCTTGGGCACAGGGCAGTAAATCGTGGGACACTGACTAGGAAACATACAAGGAGAGAAGCAGAAGATAAGGGTGATGGCAGAGGGATCGTTTGCATGGGTGCCTTCCAGGGCTGACTCACAGGGCCTGGGGATAAGAACGTCCCCTTCCCTGCACACCGGGGGCACCTTCCTTGTGGGAAATTTTATGGCCTGTTTTTAGGTGGAAAGGGGGTAGATCAGAGCCCCTCCTGTGTCTGCACTTTCTTTCTCACCTTCAGCTCAAAATAATCAATACACCAGAGGGCATCTTCTAGGGTAGCGTGTTCTGAATCCCTTGGACATTAAAGGTTATAAGCAACACTCATTTTAGTTCTCTCCTCTCCTCCGACACATAAAGAAATAAATGAAAAAAATGAGAGCACCTGGGAGTTGAAGCAGCTCTCCCAAGATTGAACGGGCAGGATTTCCACATTCCTAAACCGGGAGCCCCACGTCCACCCCACATTGTAGGCACTGGCTGAGTGTCTACAGACCTCTACCTTCGAGAAAAGAGGGCCGAGGGGTGGAGAAGTGAGAGTCTGGAGGACAGTGAGGCCTCCTGGGGAATCTTCCTTCCTTCCCACTATGACCAAGGGTATCTTCTGCCTCTAAGAGATTCTCAGTTATGGACGTTGTTGCTTTGCAACCTCAGGAGCTCCTGAGAAATCTGGAACCAGGCCCTGGGAGGGCATGGGGAGACTGGGAAAGAGGTAGACCACTCCAGATGGGTAGGGGGCCATTTCCCGAAGGAAGGGACTTACACATGAAGCTTATCGTGGGTGGCTGCAAGATGAGTGGGGGACCTCTACCGACTCTTCGTGTCCAGCTCGAGGGTCAACTGTCCAGCTCGAGGGTCAACTGGTGGTCACGTCCTCTCTGTGACCTCCCCCAACAGACATGAAAGAAAACAAAAAACCCCAAACAACTAGGTCTAGGGATCCCTGAGGGAACTTCAGCTTGTAGGTTTCCTCTACACTCCCAAGCTGAGGCTAGGTGTGTGTATCTGTGTAGCATTTCATTTTTCCATATAGTTGTACTGTTTCCTCTGGGGAGAAAACCAAGGCTTTCATCATCCCTTATGTATCTATAATGGAATATTCCTCAGCCATATAGGAGAATGAAGTCTTGACATTTGCAACCACACAGATGGGAAATAAGGCAGTCAGAGAAAGACAAACACCTTGTGATTTCATGCATTTGGAATTTACGAGACAAAAAACAAAGAAAGAAAGAGGAAAAGAGACAGACTTTTTTTTTTTTTTTTTTTTTTTAACTCTTTCTTCAAAAAGCAGACTCTTATCTCTAGGGGACAAACCGACGGTTGGCGGTGGGGAAGCAGGTGGAGGGCTGGGCGGGAATAGGTGAAGGGGATCAAAACTACATTTACCGTGATGGGCATTGAGTTTGTCTGGAATTGTTGAATCACTATACTGTGCTCCTGAAACTAGTAATAATAATAATAAATAAAAGAATTTCCTCACCCCTGACCTCACAGAACACAGGAAACAATACAGGACAGTGGATTCAGGAGCCAATTTAGGGCAAATGGTGAGACTTGGCCTCGAGCAGAGCTGTTCAAAGGGGTTACCAGGGCTAGACGAGAAAAGCACTGAAACTCATCCGAGGTGAGAACAGTCAGGGCAGGGAAGACCCGGCAGGCAATAAAATGAAATGAAATCTTGTTTAAGAGAACTGTGTAATTGGTGGCTCAGAGAAGTCGGGCGAGCCCAGAGCCCAGGGCAACAGGGAACAAGGCAGGCTGTTCATTTCTTTCAGAGCTGTTGTTCCCTATGTGTGCCTGCTTGAATAAGGTTCTGACCTTGCTGTACCTCCTTTTTCTTGGCTATTGATAGCGTTCACATCATCTTCCTTGCTGGGTTATTGCAAGGCTTAAATCTCAAAGGGGGTGTGAAATAGAAGACGGGGGCCCTGAGAGTGGGACCCCTAAGTGGTAGCCAGTATCATCTGACCCGAGAGGGTCGAAGGGAGAGTGACCTTCCCTCAAGGAGCTGTGGAGTTATCTACAGAGGCTTTGTGGATAAGAAATTGTAATTTCCCATTCAGACCATCTGGGATTTCTAAGCCAAAGATAGTTCCAGATTGCATGCATTTTTTTTTTTTTTGTGGTTTCATTTATCAAAACAAAAACAAAAAAACAAACAAAAGACCCCAAAACACCTGAAATTACCTGAAAGAGTCCCAAGTCGTTCCACTGGCAATCTGGTGACAAGGTGTGGCGTGTGTGAGTGTAATTTTGAAGTCCCAGTTCTGGCCACATCCCTTCATTAACAGCCCTTCATTCTTAATGGGAGGGTCATTTACATCCCACTGAGGGCCACTACACCTTTTCTTTTTTTTTTTTTTTTTAAGATTTTATTTATTTATTTGACAGAGCGATCACAAGTAGGCAGAGAGGCAGGCAGAGAGAGAGAGGAGGAAGCAGGCTCCCCATTGAGCCCCGATGCGGGGCTCGATCCCAGGACCCTGGGATCATGACCCAAGCCAAAGGCAGAGGCTTTAACCCACTGAGCTATCCAGGTGCCCCAACCTTTTAAGAATCATTATATTAGGTCCTCTGTATATTTGTTTATCTCTGAGATGTACAGTCCGATGGATGTTAGCCCAGAAATTAATTGTATTCAGGCTTGGCCAAGTTGGGTCGTCTCATTTGCGTCTAACCCTCCCAGCAAGGGTGTAAATAACAGCACCTCTCGGGAAAGCAGCCTCATAAGGGGTGCGTCCCACCTCGGATTTCCACAGCTTGATGGCACTCGCTCCAGCTGCGAGGGTAAGAATGGTTCCTGGCTCTCCTGATGCTGGAAGTTCACATCTCTGGCCAGGCCTTTTAACCCTCCCTCGGAAGAGAGCCTTGTACAAGACCCGAAGCACATGGCTTGGCGTGAGGAAGAGAGAAGAGCTCCATGGACCACACCAGGCACCCACCCGAAACTCTGTTCCTTCTCTAAAAAAGTACACATGGGTGTGGAATGCATGCTAGTGAGCCTGAATGGATGCCTACAATAGTGGTTTCTTTCATGTATTTATTCATTGGGTGTGGAATGCATGCTAGTGAGCCTGAATGGATGCCTACAATAGTGGTTTCTTTCATGTATTTATTCATTATTTTTTCTGCCATGGAGGAGGAGCGGAGGGAGAGAGAGAGAGGCAGACTCCTGAGCGGGCTCTATGTGCTGAGTGCAGAGCCCTAGGCAGGGCTCGATCTCACCTCCCTGAGATCACCACCTGAGCCGAAATCGGGAGTTGGTCACCCAACCGACTGAACCACAGAGATACCCCAGAGTATATGGTTTCTTACTGGCTACACCTTTGTGGTGTTAAATAATCCTGTAATAAATACTAGTGATTTTTATAGTTCCACGTAATTTGAATGGGCTACATTTAGCAGGTTCCCCATGTCACGGGAAAGCCAGTGGAGTAACTGTAATGTGTGTTGTAGCCCCAAGACCCCCTGGGCCTCTCACTGGTCACGTGGCCTGATGGCTCAATCTTCTCTTGTTTGTGTAGCCATATTCATGAAGCTCTCTCAGGAAGCATGAGAATAAGAATACCTTTGAGGATAATAATAACTAACTTTGGAGGGTAACTATGAGGATTAAATTAAATGAGATACAGAACATAAAATCACCCAGCACTGTACCAGTACACAGTATACAATGGGTGTGTGATAAATGGCAGTAAAATGAACTTCTAGATGAGAGGTTTTTCAAGCATTTTTGACACTTTTGAAGAACAAACTGTTCTTTCTTTCTTTTTTAAGTGAATTAAAGGTGTATCTTTAGCACCTTTTCTTTCTGGAATATTTTGTGTTTTCTCCATGGCTTTTTGGAAGTTGTACGCAGGGCATACTACAAATACTTATCATGAAGATATGAACAAACACGCACACGTACACACATGTAAAACTTGACCAGTGCTGTATGTGATGTCTGAGACGGCACAGGTCCCCTGCCATCATTGTTAGGGGAATGTCTCTGGTGCTTGTCAAAGAGACTTTGAAGAAACATCTGGAAGGACAGAGCCCCCGCCCTCTCCAACTTCCAGCCCTTCCTTCCCACAGCCTCCTCTATTCTCAGAGAATCTGCAAATGGCAGCGAGCCCTGGGATTCTCTGTGTTATCTGGTGCCCAGCCAAGAGCGACTTGACTTGACCGCAGATAAGACTTCTGAGTGTTCGTGATGGTGACATCTGCTTGGAATGACGAATACATAAGTGGCCAGGGGTCCTGTTGAGTAAAATCCTTTCAGTCCTGCAGAAGCAAGGAACATTGCTCTAATTATTGAGGCTATAGATCTGAAGGACACCTCATTTTCAGAGTACAAGCTTTTGAATTCCTTCCCTTGGCCACTTCCCAGGAGCAAACACCAGCAAATGGCAAGAAAGGACAATTGAAGGCAGGCCTCTGATGATCTCAGGAAAAGTGCTGAGAACTCTTCCCTGCAAGTCAGGTAGCATATTCCTGCGAATATCAATTCTTTTTGTTAAAAGCCATACCTCTTATTCAAGAGGCAAGTCGTTGGGAATGCTACTTCTGCAAACCTGTAAGAGAGACCATCAGAATCCCCAGCAGATACTAAGATTGGAAACCCATTCTTTCCACCCCCAACCCTGAACTTCTAAGACCGTCTCCTAACCAAGCCTAGCAAGGTTTTTCAGACTTGCTATGGGGACACAGAGTAAGTGGGGTGATGGTTGGGATGTAAGGATTCAAGTCAACTTGACCAGAAACATCCAAGTTGCTGGGGCCCATGCCCCAACTGCTTTTGTGAAGACAGTTGGTGTGAAAAATTTTTGAGTCACAGGTGACTTAGTTCATTGTTTGTGCGTGACTAAATTCAGCAGTGGTTTTTTGTGTGTGTGTGCAGTCAAATTTTAGAAAACCCTAGCGGATTTCATAAGCCTCAAAGAAAGAGAAGTCAAAATGGAGCTAACTTTAGCCTCCCCCACTCCCGACCCTAGATAAATGGGGGCTTTTATTGCCTCTTGTGTTTATTGGCTGAGGAGACGCCTGTGCCCTCCCGGATTTGATTTAATACAGGAAAATATTAAACGCCTTCGTGTAGTATTTAAACAAATCTCTGGAGGAAGTAGGTATTTCAGCTCCGAGTGGAGAGAAGAAATAAAAGCGAACACCAGGAAGAAAATCTCATTTCTTCAACCATCAGACTCATCTGTCTGAAATGGTGAGGGGGAAAAAAAGTCAGAGAGAAATTACACAAGCTAATACTATTCCATGTCCTATCCTTGAAATCCAATTTTGCGGACTGTAAAGGCCTTCCCGTGTTACAGTGTCTGACCGCGTCACCTGCAAATACCACCATAGATCAGTAATTTAATCGGGAAAAACGACATATCGATCCACACGCTTTCGAGAAGCCGCCCTCTAACCCATCATTAACAAAGACAGAGAATGCTCCCAAGCTGTGATTTAAATATTTTTCTAAATGGAAATGACTTTTCTGTCACATGTGAGCAATTGTTTTAATCATTTCTTCGCCAAGCAGATGCTGCGCTCAAGTGAGTGTGTTTGGGAGGCAGAGCTGAGGCCCTGTCACTAATACGTCACCCACAGTCCCTGCCTCTCCTCTTTTCTTGCCCTCCCTCCCCTTTTCCCTCTTTCCTTCAGCAGGGGAATGTATCCTGGCCAAAAGCTTCAGTGGAGTTGGCAATGTTAATCCCTTTGAGGAATTCTGTCAAACTATGGGGGCTGGGGTGAGGGGACCCCATGTGGGCTTTGAGATTTCTGCAAACCAAAGGCAGAAAGCCTAAGGTGTTGTCCCTGGCTGTCCACCTACCCACCTGGTAGGACCCCAGTCACTCAGGAGTTAGTTCACTTCTCTCCCCATCCCCTTGTGGCAAGATGCTTTAAGGCTCTTTTTTCCGCCCTCGTCCTAGATCTTTCCTTGAGCCTCCTGTTACTACTAATGCCACACATGGATTCGCACACAAAACTTGAGCCTTGACGCCGAGGGGCCATAAGTAGACACACAGGTTTGGGCGCCAGCCTCAATCAGGCCACGAGGGACAGTAGGCAGATAAGGGAGGGTGGGTGGGCTGGATAGTCTTGCGATGCTGGTCTGTCCTGCAGGAGAAGGTGACTCTAGGTGAGATGTGTCCCCCACTCCCACTGTTGCCTGAAGCAGGCAGATAAGAACGCCTTGTACACCAGTGTCTTGCATGAAGCTCCCCAGAAGCACGGTCTGACGTGATTTGTGTACAGTGATTCATGGAAACGTGGCTTCCAGGGAAACAGGCAAGGGAGAGGGAGGCAGGATAGGGAATGAGCTCAACAAGGATGCAACCTCCAGCAAGTCCCTGCAGTGTCCAGATCCTGCCTGATCCCACCACAGCCTTGGAGGCCAGTAGTGTCCACCTCCGAGGCTATCTGGATCTGTCAAGAAAGGTGAGCTTTCTTCTGGCCCATCGTTCATTAAGGCTTGTGGTGGGGCTAATCCAACCTCAGATTTCCTCCTTGATCATCTTTCACGGCCCCTGAAGTTCTGATGTGCAAGTCAGCTGTAGTGGGAACTTTGGTGGGACCAGGGTGACACCCAGTGGTGATCATGGGATATGGCACACAAAGAGACATTTCCAGACTTGAGTCAGCAACCCCTGGTGTGAGCATACTATGTAGCATTCAGAATCCTCAGTGTCAGGGCCACCTCCTTGCCGGGTGGGGGGCGGAGGACGGAGGCGACGACTCTCCAACCCCACTTCTTCCTTCCAACACGCAGAGTCTTATAATCTGCTTGTCACCTG
This sequence comes from Mustela nivalis, assembly GCF_964662115.1. NCBI lineage: Eukaryota > Metazoa > Chordata > Mammalia > Carnivora > Mustelidae > Mustela > Mustela nivalis. The sequence goes on along the minus strand of NC_139027.1, from coordinate 103,583,554 downwards.
GCATAGATACAGGTAGTAATACATCTTTACAGCTGACCTTACAATAAATTCAACTGTTCTGAAAATTCACACATTAGGGGAAGCTGGCATTTCAATTTCGTGAAAAAAGACATATTTCGTATGTCTCTCTGCAGAGCTTATAGACTGTTTTAGTTGATTTAATTCATTAATAGAAAAGTAGCAACAGTGCCTTGAGCTGGGACAGCAAACGCTCCTCTAGGAAACAATTAGCACAACTCCCAGCCGCCTCCAGGGGCGCCATGGAGTGGCTGAAAGATACTCTAAATCTTTCACTTACAAAGCATGAAAGCAGGGAACTGCCCCTGGACCACCTGACTTCAAGCTCAGAAGCTGTCCAGAACACCATGCCGAAATACAAGTTAAGGGGAAAAAAAAAAAGTTTTCTAATTCATCTAACAGAGTAATTCTCTACTAGTGGTAACCTCATACTCCTCCCCCTACTGGAGACATTTGGCAATGCTTAGGAACATCCCCCCCTCTCCCCCGCCCCACCCCCACCCCTTGGTGGGTGGAGGGGCAGAAGGAGAGGGAGTGAGAGAAATAATCTTATGTAGGTTCCACACCCAGGACAGAGCCCAATGTGGGGTTCGATCTCAGAACCCTGAGATGATGACTTGAGCCGAAATCAAGAGTCAGACCCTTAACGGACTGAGCCACCCAGGCGCCCAAGACATTTTTGACTGTTAGGACAGGAGAGGGAGAGCACTACTGGGAAAGAGTGGGTAGAGGCCAGTGGTGTTGCTAAATAGGCTAGCCTAGCTAGCTAAACGTGCTCCAGAGTGCCCCCAACCAAGAACGATCTTGATCTAAATGTCAGTAATGTCCGGATGGAGAAAGTCTACTATAAGGGATGTTACTAATCAGCGGGGGAATTGTGTATGAGTGACAAACACTAGGAAGGCCCAAGCAATTATCTGGCTACGTTTTTGTTTTTGTTTTTTTCTTTTTCTTTTTAATAATTTTTTTTAAAGTAATCTCTGCCCTCAACATGGGGCTCAAACTCATGACGTTGAGATCAGGAATGACAGGTTCTACGGACCGAGCCGGCCAGGTGCCCTGTTTTCTGAATTGTAACGGACTGTTAGAGCTGGGTTATCCAGACACACAGACACCACACCTTCTGGAGCAACGACAGCACAGAGAGAATCTCCATTTTGCAATCAGCTTGTTACAAATGAGCAGCAGCAATTCCCTTTCTTCATAATTTGAAACACGGCCCTTTTGCTTCATGCTCTAGCTGTGCGGGGCCTCGGCCTCGCTCCTGGTGTAACATTTCACCAAACGCCCTTCCTCAGCTCCAGGAAGGCTCAGGGCTAGTGAAGGGCTGACATGTGATGAGAACTGAAGGCTATTTTGCATTTCTTTCTACAGCCCTTTCAGTCTCCTCTAGGAGATTGCTTAATTGCTTTTCAAACAGCTATCATGTCCTCCTAGCTTTACAGCTTCTTCCAGAAGATGATTACAATGTCCCATTATTTTTCAAGCAAAAATAGTGCTTCCTTACCCCTCAGTAATGTATGCACTGTCAATTTCAATAGCACCAGCTGTCTTTACCCGACATGAATCTCTTCCCTTTTATTACCCTCCTTTGCCATTGTCATCCTGTTTAACCTTTCTTGGGAGAGCTTCCTAAGCACACAGATATATTTATGGAGTATCTGTACATTTGTGGATACAATTGAAGGGGAGCAGAATATATCACCCCCAAATGTGCCACTTGGCATATCAATTATTTTGAATTAAAGTTACTTAAGAAAGAGCCCGTGCAAGGAGGGCACTCTGACTCTCCTCTGTCCCCCGGAAAGCAGGAAATAAATTCCCCATGGGAAGGATACTCTCCCTGCACCGGGAGGGGAGGAGGCATCCTGGTCATCAGAGATAGAGAATTCAGGGCAAGGAAGTCTGCATAAACAAACCTGGCTACAGCTTCCCTAAACAGCTACCCCTAAACCCAAATCCCTTGGTTTTGTCAATTTTTCACAAGTTATTTTTTCTTTGTCTAAAAGGCAAAAGCTGCCAGCTTTAGTCACTTCTCTGAGTCCCACACCCCAATGAGTTCCTATGTGTACGAAATTAAATCTGTTTTTCTCCTGTTAATCTGATTTACATCAATTCAGTTATTAGGCCAGCCAAAGAACCTAGAAGGTAAGAATGGAAATGTTTTCCTCCCCGACACCATTAAAATTTAAACGCCATGCATTGAGCCTCTAAGGTTGACATTTCTCATTCCTTGGAGCAAGAATTTACTTAAACATTAATAACTTTATGTATGATGTACTTCTCAGTGCACACTTCAGTTCTGAGAAGGGGGGAAAGATACCGTGCAGCTCTCATCTATTAGAACTGTGGGTTTGTTTAAAAGAGATATGTAATTGCAGATCTAAAGCCTAAGTGGAAATGTGTTACTTTACCTCATACCCGAAGCCTAAAAGAATGTAGATTTTGAAAGGAAGCCTGAATTTAACCCCTGCTTGTTATGGCTTACAACCTTGAATGGAGCTTGTGAGATATTTTTTTTTTCTTGGTGGGGGCTGCGGGGTTGCTAATGAATTTAAGTTTAAAAGAAAGAAAACATTCCTGCCCTTCTCTTCAAAACCTCCTGCCCTCATGTGACATAGTATTGCTTTTTTTTTTTTCGTATTACATTATTACATTTTTTCAAAATGGACACTCTGAGCAACCGGAAGGTATACAATGGCTAAAATACACATGAGAGGTTGGAATCTGGGTTTGGGTGCTTCAGATCCCACATTCCTGAGGCTCCTGACAAGGAAAGGACACCTACAAGGTGAAAGAACCAAGTGAGTTGTGAAATACCAGTTGTGAATTAACGTTAGGCAAGCACCAGAAGATGTCTCCATCTCCTGACTTAGGGCTTCTGGGGCACAGGCTGGATGGAGAGTGTGGCTCAGAATGGTAGGTCTGCATAAGGTTTCCTGGTTCCTGCTGCCCTGAGTCTCAGTCACCTGGGGTCTGTGGAACAGGCTGTAGCTAGCCACAGGACAAATAGCGGATCCCTCTCCAGTATAGATGGTGAAGATATCACCATAGAGAGGAAGAAGAACAGATGCTCTTGACATCTGGTCCAGGATAATTTCATCTGTGCCTGATGGCCTTTATAGTCCCTGGAGTTTGCTCTTGCCTTTCTTTATTCCTTTTTCTTTTCTTTCTTTCTTTACTTTTCGTTTTTTTTTTTTTTTTTAAGAGTTTGCTTATTTATTTGTCAGAGAGAGAGAGAGCACAAGCAAGAGGAATGGCAGACAGAGGGAGAAGTGGGCTCCATGCTAGCAAGGAGCCAGATGCAGGACTTGATCCCAGGACCCTGGGATCATGACCTGAGTTGAAGGCAGACACTTAATGGACTGAGTGACCCAGGTGTCCCTGCTCTCCCCTTTCAAGGCAATCTGAAAGTACCAGGGGATTAACACCTCCTGGGAGGAGCCCATAGACAATGATTGACAGGGGATGGTGTATAATATATCAGGATCCCCATCTTTGGAGGAGTTAACTCTTAGGTACTTATAGTACTCTGTCTCCCAGACGTGCCAAGTGAACCTAGTTCCAGGTGCCCACAGTGATGGCATTCTTGATAGAAGCCCTCTGTGGCTGTCTTGTCTTCCCCACCTCCCTTTCCCATGCCCTGACTCTGATCGCTGGAATCATCTCCCCAAGGAATTACTTCTGCACATAAGCTTGTTGCAATGCCTGTTACTAAACCAAGACAAAACATATGTCTGGTTCTATCCTGAGCAGGCAGGCCCTGTGCCAGGAAGCTCGACACAAAGCAGGAGATGGAAAGAAGGCCTGGCATTCAGAGGTCAGCAGGGGACCAAGCCGGTCCGTCTGCCCAAGCCCAGTGGTCCTCATCCACTCGCAGAAGGTGGCTCACTGAGTGTCCTGGGGTCTGACCCATATGATTTGTAATTCCTTCCTAATTGGGGAGGAGATGGTGGGAGGTAGAGTGGTCTAAAGTTTGAGATTTCCCTCAGGTTCCTATCCCACCCCATCCCTGGGTGAAAAAGAGAAAAGCCTCACCCACCAAATTCCCTTTGCTGCTCCCTCTCAGGTTTATCCCTGGCTGTTCCCATGTCCGTGTGGCACACATCCCAGGCTGCCCGTGCTCAGAACAACCCTCAAGCTTGCCTCCCTGCGGAAGGACGGACTATATTATTCGCCTCTAGTCCATATTCAAAGCTGGGTATGCCATTCCCAGCCATTCCCAGCCACCCCTCCTCGCTTCCGGATCCATCCTGCTAGGACTTAACTATTCAAACAAAACAGTTCTTCAATTCTTCCACCTCCTGGTAGGAACACGACTCAGAGCTCTGAAAAACTTGTAGTGCAGGCTTTCGGGTGTATTTTATTAAAAGGTAAGATTATGCTCGAAGCAAAGGTTAGGCAAACATTTGCTGAACGACTCAGTTCTCAACAGGCTGGGAACATTTCCTCAATTTAGAAGCTGAGTAAAATGGCTGCTGGGTTAAGAAAGGTCTTTACTTAAAGGTCAAACCAAAATATAATGGGAAAGATAAAAACAGTTGGAAACAGGCTTTTTTTTTTTTTTTTTTTTTTTTTGGAGACTGGTTCTAAGTGGGGATTTGTTTCTGCTTTCAAAGTCTCGAAAGTTCACGGTTTTAGAAACACAATTATTCTCTGAGACAAATATGTAATTGAAGGAGTGCTGTGAGACTGGCCTCAAATTTAAACAGGAGGGAAATGATGAAGCACTTGGAGCACTTTCCAGCATCACCCAATCCAGTGCTCTGCTCCTTCAGGGCGCCCTCTCCCCACGTGCTCCGTCCAAATTGCCAGACCCAGGGTCCCATTTCCCAAAGGGAAAGATGGACTGGGGACTAGAGTAGCTATTTTTTTTTTTTTTAAAGAGAATGAGAGAGAGAGAGAATGTGAGCGGTGGGGAGAGGGGCAGCAGGAGAGGGGTAGAAAGAACTTTAAGCGGGCTCCATGCTGACACGCGGCTCAAACTCAGGACCCTGAGAGCATGACAGCCCAAATCAAGAGTCTGATACTCAACAGACTGAGCCACCCAAGTGCCCCTAGAGTAGCTATTCTTGAACCGTTATGGGCCAGATACTTGACCTTGCACAGGTGCAACTAATGCAATGTCCTTTTGCCAGAGGGAGGCTGGCAGGTTGCTGGGGAGAACACCCAGGTTTGGGAAGCTCCCCAATTGTCCTAAAACCCCACATGCAGGAGACGGCCAGTACCTGGAACAGGCTCCGGGCCATGCATCCTTATTTCATAATCATTATTATTTCATTATTTTATAATCGTAATTTCATATCAATCAATTATTTCATAATCATAAATCACCATCTAAGCAGCCAAGAGTTGGGTTACTTGCAACTCAATGAATTCCTAAAGGATAAGCTTGCTATTGCCGGGACCATGTCATGTGTGGGGCCCACGCTCCACTATCCGAGCAACAGCTAGGGCGTGTGGTCTAAACGAAGGAGACTGAGAAGGCTAGAGGAAAGAACCATAAAGAGCAGAATCTTAGAAAAAGTAAGTACGTCAGGGTAGTCTGAGAAGGATAATTTGAATTTCTTCATTTTGGAAAAAAAGAGAGAGAGAGAGAAGAGATCCATACTACATACTCAGAGGATCAAATGGTTATTAGAGAGAAAACGTTGGAAACTGCTGAGTGGTAATATTTCTAACCTAAGTTAATAACTTGCTGGAGACCCAAGAGGAAGGCATTTCGTCTTAGCTTTGCCATTAAGCACAAAGCCAAAGCTCTCGGAACGTGATTTATAGCCCTCAGAGCTCTGTGGATTTCATTATAAAGTACTAAATAAAACCTGGCACCTTGCAAGGTGTCCCATAGCCTGGGATATGGAGAGATAAGGGGCTTTGCCAAGGTCAGACTATAGGCAGCAGGGAGCCCACAGATAGGAGTTGGTTAAAGACGAAACACAACACAACTCGTGCACACACACACACACACACACACACACACACACACACGATATGGGTAGTTGGTATGAACACTGTCTGAATCTCATGCCTGCTGTGGCAGATTGTAATTTCCAAAGATGGTCCCATCACCATGTTCTTCTTATAATGGACAGAGGCCCTCTCGCATCAAGAGGCGGAGGGAGACTGTCTCCCTAGCTTTGCACCTGCTGGGCCTGAGACTCTGATGGAGGGGGAGGTTATAAAGGGCAATGCAATTTTCCCTGGCCCTCCTGGGATCCTTAACCTGGGGATCCTGCAGCCAGCCACATGGGAAGGCCACCATTGATGCTCTGGCCTTAAACCTAGCCAGCCGTCTGCCTTGAGCAGCTGTCATCAGTATCAGCAGCAGCAGACATGGGAGTGAGCAAGGCTTCAGAGGATCCCAGCTGTGAGCCTTTGAGCAGTTCCAGTGGGACCATGTGGCGTGGAGAGGAGCCGTCCCCATCGAGATCATCCCAAACCACAGGTTCCCTGGCAAAACATGTTATTTTAGGGGTGCCTGGGTGGCTCAGTGGGTTAAAGCCTCTGCCTTCTGCTCAGGTCTTGATCCCAGGGTTCAGGGATCGAGCCCCACATCAGACTTTCTGCTCGCCAGGGAGCCTGCTTCCTCCTCTCTTTCCGCCTTCCTCTCTGCATACTTGTGATCTCTGTCTGTCAAAGAAATAATAATAAAATCTTTAAATAATTAAAATCTTTAATAAAATGTTATTTTAAAACACTAAGATTAGGAGTGGTTGGCTAGGCCTCGGAGTATACTGCTAACGAGAGTGGCTCAGATATCACTCATGACAGAATATACCCTAAGGCAGAGTCTACCACCTCTACAACGCATTAGCTGACCCAAGGGAAAACAGGAAGGAACAGCTCTGGGTCTTCACAAAGCCTCAATCTGACATGAGGCCTGACTTTGTGGGGACGACTGGCAGAAATACTGCCCGTGGTTCTGGCCCCAACCTTTACATGGCCCTGGTTTTACTTTCCCTGTTGGTGGCTTTGTTGAGAAACAATTCAAGATTAAAGTTAGGGGATAATTGACAGAGACCACCAGTGGATTCCCCAACTCTGTTTTCTCTTTCTTCCTTTAGTAGAAGTTCCTGAAGTTGAGCAGCTCGTAGACCACTCAGATTAAAGACTCCCACCGTAGGTGCGTGTGATGTGCCACGCCAGGCCTCCGTGGCCTCCGTGGCCCAGCCAGTCTTGCTGCCACTGTGGACACGATCCACACGCAGGTCTTCTTCATTGTCTTCTCCTCTCCGCCATATTCATTTTTCTCCACTTCTTTCTTAATGGAAAGAAAAATACACATAACCTAAAATTCACCATCTTAATGGTTTTTAAGTGTGTAATTCAGAGTGTTTAGCACATTCACCATGTTGTACAATCATAATTACGATCTAATTTTGGAGCATATCACACACAAAGGAATCCCTGTAGCAGTGAAGCAGGGGTTTCCATTCTGCTCTGCCCCTAGCTTTTTGCAAACATGACTCTGCTTTCTGTCTCTGTGGGTTTGCCTATTCTGGACATTTTCTATCAGTGGAATTACGTAATATGTGACATTTTGTTGTTTGGATTTTTCACTTAATTAGGACAGTATTTTCAAGGTTTGCCTGTGTTTTAGCATACACTGGTATTTTATTTCATTTTGTGTGTGTGCTGTGTAGTAGTCTATTGTATGGAGATAAACCACATTTTATTTATCGGTTGATTAGTTAATGGACATTAAATTTGTTTCCACTTTGGGGTTTATATGACTATTCAAGTACAAGTTTTATATGAAAAAGTATATGCTTTTCACAGTGGCTGTACCATTTTACTTTCTGACCAACAATGTATTAGTATTCCAATTTCTCCACATCCTTTCCAACACTTCTTGTTCTCGTTCTTAATCTTATTATTGTTGTATTCTAGCCATTCTAAAGTATATGAAGGGAGATTTCATTCTGGTTTGGTTTGTATTTCCCTTATAACTAATAATCTTTCCATGTGCTTATTCGCCATTTGTCTATTTTCTCTAGAGAAATATTCAAGGGTTGCGCTCATTTTTCAGTTGGGTTGTTTATAGTTTTATAGGGTCGCCCCCCACCCCCCGCTATATTCTGGTTTCTGGACTCTTAACAGATACATGATTTGCAATCATTTTCAACCATTAGGAGTGTTGTCTTTTTTCTTTTTTAAGATTTTATTTATTTATTTGGCAGAGAGAGACACAGCGAGCTAGAGAACACAAGTAGGGGGAGTGGGAGAGGGAGAAGCAGGCTTGCCACTGAGCAGGGCTCGATTCCAGGACCCTGGGATCATGACCTGAGCTGAAGGTACACTTAACAACTGAGCCACCTAGGTGCCTCAGCTGTGTTGTCTTTAAAATTTATTAGTAGTGTCTTTTGAGGCATCAAAGTTTTCCATTTTAATGAGTCAAATTTATCTCTTTTCTTTGTTATTGTTTGCGCTTTGGTGTCCTACTTAAGAAACCATCACCTAATATAAGATCATAGAGATTTAGACCTATGTCTATGGTATAAAAAAACCAGCTAGTTTGGGTTGCTGCATGGGTATTTATAGTATGACAACCTTGTTCACACCCAGTGTCTGGACATTTAGATCAGGACCTGAGTTTAGGATTTGCGTCCCCAAGTTCCCACTTTGTTTTCCTGGGGCACCTTTTAAAACAACCACTTTGAGTTGAGCCTGCAAAAAATTAGTGACTTCCGCTCCAACCACCTTGTACGTAATAGGTTCTTGCTACCCCGGTTCTCTATCTCTTGCTCACTCCTATCCTGGGATGGAAGACTGCTCTCCCCCAGCTCACTGCACACTCCTGCCCCTATTTCTGGGACATGTAAGTAATTAACATTGCGACTTTACTTTTTTTGTGTGAGTGTACTGAAACTGGCTTCAATCACAAAGATCCCCGGGAGCTGCTTGGGGGGCTCGGTGGGTTAAGCCTCTGCCTTCAGCTCAGGTCATGGTCTCAGGGTCCTGGGATGGAGCCCCTCATCGAGCTCTCTGCTCAGCAGGGAGCCTGCTTCCCTTTCTCTCTCTCTCTGCCTGCTTCTCTGCCTACTTGTGATCTCTGTCTGTCAAATAAATAAATAAAATCTTAAAAAAAAAAAAAATCCCCCGGATGGGGCCCCTGGGTGGCTCAGTGGGTTAAAGCCTCTGCCTTCGGCTCAGGTCATGATCCCAGAGTCCAGGGATCAAGCCCCCGAGTCAGGAATCTCTGCTCAGCAGGGAGCCTGCTTCCCCGCCCCTCTCTCTGCCTGCCTCTCTGCCTACTTGTGATCACTCTCTGTCAAATAAATAAATAAAATCTTTAAAAAAAAAAAAAAAGATACTCAGGGCTTTCATCTCCCCAAAGTGGAAACTCAGATGCTGAGGAAGTTCTTGGTGGACACTGTGTTGGTATCTTGTGCCTCCCCATTCAGCAGATCATAATCTGCTTATTTTTCATTTGATATACCAGATATAGGCCCTCCCCCAACACAATTTCATTTTGAGTTTTATCTCTTACATTTGGATCTTTGATCCATTTTAGTTAATTTTTGCATATGGTGTGAGGTTGGGGGTCCAAATTCATTCTTTTGCGTGTAGATATTCACTTGTCCCAGGATTATTTGTTGAAAATAATATTCTTTCCCCACTGAATGATCCTGGCACTCTTGTTTCAAATCAACCTGCTATACACATTCGAGTTTATTTCCAGTCTCTCAGTTTTATTCCATTGATTTGTATGTCTACCTTTATGCCACTAATACAGTTTTGATCACTGTATCTTTAAAGTAAGTTTTGAAATCAGGAAATGTGAGTCCTCTAACTTGGTGTTTCTTTCCCATGATTATTTTATTTATTTGGATTACCTATAATTTCATATAAAGTTTAGGATCAGCTTGTCTATTTCTGTCAAAAATGCAGTCTGGGTGGCTTAGTTGGTTAAGTGTCGGCCTTTGGCTCAGGTCCTGATCCCAGGGTCCTGGGATCCAGTTCTGTGTTGGGCTCTTTGCTCAGCAGGGAGCCTGCTTCTCCCTATGCCTGGTGCTCCCCTGCTTGTGATCTCTTTCTTTCTGACAAATAAATAAATAAAATCTTTTTTTAAAAATGTGGTTGGAATTTTGATAAGAATCAAATATGTAGATCAGTTTTGGTAGAGTAGCTGTCCTAAGAATATTAAATCTTCCAATCCATAACGATGAGGTTTTTTTCCCCTTTAAAAGCACATCTTCTTTAATTTTCTTAAACAATATTTATAATTTCAACGTGAAGGTTTTGCAATTCCTTGGTTATTTATTCCTAAGTATTTTATTCTTTTTGATGCTATTATAAATAGAATGATTTTCATAATTTTATTTTGGTTTGTTCATTGCAAGTATTTAAAAAAAATTGTTCTTGTATCCTGCAACTTTGCCAAACTCATTTACTAACTTGAGCAGTTTGTTCATGAATTTTTAAAAAAGTGTTCCTATATGTGAGATCATGTCTTCTGTGAAAAAAGTTTTATTTTTTTCCTTTCTAATCTGGATATGCCTTTTACCCTGTTTTGTCCTTGCCTCCTTGGCCCTGGCTAGAACTTCCAGTACATTGAATAGAAGTGGGGAGAGTAGGTGTTTTTTTACTTTTTCCTGATTTTGCGGGGAAAACATTCAGGTTTTTCTCACCATTAAGCATGATGTTAGCTGTGGGCTTTTTACTGATGTTCTTTATCAGTTGAGGGAATTCCTTTCTATTCCTAATTTGTTGACTATTTTTATAATGAGAGAGTATGGTATTCTGTCACATGTTTTTTTTTCTGCCTCAGTTGGGATGATCATGCGATGTTTTCCTTTATTCTATGAATGTGGTGTATTTCATTGATAGATTTTTGTTATGTTGAATCACTCTTGCATTTACGGAGTAAATCCAGTTGGGCATGGTGTATAATTGTCTTCATATGCTGCTGAATTCAGTTTGCTAGCATTTTGTTAAGGATTTTTGCATCTATATTTATAAAGGGTATTGGTGTGTAGTTTTCTTTACTTGTGGTGACTTTTTCTTTGGTATCAGAATAATACTGGTTTCATCGACTGAATTAGGAAGTGTTTCCTTCTCTTACATTTTTTAAAAGAAAAATGATGTTCATGATTTTTTCTCAAAAATGATGAGAAAAACTGATGTTCATTCTTTTTTAAATATTTAGTAGCATTCACCAACGTAACCATCTGGTTCTGAGCTTTTCTTTGTTGAAAAAAAATTTTTTTTTTAATGATTCAATCTTTGTAACAGTGGTAGGTCCTTCTGGATTTTATATGCCTTCTTCAGTTAGTTTTGGTAGCATGGGTTTCTTGGAATTTATTCATTTCATATAGGTTCTTTAATTTATTGGCATAGGATTGTTTATAGTATTCTCTTATAATCCTCTTTATTTCACTCAGAGTGGTAATAACATCCCCAATTTCTTTAAAGATTTTAATGGTTTAAATCTCCTCTCTATGTTAGTCAGTATAGCCAAAGGTTTGTCAATTCTCTTATCTTTTTCAAAGAATCAATTTTGGTTTCATTGATTCACTCCAGTGTTTTTCTATTCTCTAGTCATCCTTCATCTAATCTTCATTATTTCCTTCCCTCTGCTTTCTTTGAATTTAATTCTTTCTTCCCTTTCTAGTTTTTAAGGTAGAGTGTTAATGTGAGGTATTTCTTTTACAGCTATAAATTTCCCTGTAAAAACTGCTGCTTAGCTGCCTCCTTTATGCTGTGTTATGCCTTTATTTTCATTCATCTCAAAGCATTTTCTTATTTTCCTTGTGATTTCTTTTTTGACTCATTGATTATTTAGGAATACATTGTTAAATTTCTCTGTATTTGTCAATTTCTCAGGTTGCTTTCTGTTACTAATTTCCAGTTTCAATCCATTGTTGGAGCCTCGTGCCTAGAAGGGGTTAACTCTATAGAGCAACAGTTCTTGGGAGCCTCTTCAACCGAGGACTTTCACGGGTGGCGAGCTCGAGTGCCACTGTTTTTCCCTGGTGATTGTTATGAGAACATGGTAAGGTTTGGCTTGTTGCCATTGTAGCTGCTGTCTCAAGACTAAGTTAATGAGGCTCCTATGTTTTGTGAATATTGAGTTATGGCCTAAGTGTCCAAACCATGAAGGTCAAGGCTGTCTGATATCTCTGCATGGCCAGCTACTCTCAGGCCAAAATAGAAACTAGCACCAGATGTACAGGAGGTGATTCCCTTACTGTGTGGTATAAATCAGAACTCTGCAAAATAAACTTTGGCACTATGGGACATCATCCTTGGTGCTCCTCCTGCCCCCATCTCTTTGTCTCTTAATTTCTTTTCACCATCCTCTTACCGCCATGTTCCTGGTCAGTTTGTCGCGCTGGCCGCGACAATCCATTGTGATCAAAGAACATAAATTATGTGATTTCAATTCTTTTAGATTTACTGAAGCTTGTTTTAGGGACTAACTTGTGGTCTCTCCTGGAGAACGTTTCATTACTTGAGAAGAAATTGTTGTTTTTATGCTTTCGGGTTGCCAGCTAGGTCTAGGTTGTTAATAGTGTTGGTTAAGTCTTCTTTTTCCTGCTTATCTTCTGCCTGCTTTTTCTGTCCATTATTGTAAATGGAGGCTGAAGCATCCAGCTATGATTGTTGAATTTCCTATTTCTCTCCTCAATTTTATCAGCCTTTGTTTCACATATTTTGAAGCTCTGTTGTTAGGTGCATGTGTTTTTGTAATTATTATAACTTCTTTATGGATTGACCATTTCATAAGTATAAAATGTCCCTATATATGTGTAGTACTATATTATTCTTTTAAAGTCTCTTTTATCTTATATTAGTGTAGCCATCCCATCTCTCTGATGGCTCTTATTTGCTTATATTTTTTTCCATCCTTTTACTTTCAACCCATTTGTGTCTTTGAATCTAAAGCTGGTCTCCTGACACCTAAACTAATATAACTGTATATTAATTTGGCTTCAGTAAAAAAAATACAGTATGTCTCCTGTAGACAACACATAGTTAGATCATGTCTTTTTATTCATTCCGCTAGTCCCTGTTTTTTTATTGGATTGTTTAATCCATTCACAATTAATGTTATTATTAATATAATTGGATTTATGTATGCCATTTTACTTTTTGTTTTTTATACTCATGTCTTTTTTGTTCTTCTATTTCTCCTTTACTGCTTTCTTTTGCATTAAGCAAATACTTTCTAGTGTAGCATCTAATTTCTCCAAGAACTTTTCACTATTATATTTCAGTAATTTTCTTAGTAATTGTTCTATCATTTACCATACACATCTTAACTTCTCAGAATCTAATTCAGACTTATACTAACTTAGGTTAGTATAATATATAGAAATGTTTCTCCTAAATAGCTCTATATTGTTTTGCTTTCTTTTGTGCTATTATTATTACAGATATTCATCTATAAAATGTTACAAATTTAATGATACATTGTTATAATTATTATTTTGTACCATTTTATCTATTAATGCAGTTGAGAAAAAAGGAGGGCTAGTATATATTCAGAGGGATTATTTCTCAAGTAATAGTCAATAAATATTTGTTTAATGAATTATAGTGAACCAGAAAGAAAGAAAATGTAGTTCAAGAAGAAAAATGTGATCAACTATGTCAAAGGCTGCTATGAGGATGATGAAAGCTGAGAGTTGATCACCGGGTTTGTTAATATGGTGGATTAGTGGAATTCTGGTTAAAAGCCTAATTAGTGTGGATTCTAGGGCATATGGAAGCTGAGGAAGTAGAAGAAGTAGACCACTCTCTGGGAGTAGTTTACTATGAAAAGGAACAGAGAAATGGGACTTAGAGGAAAATATGAGGCCAACAGAAAATGTTTTAAAAGCTGAAAGATAGGGGTGCCTGGGTGGCTCAGTGGGTTAAGGCCTCTGCTTTCAGCTCAGGTCATGGTCCCAGGGTCCTGAGATCAAGCCCCGCATCGGGCTCTCTGCTTGGTGGGGAACCTGCTTCTTCCTCTCTCTCTCTCTGCCTACTTGTGATCTCTGTCAAATAAATAAATTAAATCTTTGGGAAAAAAAAAAGCTGAAAGATAGTGGAGCATTTGGTATGCTAAAGGTAACTCAATAGGGAAGTTTGCGTGTAAGTTAGTGAAAAGAAGGTCAGCATCCAAGTTGAAAGTTGCCTGAGGTTGAAGAATGAACAGTTCATCTGTTGGATATTGGGATGTTAACAAGGAGATTTTTTTTTCTCTGAATTAAACAAAACCAGAGACAACCTTAAATCTGATGATAATTTAACAAAAGCCACCAGACACACACCAAAGAACCACTACAGAGGTGTCTAAGCCTGGATTATGGGGTGGCCATCATCTCACCCCTACTTGGGGACTATGCTGTTCATATGGTAGCTATTAGTAATATGCAGCTGCTTAAATATAAATTAATTAAAATTAAATACCATTTAGCAAGTTCAGCTCTTTAGTTGCACTGACTACATTGTGAATGCTCAATACCACACAGTGTTAGTGCTATTTCATTGAACAGCTCAAATATAGAATTATTTTCAGCATTGCCTGAAGTTCTGTTGGGCAGCATTGGTCTAGAACAGGAGGCAGAGGGAAAAAATGGCCAGAGTTTGGGGTTCTCAGCCTATGTGGAGAATGCTCTACATTCCCCCACTCTGTTGCATCACTGATTCTTTTCCCCAAATTGTATGCTTGGATGTCCTCCAGATCTGCTGCTTTTTCCTGGGCTGATTGGAGCAGGAACTGGAAAGGAACTGGAGAGAGATGGTGGGTGGTGGGAAGACAGAAGGTTAACACTCAGACAGGAGTGGAGAAACCCTCTCTTCTAAATGACTCCCCAAGCATGGGTTAGTGAAAACTTGGTAGACACATTGGTATCTGCTGGTTCTTTTTTGGCTTTTAATTCTTTGATTACTTTTTTAAGTACACAATGAAATACATAAACACATTCCTTAAGAGGTACATTTTAAAGTTTTGCCTTGATTTTCATTGTCCTTCATCTTGAACAAAACATTAATTTGGGCATCATTTTGGGCATCAGAAGAAAGTTAAGGTGCCTGGGCGGCTCAGTTGGTTAGGTGTCTGCCTTCAGCTCAGGTCATGATCTCAGGATCCTAGGAGGGAGCCCCACTTTGAGCTGCTTTTCCCTCCTCCCTCTGCCTGTCCACTTTCCCCCACTCATGTGCCCTCTCACTCTCTCAAATAAATAAATAAATAAAATGGTAATAAAAAAAGAAATGAAAATTAAGGGGAAGAACAGAATCTGCTGGGAGAAAGATACTTTGGCGGCCGCCATCTGTCTCCGCCTGCAGGGGTGCATACTAGACCTTCTATCACACTGTGCTTGGATGCCTCTAGTCACTTGCTCACTCTTTTGCTAACATGTAACAGCAAGTCTTCAGGAAAAAAGCAATAGCCTGTACTCATTGCTTCAAGTTTCATTCCATATGTAGGTTTTTTTAAAAAAGTTAATTATTAAAGATTATATTAAAATCTTATTTTATGTTTTCTAGCACCTTTGACATGATTATTTTAGCAATACTTAATAATGTTTTCATTCCCACAATCTTCTTTATGTTGTCTTGAAGTGGATCCTTATGCCTACTAAATTATTTTGTTCTCCAACAGTGCTCCTGCTGAGAAACTGGGGTCTGATAATTCATTCCTTTCATTGGTTTATAAATTTTTGCTACAGTTATTGCTAAAGCCTGAGTTAACGGAGATGTTTGTGTAATAGGTGCACCCATCAACCAAATAACAAGGTCTTATTTGAAAATCTTTCAAAAATAAATACTCATTAACAAATTCAGAATGTATTTGCTGAGAACCTATTATACTGTCCAGGCTCCAGGGGTATAGCAGCAAAGAAGAGAGAACTGTTAGGGTCCGTAATGAAAGGAGCGAGACTGACACAAAGCGAAAGTCAAGCAAAGCTTTATTTCACACCAAGCACTGAGAATCAAACTGACCAGTCAGGGCTGTCTCTTACAAAGAGGCGACCCCTCCCAGCCTTACAGACTAACTTTTATAGATGTGGTTGAGCCTGGCTTATCCACAGGTGGCCAATGAGATTGCAATACACAGGGAAAACTGCACAGTCATGCTAGGTCGGCAATACAGGTGGCCAGTTGAATTTCAGTTTACCATAGTAAATATATGCGCGCCCTACTGATTGGATGTCTCCACCCGGCCTGGCCCGCCCTTGTATCTGGGCTTTGCAAGTAAGTTCCTCTGGGAGGGGCAGGGTCAATCTAAGTTCACAACCAAATGGCTCCCTCTGGCTAACCAGGCCCTTACAAGAACTTCTGTCCTCATGAAGCTTCCATTCTAATGTGGAAAGACAGATAATAAAGAAATATTAAATACTTGGGGCACCTTGGTGGCTCAGTGGATTATGCGTCTGCCTTTGGCTCAAGTCATGATCCCAGGGTCCTGGGATTGAGCCCTAAATCGGGCTCCCTGCTCAGCGGGGAACCTGCTTCTCCCTCTTCTCCCCACTCATGCTCTCTCCCACTATCTCTTTCCTTCGCACGCGTGCTCTCCCTCTCTCTCCCTCAAAAACAAAAAACAAAAAACAAAAAACAAAAAATAAAAAACAAAAAACACACTTTAGAAAATAATAAAAATTAAAAAAAAAAGAAATGTTAAATATTTGATTTCAAGTCAGGCAGCAGTAAGCATTTGCTGGGGGTGGGGGAAGGGAGGACAAGGGAATAGTAGAAAATGCTTGTGAGTAGTCAGAGACATTGTCTCTGTAAAACATCACTGCTATTTTAGCAAAAGCACTGGAATCAGTCACACAGAAATCTGGGTACTGAGCATTCAAGGTAGAAGACAAAGCAAGGGTAAACATGGAGGAGGCATCTTGCTGGCTGTGGCTGGGGGATGGAAGGTAGAGAGTCAGAGGCAAGGAGATTCGTTCCTAACCCGGAGCTGGACCATGTAGGGTCTTGTAGACCATGGTAAGAATTCTGGATTTCATGAGACAGGATTGGTCTCAAAATAATTCCTTTGGGATGGGAAGGAAAAAGTTGGCAGAGATACTAATGAAACAAGAATAGTCAAATATAGATAACTGAATGAGAGTTCATCATTCTCTACTTTTGTGTATCTTCACACATTTAAAAAAAAAAAGATTTCAATTATTTATTTATTTGAGAAAGAAAGAGAGAGAGAGAGAGCATGCGCAGGTGGGGGTGGAGGAGGGAGAAGAACAATCCCTACTGAGCACAGAGCCCAGCCAGAGGTCTGATCTCAGGACCCTGAGATCCTGACCTGAGCCAAAATCAAGAGTCAGCTGCTTAACTGGCTGAGCTGCTCAGGCGCCCTTTATATATTTTCTTAAAATAATTTTTAAAGCATTAGAGAGAAGAACTCACAAATTAAGCCGCCCCTCACTCAGAATCTTCATTACTGTTTGTTTTAATTAATTTGATAATTATAGAGCTATTACTTATTTATTTTTCTGCTTCTTTAGTTTACCCTGCCTAGGTTTTTGTGTTGGGTGTTTAATTTATTTTACATTTTTTTATTTTCTTGAATATATTTAATAAATTTTTTTTCTTTTTCCTTTTTTAAAAGATTTTATTTACTTATGACAGAGATAGTGAGACAGGGAACACAAGAAGGGGAGCAGCAGGCAGCAGGCAGAGGGAGAAGCAGGCTTCCCACTGAGCAGGGAGCCGGATATGGGGCTTGATCCCAGGATGCTGGGATCATGACCTGAGGCAACGGTAGACACTTAATGACTGAGCCACCCAGGCACCCCAATAAAAATTTCTTTCTGATAGCTGCTTTAGCTATATTGTATAGATTCTGCTATGTCAGTAGAAATTATTCTTGTATTTGAGAAATTTTGCAGTTTCTCATTACTTCAGCATTGCGTAGCTTTTTTAGCTTTCCAGGAGGCATGCTTTTTTTTTTTTTTTTTTTTGGCTTGTTATTAATTTCCAGTTTTATTGCATTGGGGTCAAAGATCACTGTTATATAATCTCTATATGGGGAAATTTATTAAAGATCCTATTGTGATTCAAGAGATGGTCAAATTTTATGTCTTCCATGACATTTGAAAAGGTGTATTCTCTATCATGGAATTCAGAGTTCAATATATACTTGCCACTTTTACCTTCTTGGTGAGATGATGTTTACAACTTCTAGATCCGTCTTAAGTTTTATTAGTTCTCCCAGTCAGTCTTCATTAGAGAGCTAGGTGTGTTTAACATTCCTACTATCCTAGGTCTCTGCATGTTTTTACTTTTGTCTCTGATGGTTTCTACTATATGATACTTAGGGGAGGTTTTGAGCTACAGATAGTAATAACTCTGATGTATTCTCTCATGATTTGTAGCGTCTAGAGATATCTTTTACAGAAACTTTGAGTCTTTATTTTTTCAGATATCACTCTTATCTCTCCTTCTTTCTTATTTCTCCTTGCTTGTTATATCTGTCTATCATTTTACTTTCAATCTTTTGAAATCTTTGCATTTTAAGTGTGTGTCTTTATTTTTTTTTAAGATTTATTTATTTATTTTAGAGAGAGAGAGCAGAGGGGAGGGGCAGAGAGAGAGATGGAGAAGGAGTCTTAGGCAGATTCTGTGCTGAGTGCAGAGCCCACGTGGGACTCGATCTTACAACCCTAAGATCACACCTGAGCAGAAAACAAGAGTTGGATGCTCAACTGTGTCACCCAGGCACCCCAATGGGGTCTCTTGCACATATTATGAGATAGTTGGTTTTTTTTTTTTTAAGATTTTTTATTTATTTGACACAGAGAGAAATCACAAGTAGACAGAGAGGCAGGAAGAGAGAGGCAGGGAAACAGGCTCCCCGTTGAGCAGAGAGCCTGACGTGGGGCTTGATCCAGGACCCTGAGATCATGACCTGAGCTGAAGGCAGAGGCTTAACCCATGAGCTACCCAGGTGCCCCAAGATAGTTATTTTTTGATAGTTCATTTGAAATCTCTTTAAGTTGGGAGTTAAGTCCATTTTCATTTAGGAATATGATTAGTATGTTTGATCACTTAGGAGGAAAGAAATGATCAGATGAAGTGTAGCTTCTTCTTGGGTTGAAATCCACACATTGTTATGGTAGTAAGGCAGCTACTTTTGTTGCGTATGGGGGAGGAGGAAAGTGGTGTTCCAGAGACTGCACTCCTTGAACCCTGCTGTGGACAATGCCAAGACTGGTGGAGGGATAGTAGCAGAGTGTAGAGGATGATGGAATGATGGCATGGTGTCGCTAATGTCTAGTCACCTTTCTTACACAATAATTAAATTTCTAGTTGGATGAATTAGAAACATGACTGCCCAGTGACTCTTACATTCTAGCATCTCTTGCAATTAGGCATGGGACTAATCACATGGGATGTGAATAAATTTGATGTATGCAGATGTATGCTTTTAAGTCTTGCTTCCGAAATGTAAGAGCCATGCTCTCCATCCTCCATCCCATTCCCCCTTTCTACTCTCATTTTGGCTAAAATACAGATGAGAAACCATAACCCAGGGCAAGCATCGCCTTGGACCACAATCTAAAAACTGCAACTTGAGGATGACCCAGATTTCTGACATTATTGGGGTGTCCTACCAGCTCTGAATCCCTGATCTGGATGTTTATGTGTAAAAGAAATAAGGTCCTGTGTTGTTAAGCCACCACGTTTTGTGGACACCTGATGAAGACAGTCTGACACAGATGCTCTTAACAAAGAGCACATAGACCTGTGGGCATTCCCTCCAGTCCTGTGTAGGGCAGTGCGGAAACTGGAGGAGAAGCAACTTCCTGGGATCAAGACCCCTTCAATTCAGTGTATAAGGGTTTCCACCTGAGTACAGAAGACTGAGCTCTCTCTTGTGTCTTTCTTCAATCTGAGATGCCCATTGCAGTGTTAGATAAATATGAAAGAGAATACGAGTCCAGCCAGCAGTTGATGAATGATGTAAATTTCTATATGTTGGATAGAAGATGGAGGAGGAAACTGAGTGGACAAAATCACAGCCCGAGTAAGAGGAGAGAGACCGCCCAGAAGAACCCTAGATAGGTTCTATATTCAGAGATGGTAGACACCAGGAATGCAAGGGTGAGAAGTGGGGATGAAAACAAGAAGACCAGTTAACAGATTGCATCACAAATAGTCCACATTTACTCCCCGTCTCTTCCCTACCTATTCAGTGTCTAGAGATTCAGTGCACTCCCTATCAAAATCACAATGGAATTTTTTTCACAGAGATAGAAAAATCCATCCTAAAATTAATATGAAGCCACAAGAGCACCCCAGATACTCAAAACAATCTTGAGAAAGAAAGAAAAAGCTGGAAGCCTCACACTTTCCAACTTCAAAAAACATACATACTCAGGGGTGCCTGGGTGGCTTAGCTGCTTAGGTATTTGGCTCTTGCTTTCGGCTCAAGTCATGATCTCAGGGTCCTGGAATGGAGCCCTGAATCAGGCTCCCTGCTCAGTGGGGAGTCTGCTTGAGAATTTTCTCTCTTCTTCTCCCTCTGCCCCCCCCCCCGCCACTTGCATGCATGTGCGTGTACACTCTCTCTCTCTCAGAATAAATAAATAAATCTTTTAAAGAAAACGTATTATAAAGCTACAGTCATCAAAACAATATGATACTGGGGTATGGACAGAAATATAGAACAATGGAGCATAACAGAGAGTCCAGAAATAAAAACCACATATGTGTGGTCAAATAATCTTGGACAAGGGTTCTAAGACTGCACAATAGGGAAAGGATAGTTTCTTCAACAGATGGTGCTGGGAAAATTGGATAGCCACCTACAGAAGAATGAAATCAGATCCTTATCTTAGCCCCTACACAAAAATCAACTCAAAAGAGCTAAAAGGCTTACACATAAGGCCTGAAACTATCAAATACCTAGCAGAAAACATAGAACAAAACCTTGATGATATTGGTCTCAGCGATCATTCCTCGGCTATGACACCAAAAATGTAGACAAAAAAAGCAAATATAGACAAGTGGGACTACATTAGAGTAAAAACCTTCCAGGCAGCAAAGGAAGTCATCAACATATTAAAAAGGTAACTTGCAGAATGGGAGAAAATATATGCAAACATGTATCTGATAAGGAGTTAATCTCCAAAGTGGGTAAGAAGCTCCTATAACTCAACAAAAAAGAAGCAATTATCCTATTTAAAAACGGACAAAAGAGGGGCACCTGGGGAGCTCAGTCAGTTAAGCCTCTGCCTTCAGCTCAGGTCATGACCCCAGGGTCCTGGGATAGAGCCCCATGTTGGGCTCCCTGCTCAGTGGAGACCCTGCTTCTTTCTTTCTCTTCCTCTGCCCCTCTCCACCTCTCATTCTCTCTCTTTCTCTCTTAAATAAATAATAGATAATAGACAGATTAATTTAATTAATTAATTAACTAAAACTGTAAACATAAAGATAGAACAATCATGGTATAATTACAAATATGGGCAAATTGTGTTTGCTGTTAGAGAGGACGCTTGAAACAATTGGTTGGTTGCAAATTCTGTCATGTTTTCACTTCAGATCATTATTATGTTTTATGCCAAAAGCTCTGTTATTTTAAAAAAATGGATGAGCCTATTTTCTCTGTATTTATCAGTAAGGTATGATAAATAAACACACTTGAATTTGGGGAGTCTGAATTGCTTTAGGAAATCATTCTACTATGGAGTTTTATCTTACATTGTTCAAGTTTTCTAAAACACGGACAGTAAAAGAAGGATAATGGAAGCACAACTTAAGAAGATTGTTTTCAGGAAGTGCAGGCAGGTGTCACAGGCCCCGGAGCGGGGAGTGTATCATCAACAAGCCAACTAATTCCCACTCTCTCTAATTCTCTCTCCCTCACTCCTATCTCTATTCTCAGCCTGTCCTACTTCTCTGCAGACGTCTTTTCTCTGACTCTCCATGTTCATGGCTAATGGTAAATATGTCACATCTTCAGAATTTATATAGCCTGTGATCAAATCATCGGTTGGGATTTGCGGCACCTCTGAATTCCAGTCCCAGGCCCTTACAAGAAATATCAGCCCCGTTTGGCTTCATTGGTAAATCTGAAGCCAAACATCTCCAGGGTGGTGGTGTTCGTCGTGGCTTTGCCTGCTATGAACAGAGAGGACATTCGAGAACAGGAAAAACACTCCAAAGGTTCCCACTGCATCTTTGTGTATTCCGGCGGTGTCTGTGCACACAATGTTGATGGCCCAGCTCTACCTGGACAGCTTCCAATTTGTTTTCTTGCAATTTGTTTAGCATTATGGGTGATTTATGGGTTGTGGAGTGCTGGGAAAAGTCTGGTGATTTGTGTTTACGGCAAAGAAAGCTGTGTTTGAATATTTAAGCAATGTCAATATAGGGCAGGGGAAGGCATGATTTAAATGGTGTTTGTGAAGATAATTTTAGCATCTATTGTACCGAAGACAAAACAAATAACCTTTGTTCTTGGAGGATAAGGGAAGAGATAAATAGAGTTTTCAAAAGTGACTTTAAAAAAAGAAAAACTCTAAGGATCAAGGTTTACTTACATTGCCCTTATTTCAAGGTCAAAGAGATAGAAAAATTTAGAGGTTGAGAGGCCCAAGAGAAAGTAAGTCTTTATTTATTTTTTTTTAAGATTTTTTATTTTATTTTATTTATTACTTTGACAGAGAGATCACAAGTAGGCAGAGAGGCAGACAGAGAGAGGGGAAAGCAGGCTCCCTGCTGAGCAGAGAGCCCAATGCGGGGCTGGATCTCAGGACCCTGGGATCATGACCTGAGCTGAAGGCAGAGGCTTTAACCCACTGAGCCACCCAGGGGCCCAGGATCTTATTCCTTCTTATCTGTATCAGGACTCATACTGCGCCACGAGTTCTGGGTTGCAAAAGAGGATTTATTTTTTGCACTTGGTCTAAGTCTTTGTTCACAAACTAAACAAAAACAGCACAAGTGCAATGAAAGTCAGTCTTTTTGAGGAAATATGACTGTTGGAGAAGACTTCCAAACAAAAGAAAAAAAATCTATTCATTATATATGTCATGAGTAGTTAATTTTCAGTAGAAAGCAAAGAAACAGAGAGTGCTGAAAGGTAAGAAGAAATAAATGAAGAGCCAGAGAAGCCTGTTTGGGCCAGTTTTAGAGAATAAATAAAAAGGGAAAATTGATATAGATTTATACCTCAAGTTCATCTGGAAGAAAAAAAAGTGATTGGTAAAAATGGCCAGAATATTTTTAAAGAGAAAGAACAAGGAGAAAAACACGTTCATCCTGATCTAAACATGAATTGAACACCAGCAAGAGTTAAGGTCGAGTTGCACTGGTCAAAAACCTAATAAATGGATCAATAAAGCAACGGGTACTGAAAGAGACCTGAAAATTTAAAAAAAGAATGCTCAAAATAAGATAAAGGACATATCACAAACCAGTGGTAAACTAGTAGGGGAAAAGTTAGATCCTTGCTTTATGTTATATGCCCCCCCAAGCCCCCCCAAAACAAAAACCCAACTCAGCTGAAAAGAATTAATGGAAACAAAACAAAGTAAAGAAGTATTTTTAAGACAAACTAGGGGAAAAGTAGGTGGATATTAGCTAGATTTGGATGGGGAATGGCTTCTTTAGCTTGAAAGCAAGGGAGGAAATGACAGTCACTCAGCCTTGCTGTGTCCCTCTGCCCAGGGGAGAGCTGCCTGACCACAAAGTGAGACCTGACTTTCTTGCACCGGGGAAGGGTACCCTACATAGATCTGAAGTGGCAGGGTCAGGACCCGATGGCCAAAAGCAGTGTTTCCCCCACTGGGATCAGTAGAGTGGCTATATCGGAATTTCCTGTGGTAAACTGTGAGTGACTAAATGAATGAATGAATGAAGAGAAAGAAAAAGGAAGGAAGGAAGAAAAAGAAAAGTAGGAAGGAATGAAGGAAGAAAAGAAGGGAGGGAAAGAAAGAAAGAAAAAGAAAGAACAAAAGAGGAAAAAAAGAAAAAGAAGGAATAGATCTTTAATAAGATCTTTAGTAAGATTAAAAAAAAGACATCTAGATTTTGTCTCCGACATACTGAATTTAAGTCTGACAGTACATCTCAGGACTCTACCTACTCTAACCCACATTTTATTATAAAGGCTTTATTCATTTATTTGACAGAGAGAGTCACAGTAAAAGAGGGAACACAAGCAGGGGGAGTAGGGGAGGGAGAAGCAGGCTTCCCCACTGAGCAGGGAGCCTGATGCGGGGCTCCATCTCAGGACCTTGGGATCAGGACCTGAGCTGAAGGCAGATGCCTAACTACTGAGCCACCCAGGTGCCCCATTAACCCACACTTTATTATTATTTTTTAAGATTTTATTTATTTATTTGACAGACAGAGATCACAAGTAGGCAGAGGCAGGCAGAGAGAGAGAGAGAGAGAGAGAGAGAAGCAGGCTCCCTGCTAAGCAGAGATCTGGACTCGGGCTTGATCCCAGGACCCTGAGATCATGACCTGAGCTGAAAGCAGAAGCTTAACCCACTGAGCCACCCAGGCACCCCAACCCACACTTTAAATACAGTATCACATTTTGAGTATTACTGGCTTAAAGGAAGCATCCTTATGTAGGCTAGAAGGAGGAGTGTTTAGCAGCGGTCTTAGAACATTCTGTGGTATCTCTACTCTGACATTCCAGGGCTGCCCAAAGAAAAGTCCTGTTTCTCATCCACAACGAGGATGAGAATTCAGTTCTGCCAGTTAGATCGCCTCACGTGGTATTTTGATCATAGGGGTGTGGTGAAGGCCATCTCTGGCACATTCTGATGGGAAGCCAGGAAATCCTGCAGCTTCTTTCCAGTTGGTCAGCAACATAGACACCAGTGGCTTCTTGATTTGGGGAGAGCTCCATGGCGGGGGCGGGGGGGGGGGTGTCTTTCAGGCAATAGTTCCCCTGGTGGGTCAGTTCTACACATTCCAGTAGACCCCAGAAGCTCAGCCTAGAACTTGCTGTTAGGCTCCTTTGTAAGCACCTAAGACCTTGAATTAAACTCCTTCCTGCTTAAAATACACAGAATGGGTTCTGTTCTTACACCAAACGAATGGAGACAGCAGCCATCAAGAGTGTGAAGAGGTCAAGGGTGCCTGGGTGGCTCAGGCAGTTAAGAATCTGACTCTTGATTTCCGCTCAGGTCATGATCTCAGGGTTGTGAGATCGAGCCCCACGTCAGACTCCACGCTGGGTGTGGAGCCTACTTAAGATTCTTTCTCTCCTCCAGCCCTTCCCTCCTTCCCCCTTCTCTCAAAAAAAAAAAAAAAATTGTGTGAAGTGTTCAGCAATAAGTGTCTTGATCCAGTTAATGTGCTGGTTTCACTGAAGAGTGTCCTCAAAGAAGCAGTGCAAATTATTCAAAGCATTTGCTCTTAAATATACATCTTTCCAATTTTCTGCATGATGAAATGGACATCAAGTCCTCTTGGTGTGCACCAAACTGTGTTTGCCTAGAGGGAAAACACTTGTAAGTTTGAGTTGTGAGCTAAACTAGTCACTTTTTCATGAAGCATCATCGTTTTTACTTTAAATAAAAACTGACAGATTAAGTAAGGTTATTTAGATTTCGGTATTTGAGCAGACATCTCAAAAACGAACAAAACAAATCTGCCATTTCAAAGATAACTGCTTGGCACTTGTTACTGATGATAAAATTTGAGCTTTCAAGCAAAAAATAAAATGTTGGGAAACGTGTATCCATTACAGCAAGGGAAGACTTCTCTTACAGAATTGGTGGTGAAATTTCCAAATGCGTTTTTTTCTGTCGTATCAGGTAATACAATATGTTGAAACTTCGGAGGTCTACATAACTCAGCAGCCAATCTTTCCTAAAGGTCCTCTGGCTAATGCTACAAACTCAGGCCTGGATAAAGTTCCGCTCAAAGCGCTAGAGAGACCCACAGATTTTACTGTAACCGAGAAGGAAAAGTTCACTGGTATTCTGACAGATTTCACCAAGCCACTCGAGAAACAGTCATTTTTCCAGTTTTGATGTAGTATCAAATAAGAATATCCATAAGCATTTGAAAAGGTTATACATCTGTGTGAGGCTGGATTTTCTTTCTTTTTAAAAAGTATCTCCATTTTAAAAGCATATTCATTGGGGAGGGGGAACAAGCACCAGCGGGAGGAGAGATAGAGGGAGATGGAGAAGCAGACTCTGAAATGAATAAGGCAGAACTCGATTCCAGGATCCTGAGGTCCGTGACCTGAGCCAAAGGCAGATGCCCCAGGCTGGATTTTCTTCATGGACTTCAGCAACATATTGAAAAACATATTGAAGGTGAAGCAAATGTGAGACTCCAGATGTCTTTCACTAAGCTGCACATTAAATATGCAAAAACTTAGAACACTGCAATTATACTCACTGCTTTTTCCATTTTGAAAACAATGTTACTTGTGTTAATATGTAAGGGTTTTACTGTTGTTATTTTACTGCATACATACATAATGAAACTTTGGCTTCAATCTACAGTACTATAAATATTGATAGATATGGCCCACTTGCACAAAAGATCTTTTTAAGAGGGTAAAGGGGTCCTGCGCACAAAATGAGAACTGCGGTTTTAGAGCACACAATTTAATACCACACTTCACCAGGAGATGTCGCCACTAACACACGTGGCAAACTGCCTGGCCAGGGCTTAAATACGAGACTTCAGTTTCCACAGCACACAAGCGACTTGCACCTTTCGTTTAAAGAGTCCAGCATCTTGTAGGATTTGACGGAGTGGAAGGAGAGAATGGAGAGAGGAAGACCATCTCTAAGTCTTAATAAAACTCTAGAGAAACTTGAGATCATGCACTGGGGGAGGGAAGGGAGGTGAAAGAAAGAGGCGAGTCCCCAAATCGCAGAGACAGAAGGAGCCTGGGCGAGTGGCATCGCTCAGAGAGCTTGCCCGTCTGCAGTGACATCAGGCTGGAGGGCATCACTGGGAGCCCAGCCATTCAGTGACATCGGATTTCTCCAGGAGAAAACCTTCCCTCTGCTCCAGCTGATCTTTACACAAAGAGAAGAATTCTGTGACTTTCAAGTCACTGTCAGAACATACCCTGGGTCCTTGCCCACCAGACATCCCTTATTGTCCACACACTCGATTTCTAGAACCACAAAAGTGGTTCTCTGTGTCATACTTCACAGTCCTGTAGTTATAGTATACCTAGGAATACCATTTCCCTGGCATTGTGAACAATTATGTGATACATTCTGTATTCATGGGGTTTATAACCCGGGAAATGGGTTCTGAGAAGCCAGGGCATTCCAAAGATGGGACAGTATTCTGAGGATCGCAGGCTCAACTTCGTAAGGTCTCCATTCCTCGTGAGCCAGTCTCATGAACAAGGCTTTAAAGTGTTGCTATTTCTTCTCCAGGTATCCAAGGGAGCCCGTGCAGAGATAATCCATCCTTTCAAACTTAAACTTGCTAGGAAATGTGAACCGTGGGGCTATCGCTGCACTAAGCCTCAGGTCTGGAGCAGAGTCACCTCCTTTTCCGAACTATTTTCTCTGTCTCCTGTTCTGCATCAGGATCCCCTCTTGTTGCGCTGACTCGGGTTCACTATTTCTTTCCTCCTGATTTTCATTTGTCCACCATCTTCAAGGGGATCCTGGTGCCATGTGCTGATTTAACACTCGAGCTTTGCTCTGGATAACTCGTCTTCACCCTCCCCCTACCTGCAAAAAGGAAAATGTCGTGGCTCTTTCTGCATCTGCAGGAGGGGCACCTCCTATAGATCTGGCATGTATGGGATAAGAGAGTTTAATCTCTCAGAGTAACTCATTCATCACAGTCCCCACTCCCCTGACTTTCAGAGATCTGGGCAGATTAGTTTAACCACTAATGTCATTAGCTGATCATTATCCAAGACCCCATCTACAAGACTGACTGAGAATTTCTAGAGGCTTAAAAAAAAAAAAAGTAATTTCTGCAGGCTTAAGTTTGTGGAGTCTTCTTGGTCTCTAGGCTTCCAATACATCCTGTTTTTGCAGTCTCAGTTCTGCCTTGTGGTGTGTTAAACTTAATACCTTCCTTGCATTTGCATTTTACTGGAAGCCCACCCATTCAATGCACTGGTGAACACTGAACACTTACAGGACATCTTAGGGGAGTTCAGAAGAGAGCATCGAGGGAAACTTTGTGGTTGGAAAACCGAGAGCGTTACCATTTCCCTTTGCCTAGTCTTTCCCTCATGTGGTCCCACCGCCTTCCACCTGCCTGCTCTCTGCTCCCGAGCCTTCCCTGGCTCTTGCCCCTTCTCTCTCTTTTCTTCCTGGATCCCTAAGTACTTTTCCTTCTTTAAGAAGAGACGCTGCTTTCACTTTCTCTTCTGTAGCTCGAGACCAGCAAACCCCTCAACATTGAATCCTTTTACTGTTCATCCTGTATATATCAAGTTATTTTTTTTTAAAGATTTTATTTATTTATTTGACAGAGAGAGATCACAAGTAGGCAGAGAGGCAGGAGGAGAGAGAGGAAGAAGCAGGCTCCCTGCTGAACAGAGAGCCCGATGTGGGGCTTGATCCCAGGACTCTGGAATCATGACCAGAGCCCAAGGCAGAGGCTTAACCCACTGAGCCACCTAGGCACCCCATCAACTTATTTTTGAAAAACTTGAAATAATTTGAAAAACTATTTTTGAAAAACTTATTGAAAAAAAAAAAGAGAGAGAGAAACTCTTCTTGGCTAATAAAAAAAAAAAAGGAAAATTTCCCTCTCTTTCTTCCATCTCCTAGTTTCTATTAAATTGGGATCTGAGGGGCACTTGGGTGGTTCAGTCATTAAGCATCTGCCTTCAGCTCAGGTCATGATCCCAGGGTCCTGGGATTGAGCGCAGGGCCCCCTGCTCCACGGAAACCTGCTTCTCCCTCTTCTGCTCCCCCTACTTGTGTTCCCTCTCTCCCTGTCTCTTTCTCTCTCTCTGTCAAATAAATAAATAAATAAATAAAAACTTTATAAATAAGTAAGTAAGTAAGTTAGTAAGGATCGGGGACACCTGGGTGGCTCAGTTGGTTGGGTGACTGCTTTTGGCTCAGGTCATGATCCTGTAGTCCCGGGACTGAGTCCCTATCAGGCTCCCTGCTCACTGGGGAGTGTGCTTCTCCCTCCAACCCTCCCTGCCAATGCTCTCTCTCCCTCTCTCTCATTCTATTTCTCTCAAACAAATACACAAAATCTTTAAAAAAAAATTGGGATCCCCTCAAGCAGACCTCAGTTTTCATGAGAGTGTTTTTTGGGGAGGTTACAGTGAAGGAGGAAAAGCAAAAAAGGGGGTGGTCAGTCATGGCGCTTACAAAAGAAGATGCTAGAACACTGGTGCACAAGTATTAGTGTGGACATATGCTTTCCTTTCCCTTGGGTAAACAACTAGAAGTAGAATGCTGGCTCATGTAATAAACAGGTTTATGTCCAACTTTTTAAGAAACTGCTAAACTTTTCCAAAGTGGTGGTAACCTTTTTATTTGCACAGCTGTGTGTGTGTGTGTGTGTGTGTGTGTGTGTGTGTGAAGGACCCAGTTCTTCCAAGAGCTGTATGCTGAAAATCAGAAGCAGAAGCATTGTTGAGGGAAATTAAAGAAGACCTGAATGAAATGAGAGGTATATACCATGTTCAGGGTCAGAAGGCTCAATAGTATTAAAGACGTTAATTTGCCCTAAATTGATGTACAGACTTAATACGATACCAATCAAAAGCTCAGCAGGCATTTTTGGGGGGATAAGAACTGAGAGGCTCATTTTGAAATTCATATGGAAACACAAAAGCCCTAAGACAGATAAAATAACTCTGAGAAAGAACAAAGTTGTTCAACATTGAAAGGCTAATAGCGCCTTATTTCAAGAATTATTATAAATAACGATAATTTAATTACAAATTATAAATCTTGGCAATGCCTACAATTATCTGATGCCCAAGTCACCCTGCAGATGGATCTAATCTCAGTCTCTACGGGTGCGACCCAGCAGCGGGAGGTTTTGCAACTCCCCAGCTAATTTCCTCTTTGCAGTCCACACCTAAAACGGCTTTAAGAGGTTCGTAAATGAACATACTTCATGCAACCGCTAGAGGGCGCCTTGGGATTAGGACCGCCGGAGGCACCGACTTGCCCCAAAGAGATGGTCACGCCAACGTTCTGAAGCCTGTTTTTTTTTTTTTTCAGATAATCAGATAATCTGTGTAGGGGGGATAAGGAATAAAGACTATAAGACTGATTGTCACTATCGCTGATAGTACTTTTTAAAAAAATATATGAAGTATTTACCCAGCAAGGGGATCGAGAACCTTTCTCGATTTTGATTCTGTGTTGATGACATCCTGGTCTAAGAAGGAGTTACTTAGAGATTTTAAAATGATCCCGGGTGTCTAATAGAACTTCCGTCTTGGCCTGACATTTGGAACTTTCCAAAACATGGCTCTCGGTTAACCTTTCAAGCTCCTCTAAGCTTTCCCATGTCCCTGCGTGTACCCTGTTTTAGCCACACTGCTCCCTCTGACCTTGGAGTTCCCCAGACAGGAGCTGCCCAATTCACCCTCCCCAGGATGCCCTCGTGTTCCCTCCAGCCCTGCGGGAGCCCTCTGGCTCACAGCCCCAGAACTCTTCTCCTGATGTCCATTTGCAGTGGGCTGCCCATTGCTCTGGGTTTTCATACCCCCCCTCCCCGTCCATCATACCTTGTCTGCTAGATTGTGTTTATGCTCTTGGAGTCCCGAGAGCCCACCTTTAATTGAACAACCATTGGTAGTGCTTGCATGTGGGTGGTTGGCTGACATTTGCTTGATGAAAAATGTTATTATGATTTATTAGATGAATTTAAAGCCCGCTTCCTGAGAAAAGGGCCGCGTGTTACCATTTCCTCCCGGATGCTCCCTCCCATCCTCCTGGAGTCCTGCAGGCGCCCGGTGCGTGATGGCTGACTTGAGGTCTGTGCGCCCACGTCCAACACTTCTCGCTTTACCCTGACTCGTTCCGCTCTTCCCCTTCCTCCTCCTCCTTCTCCTCCTCTTCCTCAGATCCTTCTAAAGAGGCGGTGGTGTCATCTGGTTCTGTGCAGCCCTTTTCTCTCCTCTCCTCCACGTACTTCCCTTCTCTCTCCTCTCCTCTGATATCTGGGCTTCTGGGACATGATAAGAAATGAAGATTTAATCTCTGCCCCCAGTTCCTGGCAGAGTTTCTAAAACGCTTGTAATTCCTCAGTGATAGGGGTGCTAGGAGCATCTTTTGTTCTAAAATTCGGCTTTTGATCCTAGTTCCTGATACAGAGCAGCTGAACACCTTGGAATTTCCCAGGTGATAGGAGCATCTTTGTTGTTGTTCTAATGAGGTGACTCCTGGTGGGCTCCTGGACGGTTTCAGGATGCAGCCTGGTCACCAGATTGGAAGACCACGGATTGGAAGCTTGGGACTTTTAGCCTCCTTCCCCATCATCCAGAAGAGGAGACGCTGGAGATTGAATTAGTAATTGATCGATCATGCCTTTGTGATGGAGCCCCCTTTAAAAATCCCTATGCTAAGGGGTCCAGAGAATTTCTGGTTTGGTGAACACATTCAGGTATGGAGAGGGTAGTGCACCCCCATTCCTCTCCAAGCTTCTGAGCGTGAGACCCTTCCAGACTTTACCATATGTATCACTTCTGGTTGCTCACCTGCACCCTATGTCAGATCTTTTATAATAAACGAGTAGTAGGTGTAGTGTTTCTCGGAGTTCTGTGAGTCATTCTAGCAAATTATTAAGCCTGGGAAGGGCTTGTGGAACCTCTGATCTATAGCCAGTTGATCAGAAGTACAGGTGTCCGAAGTGGGGGAAGTCTTCTGGGGCTGATCCCTTGGCCTGTAGGGTCAGTGCTAAGTCCTGGTAGTCAGGGCCAGACAGGAATTAAATTGTAGGACACCCAGCTGATGCCCAATTGGAGAATTAGACAATTGGGCTCCGGTGTGAGGAAAACCCTATACATTTAGTGTCAAGAGTATTTTGAGTAGAGAAGTGGTTTTCCTTTAGCTTCTTCATTAACACGTTAAAAAACAAAACTGAAGTACCGATGAACATAAGTAGTATTTGAGATATTTGCCAACAATTCTGATTCAGTCTTCACATACATCGCTATGATTTGTTGGTGGCAAAATCACAGGTATTGTGAATACTACTCTGGCTTATCGGCTTACATTCATGATGGAATAAAATGTTAAATGCAGTAGGGTTTCACGAAATGAAATATGTAATTCCTCCCCCTCAATATGCTCATAAGTCCTCTGTGTCCTAACTGGAAACTTCTGGTGGCAGGAGAGGTCTATGATCCCCCTGGGTAAGAACCTCTCGCAGAACAATATATTAAATACATATTTTTCTTTCATGGTCAAAGGAACCAACTTTCTTTCCCTCCCTCACTCTCCCGTTCCTCCTTCCCTTCCCTTCCCTCCTTCTTTTTATTTATTTATTTGAAAGAGAGAGAGAGAGAGCATGAGAAGGGGGAGGGTCAGAGGGAGAAGCAGGCTCCCCCCTCCGCAGGGAGCCTGATGCGGGACTCAATTCCAGGACTCCAGGATCATGACCTGAGCCAAAGGCAGCAACTTAACCACCTGAGCCACCCAGGCGCCCCTCCTTCTTTTTCTTTTTGTTAAAAGATTCAAATCTTCAGAAAACTGCCTGAGTTGCTATCTTTCAGTGCTAGGTCAGGCGGCAGCCTGAGACCAGTACTGGTATTTCTAAGACTAAAGCCTGCATCAGATCCCCCAGAAGGTTTGTGAAACCCAGACGACATGGCTCTGCTCCTGGAGCTTCCGATTTGGGCGGGGCCCAGGGGTCTGCCTTTTCTAGCAAGTTTCCAGGCAATGCTGGTGCTGCTGATTGGGAGGCCTCTTTGAGAACCACTCCCTTATATCGAGTTTGACATGCTGACATTTTGATGCTTTGAACTAGGTAAGTGACCATCTTGGAGGGAAGAGTTTGATGCCATCAAAGAGAAGCAGGAGTACTCACTCCTGTGTGTGGGGTGAGGGGGCTGAGGGGGAGAAGCATGGGGTGTGGACTGGAGACATAGACCTGGGTGGAGGGTGACGGGGATGTCCTGCCCGACATCCCAAGTCATTCCCTGCTCATTCTCTTCTGTCTCTCCTTCCTGCTTCCTAGAGTCACCTTCCAAATGCAACTAATTACCCACTCCCCGGGGCTTGCCTCGGGGTCTGCTTTTGGGAAAACCCGTTCTAAGATGTGCATTCAAATCCTAAACCCCCCCTTATGCCCTGTGTGAACCCTGACAGTGGATGAAGTCTCTTGAGCCCCTTTCTTCGTCAGCACCCCAGGGAAAACACTGCCATTTCCCAGTTACTGGAAAGATGGGCCAAGGTAGGAGGATTGTGGGCCAGTGCCAGGCAGAGGGGACAGGTGCTCAGGGGACATTAGTGTCCTCTTCCCTTGAGGCTGGCTGCATTCAGGGGGAAGAGGGCAGAGTGCAGAGCAGAATGAATTCGTCAGATCCCTGGACCTTGCAGACAAGGGGGTTCACCTCAGCACAGGGATGTGGGGGCAAGGGTGTGGGCTGGGTCCCTCTTCTCTGAAAACATGGCTCTCACCCTCAGAGCTGGGCTGACAAGGAAAGACATTGGTGGTGGCCTTGGAACCTTTGAGTCCTCCTGCTTCTGTCCTGGGATTGAAATCCCCCATCCGTAGCCCCTTCCTCCACAAAATATGTTTGATTTTAGCTTTTGAGTTGTGAGCCAGGAAGACTGCCTCATGGATGATCTGGTAAGATCCCTGCTGCCCTTCCTCCTCCTCTCTTTTCAGGAGGAGGGTATATCTCTTCTGTTATTTTGAATACTTCATAGTAGAAATATTAGAGAGGGAGAGAGCTAGCATTCACTGCTTTGTTTCACTGTGAGCCTCCTAATTGATGGATGGTTTGGTTACCATTCTGTAAAATAGAAGGAGAAAGAAAACATCTTGAAGTGGATTTCCGAGTGACTGGCTCAGCCAGCTTCCTTGCCCCTCCAGCGGCCCCCTCCCCAGCTCATAATGCAATGTCAGAACAGAATCCGGACAGGAGGCCCCATGGGGGACAAGATCAATACTGGCCTTTCTCTTTATTCTCCACCCACATTGTGTGAGTCTTCGTGTGGGCTCTGTCCATGGGGTGCTGTTTGCAACTACCTTTCCTGCAGGCGGATACAACTGAAGGACAAAAGCAGAGGGAGATACAGCTAATATGAAGGAAGACAGCCGGAGATGCCAGGAAGAGCAAAACAAATGCAAATTGCAAGGGGCAAGTCAATTTCTCCTAATTAATAGTAATATTAAAAGTCAGTTTCTATGCATTCAAATTCAAAGGAGAGTATCCTCGTTCGAGAAGTTTCTATACGAAATTGCAGGCTCGGAGCTGTGGATGCTGACGAGGGTTTTATCTGGCTCAGTCAAAGAGCTGACACAGAGCAGGGCTGTTCACCTTCCTGGTTCTTGGCCGGGCAAGGGGATAGGACAGTGGGTCAGGCAGATTGGGGCCCATTGTAAATAGACAAAAAGAATTTGGGATGCAGAGAGTTAAAAGCTAAGATGCTGAGGTGAATTGGTTCCCCCTGAGATTGCTCATGGCAGTCTATTTCTTCAACTACAGTAAACTCCAAGTCAACTTGTGTTCAGCCTTTATATCTGGTACATTGTGAGGTTTTGCACAGTGACCTTGAAAATATCTTTTCTTATGTAAATTGTTCTAACCTTCAGATTTCATGATGACATCTTGGTTGTGTGTGTGTGTGTGTGTGTGTGTGTGTGTGTACAGCACAGAAGCGAGATGTCAAATACAAAACATAATCTTGTGTGCATACACACATACACGCAGAGAGAGAGTGAGCACCTTAAATCTAGAGCTCAGAAATGTGCAGTTCATTCAGTTGACTAAAGGAGTCACTAAAAGTTTGTGAACAGAATTTGATAAGTAAAAATTTCCTTTCAAGAAATTTACTGTGGTAGTGGATGGATTAATTAATCCAAAAGGATTAGATTGTTTTGTTTATTTTGGATATTTTTGATTGGATTGTAATCCAGACTAAGAATTGGCAGTGGTGGGGGTCGGTGACTGCAAGCAGAGGTACTTGTTTGGAAGCTCCGGAGAATGGGCTGGGTAGGAAACAGGGAGCACCAGCCAGGAACCCCCGGCACACGTCTGGGACTAAGCACACCTGCAGGAACGCACCTGAGAGGCATGGAGCCAGCAGGCTGATGAACGACATGGCCATTCCGCTTTGGAGGGAAAGAGAGGAAAGAGCTGCCGAGATCCCAGAAACGGGATGAGTCCGTCTGTCCGTCCCTGAGTTGGGACCTCATTAAAAGATGATCAGAGGGGCAACGGGGTGGCCCAGTAGGTTAAGCCTCTGCCTTCAGCTCAGGTCGTGGTCTCGAGGTCCTGGGATCGAACCCTGCATCGGGCTCTCTGCTTGGCAGGGAGCCTGCTTTTCCCTCTCTCTCTGCCTCCTTGTGATCCCTCTCTCCCTCTGTTGAATAAATAAATAAAATAAAAAAAAGATGATCAGAGTTATTTATAGTCTTAGAAAGAACTGAAGGGGCAAGTCCATTGTGTCCCCCAGCCTCTGCTGAGTTACCATTCTTCCTCCTGTCTACCTTGTGCCTTCCCACATCCCATAGGACTTCCTCCTTGTAGGTATTTGGTGTGAAGATCCGATTTTATACAAAAGCATTTGATATGATGAATAAAGAGGACAATCTTTTTTTTTTTTTTAAAGATTTTATTTATTTATTTGACAGAGAGAGAGATCACAAGTAGGCAGAGAGGCAGGCAGAGAGAGGCGGGGGTGAAGCATGTTCCCCTGCTGAGCAGAGAGCCTGATGTGAGGCTCAATCCCAGGACCCCGAGATCATGACCCAAGTCAAAGGCAGAGGCTTAACCCACTGAGCCACCCAGGCGGCCCAAGAGGGCAGTCTTCATTTTGAATATATTCTGCTTAAGATAGAGTTTGGCTTCACTGGGTAAGATCAGCTGAGCTGACTCAGACAGAGAAGGCCTCTCATCTCTAGGATGGGAGGGTGCTTCAGAGCACACAGAAGACCTTCATTCTAGCAATGAAGCTCTCTGGGGATATCAGAACTTAAGGAGAGAAGAGGATGTAGTGTGGATGTCTTTGAAGGCTGGGCATTAAGCACTGTGAACTTGGGGCGCAGAAGCAGGGATCCCTAGGAGTCCAGCCTATGGTCAGTGGGGTGGACCCTTGGGAGGGACAACCTTGTGGTTTTCCTGAGCCAGATTCCTTTCTTATGGCCTTGATGTCATATAAAAAGAGCTCTGGGTTCTTTATGAACCGAAAGAGGATACGGGTGGGGGTTGCTCAGTAAGCGCTGATGTTGGGTGTTATGGGCCTTGGTGATTAGAAGCTGGGAACCAGGCTTAATATGTTTTAAGGAAATAAATAGGATGTTTCATCTACCCCAGTATTGTGATCCACAAATATCTGCTACAATGATTAAAAGGCAGGGCTGTGCACTTTTATTGGACCAGGGTTTTAGAAGTCTTTCTACAGCTGATTTAATTGGATTTACCTTGCTGTGAAATGCTCAGGTTCACAGGCTTGCAGACGTTAGAGTGGAAATTCACTACTGTTGGAGAAATAAGTAGCCCATGGCATATAAGATGTCTCGTGGATACTTTATTTTGACCCTTGTTAAGAGTGTAGGTGCTTCGAGGATAAGTTCTTTCCGAACCTTACCTTGACTGAAATACAGAGGTTGTTCGTAGATGTTTGAGAGGCTGTCCTCCCCTTCACAAATCTGTGGTTCCCGTGTATGGTCATTTAAGCCTTACCTTGTCCTGAGTGGTTACTATCATCACCTGTGCTGAAGAGAAAAGAGAAAAGCTACCTTGAGTTCAGAATTAAGGAAGCTTTTTTTTTTTTTTTTTTTCTGAGAGAGAAAAGCTTGTACCATTTAATACTTTAAGATGCAGTAAGAGGTAGTCTTGTGCTGTGGAATTCACGGTTAATTCTTTTTAAAAAAGTATACACACACACACTTATATGTATATACATGCATATATATACATATACATATACACACATATACATATACATATATATACATGCATATATATGTATATATTCAAACCTCCTAATCATCTAAAGGGCAAAATGATTTGTTTAGAGTCTTATACCAAGATTTCTGAACAAAACTCCTAAGATTCTACACCCAGTCTCAGAATTTGTTGTGAGAGAAACAGAAGGGACAGCGCAGACAATTCTGTATTGGTCCAGGGACATCTTAGACTAATGCGTAAGAGCACACTTATTCTAAGAAGCACACTTAAACCTGATACGTACGAGAACTGTCTTAAAAAGATTATGTACTCAAATATTCATAATACACTCTGTATTTAAAAAAAATCCCACTTTCCAGAGCAGTCTTTATGGTATGATACCATCTTTACAAAAAGGAAAACATACACATATGCCCAGTGAAAAAATTTGCTTAAGACTGAGTTTAAAGATGATAATGTGGGGGCGCCTGGGTGGCTCAGTGGGTGAAGCTTCTGCCTTTGGCTCAGGTCATGATCCCAGAGTCCGGGGATCGAGACCTGCATTGGATTCTCTGCTCAATGGGGAGCCTGCTTCCCGCTCTCTCTCTGCCTGCCTCTCTGTCTACTTGTGATCTCTCTCTCTCTCTCCCTGTCAAATAAATAAATACAATCTTTTAAAAGAATAAACATGTTAACCTATTTTTTTCTTCTTTTTAGTTATCTGGCTTTTAGTACTTACCCCTGAGTCTGCATTTCTTGTGTCATATAAATAATAATGGGGAAAAAAGAAAAGGACTTGATAACAGAGCCATCCAAAGGTGGGGCGGGTTACGAGGCCACAAACCACGCATCGCCAGTGGTAACGAGTAGAAGTGAGACGTTTCATTGACAGAAATTCCACTGAAGAAGAACCTGCCATGTAGTTGTCAATGGGGAGAGATGGCCTCTACTTCCCAGCCCAGTTCTAAGGTTCTAGAACCTGGAAATCTTCTCCTGTGGACTATCTTTTCCAAAGCCATTTAGAAATGCTCTCTCAAGCATGGCTCTTGGTCACTGAAAGTGAAGAGGGAGCTAGGGAATCTTTAAGCAGCGTTAAACCTAAAATATCCTTGATGTGTGTTTTTCCTTCTGCGAGCAAAGTGAAGAAGGTGCCCTTTCATGTGGGAGCTGGGCGGGTTGCGTGGTAACTGTCAGCCCCCAGACAGACCTGCCTCCTTCTGGCAGCCCCATTTTATCATCCCTGAAGTAAGCCAAATTAGCAGCCTCTTAATGGCAGATTGCTAACTTCACTTTCTACAAAGTTAAAAAAAAAAAAAAAAAAGACGACAAGGGACAGCCAGATTTTTCTAGCAAGATCTAATCTCTTCTTTTTTGTTTGTTTGTTTTGTTTTGTTTTAATCTGAAAACATTTTAAGGGGCAGGGATCTTCCTATCCAGACAGATTTAAAAAGGCAAGAGAGGACCCCACCACCGTGCTTGTCTATGGAGGGCGGGGGACTAAGAGCAGCGCGGGAACTTCAGTGCAGCCATGCTAGCGGGAGCAAGCACCTTTCTACAGAAACGAGAAAAACTATTTGCCCATCAAAGCAGCACTGAGGGATCTCTCCAAGAGATTTTTTTAAAAAGAGTTTATTTACTTATTTGACAGACAGAGATCCTGATGCGGGGCTTGACCCCAGGACCCTGAGATCATGACCTGAGCTGAAGGCAGATGCTTAACCCACTGAGCCACCCAGGCACCCCATTTCTGAGAGATTTTAACCACTTCATGGGGCATGCATTTCAGTTTTGCATGGCAAAACGAAAGGAGTTCTGTGCCCAGAAACACCAGCACCTAAAGCCCTATGCATGAAAGAAAAGGCAAAATCCTGGGCATATTTTCTTCACATTCCTCCTATTTTCCCTCTTAAGACAGTTTGTTAGGTGGAGGGAACCCGCAGGGCTGGCTTCCTACCTGCAGCTCCCTCCGATATTCAGCACTTTTCTGCCTGTTCTGAGTAATCTATCAAAAATAATGAGGGAGTTGGCAGTTGCTGCTGTGCAGAAGGTAGCCGGCAGAAAGGGCATCTCTCCTCAAGTAACCCCACACTGGTTCTGGAAAAATTTCCTATGGAGAAAAAAAAATGGTAGTTCAGCAACTGAAATCTGTTTCCTTTGCCATGTTTGTGGTCCTTCCACAAGACAAGGGGAGTATGGTGCCACTTTGGTTTGCAAGGACAGGCTGGGTTGGCCTGGTGGGTCTGATCTTGGGCTTTCTGACCGCTCAGGGCAGAGAGGCTTCCATGTCCAAGACCATTTTAAGTATGCTTCTAGACTGCTCCAAACTGGGACCTCTGAATGGAAGCCTCCTGGCATGTCTGTCTTTGGGTTTTTCATTTTCCACTCCCTCTACAGTGTCTTGTGCGCATGGCATTACAATACAAAGGAAGGCACTGTTTTAAAAAGTGAAGTGTAGAGGACACACCATGTTGTGTGAGTTCCAGGTGTACAACAGAGCAATTGGACAAGTCTGTATTTGTGCTGTGTTCCCCACAAGTGTAGCTCCCATCTGTCACCATGCAACGCTATGGCGCTATGACAATACCACTGACTATATCCCCGAGGCTGTGACTTACTCATTCCTTAACGGAAGCCTGTACCTCCCACTCCCCTTCACCCAACCCATAGTTGCCAGAAGAAGCAGTGGTGATGGCAAAGAGGTGGGGGGTTGGGGGGGGGGTGGGCAAAAAAGGACACTTAAAAAAAAAAAAAGAACTATGATATCACCCTACAGTATCAATTATTTTCATATCGTTATGTTCCTTTTTGGTCCTTATGTATATTACATATGGTTCCTATGTATTTTACATAGGTTATTTGTAGAATGATCTGTGGACCATCTTTTTTTTTCTCCCTTCAGTTAACTTTGTGCCATAAATACCTCTGTTTATAGTGGTTATTGGTAACTTTTCTGTGACATAATAGCATGGGGTGTGGAGCACCGTATTTTCCTAAGCCTTTTCCTGTTAATAAACTTTTGGGTCATTTTATATTCATGCCATTCTGGATATGACATAAAAAGAGGCTCTCATTGTGTTTTAATAAAGATGCAAACTCTTATTCAATTCCCTAATGGGTTGCTGCAGATGCCACTAACTGTGCTGTCTCCTATAGTCCTCTATTATGGTTACAATGCCATTAGCCCATTGTGCTTAAGGGCGGATATGCGTTCTACAGCTTTCCGGGAAGCTGGATTTGACACACTGTGCCATGAGGGCTTCTCATGTCTGCAAATGAAGTTCATTTAAAAAAGCAATTTAAGAAAGTCCAAAAAGACCTTGATTAACTAGAACATTTGAGTGGAGAGTGTTAGAGTTAATTAAATTTCCTGATATTTGCTACTGCTGTTATAATTAGCTTATATTTATATCGAGGTTAGAGGTTAAAACACAATTTTCTTTTCTTTTCTTTTTTTTTTTTAAGATTTTATTTATTTTTATTTAACAGACAGAGATTACAAGTAGGCAGAGAGGTGGCGGGGGTTGGGGGACCAGGCTCCCTGCTGAGCAGAGAGCCCAATGCGGGGCTCTATCCCAGGACCCTGGGATCATGACCTGAGCCAAAGGCAGAGATTTAACCCACTGAGCCACCCAGGCACCCCCACAATTTTCCCTATATAATTTTTTACATCATGAAACTTGGATTGGTTAGAAACATTTTTCTTCTTTATGTTGATTCCCAGTACTGCATGTGAAACGTTTATGCCTCTTTGTGTCAAGACAGTGCCACAAATTCTGTCTCAGAAAGGGTACTTTGCAGACTCGCCTGGCATCATTCTGAACCTCATGATGGTGTAACATCACCCACGCAACTGGAGAAGAGTGACTCCAATATGGTGAAACTTGAAAATGATCTATAGGACCCATGGCGCTCCTTCATGTGTGTGATGGTATCAACAAAATCCCAGACATGAATATTTGGGTCTCTTTGCTCTTTCTCATCACAGTGGCTTGCCACAAAAATTCCAGATAATCGAGGACTCCATTATTTAAGATCGCTAGAACTCCAGAATCGGCAGAGATTGTGACAATCCTCTGGGTGAGGATTTGGAAGCCCGGAGGACTCCTGAGTTTCCTTCAAGGATTAGGACTTGATTTAAAACCCTGGAGTTGTGATTCATTATCCAGTCCTCTTTCTTTCACTTCATGGTTATATTTAGAGTTTCATTGCATATACTCTTGGATCTTTTTTTGAAACAGGCAGAAGAAGTTGATGGAGCATCACTTAAAATATTCACTGTCAACTCACTTAGCAGAACCGCATTAAGTAATAAAGCAAGGACATTTGACTTTGTGTCAGTCTTGTGTTCATTTGGTGACTTTGTATTGTGTCTACATTGTGTTAGCCTATGTGCTAGGTTCTCAGAACGCAGAGACAAAGACATAATCCTGAGGCAATGTGGGACTGGGGGATTCAAACCAGGACTTGAATTCTTGGGTTCTGTCATTTCTTTATTATAAACTTGGGGAAACAATTTGACCCCTCTACCTACATAGATAGTAACAGAAGACAGTATAGAAGTCTGATTCATTCCCTTTTGGTGCTCCATAAACCTTGCCTTATGTATTGTGAAATGAGTCTCAGGAAGGAGTAGACTCCAGTCTGCCTTGTCTCATTTTGAGAACAGTGATGCTTGGGTATCTTTGAAGGGAAGAATGGGTAGTGTGAAGACAGAAGACCACCCTGTAGGATGGAGGATTCAGAAACAGACTTAAATCTCTCTCTGTTGAATAGCATGGGTCCTAAGGAGAGGAATTGCTTCTGATGCCAATAAGGCCATCTCTGGAGGTCATTTCCTGTCTACGGGGAATGCTACAGGTCCATTGGGCTTGATGTCTTCTCGAATCAGTGACATTCCTTCTTACAGAGTCCCTGGAATTTTGAAAGGATTCTGCCTTGGCACCGACCCCCTGTAGTAGTCAAAAGTACAGACAAGTTCTCGATTTTCTTCTGTTACTCTCTACATAGGTAACTATGTAGAGGTATCAAGGTATCAAGTAATTTTTGAACTTTGTTCAAATTTAGTGATAGCAGGAAGAGTTTCATAATCCTTAGAGACCTGTTATAATTTTTCCTTCTAAAGATTTTCAGGAAAACCTGCCTCATTTCTTGGTGTGAGTGCTGGTCAGTAGGGTAAAGCTCAGAACTCCCAGAAGGAGTGCTGGCCCTTTGGGATAGGAGGAACTTCTTTTCCCTCCACTTCCAAATTCAGTGAGCAGTCAGGGTGGACCAGAATGACTGACACAAACTCACAGAAATAAAGGCTAAAGCAAGAGAGGGCTAGGCCTAGCATTGGTCCTACAGAGATGCATGGTTGATTGTTCTGGTTCCCCAAAGTGACACTCACAGTCCTGTTGGGAGCAAGATCTGAAATTTATAAGATGAGATAATGCTACAATTTTATGACTGTGTGTGTGAGAGGGTAGCTGAGAAGCTCTGTTTCAAGATTTTTCTGCCCCAGCCTTTGTTAAGATACAACCGGCACGTTTCCTCACCAGGGAACAGGACAGTAATGAAGATCATGAAATGTAATCTCTGGTAGGGCATTTCTTTTCAAGGACACCTTGCTACCCATATCTTCAGCATTGGCTTCACCATGCATCTGGTGGTCAAGATTCAAAACTGAGAAACCATCTTATGTGCTACATTTTTTTCACCCTGTCTTTCTGTAAATATTCCTTCTCTGATTTCCCTAGTGTTGCTTGGACATAGTTCTCCTGTGCTCTCCCCAGGACCATTCTGCTTACCCAGGATGTCCTTCTCTTCACTTCATCCTTCCTCGTGACATCTGTTATAACTTCCTCCAACCACTTTCTTGCTAAAGAATCTGTGATGGGTCTTGATGGCCCATAGGAGAATCTCTACACTCCTTTGCCTAATATTTTGTGCCCATTCACCTATCCATCTTTGTGCCCCACTTCCCAATACTCCCTTTACTGTGCTCACAGGTTCCCTGAATTTTCACTAGATTTGCTTAACTTGCCCTGTAGCTTTCTGCTCATGAGGCACCATCATCTCCCGTTCCCCAATTTTCAAAATCCTCTCTTTAATATCCCATTTTCCTTTATGGAACTATTTTTGATCTGTATCCCCTATGATTTGGAAATAACCTCTCCCTCCTTCATACTCCTAATGAAGTAGGCATTTTGACATTTTCCCATGTATCCTCTTGGATGCAGGAGCCAAGGATTTAGAAAGGATTCTAGGGATCTATGCCAGGAGTGTATACTGCAGAGTTTTCATCACAGAGATGGCCTTTTAAGTCAGGAGCCTGGATGAAGTCACTAAAGAGATAGCATAGATAGTCAGGAGAGGCAGACCAAGGAGAAGCCCAGTATTTAGAAGTCCTGTGCTGTGGCTTGGATTATATCATCTTCCTATGCTCATGTGAGTCTAGCACAGAGCAAGCATCAATAAGTGACCCTTGAATCAGTATTTCCTGAACTTGAATTTTCAGATGGTTGGGATTTCCTATGCAAGAGATGGGACAGGTGTCAACTATGCCCACTCTTAAGGTGCCAGTCTGGGAGCCCTATCTTTCTGGGAGCCCTCGCCGACCTCTGCCCTAAGGAACCATGAGTCATTGTTAGATTCATGCCTCCACTCGCACACATTCAAAGAGAGCTCCTTCTGTAACATGCAATGGCAAAAGAAGATTAATAGAGCAATGAGCTGATAGGATGCTACAAGAGTGTGAGATACATGAAAACAGGGCAGAATTTTCAGCATGGTACGATCAGTACAGCACAGATCAGTACGCTATCACTGGGGCAAGAACAGCATGGTTGTTTCTCATCCAGCCACTTGGAGGAAAGAGAAAACATGCAGGATGGGATCTTTCCAAAAATTAGTGTGGAATGCCATTCTCCAATAGGCTAGTGAAGAAAATGCCCCTCAGATTCTGGTACATAATCCTTCCTCAGGGTTTGAGATATAATAGCGTAGTGATAAAGGCTTGAACGTTAGAGTCAGAGAGATGTGGATTCATTACCTGGTCTTGTCACTTACGTGTTAGCTGTAAAGAGTTATGGAACCTTCTGGAAACTTAAGAATGTCATGTAGTATAATGTCTCTCCCTGTGGTTCAAGGTGGAGATGAATCTGTGTCAGGGCATAGCATCCTTAATTTTGTTGTTGCTGTTATTTCTATTCCC
Organism: Mustela nivalis; assembly: GCF_964662115.1. Taxonomy (NCBI): domain Eukaryota; kingdom Metazoa; phylum Chordata; class Mammalia; order Carnivora; family Mustelidae; genus Mustela; species Mustela nivalis. The sequence continues at coordinate 103,539,395 of NC_139027.1, read as the reverse complement.
TTCACTTCAGGTATAACAAGAGTCAGGAAATACACACCAAAACCACAATGAGAAAGGTGTCTTAACTCCCAAAAATGTGCTTTTGTCTACAAATTGAAAATTATCTACAATCTGAGAAAGTGAAAAGAAAAACTCATTTATCTCATTTGAGTGGATGTAGGAGTGAAGAGTATTTCCTCCTATATTCAAGTGCACTAAATGCCAACTAATAGAAGATTTTATTGTCTTTGTATGTGATGTTACATGAGTCATAATTCAGAAACAACAGGTAAATGAGTGATTGAGAGACAGGCAAAACATCCCTAAGTACTCCTTCCTGGTTTTTTTATTAAATGAGTCACAGAAAGGAAATATGAAAGTGACTCTTCAGAGGCCACTTCGTCAAATAAAAAACCCAACCCAAAGCTTCATAGCAGGGAGAAAGGTACTATGTGTTACTTTCCCAAATGAGAGCTCAGTGACACAGTTGGGGCTGATGTTCACCATTTTCTTCCTTCCTTTCTTCCTTTCTTTCTTTCCTTCTTTCTTTTCTTTTTAAAAGATTTTATTTATTTATTTGATAGAGAGAGAGCAGGAGCACATAAGCAGAGGGGGCAGCAGAGGGAGAGGGAAAAGCAGGCTCCACCATTTCCACCATTTTCATTCATTTCATTTCCACCATTTTCAAAAGCAAGAAAAATCGAGCTACAACCTCTCATTCTCAGATCATGAAGAATGGAATTGAAGTTGGAAAGGGAGCTTTCTGAAGTTCGCTCACCGTCAGGAAATACACACCAAAACCACAATGAGATGCCACTTCACACCGTCAGAATGGCTAAAATTAACAACAACAGGAAACAGCAGATGTTGGGGAGGTTGTGGAGAAAAGGGAACCCTCTTACACTGGTAGGACTGCAAACCAGTACAGCCACTTTGGAGAACACTATGCAGGTTCCTCCAAAAGTTAAAAATAGAGTCGCCCTGTGAACCTAGCAATTGCACTACTATGTATTTATCCAAAGGATACAAACATAGAGATCCGAAAGGACACATGCACCCCATTGTTTTGAGGAGCAATGTCCATAGTAGCCAAACTATAGAAAGAGCCCAGATGTCCATTAACTGATGAATGGATACACAGACATATATATAATGAAATATAACTCAGCCATCAAAAAGATTGAAATCTTGCCATTTGCAACAATGTGGATGGAACTAGTGTATATTATGTTAAGTGAAATAAGTCAGAGAAAGACAGATACCACATGGTTTCACTTGAATTTAAGGAACAAAACAGATAAACATGGGAGAAGGGAAGGAAAAATAAAGATAAAAACAGAGAGGGAGGCAAACCATGAGAAACTTTTTTTTTTAAAGATTTTATTTATTCATTTGACAGAGAGAGATCACAAGTAGGCAGAGAAGCAGGCACAGAGAGAGGAGGAAGCAGGCCCTCCGCGGAGCACAGAGCCCAATGCGGGGCTTGATCCTAGGACCCTGGGATCATGACCTGAGCCAAAGGCAGAGGCCTTAACCCACTGAGCCACCCAGGTGCTCCAAGACTCTTTATTAAAAAATATTTTATTTTTTTTAAAAAGATTTTATTTATTTATTTGACAGGGAGAGACACAGCGAGAGAGGGAACACAGCAGAGGGAGTGGGACAGGGAGAAGCAGGCTTCCTGAGGAGCAGGGAGCCTGCTGCAGACCTTGATCCCAGGACTTTGGGATCATGACCTGAGCCGAAGGCAGACGCTTAACAACTGAGCCACCCAGGCACCCTGAGAGACTCTTAAACTGTAGGAAAAAACCTGAGGGTTTCTGGAGGGGAGGTCAGTGGGGGCAGATGGGGTAATTGTGGGTGGGCATTAAGGAGGGCATGTGATGTGATGAGCTGAATCACTGAATTCTACCCCTGAAACTAATAATACACTATAGGTTAACTAAATTGAATTTAAATTTAAAAACATTTTTTTAAAAGGAGCTTTCTGAAGTTGTTTCACTGTAAGTGAATATACTAGTATCATGCATTCCCAAATATCAGACACCAGTATACCAGGGGATTCATGGTTCTGATTATTTATTTCTGTGTAGGAAGCAATCCCCAATCTCACAGTTTGTTAGGTCAGGATTTCGGGTTTGTCTGGGTGATTCTTCTGTTCCATGTGGCATTGTCGGGTTTGTCTGGGTGATTCTTCTGTTCCATGTGGCATTGACTGAAGTCATTTGCTGGTACTCATCTACCAAAAGGGCTTGTCTAGAGAGTCCAAGATGGCTTCACTCTCAAGCAGCTAACATCATGGTGGGGTAGCTGGAAATCTCAGCTTCACTGGGAATCAGAAATGGAGCACATACCATGACATATCTCTAAAGATGGACTCTGGGTTCTTCCGTGGTGGTTTGGTTTCCAGAGTGAGTACTCTAATAGCATGAGTGGTAGCCAGAAGCATTCAGTTCTCAGAACACCATCCTCCCACATTCTATATGGTAAGCGAGTCACTAAGGGCAGCCCCAATTCAAAGAGAGGAGAAAGAGACTTGACTTCGTCTACTCTTTCTCTCTTCCTTTCTATTCTTTCTTTCTCTCTTTCTTTTCTTTTATTTTAAGTAGGCTCCATGCTTAGTGCTTGAACTCACAACCCTAAGATCAAAACCTGAGCTGAATCAAGAGTCAAAAGCTTAAAAGATGGAGCCATCCAGACTGCGCAAGAGATTGATTTCTTAACGGAAGAATAACAAGGTATTGGTGAACACTTTTATTTCATTATACAGACTTACAGTTGGGTTATGAATATTAGGGACTTTTCAAACTCAAGTTTCACATGATATACTATTTTTTGCTCTGGAATAGCTCATGACCTTGCACTCTCATGGCTTCTCACCACAATCATTTGTAACTCTCAGCCTGCCTGAGGATCAGGCTACTAGACCCAGGTACTTAATGCTTGCCTACATGGCTCTCGGCCAATGATAGGTTAGAGAACATGGGTAAATAGCCCAGCTCCCTGTCCCTCTGCAGAGACAACCCCAAGATATGTCATACCACATTCAGAGGTCCCTGGCATGATTGAATCCCAGTTACCCACAGCAATAATGTATCAACCAATCCACCCCTTACCTTTTTCTTTCTTCTCTCTGCTTTACTTGCTAACCTCCCACCAATACTTCCTGAGATCTTCTTTCAAATAAATTGCTTTTGCTTCTAGGGGATGATGCTAGGGACCAATGATAATTTTAGAACATGAAATTAGAATGTCTGGTTCTAGATTTGTTGCAACTTGGGGAAGGATACAACATCTCTTTAGGATCCAATTTCATAATTCAAAATTTAAAGTACTGTTGACCTGATGGTTACATTGAGCCTTGCTTTCTTTTAAGTGACTTGCTCAAGGTTGCCCGTAAGCGTGGTGGTGTGTCAGGACTAGAACTCTGGGTCTTCCGACTTCTGCTCATGGTTCTTGTCTCTGCAGAGCGCTGTGAGGGACTGAGCTGCTTACCTGAGCTCTTAAGCCCATCCGTGTGCACACAACCATGACAGATGGGACTATGAAGATGTGTTTGTGTACATACAAACACACAAGTGCGCACACACACAGAAATACACACATGCATTTGCCTTAGTAAGTAGCCTGCCTTGCTCACTTCACTGATCAAGGCTCCAGTAGAGTCTAAAAGCTGTAAAACAAAAGATTGTTCATCTCACATACATTCATCTGATTTTCTTTTCTTTTCTTTTAATTGGATGATGTGTCAACTTGCTTTATTCCCAAAAGAACGATGGGAATTCTTTTATCTATTGCCAGGGGTATACCTAAAGTATCTGGACCTGAGCAAATTGTTTTGAAACATCTCCCCTTAACTCGACAACACAATTATTTTCAATAATAATAAACTTGTTATAACCATGAAAATAACTATTCTCTTGATTCAGTCCTGATTTATTATATCTAGATTTAGTCTTTAGTTTTGAAACAACTAACAATTAAAAGAAGAAAATGAAGGGCGCCTGGGTGGCTCAGCCAGACCTTTAACTGGGTGAGCGTGGGACTCCTGATTTTGGCTCAAGAGGTGATCTGGGGGTTGTGAGATTGAGCCCTGCCTCCGGAGCCACGCTGGGGGCGGAGCCTGCTCAAGATTCTCGCTCTCCCTCTCCTTCTGCCCCTCACTCCTCTCTCTCTCTAAAGGAAGGGAGGGAGGAAGGGAGCAAGGAAGGAAGGCGAGAAGGAAGGAAGGAAGAAAAAAAGAAAGGAAATGAAAATTAATTTTAAAAAGTCTTCAATGCCCGTAAAATATTCCACGCATAAACTAAAACTCACCTTCTCACACAGAATGCTTACTTTGACCACACTTTCCGTTTTAAATTTCACACACAAATGAAAACTCCAGGTCGTCACATCAAGTGACGGAAGTGACATAACTCAAATGCAGTGTCTTGTCGTTACTGTCGGTGTGCTGTCCTCAGGACAGGTACGCACAGCACTGTAGGGCCTAGGGTTTAGGGTCTGTGCTTAAAGCACAGGGCTGGAGGAAGCTCCTGGACTTCGTGAGCCCTACGAACTTCCTCACATAGCGGGGCGCGGTGGAGCGCTCGTGGGAGATCGGCAACAGGTGTATTACCGGCACATTAACTTCCAAGTAGTAGATGGTGTTTCTTAAAGGAGAGGTAATGATAATAATAATAAAGGAAGTGTTCGTTTTGAGGTTTACACGTATGTGACCAAAACCAATAATGACTGCAATTATTGTTTAGAACTTAGACCAAGAAAGATATTTTGGGGGCATGTGGATTACTTGGCTGACATTAGAGTCAGAGGCACAAGGGGTCCTGCGGGGATGAATGAAAGCAGATGGGCTGTCAGTCAACGTCTCTATAGGTAATGCACCTGTTGTCTGAACCTGAAGCTCATCACACCGTTTACCTTGTTCTCCATCGGCCACAGCTCATTGCTAGGAAGGGCCATATGTCTTCGTGTTGGGAAGGGACAGAGGTTCAGGCGGGTAGTCTGAATTTCGGCGGGGGTGGGGGCAGCTTATTATGTGTGTGCGTTCTTAGATAGCTGTGAACAAAGAGCCTGGGCAGGCAAGGGGAAGATGAGCCTGTTTCTATCGAAATCTGACACTTGAAGAAAACACTATAATTTGATATAATCGAAGGGTCTTACATTCCATGGAAGTCTTTGGAGGAAATTGTGGCATGCTTGCTGGACATTGAGTGTAAACTTAGAAAAACCAATGGGTGGTGGGAGTAAAGATGGATGAAGTCCTGGTCCAGGAAGGCCTCATCACTGTGGGATGGGGGCTCAGTCACTGGCGTGAAGCAGGGTTGGGCCAATTCAGGGAGAGGAAATGTTAATTTCAAGTTTCTTAAGGAGGTAACATGTTTATAAGGGTTTGGTAAAAACACGAGGCTCACTTACTGGTACTCCCTGCACCTCTTCCTCAAGTTCAGACTATGACCCACATCACTTCTCTCAGTCAAGTCCCAAGCTCCTCTGCTCCCCAGCCCAGAGGACCACCTTCCCAGTTCTTGGAGCCCCCAAGAAGATGGGGAGCAGGAACAGTGCCTGGGGATTTAGGTGAAGTTCTGCACACAGGCCCCTTCTCTGGATATTTCTTGTTCCTCTGCAATGTAAGCCTCAAAACCACACTGAGTCGATTGAATCATCCTTGAAATGGACTGATTTAACACAAAATTTTTATTCAGATCCAGGAAATCATCATCTGTGCTCCTGTATCACTGAGGACAAGGTTTAGAATCCCTTGCACGTGGTGTTGAATAAGACTAGTGATAGTGAACATGCCCGCTCAACTAAATCCCAGGTCGGGAAACAGAAAGCTAACAGTCGCCCCAGAAAACACCACATTCCCTCTCCTAGTTACTATCTTTGTCCAGGGGCCACCACTCTCTGGACTTCTAGCCCCACAGATGGGAGTTTGAGTTTGACCAGATGGAGTGGTACAGCAAGCCCTCACTGGCGTCTGACTTTCTTCACTTGACTTTCTCTGTAATTGACTGTTTAAATTAATGGTATGCAGAGAAGCTCATTCATTTCATTGTTCCACTGTTTAACGTATCATAGTTTATTTCCAATTGTTTTTTTTTTTTAAGATTTTATTTATTTATCTGACAGATAGAAATCACAAGTAGGCAGAGAGGCAGGCAGAGAGAGAGAGGAGGAAGCAGGCTCCCCACTGAGCAAAGAGCCTGATGCGGGGCTCCATCCCAGGACCCTGAGGTCATGACCTGAGCCGAAGGCAAAGGCTTTGAGCCACCCAGGCACCCCGGGTTTTACTCATTTAAAGAGAGAGTTTGTGTGCTCGTGAAAGAACCTTGCAAAGAGGATCCTTGCCCAGTGTGTTAGTATTGCAAAAAAAATCTGGTTTTGGCCTTTGAGTCTCTTCCCCAACATGCTCCAGGTTAACTGCCCAGAAAAGTTGTGTGCCTCAAGGAAGGGTGACCCTGTGCCCCTCGGTTTCATTTCCAGCCAAGGGAACATGGGGATCCCATTTTGAAAGCTGCATTAGGGAGACTTAAATTTAAATGCATAATATCAGTTAAACCACTTTTCTCTTTATTGGAAAGCCCAAGAGAGCAAAAGCCCTATATTTATTAAAAACCCCCGATTTTTTAAAAAATATTTTATTTATTTATTTGACAGAGAGAGATCACAAGCAGGCAGAGAGGCAGGCAGAGAGAGAGAGGAGGAAGCAGGCTCGCTGCTGAGCAGAGAGCCCGATGCAGGCCTTGATCCCAGGACCCTGAGATCATGACCTGAGCCAAAGGCAGCGGCTTAACCCACTGAGCCACCCAGGTGCCCAAAACACCCGATTTTTAATAGAAGAGATAGGCTTCTAACATATCAGACTCAGTTCCCTAGAACAGTGTCTTAGCTACAAGAGAGGAAAGTGGTTCCCAGATTGGAGGTGTTCTTTCTTTTTTTTCTTTCTTTCTCTTTCTGAAAGAGATTTTATTTATTTATTTATTTGAGAAGGAGAGAGTGCATAAGTTGGGGGAGGAGCAGAGGAGGAGGGAGAGGGAGAAGCAGACTTAGCACGGAGCATGGGGCCCTAAGGGGGCTCGATCAGGATCTGAGCCAAAACCAAGAGTCTGACCCTTTCCCTACTGACTCTTGGGCGTCCCTAGCATTTATTTTTTTAATAAGCCAAGGGAGTCGTAGAGGTGCAGACACTTCTTTTTCTCTTTTCAGATTTTCTCCTAGGACACTGCATGATGAGAAATCAAGATGCTTCAGCCATAGAAGTGGAAAGATAACTAACTTTACAAAAACCACATTTTAATTATTTTAGCAAGCAAGTAGGGTTTTTTTCTTTGTCCCCTTCATTATTCTGAAACCATGTCACTAAGACAGATAATGAGGTCATCAGAATTAACAAAAGAAATCTGAGATAAAATCCTATTAAATTGCAAATTCCTACACTGCTATAACGGTACAAAGCAGCAAAACCAATGTTTTATGTGAATTTCTTTGAAGTCTCATGTTATTTTAGAGAGTAGCCCTATCTATAAAATAATATGAAACCTACAGATATGCCAAAACTTGTGTCATACCGTATTTCACTTCATCTCATCGTCTCTCTGAAGCTGAGTTAGTGCATTTATGCTGAAGCGTTAAAAGTGACATTAGCTAGTTACAAGAATAATGTTGCAAAAATACACATTTACTTGGGGGATTTTATTCTAAAATCTAGACATTTACAATGAAGGGGATCTATGTGCAACATAAGGCCACACGTAGTTCAAAGCAAGTGTTTCCTGCCTTGTCTCTCTGATGGGATAGGAGCCCCCAAATACGGTGGGAGCCCGGTGGCATGGCGGTGAAGGGATTCACCCAAAGAGAACAAATGGGATAGAAGTGTATTAAGTACACCACAAGGGAGCTACAGGTAGGGCAGCAGAGAGACTGTCTGCAAGGAGGCAGTAGGTGGGGGTTATATCTATTTATTTAAAAAGATTTTATTTATTTATTGGACAGACAGAGATCACAAGTAGGCAGAGAGGCAGGCAGAAAGAGGCGAGGAAGCAGGCTCCCTGCTGAGCAGAGAGCCCCGACGTGGGGCTCCATCCCAGGACCCTGATATCATGACCCTAGCCAAAGGCAGAGGCTTTAACCCACTGAGCCACCCAGTGCCCTGTGGGTTATATTTAAAGAGGGAAGGTGAGGAAGTATGGGGGACGTCTGGAATTTTCCCCTTTTTTGGTAGTTGTGTGTGGTTGTAAATAGCCCATTGGTTAGTTAGGGTCAGTGGCTATTTTGAGGTGGGTCGCCTGATGGGGTTGTGGTCCCTTTGGACCCTTCTGCCTTAATCGAATTTCCATTGCTCAAGCCTGTTGTCTACAGCAGCCTCCACATTTCCTTTGGTGACAGACACAATTGGTTCTAGTCTCATCTCCCCATTGACCAAAGAGCTGGGCTGAATTGTTTGGCTTTGTTTAGGGTTCTTGGTTAGAAGAAGCAACTGACTCCAGCTTATGTAGGCATAGAAGAAACTAGTTAGAAGGATAAACAGAAGGGAAGGTTGGAAACTCAGGGAGAGGAAAACAGGCAAGAACAAGGAAACAAGGTAGCCAGAACCACCATGTAGGTCCCACTCCAGAAACATCCATCAGGAGGGTGGGGGTCGGTGGGAATGGGACTGCCATCTTGATGCCCGGACACTGGTTGCAACCATAGCACTAGACACTTCTGTAGTTGCCTTAGAGCCTTAGACAAGGGTGTCATGAGCACTTGGGAGTTGGGGAGTGGATGGGAAACTCTTAGCGCTGGAGAGCCCTGGGCTCTGCCCTGACCCTTCTTAGACCATCTGCACTCAGTCCCTTGGTTATCTCATCTGGTCTCAGAGCTTTAAAGATATCTCTGTGAGGTTCTCCCAAATTTATATTGCCATCTCTTCCCAGAACCCCAGATCATGTCTGGTTGCCTACTCAACATCTCCAGTGGACATCCAAGAGGCACTCAGCTCTACTTCTCCAAAACTGAACAGCCCTTCCTCTGCTCCTCCAGCCTGAACTTGGTCATCCCCATTTGAGTTCCGGGTCGCTCTATCCTTCCACTTCTATCTTCTTTTCCCCACATCTCACATCCAACCCACTCGGAAACCCTCCTGGTTCCAGATTTATTTTTTATTTTTTATTTTTTTTTAAAGATTTTATTTATTTATTTGACAGAGAGAGATCACAAGTAGGCAGAGAGGCAGGCAGAGAGAGAGAGGAGGAAGCAGGCTCCCTGCTGAGCAGAGAACCCGACGTGGGACTCGATCCCAGGACCCTGAGATCATGACCTGAGCCGAAGGCAGCGGCTTAACCCACTGAGCCACCCAGGCGCCCCCAGATTTAAAATATACCTTGAATGTGACCTCTTTTCTCCTTTACTGCCCCCACTGTGACCTGATCATCCTCACCCCTCATCTGGAGCCCTGCTGTAGCTCCCCCATTCCACCTCCTTGCCTCTGTCCTTGAACCCACCTGCCTCCACCACACCCTACGTGTTAAAACGCAGCATGGGTTTTGTGTGAACATTATTTCCATTTAACATGACTAAATACTTATATGATAAGTCTTTAATGTTATAAGAAACTGCCCCCCCCCCAAAAAAAAAAAGAGGAGAGGGCTTTTTGGAGCAGGAGCTAAGATAATATACAAGGATTTAGCATAGTACCCGGTAGTAAGAGCTCAGTAAAAGCAAGCCGTACTACTAACCATAATAATAATTCAAAGAAACTGCTAAACTGTTTTCAAAGTGACTGTACCATCTTGCATTCCCACTCGCCGTGTACCAATTCACCACTTTTTCTCTTGCCTTATTTTTGGGTTTTGTCTTGTTTTGTCTGGTTTTCTATTCAAATACATCTATGGAGGTATCTCATTGTGGTTTGAAGTTGTGTTTCCCAAATCACTAATGACCTTGGACACCTTCTCAGAGGCTTGTTTGCCATTGCCTATCTTCTTTGATCCAGTGTCCATTTTAAATCTTTTGCCCATTTAAAACCTGGGCTGTTTTTATTATTACTGATATTTGAGAGTTCTTTATATAGCCTAGATACAAGTTCTTCATCAGATCCATCATTTACAAATATTTTCAACCTTTTTATTTTCTTAGTAGTGTCTTCCCCCAAGCAGAAGTTTTAAATTTTGATGAAGTCCAGTGTATCAATTTTCGCCTTTGTGTATTATGCCTTTTTGTGTTACACCTGATAAATCTTTGACTAAATTAAGGTCGCGAAGATTTTTCCTAAAAGTTTTATAGCTTTTGATTTTACACCAAAGTCTATGATCCATTTTGAATTATGCATAATATATAGCAGCTTTGCTAATACTTGCCATAGCTGGAAACAACCCAATATGTTTCCACTGAGAAATGTAAAAACAGATTATGGTCTATCCAGACACTGGATATAAAAATAGAGTCATCTATTAATGCATGGAATGGCATGGAGGAATTTAAATGTATTATGCAAAGTGAAAGAAGTCAGGCTCCCAAGGCCACAGACCGTATGATTCCCTTTACTTTACATTATGTTATTTATCGTATATTTATTATATTGTATATTCTAGGAAAGACAAAACTGTAAGGACAGAAAACAGATCAGTGATTGCCATAGACTGGAATCAGGGGCAACGACCTGACTGCAGCGAGATGGTAGACTTTTAGGGAGAAACTTGAACTATTTTATACCTTGATTATGGTGCTATTACGTGACCACATATGTTTGTCAAAACTCACAGAATTGTACACCCAAAAAAGTGAGCTTTATTCTATGTAAATGACACCTTAAAAGACAACAGAAATGAATTTTTATTTGCTAATCATAATCTTATCAGCATCATCATCATCTTCAGACCATTCACTTCATCTTAAAATCCTTCTTCTTGGAGTGAAAACCCAAATCACAGTATGGATGTGTTTTTACTGATTTCATGCTCACTTATCATTACTCCAGCTGCACTGCTTCCTCAGGACATTTGCACTGACTGCTGTCTGTCCAGATATCTTTCCTCTGGGATCCATGGTTTCGAGGATGGGCACTAAGGTGTCCAGGGGCCCAGAACCCAATTGATAGAGGCACTGAGGAAGATTTTTAAAAGTCAAGGGAAATCCAGCACCATCTACTGGACACCTTCCCAAACTACTAATTTAAGGTACTTCCTTTCAGCATTAGATCAGGCAACATTGCTTTGATGACATCATATTAGTTGTGGGGAAAAAAATATAATCATGGATATTAACAAGCAAGCACTGAGTGAAAACCAACATAAGACAGGCAATGAAGTGTCCCCATCCAATCCAATTGCAAGCATCTAGAAGTTGTTTCATGCCCAACAGGACATCTGAAAGTAATCCCATTAGGAAGTAATTATGGGTATTTCAAAATACAATATATATATTTTTTGTATTTAGGGTAGCTAAGTATCCATGCCAAGTTCCTTCCATAGAAATGATCCCACTGTCACCACTGTCTGCAAGGAGGCAGTAGGTGGGGGGTATATCTATTTATTTAGTGTGTTTAGTGATAGGTGGTGAGGTCAACCCTCCACTTGAAATCATACAACAGATTTTCCTGAACTTAGGGAGAAGGCAGAGACACTGGATAGCTAAAATAGAAGGACAAAAGTTCATACTACGGCACAAACTCTCCATGCTTCAGTACACTCACAGAGTAAACAGAATAATCAATAGCACTTACCCTTTCAAGGGCATTTTGACAGTGAACTGTTCTAACACCTAGAAGTGGTTAGCAAAGTGACATGTACTTAAAATACTCAAGGTCATTTGAATGGGCATTTTGTCTTTGGGACAAAATAGCCCATCTGAAATGTATAAGAGTTGTGAATTGATGAGTTCATCAAAAGAAATTTGGAAAAGATGAAAGACCCCACATCTCAAATCCACTTCATGCACTTTCAGAATTTTACTTTTCATAAGATCCTCAGTAAATGGTGGTGTTTGTTCTTGGTCTTAAAAATTTCAAAGACAAAGTATGATTTGATATTTTTTGATTTTCTGCAGGCTAAATTTAGGAGTCTATTGAGTTACTATTTGATTCAAATGAAGCATAAGACTTTCTCTTTCTCTGAACATTTTATAATCCAAAAAGGATGACAATTCATACAGAAAGTAGAATCTGAATGAGCGCTCATACAGGACGCTAAGGATTATCAGTGGACAGTCGATTGCACAGTTACAGGAGTGGAAACAAGTTTTTAATGACAAACTCACTTAAAAAAATATTTATTTATTTGTCAGAGAGGGAGAGAGAGAGCGCATTGGCAGGGTGAGCTGCACGCAGAAGGAGAAGCAGGCTCCCTACTGAGCAAGGACCTCCCCCGCCAACCCAACAAGGCAAGACTTGATCCCAGGACCCTGGGATCATGACCTGAGCGGAAGGCAGATGCTTAACAGACTGAGCCACCGAGGCATCCCAACAAACTCGTTCTTACAATGGTTCCTGGATACAATGAAGTGACATTTGGGGCAGTTGGTTTTTAAGGAGGAAAATAATTTATGACACCGAGATGTGTATATTTGAAAGGGGAAGCTGAGAATGTCAGCAGCTCACGTGTTTCTCTTTTGTATACATCCTGCTTAATGCTGGACTGACTTCTCCATTTTTTAATAGCACTATCGTTTTTCTGTTGTACTGGGCACAGAGGGCCATGGCACCTTGGATTCAGGAATTGTTTAATCTGATTTCTATACCTTTAGGATCAGTATTTGTCTCTTCTTCCTTGCTCTCCAAGAGATTTTTTGGTAATATTTAAAATTGTGATGTACTTTTCTCTTGCACTATATATAATATTCTAGCTACTTCTGTTCATATATTATTCCATACACCTTGAAGGCAACACTACTCATATATATATATATGCACTACTCATATATATTATTAACCCCCCCCCCAAAATGGATAGCCGCTATCTCATTTATTTTTAAAGATTTTTTTTTTTTTAATTTGAGAGAGACAGAGAGAAAAAAAGAGAGAGCATAAGTGGGATCATGGGCAGAGGGAGAGAGAGAAACAGACTCTCTGCTGAGCAGGGAGCCCTTCTCACCAGCTCCCACCGCCACTAGATCCCAGGACCCCAAGATCATGACCTGAGCTGAAGACAGAGGCTTAACCCACTGAGCCCCCCAGTGGGGGCCCCTCATCCATTTTTGTACTGGTTAAGAATTTGTTGGTTACATAGGAAGAATTTATTATAGCCTCTCTTGTTAGCTATTTCCCTCTCGGTGCTATTTCCAGAATTCGAGCTTCTACCTGCTTTGCTGTTTTATTCTCCTGCTCCCTAATCCATAGCGTTGCTAACAAGATTCCCAGCTGCTTTCAAAAATGCTTTGAGTAAATGCCAGAAGGTACAAGTGGCATTTACTCAGAAAATATTTTTAGAGCAGCTGATGGTGTTTACAGTTAGAGTGATAATCGAAGGCATCATTTTCAATTCAGAAGCAAGTAAACAAAAGGGTCGTCTCAGCTTGAGATGTGTTGTCTTTATAAAACATCCGTCTAGCCTGGAGGAGAATGGCAGCATTGACTTATTCTCACCCTCATCTCTTCTTTTTTTTTTTAAAGATTATTTTATCTATTTATTTGACAGATAGAGTCCACAAGTAGGCAGAGAGGCAGGCAGAGACAGAGAGAGGAGGAAGCAGGCTCCCTGCTGAGCAGAGCACCGAACATGGGGCTTGATCCCAGGACCCCGGAATCATGACCTGAGCCGAAGGCAGAGGCTTTAACCCACTGAGCCACCCAGACACCCCACCTTTCATCTCTTCTTGACACCAGCAGCCACAGTCCTCCTTAGAATAAAACCCTGTAGTCAAACAGTTTGCATTTAATTTATTTTATTTTTTTTTAAATTAGATATATTCTCACAAGATAGGATGGAACAAAATATAAAAAGCATAAAATGTTTTACAGGAGAAAGTAAAACTATTTCCCACCCCTGCCTGTCTGGTTTCCCTCCCCGGAGACAAACACTATTAGTGGCTTCTCCCCGCTACATTTTACATATACGTTAACACACATGTGTTTGATCCAAATGACATATACTGTCATGCATCTTGCTTTTATCTCTTCAGATATATCTTGAAGGTCCAAGTACATGATTATATACAGTCCCTGTTTATAATGCTGGCATAACCTTTGTCATGCAGCTTAATTATCACGGAGTCTGCCTCCCTTGAGAAGCATTTATGTTGTTTTACTATTATAAGCAATGCTGTAGTCCATGCCCTTGCACACATGTGATTTTGGGTATCTGTCAAATATCTCAAGAGGAATTTTTGGCGACAATTCTTTGAGTCAGTAGGCAAGTGCCTCTAGTTTTAGTAGATAGAGCCAACATGTCTTCCACAGGTATTAAAATTACCTGCATGCCCACCAACAGATCTGCTTCTCCCAACCTTCCCCAAACCTCTTACCAAACATGTTGATTTCATCAATCTCGTAAAGGAGAAAATGGGATTTCACTGCCGGTGAACTTGTATTTCTCCTCTTGTGAATGACATTGAACATCCTTTCATATGGTAAGGGGTTTGAGACTTTCTAACTTTTTTTTGTTCATGTCCCTTTCCATCTTTTCTATGAACTATCAACTTGACTTTTAGGATCTCTTTCTACACTAAGGAAAACAGATCTCCTTGTGATATGGGCTGCAGATTTTTTCAAATACCGTCATTTGCATTTTGATTTATGGAAGAATGTTTTGGGATGTTGAAATTAGGATTTTTATGTAATCTCTCATCTTCTTCCTCCCTCCTTTCTCTGACATCCCTTTCTTCATTCTTTTCTTTCTCTCTGCTTAAATGGACTCCCCACTTCCAAGTTATGAAAAACCTCCTGAGCTTTTAGTTTGGTGCTTTGATACTTTGTTTCTACATGTATATTTCCTATAGATCCAAGAAGTATTTAGCATAGGCAGAGATGCAAACTCATATCTCCCTGGAAGCTGCTTAATTGTTTTTTTTTCCATTATGATTAATTGTTTTGCACCCTTCATGGATAATTCGTTTTCCCCATTGATATGAAGTAGCCTTGTTATCACGTGCCGGCTCTCAGTAAAATCTGGGTTCTTTGTTTCATTTTCATTTCATTGCAGTCTTGCATTTGAGGGCTGTACTGTACCTATATATACACTAAAACTTTTATTTATTTGACAGAGATAGACACAGCGAGAGAGGGAACAGAAGCAGGGGGAGTGGGACAGAGAGAAGCAGACTCCCCCCCCCCCCCCCCCCCCCCCCCCCCGCCTCCAGCATGGATCCCGATGCGGGACTCGATTCCAGCGCCCTGGGATCATGACCTGAGCTGAAGGCAGACACTTAACGACTGAGCTACCCAGGATCCCCATATACTTTCTAATATCAGATTGCAATTGTTCCTTTTCATTAACATTCTGGTTCTTTTTCCTTATTTATTTTTTACATAAACTTTAGGAGAAGCTCTAAGCCATGAGAGTTCACGCTTTTAAAAAAAATTCTTTTTGTATATTTTCTAAAGAATTAAAATATGTTACTGAACATATTTTATTGATATGATTGATATTGATATGATTTTATTGACATATTGATCCTGTCTATCATGAAACGGTGTGTGTTTTTGAATGTTTCCATATAACATTTTAATGTTTACCTCATGTATATTTTGTATATTTTGTTAAATTTATTCATATGTACTACATATTTCTTCTATAGGCTCTCTATATTGGTATTTTAATTGGGATCTTTAATTCCTTCTAACTTTCATCTGGTTGTTGTTTGTGTAGTGCAGAGGATTGATTTTCATATATTAATGGATGCAGGCATCTTACTGAATTCCGGTTCTAATTTCTAGTTTATTCTCTTGTGCTTGCTTTCCAGGTATACACATTATATCATATATAATTCATAATAATTAAGCCACCTACTCTCCAACTTGAAATATCTCTTATTTCTTTCTCTTGCCTAAATGCAATGGCTAAGACCTCCAGAACAATGTTAAAGAATTGCAGGAACTGTAGACATTTTTGCCCAGTCATGTTTTGATTATTTCTACATTAAACAGGACATTTCTATGTTTGCGTGAGAGATAATAACATTAAGGATGTAGTCTTCTAGTATTATTTAATTAGGAGGCTGTTTGCTTGTTAGTAAGAATGAATATTGAGTTTTATTAAATGCCCATCAGTATCAGAGGTAGTCCTATTTTTCTTTGATCTAGTAATATATTAAAATGTAATAATAAATTTCCTAATATGGAAACATCCCTGAATTCCTAGAGTAAACACCACTTACTCATGTGTTACGTTGTTCTAAATGTGCTTCTATTTTATAATATTTTACTAGGAGCTATGCATTGGGGTTTTGGCATCATTTTGTTATTTGTAAATAGAATTCAGAATTTTCCTTTTTTCCAACGATTTGAAACAATCTAAATTCATGCTGAAGTATCTATTTTGTAATGGCTTGGTGGAATTTGTGAAAAGCCCAGAAACTTAAACTTCTTTTTTTTGGGGGGGAGGGGAAGGGGTGCTAGGGTGGAGACAGCGCTCTTTGGGATCTTTCTCAATTATTTCTGTGGTATTCAGTCTGTTTAGATTTTCTATCTTTTTTATGGTCTTTTTTGATTATATATGCTAGAAAGGCATGGACTTCATCTACATTTTTATAAAGATTTTAAAAATTTATTTATTTGACAGAGAGAACAAGACCACAAGCAGGCAGAGCAGCAGATGGACAGGGAGAAGCAGGCTCCCCTTTGAGCAGGCAGCCTGATGTGGGGCTTGATCCCAGGACCCTGGGATCATAACCTGAGCAGAAGGCAGTCACTTAACCAGCTGAGCCACCCAGGTGCCCCTTCATCAACATTTTTAAATTTTGGAGTTAAACAAAGCAATCTCTTTTAATTTAATTTATTTATTTTTAATTAAGTTATGTTAGTCCCCATACAGTACATCATTAGTTTTTGATGTCGTGTTCCATGATTCATTGTGTGTATAACACCCAGTGCTCCATGCAATCTGTGCCCTCCTTAATACCCATTCCCCCATCCCTCTCCCCCTCTAAAACCAACAGATTGTTTCTCAGAGTCCACAGTCTCTCGTAGTTCGTCTCCGCCTCTGGTTCCCCTCTTTTCATTTTTCCCTTCCTTCTTGTAATGTCCTCCATGCCATTCCTTATGTTCCACAAGTAAGTGAAACCACATGATAATTGTCTTTCTCTGCTTGACTTATTTTGCCCACCATTTGCTCTGACATGAATGGAAATGGAGGGGCTTATGTTAAGCAATCTCTTTTTAGTCTTAATTTTCCTTTCACTTGTATTATTTACCTGAATGTTTTTATTTTGATCATTTTGTGCCATTTCTTTCTTTCTTTCCTTTTTTTTTTTTTTTTGTGGATGTGGTTAGCAAATTATTTATCTATTGTACTGTATTTCCCTTCAAAAAAAAATCAGCTTTTAAAATGTCTAGAAGTACTAGAAGGAGAGGAGAAAAAAAAAGGGAGAGAGAGGGGAAAGGAGAGGGAGAGGGGAGGAGAGAGAGAGAAAAGGAAAGATAAATTTAGCTGTATTTTAGTGTCCAAGTAGGAATATTCCAGAAAGATGGAATAGCACAAGCCAGACGGATATCAGGAGTGTGATGCCAGAGGTCATGAAGTTATTGAAAGTTTAACAATGTTTTTGGAGAGAATACTAAATGTCAGGCATTATTCTGGGAAACAAGTGGGGAAAAGACCCCATATCTCTAAACATAGAGTCTCTATTCTCATGTGAGCAGAAGAGCTAGACCATGGCCAGGCATACAGATAAAGCTACAAGGTGACTTGAGAGGGTATTAAGTTATTATGATGTAAATACACAGGTGCTGTGATAGACATAATAGAGTGGGGGTATATTTTGGGGTAGTCAAGGAAGGTTTTCTTGAGGAGGTCACTTTTTTTTTTTTTAAGATTTTATTTATTTATTTGACTGAGAGAGATCACAAGTAGGCAGAGAGACAGGCAGAGAGAGAGAGGAGGAAGCAGGCTCCCTGCCAAGCAGAAAGCCTGATGTGGGACTCAATCCCAGAACCCTGAGATCATGACCTGAGCCAAAGGCAGAGGCTTAACCCATTGAGCCACCCAGGTGCCCAAGGAGGTGACTTTTGAGTCTCAACATCTGGAGACTGAGATGGAAACAGCTATGGAAAGATCTGGAAAAGGAGGAGAATTTGACTCAGAGACACAGCAAGTTCTCTAGGTTTTAAGCATGAATGACTTTGTCACATTTCAGGAGCATGAAAGGAAGTGGGGGCAGCAGAAAGTATCTAAAGGAGGAGGTAGAGGTAGGATGTGAGGTAGGAAGAGAGCTGTGTACCGGTCAGGAAGTGTTGCCCGCCGACAGCTCTCAGCCAGCTCGCTCCACAGGCATGGCCTTTTGCTGAAGGAAGCTGCCTTGCCCTGGTGATTCTGCTCACGAGCACCTTGTATCCAATGGTTGGTGTAGAGAATGGTTAAAAAACCCAGTCCCTTGCCTCAGTTTGGGGCACATCTGAAGGGCCACCATCGTCTCCAAACCTCTCATGGGATCAGATGAAGCTTTTGTTACAATTGAATCACAATTCAATGCCTGCCTCAGCTCAATCCTTCTTTCCTTACTCCTGAGCAGGTGTACCCAAGAGCCCTCCCCCATTTAAAAAACAAAACAAAAAAAAAACTGTAGGTAATTCCCTTCATGTATGTGTCCTGAGGAACTGACTTAAGAGAGTTGGTACCAGCTCTCTTGGTACCAGTCCACAGTCTCTCATAGTTCGTCTCCCCCTCTGGTTCCCCTCTTTTCATTTCTCCAAGGAAAACAGAATCCAATGGGATTTTGGAACTGGGTCACCCACCCTTTCTGGTGATAAGGACCCTGTTGCTGGAGCTGGGTAGAGCACTGACACTCCCCAGCATGTCAGACTATAGTAGTGCCATTGTTAACATTTTCCTGCTGGTCACCTGGAGTGTGATTCTTGTAGAACAGAACGCTCTGGCAGGTGCAACATGGCAGATATTTGAGAGGCACAGGGGAAGCAGTAATTATAACAACGATGGAATTGGAAGCCTCTTGCTAAGTACAAACGATGAGTTGGAAAAATTCAATAAAAGGTCAAGAGTGATTAATCGGCAATTTAAGGCAAAATGTGAAAGTCAGAGGACCTTCTTGCCATGAAAGGAGCTGTCATATCCTGCAGCTAGAAGGCAGCAAAAGAATGAGGCTTAGGACTTAATTAAAAGAGTGGCAGAGATCCAGTGAAGATGGTCCGATCATCACCATCTGGACATCCTGCAGCACGCCAGCGTACCATGTTGATGGTATCAATATGCTGGTTGGGCTAGTTCATGATGACTGGCAAGATGACTAGAGGTCCCGGCAAAGACGTATGTTCCAGAGGTAGGAGTAAATGCCATCAAGATTCAGGACCTCCTACATCTTTGAAAGTTTTAGGGGCACAGTGGTCTGGGAACATATTCCACTGAAAGTAGTAGGTCTTCCCCATAGTGTAACCACTAAAAAGGAAGCGTAATTCCTGGTGGGACTTTCTAGAGCGATATGTTCAACTCTTCGTAGACTGCTCTTACCTGCTTTCTAGGTGACATGGAAGGCTGCCAGTTTCAAGTTGGTTCCAGAACAGGGAAGGACTCTGTGGCTGCCCCAGGCTGTGGTATAAATAGGCCTGCTGTTTCACCCATATGCTCCATCAGGTCCTAAGGCATTAGGGGAATCTATGGGGCAAAAGACATTATGTGGACTTTGGCAAAGCCTATTGAGAGAATCAATTTAAACCCTTAAGTCTCTGGATTAAGGCCACATCCTATTCAGCAAAGAATTATACATATATGGAAAATTGCTCCTTGCATTGTTGGGCTTGGTAGGACACCTGCTAACATGGGGCCATAGCCGCCCGTAATGGCATGGTTTTGTCAAATTTGTCAAATTGTAAGGTTGGATGGGCCCAGCAGCAATCCATTATAAGGTGGAAGCCGTACAACTGAGATGGGGTACAAGTAGGAACAGAAAGATAAGTAACCTGAATGAATAAGGGACCTGGACCCCCATATCAGATTCTTCCCTTCAACTCATACCTCCTATGGTTGTGTGGTGTGTGCATGGTGTAGTGTAGTGTGTGTGTGGTGTGTGTATGTGGTATGTATGTGTGGTGTGTGTGTGTGGTATACTGTAGTATGTGCACGTGTGGGGTGTGTGTGTGTGGTATAGTGTGGTATGTATGAGTACAGGGGGGCATGGTAGTGATGGCTAGTGATTTAACAGGGTGTCTCTCGGTCTTACTAGTACAATCTTGTCCACTTGTGAGCATGGAGAAGGGCCTGATGACCAGAGGCTCAGAGCCTCCAGGAACAAGAGTCCTGGGCACTCTACCAGGAAGCCCCCTAGATATGACAGCTGAAGGTATGGGATTTATGTGGGAGTGAGGCAGGATAGCTAAGAGAAGAGAAAGATGGTAAGTCTCAGGTGTGGCCCTGGATCCAGTCCCAACCTTCATCTTGAAAATTTCTCCTGCCAAAAGAGACCAACCAGTGTTCCAGAGAAGCTGCTCCCAGAGGAGGTTAACTTATTATCGGAAGGAGTTGAATCCTAGAGGCACAGAGAATGGATTTAGTAGATGCCATGATGTGACCCCAAATCCCTTTGTACCTGCTGGCTGTGTTGGCTGCTGACACGACCCACCCCCCACTCCCCTGCCGCTGAAATCTGCCTCACCACATCATCCTCTGCCAAAAGGTGCTGCCCATCCTAAGGTTATGCACCCCACCCCCAAGGGCCAATCTGCTTCCATGATGAGGAGATGCAAGCACAAAAACATTGGCCCTCTTTCCTCAATTTGGGACATTTCTGAGGGTCCATCCAGTCTTTTTTTTTTTTTTTTAAGATTTTATTTATTTATTTGACAGAGATCACAAGTAGGCAGAGAGGCAGGCAGAGAGAGAGAGGAGGAAGCAGGCTCCCCGCTGAGCAGAGAGCCCGATGCGGGACTCGATCCCAGGACTCTGGGATCATGACCTGAGCCGAAGGCAGTGGCTTAATCCACTGAGCCACCCAGGCACCCGGGTCCATCCAGTCTTAAGAGGCCTGCCCACCCCTGGGGTCAGTGGAGGCTCTGTTGAACCTGGTTCCTATTTACCTTCTCCCTCTGCCCATCCCTGCTTCCCTCACTCTCTGTAATGTCTTTTGAGATACACCCACAAATTCTTTGGTGTTCCTTCCCTCAAAAAATGGAGTTTAATTCCCTCCTCTTGTGTGTGGGCTGGACTTAATGACTCTAGAGAATAGATGAGTGGCAGACATGATGGGGTGTCACCTACTAGATGAGTTTATGGAAGGGCTCTGGCTTCAGTCTTGGGTACAGTCCATCCTCCACCCCTTCCTTACTCTGTCTTACACTCCTGGGGGAAGCCAGCTGCCATATTTTGTGCATATTGGGCAGAGGGCCATGGGCAAGGACTGGGTACTACCAATACCATGTGGTGAGCTTGGCCATAGATGCCCCAACAGACAGCTCAGTGCATCCTTACGAGGGACCCTGTTCCAGAACCACACAACTAAGCTGCTCCTAGATTCCTGACTCACAGAAACCGTGTGGGATAATAAGTGTTTATTGCTTTAAGCTGGAGAATTTGGGGATAATTTTTTACATAATAGGTAGCAAGTACACTTCCTTATGTACATTGCCCTTGAAAGAACTTTCCAAGGAACTACTTCTCTGCAAATCTCCACCTTGGAGTCTGTTTCCTACAAAATCCATCCTAAGAGAGAAAGGAAAGGCATATAGATGTTTTTAAGGTGATTTTTCTGAGGGATGCTGCATAATTTATTATTGTTGACTGTAGGGAGACGAATATATGGCAGAGATGTGGAGGGAGTGGAGAAAGGAGGTCTTCTAAGCCAGGCGAAGGAAACAGAACTTTGTCTTGTAGGCAGTTGGGGCACCAGTGAAAGCTCGGGGGCGAGAAGAACATTCTAGAAGCAGGATGAAGGATGGATTAAATGGAGAGACTGGCAATAGAGAGAGAAATATGGAGCCCATTGCGATGTTTGGACGAGAAACCAGGAAATAAACTACCCTCAACCCTCCTGTGGGTGGAAGAAATAGAATAGAATAGGGTGATAACACTACTTTCCTGATAGGGAGCTGTTTTAGGATTAAATGAGATGCTTAGAACAGTGCCTGGCATGGAAACTCCCTGCTTTTTTGTTATGTAAATGTGTGCTAGGTTGGGTGGTACCTCCAAGGCCAGAGATTTTACCAGTCAGTATTGTAACATCCCAGAGTTTGAGGGACAGGGAGAAACATCCCAGCTAGTTCAGCTGGGCCGACAATGGTATGACTCAGGGTAAGTTTCCTAGGAAACTTACTAAGAGAAATTGTGTTGGGTTGACTGTTACTAAGTTCAAGGCCTTGTTCCCTTGCTCAAAAGTGGTTTGTGCTCTTGATAATAAAGGCAACTGGAAAGAGAAGGAATGACACGCCCCTGAGACAATGAAAATAAATCCAGAGTTCCTGTTTTGCTGACACTGGCTCAGCAACGACAGTGTCTCCCAAGAAAACAGCCCGGCGGAAACCTGTCCATCGCCAGCCCCCACACCCCTGCCTCTGCTCTCCCTCTGCAAAGTGGCCCCTTACTAGATGTCTAAGGAAGAGGAGGATGGGCTTCCGATGCTGTAAACTGACAAGTTCTTGCTGCCTCATCTCTTAGGCCACGACAGATACTTCTTCTGAAAGGCAATTTCCCACTTGCGCATGGTCTAAAAGGTTTTCTCTGATACAGCTGCTGGCTCCAGCTAATGGTCCGGCTAGCTAGAGATGTGATGTGATTGAATATCTGTGTAATTAAGAAAGTATCAGATGTCATGTGGAATAAAGAGGAGGAAGTTTGTGGCAAAGCAGATGAGGTGGATAAACGCCATATGATGCTCAATCAAAAATAAGCCTCTTTGAAATGGTGTCCTGAGATGAGAATCTTTACCTGGTTCTGTCATCCCTGGGCTCCAAAATATGGGCTCCAAAAATGTGGGCAGGGACTGCCCGAACCAGGGTTTCATGTATAGAACCATCTCATGGGGGTCCTTTAATTTGGGGTTTTCTGAAGACGCCAAGGCAGCTCATGGAGAACCACCAAGCCCATGTTCTAGAGTGGAATTGACATCCAGTTGTCTTAGCTTGGATGACTTCTTTGAAAGAGAGCCTGTGACAGAGGCTTCTGTGCCGGGAATTTATCTGGGGGACCAAGTCCAAGGAACAGGAGTGCGGTGCTGAGAAGGAACAAGAGTGGGGTGCTGAGAAGAGCATGCTACGTCCAGATCTGAGCACAGGTGCTGTTCTGGGAGCTGTTCTGGGAGCTGGGGTGCGTCTTGTGGATAAGTTCCCATTCATTTAACCACTTGCCTATCTATTCTTTGTTATTTAGGCTGATCCCCTTTCTTTTCCTGTGAAAAACAATATTTGGAAACATCCCTATGCATTCATCTTTGCAAACATAGCTGATTTCCCCAGGATCGATTGTAAGACTGAAATGACATCATTCTTCTTTACAAACATTGCAGGAAGTTGTTACCTATCCTTAGCATTTTTGGTTCTGATTACAAAAGAGAAACATGCTCAAGGTGGGAAATTTAGAAGAAGCAGAAAAATACAAAAACATATATAAAAATGTATTTTACACAAATATACAAGAGCAGCTTGCTTTACTTAACTTGAGAGTTATAACATCAGTATTTCTCCGTGCTGTTTAAAATTTAAAAAAAAAAAAAAGTCACTTAAGGGCTAAAACATGCTTCATTAGGGCCTTAAAGCTTTATTAGACCAAGCAGTTTCTTATTTTTGGATAAGTGTTTGCTATTGGACATTATGCTAAGATGAACACACTTTCTGTAAATCTTTTCTGCACCTCTGATTATCTTATTGGGTTAGATCCTTTTAAAAAGGATTATTAGATCAGATAATAAGCCATGTTTTTATATGCAAGAGAAATGAGCTCCTTCACAAGTCCTTGAGAATTGGCCCAGAGCAGGTGCCTGGTAAATATTTGTTAAATGGGTATGCAAATTTTAAAGCTCTAGTTCACAGTGCCAAAACACTTTCCGGGAGAGCTGTGTTTGTTTACATTCCCACCAATACAAAAATGAGTTTTAGACCACATTCATCAACATTCAGTATTATAATTTCCTTTTACTTCTGACTATTAAAATAACAGCCTTATTTTAATTTTTATCTCTCTGAATTGTAGTTTGTTTTTCCATGTGGGTTTTTTTTTTTTTTTTTTTTGGTTACTGATATTTTTTTCTGAAAATTATTTATTCAGAATTTTGCCCATTTTTTGTGGGGGAGGAGGTGTTGGTCTTTTAACATGAAATACAGGCTCTTACATATACGTATATTTTCGGTAACTCTTGGACTATCCAACTTTCTTTTAATAGTCCCCCAGGCTGTCATTTGCCTTCCATTGGTCTTTTGATTTTAGTTTTGAAATGAATAGCAATTAACTTTAAATTTCATCAGATCTAGTAGATTGGTGGGTTTTGTTTTTTTGTGTTTTTTTTGATATCTTGCTTTGCTTTTAGAGTGGAAAAAGTGGCCTGTAACCCAAAATCAATTAAATCATTTCCTCTAGAATCATTTATGCTTTTTTTTAATTTTGTATGAACTCTGTTATCCATCCAGTATCTAATCTATGGAAGGCAAGACATGAACAAATTTTATTTCTTTTCCAGGCAGCCAACTTAACACCAATTTTGGTTTTTCTATTTCTTACTGTTGTTTCACTAATGCCCCCTTCATGGTATACCAAGTCCTTGTAAATTCTAGGATCTGTTTCAGGGCTTAAGCCATGCTGCCATGGTCTTTTGTTGGTGCCACAACTTCTTAATTATTGAATGTCTACATTACCAATTGGTATCTACAATACCAAGCTATTTCTCTGTGTGCGGCACACGGACACCCCATGGAGAGGGAACAGGTGGCTCAGAACTAGTCCACAAGCCTGTTGCAAGTATTTGGATGCCCCCTGAAAAACTCCCAGACCCCTGTGGCCCCCAGGTTGCTCATTGCCTGAGTGGGCACAGTCAGGTTGACCTGGCTGTGGATTTATTTCAGGTAAGATTAGAGTTCATCATAAGGCAATTCTCAGCTCTCAGGGTTCCGTAAATGTTTCCTGTTAACAATATTGTTTTAATTCCCATTTTCTGTATGGATACAGGGTTTTGGGGGTTGGCATTATATTAGTCAGGGTTTTCCAGAGGAATAAAAATGAACATAACATGTGTGTGAACGCAGGCGTGTGTGTGTGTGTGTGTGACAGTATGTATAGAGATGAGTGGGGCAGAGAGACAGAGAGACAGAGAGACAGAAATGGTAGGCAGGCTGGAGACTCAGGGAAGAGTTAAGACTATACCTTGAGTCCAAAAGCAGGCTGGAGGCAAGCTTCCTTCTTCGGGGGAACCTTAGTTTTTTCTCTTAAGCCTTCAGCTGATTAGATGAGGGAAGTACATTGCATTGTGGAGGGTAGTCTGCCTCACTGATGGTTAACTGATTTAAATGTTAATCACATCCTAAAAATACCTTTACAACAACATCTAGACTTGTGTTTGACCAGAAACTGGGTACAGGGACTTAGCCAAGTTGATACATAAAAATAACCATCACAGGTGTGTTTTCATTATTTTTTTAATTGGGTATAATTGGCACATGCCATTATATTGCTTTCAGCTGTATGGCATAATAATTCAATATTTGTATATATTGCCAAATGATGTGCACAAGAAGTCTAGTTACCATTCGTCACAGTACACAGTTCCAATGTTTTGTCTTGAGTTGAAAACTTCCAAGATATACTTCTTAGCAACTTTCAAATATGCAACACACAGTATTATTAACTTAGTCACCATGCTGTGTATTACATCCCCATGACTTAATTTAGTTTATAAATGGAGGTTGCCCTTTTTGACAAATCTATTATCTTTAAGGTACTTTTAGCTCTAGAATTCAGTGGTGCCATGAATCTCAGCATAAATGGTACTTGTGGATTAAGTACATTCACAGTCTCAAAGTCTTTCTCCCATTTGGTCCTTGTCTTCCAGTACTTTCCTACTGCAGTTCATTCGTTAGCCTCTACGGTGGGGATCACTCAGTTTTCTCTTGAAAACGCAACATCCCATTTAAATTGAGCTCTGGCTCTCTTTCTTTCATCTGTGTTTTGAATCTAAAGGTGTCTAAATCCTCCTACCATGCCATGTCCTCTCAAATATCTGTCTCTGTGTGTTTCTTCTTAATTATTAATATCCATTAATAATTAACATCCAGGTGAAACATCACCTCCACCTCCAAACCTTTGGATATCAACCTTATTTTGGGGATGAAGTTGAAACAGCCCTTCCTTAGCTTAGACAAAACTCAGGTATAGGAGGGGGCCTCTCTCTGGGGTATGAATTTGGTGTCTATATTTGGGGATATCAAGTGGCATTCCCTTTGCAGTCTATAAGGCTGCCTTCCTGACAGTTCAGAATGCTTGAGAGTGGAACGTGACGGGGCATATTACTTTCCATTTCTCAAAGTTAACGCAGTATAGTCCTGGCTCTGTGGGGTCCTCTCCCCAGGACAACCTGTACACATTCACATTGTACCCTTTCTACCTCAAATAAATTGAATTGACTTTTATTATGTGCCACTACCCAACTTGGACCATGGCAGTGAAAGTTACACTTTCTGTGTTTCAGAAGTCTAGGGGAAAAAATAGGCAGTCACACGAACATCTTTAGTAATGTAGTATTTTGGAACTATATTAAGGAAATAAACATAATGCTAGGGGAGCAGGGAGGATGGAATGACTCACTGTAGCTGTTGGTACAGGAATTAGAAAAAAAGGGTGGAGGAGGTGATGTTTCACCTGGATGTTAATTATTAATGGATATTAATAATTAAGAAGAAACACGCAGAGACAGATATTTGAGAGGGCATGGCATGCTCAGAGGATTTTAAAGAGTTTAGAGAAGCCATAGAGTGGGGTCCTGTAGCCGGAGACAAAATGGGTTAGAGGTTAGAGTCTGCTGGTGACAGGCAGCAAATTTCTTTCCAGATCATCGTACTTCACCTTGTGGGTAATGTGCACCCAAAAAGGTGGTGTCACATCATTGTGTCCTCCACTCTCGCTCCCATATGGTCTTGTTTTTAGGCACCCAACATGCTCCTTCACTGGACTACCATCAGACAGACCAGAGGGTAGTTGTCTCCTTCCTCAGTTCTCTTCTGCAAAGTAGCCAGACTGCAGTTAGACCCTCTCTCCACTGAACCAATTCTTCTCTTCCCAATTGCTTTTCACCGTAATGCAGACTGTTGTTGAGAGTGCCCTTAAGCTTGAACTTCTTTGGTTCCGTTGAAAATGAAGTCAGATCTTTTAGAAACTCTTAGATGTTCCCAAAGAGACTGAGCTCCCTGTTATGATGTCCTGATTCCCCCCTAGGCAACATCTCTGATCCCTGGCTCTGGGCACTGGGGTGGACAATGGTGTCCTTCTCTCTGAGTGATACCCTAGTTTTAGGAATACTCATTAGAGAGGAGGTAGTGGTCTCAGGTATCCTTAGCTTGTCTCCCCCATCATGAAACCTGTCTTATAAATCAAGGCAAAAGCCACTGGGGTCCTGTTATTTCCAATAATACCATACCCAAGGTGAAGCCTCCATCCTGACTGGGTCTGGGTAAAAGCAGGAAGCTGTCACTTCTCAACTACACTCTCCCAGAATGTAGCCTCAATAACAGCTGGAGGCACGATGGAAAATGCTGATGTCTTACCCTCCTTAGGTGGAAAGCCCTCCTTCTGGGAGCTTAGGTGAGAAGGGACTCTGGGACTGCATCAATCTGGAGTGGAGTTTCTGATCTCAGAGTGGGGAGGGAAGAAGTGGGTTTTGGTTAAAATGGGACAGGTTCTTATTGTTCTCACCATATTTTAGTAGATTTTCTTGAGTACCTGTTACTGCCTTTGCTGGATGCTCTTGGGATCATTTCTAGAGACTTTAACTATTTGTTTTTAAAAATAATTTTCACCAGTTTCTCTGGGGAGTTGGTCTGTGTAAGTCATACAGCCATGCCCAAGGTAGAACCTGCTGATTGTTTTTTCTTTTCTTTTTTTTTTTTTTTAAGATTTTATTTATTTATTTGATAGAGAGAGATCACAAGTAGGCAGAGAGGCAGGCAAAGAAACAGAGAGAGAGAAGCAGACTCCCTTGCTGAATAGAGAGCCTGATGAGGGCCTTGATCCTAGGACCCTGAGATCATGACCTGAACTGAAGGCAGAGGCTTAACCCATAAGCCACCCAGGCGCCCCTGCTGATCGTTTTTTTATGGATGTTCTGGGTCTAGAACTTTCTGTGTTGAGGAGCTTTGGATCAGGTGAAATGGTGACAAACCCTGACAATCAGGCTTTTCCAGGTAGAGGGCAGACAAGTCAAAGAGTGATATTCTCTGTCATTTTTAAGATGTTCCTAACCCTGTCTTTCCCATCCGATAGCTTCTAGGTCTTCATGGCTAACAGGATTGTGAGACTTCCGATTTTCAAGGGTAACCATTTAATTAGCAAAAGGGCTCTAGGTTATAGGGAAAGTGAAAGTGTCACACAATTCACTATGTTTTCCAAGATTCTACATGTTCATTGCTAGTGTTCAGAAATATTATTTGTGTATTGTATCTTACAACCCGAAGACTTGTTGAATACTCACTTATTATTACTTGGAGGTTTTTTTAAATTCCTTGTTATGTTCTATGTTAAGAATCATACCATCTACAAATAGGGACAGGTCCTATCCAATCTTTCTTACCATCTGTCTAGCTTTTATTTCCTTTCCTAGCTTCTAACATTATGTGAATAGGAGTGGTGAGACTGGATACCCTTACCTTGTCTTGGATATTAGGTGGAAAGCATTCAGATTTTCACCATTAAGTCTGATACTCCCTGTAGGTTTTTGGTAAATGCTCCTTATGAAATTAAAGACGTCCCCTTTATTTCTATTTTTCTAAGAAATTCATCATGAATGGGTGTTGAATGTCATGAAATACTTTTTCTGTATCAGTTGATAAAATCATGTGTTTTTTCTTCTTTAGCTTGTTAGTATTGTGGGGCATGTTGATTGCTGATTGCTATTTGAATATTAATTCTGTCTAGTACCACTGAGATAAACCCTATCTGTTCATTGTGTATAATTCCTTTTAAAATGCATTTCATATATTGCTGAATTCTATTTGCTTAAAGAAGTTGTTATTTCTCTCATTGATTTTGCAAGTTTGACTGCAATGTTTCTTGGCATGCATTTCTTTGAGTTTATCCTGTTTGGCTTTCACTCACTTCTTGAATCTGTAGGTTTGTGTCTTTTGACAATTTGGGGAAGATTTACCTATTATTTCTTCAAGAACTTTTCAGCTCTGCTCTCTCTCTCTCTCTCTCTCTCTTTTTTGTTTACACATTTTTTCTATTTATTTTGAGAGAGATAGAGAGAAAGAGTGGAGAGAGAGCGAATCCCAAGCAGACTCCACACTGAGTGCGGGCTCCATCTCACAACCCTGAGATCATGATCTGAGCCAAAATGAAAAGTCAGATGCTTCACTGACTGAGCCACCCAGGTGCTGCCTGCTCTCTTTCTTTTATCCTTCCAGAAGAATCATCCCATGGTACTCTCTCTAGTGCTCTCTGCCCTTTGTGGTACTCTATTTCTAGAGTAATTTCTATTATTCTTTCAGTCCATGTATCCTTTCCTATGTCCCTTCTTATGCTGTTAAGCCCATTCCTTAAGTTTTTAATGTCAGTTTTTATATTTTTCAGTCTCAAAATTTCCATTTGATTCTTCCTTTATAGTTCTATTTCCTTGCTGAGATTCTTTTTAAAATTGTTTTCATTTGTTTCAAGTCTGTTCATAATACTCACTGAGGTACTTTTCATGATGAATGCTTTAAAATCTTTTTAAAATTATTATTACGTTCAGTTAGCCAACATATAGTAACATCATTAGTTTTTGATGTAATGTTCAGTGATGCAATAGTTGCATATAATACCCACTACTTATCACAACATGTGACCTTAATACCCATCACCCTGTTACCATATGCTCCCACCTTCAGTTTGTTTTACAGAGTCCAGAGTCTCTCATGGTTTGTCTCCCTCTCTGATTTCTTCCCATTCAGATTTCCCTCTCTTCCCCTATGGGTCCTCTGAGCTATTCCTTATATTCCACATATGAGTGAAACCATATGATAATTGTCTTTTTCTGCTTGATTTATTTCACTTAGGGTAATCCTCTCCAATTCTAACCATGTTGCTGCAAATGGTAGGTATTTATCTTTTCTGATGGCTGAGTAATATTCCATTGTATATATAAACCACAACTTCTTTATCCATTCATCTGTTGAAGGACATCTCAGCCCTTCCACAGTTTGGCTGCTGTGGTCATTGCTTCTATGAACAATGGGGTGCATGTGCCCCTTCTTTTCACAACATCTGTATCTTTGAAGTAAATGCCTGGTAATGTAATTGCTGGGTCAGAGGGTAGCTCGTTTTTTAATGTCTTGAGGAATCTCCATACTGTTTTCCAGAGTGGCTATAATAGCTTGCATTCCCACCAACAGTGTAAGAGAGTTCCCCTTTCTCCACATTCTTGCCAACATTTGTTGTTTCCTGTGTTGTTAATTTTAGCCATTCTGACTGCTGTAAGTTGGTATCTCATTGTGGTTTTGATTTGTGTATCCCTGATGGCTAGTGATGTTGAACATTTTTTCACATGTCTGTTATTTATTCATTTGTATGTCTTCTTTGGAGAAGTGTCTGTTCATGTCTTCTGCCCATTTCTTGACAGGATTATTTGTTTTTTGGGTGTTAATTTTGACAAGTTCTTTTTTTTTTTTTAAGATTTTATTTATTCTTTTGGGAAAGAGAGGAAGAGGGAGAGAGTGCCTAGGAATGGGGATAGGCAGAGGTAGAGGAAGAAGAGGACTCCACCAGTGAGCAAGGACCCTGATGTGGGACTGGACCCCAGGAAACTGGGATCATGACCTGAGCCAAATGAAGGTAGACACTTAACCATCTAAGCCACCCAAGTAGCCCCAGAGAAGTTCTTTATATATCTTGGATACCAGATATATATCTTGTGAATATCTTCTCCCATTCCATGCTTTGCCTCTTACTTTGTTGGGTCTTTCCTTTGCTGTACAAAGGATTTTTATCTTGATGAGGTCTCAAAAGTTCAATTTTACTTTTGTTTCCCTTGCCTTTAGAGACGCATTTTTTTAAAAAAAAGATTTTATTTATTTATTTGACAGAGATCACAAGTAGGCAGAGAGGCAGGCAGAGAGAGAGAAGGAAGCAGGCTCCCTGGTGAGTAGGGAGCCTGATGTGGGGCTCGATCCCAGGACCCTGGGATCATGACCTGAGCTGAAGGCAGAGGCTTTAACCCACTGAGCCCCCCAGGCACCCCTAGAGACACATTTTTTTTTTTTTTAATTTACTTGACAGACAGAGATTCACAAGTAGGCAGAGAGGCAGGCAGAGAGAGAGGAAGGAAAGCAGGCTCCTGCTGAACAGAGAGCCCGATGCGGGGCTCGATCCCAGAACCCTGGGATCATGACCTGAGCCGAAAGCAGAGGCTTAACCCACTGAGCCACCCAGGCGCCCCTAGAGACACATTTTTAAAGAAGTTTCTGTGGCAGATGTCGGAGGGGTTACTGCTTATGGTCTCCTCTAGAATGTTGATGGATTCCTGTCTCACATTGAGGTCTTTATCCATTTTCTCTCTAAAGGCTTTATTTATTTATTTGACAGAGAAATCAGAGAGCACAAGCAAGAGGAGCAGCAGGCAGAGGGAGAGGGAGAAGCAGGCTCTCCACTGAGCAGGGAGTCCAATGTGGGCTCAATCCCAGGACCCTGGAATCATGATCTGAGCTGAAGGCAGCCACTTAATTGGCTGAGCCATGCAGGCACCCCATCTTTATCCATTTGAGTTTATCTTTGTGTCTGGTGTAAGAGAATGATCCAGTTTCATTCTTCTGCATGTGGCTGTCCAATTTTCCCAACACCATTTGTTGAACAGACTGCTTTTTTTTTCTATTGGATATCTTTCCTGATTTGTTGAAGATTAGTTGACCAAAGAGTTGAGAGTCCATTTCTATGCTCTCTATTCTGTTCCATTGATCTATGTGTCTGCTTTTGTGCCAGTACCATACTGTTTTGATGATCACAGCTTTGTAATAGAACTTGAAGTCAGGCATTGTGATGCCACCAACTTTGGTTGGTCTGGCCTCTTTAATAAACCCTCCAGGACAAACAATCTCCACTTCTGTGTGCACTGCCAAAACTGCAGCCCCTTGAGGTGTGTGACTACAGCAACTTTCTCAGAGGTAGTCCCAGGGGCCCAGGAGTGCCACTGCCCTTTGTGACTCTAACACTGCATGTCTGAAGCTCCTGGATCAGGTCTGCATGCCACTCCAGTGTCCTTTTCAGGTTGCTACCACCCTGTGGGTTTTTGCCTGGTTGGGTGTAGGTTCCAGACTTTCTCAGTCTGCTAAAGATCAATTATCGACCAGCTTTTCTCCCAGTTTATGGCGATCTGAGCTGAGACACCCAACCTGCTTCCTGGCTCCACAACTCAGGCCCCCTACAGATTCAGACACTTCCATTCAGTCTGTGATGCTTTGGATCCGGAGATCACAATGCCCAGCCTACAATTCTGCCTTTACATTTCCAGAACTCCTTTCAGAGAGGGATATCTCTCACTAGAGCAGATTTCTAAGGGTTCCAATTTTGCACTGTGGTGTCCTATCACTTTCCAGGAGCCAGCTTATGGAGGCTTTCTCCCCCTTCTGTTTAGCTTCCAGTATCTCTCGCAGATTCATGACTCCACACAGTCTACCTTGCAAAAAGCAGTCACTTTTCCATTTGTAGTGATCCACATATATATCCTTACATCTCAAGTTGATTTTGTGGGTGTTCAAAATGTTTTGGTCACTATCCAGCTAAATTCATGGGGCCAGTTGAAACGGGGTCCCTTACTCCTTTGTCACCTTGCCTCTCCTCGGGCAACAAAGTTCTTGCTGTGTCCTAGACTCCGAGGGTATGGGCTCTGGCCCTGGGTGCTGCTGTCCCCTGCTGGCCTTGCTACTTCTTCTATGTCCCTTGCAGAGCCTCTTGCCATCAGCCACCACACTTTGCTTTAAAATCTTTGTCAAATAATTCTAAAATGCCTGTTAAATCAGTATTGGGCATAGAGCCATTGGCTGTTGTTTTTGTTTGTTTGTTTTGTTTTATTTTGTTTTTTAATCAGCAGGAAGCTCCAGAAAGAGAATGTCCAAGAAGTGACCCCTTCCATGAGGTTAGGAGTTGGTAGATAGAATACCCTGTTTCCTCCTCTCTTTTGTCTGTTTTGCACATAGACTCTCAGAATATCTCTCAGAATTCTGATCCATTGCCCATAATGGTAACCTGCTCATTATTGTTTTACTCATTAACTTTTCTCCCATCCCTATGTCATTTTTCCACTTCCTTACCATGCTTCTAGCCATCACTTGTCAAATAAACAACATGTAACAAAATCCATGTTTTTGAATCTGCTCGGGTTTTTATTTGTGTTTTTCTTTGATAGTAGCATAGGTGGGAGGTGAGGGTGAATGAAGACATAAAATGACAACTTCCTGTATTCCCTTTTACACAGACCTAGGTATATGGAATCAGGACAAGAAGTGTAATACTTATATGCTGATCTATATAGCCTGCCCACACATATAGATTTTTTAATTTATAATACCTTGTCCACTTTGTATTGAAGTCATATTATCTGATATAATGTATTTAACTTTGAGAGTTCTATATTTTCACTATCAAACTCAATAAGATTAGAGGTACCTGCATTTCAGATTCTCAGTTAAAACAAACATGGTGCATTGGCAACTTGGCTTTATGAAATATTACCCAATTATTCTCAAATATTCTTATTCTTAGTCTTAAATATTCTCAAATATTACCAGCTTGTGTCACTAAAAACTCATTCTAGCTTCTATTTTGATCTGTGACTTTTTAACAAGGTCACCTCGTCTTCTCTCCTTGAGCGCTAGCTCTTACAAGACTTGAGTCAGCATCGTAAGAATTCTGACCTGACCACCGAGAGATGATCAGGCTTCAGGAGTGGGAACTCAAGAGCAGCACACAGAGCTGCCTGAGATGAGAGTTAAGTGCTTCTCTAAGCTGGCTCTGATTGTACGGCTTCTTTTCAGTGTTCCAGGAAGAGGTATTCTTCTTGATTAAAGGGGGGGAAGTGGCAATTTTTACCACTGCTTGTTCAACATAGGTTATTTTGACAAGGACATATTTGAGTAATTCTGGGTTATGGAGTGAAAATGACAAGTTTTATTTATTAGTCTCAATTGGCAGTAAGATATACCACAGGGAATACAGCTCGGCATTCCCGCAGGGCTGCCTCGGGGAGAGGCCGCACATTTTCAGCACATTCTCAGTGTTCTAGTTATATCATGAAACCGAAGAAGTGATAGATGTAGAATTAAGAAGAGAAACACAAGAGATATATATCTCAGTCTCCAGACTCAGGTGTCTAATAAATATACTTGATTTGTTTTACCGTGACACCCATGAATATTTCAAGCCTGTTTCTGCCAGGGTGACAGAAACTGAAGATAGGGCACTTTTGTTTTCTAGGAAGAAATTCTTTCAAAAGGTGAGAAGAGGGGTGCCTGTGTGGCTCAGTCCGTTGAGTGTCTGACTGTTAGTTTGGCTCGGGTCATGATCTCAGGGTCAGGAGATTGAGCCCCGCATGGGGTTCTGGGCTCAGTAGGGAGTCGGCTTGATGATTCTCTACCCTTCCCCTCCCCCAGCTTGAGCACATGTGTGTGCGTGCTCTCTCTCTCTCTAAGATGGATAAATAAATCTTAAAAGAAAAAGAAAACAACAAAGAGGTTGGAAGGAAAAAAGAAATGGTAAAAACAATGAAAGAGGCGCAAAAGGGTAGTCTGCAGGG
Source organism: Mustela nivalis (assembly GCF_964662115.1). Lineage (NCBI taxonomy): Eukaryota > Metazoa > Chordata > Mammalia > Carnivora > Mustelidae > Mustela > Mustela nivalis. The sequence goes on along the minus strand of NC_139027.1, from coordinate 103,504,391 downwards.
CCCCGAGACCAGGAAGTGATAAGGAGGGCACCCCAAAGATGGCCCACAGGACAGAGGGGCTGCTTTATGGTTGTGGATGGTCCTGCCTTAGACAGCACCATCCGGGACCCCTGGTTCTGCAAACCAGTGGGATGGGCTATCTGCAAACCAGCTTCTCCTGCCCTTCTTTTCCACTTCGTAAGGCATTGGGTTGCACTGGAGGTCCAGAAAATCTGCCTGAAGGGGCTGAAATTTGACCTCCTGGGTTTATCACCTGACCACACCCTGATTATACCAGCATCCAGCTGTGGGTAAAAGGATTTTCTCTTCCAGATTTTATAGCATCATGGAAGAAAGAGTTTAAAATTGGCATAGCTCATCAGTGATGTTCAGTCTCTCTCTGTCTCTGTCTCTCTCTCTCTCTCTGTATCTCTCATTTTTGTTCTAGAGCACTTTATCGGTTGAAATCTTGCTCAGACTCCAATCCATACAAGAGATGGAGGCAGAGATCCCCTGTGTGAAGTGAGCCCAGGAGAGTGATACTGCAGAAATCCTGGCAATCTGGAAGTTAGGAGAACCAGGTTTCTGCTTGGATCCCACTCCTATCAAACTTTCCACTGGTTAATAAAATCAGACATAGTCCCCTTACCATAGTTTCTTGTCTACCTTTCTGTGAGAGGTAGGACAGGGAATTCAAGGTTGAATTCCCCCTGAAGGTTAAGAAAGCTCTCTTTGGTGTTCTGCAGATTGACTTACTGCAAAGAACCTCCCCTCCCCCCATGGACTTATCAAGACTTACAGGGATCTATCCCTTCTTTACCAATGACAAGGCCAGACACAGGTCCTGCAAATTCCTTTTCTCTGATTCATAAGTGATTATCTCCATGATTTGCTGAACAGCCTGCACCCTTCGATCAACTGGAACCAAATGTTTGTCTGCATTACAAATTACGCCTGCCTTCTTTCCTCAGAGCCTGGAATTCTGACCTATCCCCAGACTATGTGGGCTTCTAGCCTTTCCTCAAGGGTCCCTCCTGGAAAATGGGCTGATCTCCCATTACACAACTCTTTCAGGTCACTTCCTTAACCAGGTTCTTCTTAGCTTTGTTCCCTCTTCTGTCTATAAAAGAGAACACTCATTTGGCCTAACCCTCAAGATGCTTGTAAGTCTTAGGGGCTACAAAGTTCTCCAAAGGGCAACTGTCCTCCCCCTCCCCATCACCACGCCATGCCTCCCTTTTGCCTTGCAGTAATCCTTCATCTGTTTGGTTTTTATTTGATGTTCATTCTGTGGAAGGGGAGTTGAGGTTTGCAGAGACGGACTCACGCCTTGGGTCTGGTGCTCAGGTTAATAAGGAGTGGTACATGGGGGACTCAGGTCTGCTCCAAACATTAGTCCTAAGGTTTTTACATGCCATGGAGCTTCTTTCTCAGTACTTGGACAAATGACTTCACTTCTGTAAACTGGGAAGGTAGGAAGAGAGATTCCCTGCAGTTCCACCAGCTCCCACCTACTGTAGGGATGACTGAAAACTCCAGGGTATGTTCCCAGATAGTTGTGTCAGAGGAGAGGGCAGACATTTTGACACCTGAGAGTTTTCAAAACATGTGTTGTCTAGTCAGGAAACATTCCTGTAGAAAATAATCGTAGAACGAGATTTGAGGCTCAACAAAGGTAGCAGGGGTGAATCTGCCCAGCCAGCCTAACTTCTAAAAATAAAAATCCATTTGCCAAGTTTTCATCCTAAAAGAATGTATCAAACGGAATCTTTGGGTGGCTTCTTTATGTCTTTGTTGTCTGCATCTGACTCTTTCTGGAGGTCTGAAATTATCTTTTGTCTGTCCTATCAGGGTAAACAATTTCTAAGGAAATTATTTTGGCAGAGCAGTGCCATCCTGGGCCAGCAGCGCCCCCCCTGGCCTGGGAACTTATAAGAAATGCACATTCTTCGCCCCACCAAGACCTCTTGAATCAGAAACTTTTGGGGACAGCCTCCCCCTTCTGTGTTACAAGGCCTCCAAGGATTCACATCACATGCAAGGTTTAAGGATGTCCTGGTTTAAGGATGAGCTTTCAGGTGGCATTTGCCCTAGGCAACAACCCAGAGAAGGAAGATGACTTTGCTATTCTAGGCTCCTCTCTCTTCTAGCAGCTGTGCTCTAGAAGCTGTGCCCTTTCAATTGCTCTCCTTTCCCAGGTGTTGTAAATAAGTTTTCCTTTCCTTTTCTTCTTCTCCCTTCCTCCCTCCCTCCCTCCCTTCCTTTCTTTTTGGTTTCTCTCTTTTTATTTCCCCCAGCAGTCTCGCATTCAGAGAAAGGGAAGAAATCAGAATGTATTGAGCACCCATGAATGTGCCAGGCACTTGGGTTTGGCACCTTTGATGAGCTATTGATTCGATCTTCGTGAAAACCCAAAGAGAAGAAAAACACGTCCCGTATTTCATACAGAGGGATATCTGAATTTTGTTAGAGGAACACTTAAAGACCTAAAAAGACTTTACAACCTGAAGAGATTTCTGTGGGTGGAATTTCATGCACTTTATGAGGGTGGGAGAGAGATTTTTATCGAGAAGGAAGCGGGGCTGGCGCGTGCGCAAAAAGGACAGCCTGCCCGAAGGGCCATCTGTCAGTATCAGCGAAATGACTCAGCAATTCCAGTCTGGATATTAGTTCCCAAAGGAATTCTCCCTGGATGCACAGGAAGCAGGAAGGATGGTCCTGTGGCTGTGGTGGCAGTGGCAGGGGGTGGGGAGTTGCCTAGAGACAGTTCCATGCCCAACCCCGGGGAGGTGGAGAAAAGACAAGGCAAGTGCCCTGCTCTGGGGGCCAAGGTCCGGAGGAACCCAGGGCAGCACACATGGGACTTACAAATAAGATCCGTTTTGCCCAGGATGATTTCTAAAGCACAGCTCCGTTTATGTAAACACAAAAACAAGATACATTTTACAAGATGCAAGAACTTAAAGGATAGACCTCAAGGCATTAGAATATTTGTGGGGTGGCGTAGGTGATGAGACTGGGAAGGTGGGGCAAAGGGGATTTAGTGAAACAGGAGAAGGGCTTTGCCCTGTTGGTAAAGAGAGTGTGCTGTGAATGGAGGCATGGTAGCTAAGTCCTCAGCACATGAGGTGAGCAAGAAAATTGGAGAAAGAAAAGAAGGAAGGAAAAAGGGAAGGAAGAAAGAGAAGAAAGGCAAGAAAGGGACACCTCAAAACACTGGACAGTCCCTGGACAGCCTCTGGGTGGGCCTTCTAGGACTCGGAGCAGCCCACAGAGATTACAGTATCTGTGGGCTCCTGTCACTTAAGCAGCCCATGTTGGGGTGCATGAAAATGATCTCCGCTCACAGATACGGAGAATAGGTGTGTAGTTGCAGAGAAAGGAGGGAGAGGTGGGCAAAACAGGTGAAGACTGTGGAAAGGTACAAAGCTTTAGTTACGAGATAAACAAATCCTAGGGATACAATGTATGGCTTGGTTATGACTTGGTGTGACTTGGTTATCATGTACTTGAAAATTGTCCAGAGAGAAGCTTTTAAAAGTTCTCATCACAAGAAAAAAAAAAAAAAAAAGGTAAACAAACAAACAAACAAACAAACAAAAACAAGAAAAAAATGTTAACTAAAATTACTGTGGTGATCATTTTGCAATTCGTATGTATACCAAAGCATGGTGTTATGTACCTAATACAATGTGATGTGTTCAATTATACCTCAATTTAAAAAATTATATATGGCTCCTGAAGACTCCATAGCTGAATTTCTGTTGTGACAGCACTTAATTTAGTGCCTTTTTTTCTGTCTGCCTTATGGGGGGATTTGGGATCTTTAAGCAAGAGTAAAATTTCCTGCTGTTCATCCTGGAAGGTCTGTGCCTGGTATCAGAAGGACATTTGAGCTGGCTTATCCAACCCTTCATTTTATGAGTTGGGAGATAAGGCAAGGGACAGAGCTGCACTTGAACACAAACCTTGATTCCTGGTCCCAGGCCACTTCTGAACTTTCATAGTGAAATGGAGTGACCCACGGAGCTGCTGAGAAACCCCACCTTGGCCGGGTCCCTGCCTGATGTTTGGATTGAAAAGGTCTGGGGGAAGGCTCAGGAACCTGTATCTCCCCACAGTTCCCCAGTGATACTACAAGGAAGCTGGGGAATGCTTAGCTCTTCCACCTTCAGATCCCTCTTCAAAGGGAGATAAAGGGGACAGACATGATATTCTGGCTAGTTTGTTGAGAATATTTTCTTTAAAGATTTTATTTATCTATTATTTGAGAGAGAGCAAGCAGGGGAAGGAGCAGAAGGAGAGAATCCCAAGCAGACTCTATGCTGAGTGCAGAGCCTGGCACAGGGCTCGACTCCATGACCCTGAGATCATGACTCCAGCAGAAATCCAAGAGTCTGACTGACATTCAACCATCTGAGCCACAGGGTCCCCTGTTGAGATATTTTCTATCAAATAGCCCAAGAGATTTCTCTTGTGAGAAGTTTTCAAGTTACCCCATACAGGTAGGAGGGCTGTGGTGGGGGTTAGGGGGTGTCCTCTTGTCTTAGAGGTAGTGCAGTCCAACTACCAAGGGACTCTGATCCTCCTCCAGGTGGGACCTGGTGGTGATTAAGCAATGTCCATACCTTCCTTCATTTATGACTTAGCCAGCTGTTTACTTAGTGACTACCTCAAAGCATCCTGCACAAGTATGAGGGAGGATGTTTAGAGAAATGAGACTTGGAATCATCCCTGAAAGCCATCCCAAACCCATGGGGGAGGTGGGTGACATGAAGCAACAAGGACAGAGGTGGGGGATGCCAGGCGACTGAGGTGCTAAGATCTCCCAGATCCTGGCTTGCAGAACAGCTCTGAGTCTGCCTCAGGTAGGGTTTTCACTGTGTATTAATGAATTAATGAATTAGAATTAGATTCAAAGTAATCATTTTCAGAACAGGCCCACGGACACATTGGCATCATCCTCATTTTTTAATACTTGGAAATTTCTTCACATTCATTCCTCCTTTTTGTCTGCCAAAACCATATAACATGGCTTGGCAAAGGGCATAAGGGATAGCTCAAGTTTGAGATTAAGAGGTTAGTATGGCTGTTCTGAGACTCTTGATCATTCTAGAATGGCTACTGTAGATAAATTATCAGCTTCTAATTTGGTGTTTGGAGAGGGTCCTCATGAGCTCTAGGGGACATCAGTGGGATTATCTGGCTCCAGCACCTCTCCCTTTGCTCATTGCAGCTAATGAGAGGCACCATTTTGCCCAGCATACATCTGTCCCTCTGGCCTCAGCTGATTGGTTTAAGGATGGGCACCTGACAAGGCGGGGCCAGTCCTTTTCTGGGATTTGTGGATTTGGGACCAGGAGAAATGGGACAGTCTCATTTTAATCTCTGAAGCCGAATACCTAGTCTGGGCGAGGCTCTGTCCTAGCTCTGAGCTCTCAGAAGAGAGTGACTTCTTTCCCTGCGAGCAGTTCTTGTTTGGCAGGGATGGGTAGATATAAATAAACACATAAATAAGATGCAAATATAGTCCAGAATTAGTCATGATAATGATAATAACAATTATTATTTTAAAGATTTTATTTATTTATTCAAGGGGGAAAAAGGACACAAGCAGGGTGGGCAAGGGCAAAGGGAGAGGCTGAGAAGCAGGCTTCCCGCTGAGCTGGGAGCTGAGGTGAGCCTCGATCCCAGGACCCTCAGCTGAAGGCAGACGCTTAACCGACTGAGCCAGCCAGGCACCCCAATAATAATTATTATTATAACAATGCTAATGGCAAACATCTCTTAAGTGCTTACTCTGTATGTAGCCCTATGCTGAGTGTTTTATATGTATGAATACACTTAATTACATGTATCAGCTGGGCTCAAGAAGAGAGTCCTGCGATGAACCTCATGTAGGAGAAAGCTCTCATTTCAATGGGAGGCAACTTCAAGACTACAGAGAAAGGCAGGGATGCTTCAAGCTGCTGGCTCCACCTTTCCTCAAGTCCAGCTGTGATTTGGTCCATAGAACTGCATAGGCTGTGTGGTGTGCCCTTGGTTTCCATGAGTTCATCATTTAACTTTGGCATTGAACTTCTTTACACACTTTCACCTGCAGCCAAAGATTGCTAAGACACTGTGGAAACTCACTGGTGTTCATCAAAGTTGTCTCTGCGTGTATGACAAGGGGTGGCGCATGTTGCTGATGTGACAGGGTGAGCTGATATAGCCCTGAGCTCAGGGAGTGGCTCATGTCCCCGGCAAGGACCCCGAGACAGCGGAGACAGATGCCAGAAATGGACAGCCGGCTACCGGACCCGATTCTCCCACCTCCATTTTGTCCTCCTAAGCCTCTAGCCTCAGGCCCATCACATCCCCTCCTTTTTTTTTTTTTTTTTTTTACATTGATTTACTTTTTATTGTGGTAAAAAACACATCACATGAAATGTGCCATCCTAACCACTGTCAAGTGTACTGACCTTAGTGTTGAGCACATTCACATTGTGGTGCCACAGATCTCTTGAACCTTTTTATCTTGCAAGATAGAAACTTAATACTCATTAAACAGAAATTCTCCCCCCTCCCCCGCCCTGTCCCTAGGATGCCCCTTCTTCATGCAGCTCTGGTTGTTCTAGAAACCTCATTATCAAAGTATACCTAGCTGTCCCCCTCTCATCCCCAGAGAGCAGGGCCCCATTTCTCCTGACTCCTTTTGGACCCTCTGGTCCCAGCCTCCCTCTTGCCTGTGATTCCAAATTAAAAGAAAAAAAATCCACTAAAACACCTCTGAAGCTGAGAATGGCTGTCCCCTTTCAACACTTGTTTTAAAGTTTTAGACGGCCCCTGGGTTCTCATTCCAGAGGAACTCTTGTCTGCTAGGTCTGTGCAGAGAAGGGCGGCCGAGAGGGGAGAGACCATTAATAAGTGTTTTCTCCTTCCTCTGAAAGTGTACCTAAATGTCTACGTGTCTCCATCCAGGAGCCTGGGCAACAAATCTGTGAAATGGGCAGAATGGCCTAGGGGCTAGGATCTTAGGTTCTGGACTCAGACTGCTAATGACGCAGTTATTAGCATGGTAAGTATCCCATGGGGTCTCCTGAACTGTCCAGCCCCAGCCAGGCTCTTCACCTGGAATATGTAGGTATTAATGTCCCCGCATCGCATTGTTGTGAGGTTTATATAAGAAGTTATGCACAAAATGCTTAAATAAAACCTGCTACTCAGAGAACACTTAAAAACGGCAATTATCACTATGTAAGAATAAATATGAATAAATACATCCATCTCTATGTTCAATAAAGGTATATCTCCAATGATAATATGTGCAAGAAGCCAAAGAAAGCTGAAATAGGACATGTAGATACAGTGTGATACCACGTATATAAAATTTGAGGCATGAAATAATATGGTATAATGCTTATGCATATATATATATATACACACACATATATATAAATAGACACATTTTGATAAACATCTTGCTTGTGTGTATGTGTATGGATATGAAGCCCAAAGACCTAGGAAGTATACATTCTATTTTCCAGACAGTGTTTACCTCTGACTTGTAGTGGTGTGTAGGGGTGCGTGTGTATGTGTGTGTGTGTGTGTGTGTGTGTGTGTTTGGGCACTCACACATGTCACACAGAGTAGAGGTGGCTTGCATGATTGAAATGCTTCAAAATTAAAAATTTTGGAAAATGCATTGTAAAAACTTCCATCTGATAACTAAAAGGCCGCCTTGGTCATTTGTATTCCACTTGGCTATTTGAACTTCTCTTTTGATATGCAAGAGAAACTGCTGCGTGATTCTCATCTGAAATGTGGCTTATTAATGAGGACTTGGGGCCTGGGAGAGTGCCAAACTGGGGTTCTGTGGCTGGAGTGTAAGGGTGTGGGGGGAGAGGGGCCGGGAGCCAGGAGGCTGGTGTTATGAATTTACATTACATATTCTTACATGATCTGGAGAAAGAGAGAGATTTAGAGCCAAACATCACAGACAGGTAGCTTAATCTCTCCTGGTACATTTCCTTACCTATGAAATAAGAAGTGTAAATCATATTTACGAGGCTGCTGTGAAAAGTAAATAAACACGGAACATGGCACTTCGTGAGCCTATCAAATACCCGGCACCACGACACCCAATTTATTTTTAAGGCTTCTATGCGACAGATTTCAGAGAGGAAAGAAATATCAATCACTTGCCGGGCTGGAAGATTATTTCTGCAGGAGTCAGAGAAGCCCATAAAATCTCACCCCCAAAACCACCACTCCCATAAATGCATTTAAAACACCAAGAACAAAACATCAAATAAAATCTTGCCTGGGTGGGTATGAACCCCCACGTGTCTTTTCCTACCTTGTGACTTGTTGCAGCTTCATAGACTCAGTGACGGGAGGGGAAACGGGGGGCTGGTCCCTCCCATTGGAAGGACCAACAACCAACAGCAAGACAGTGACGGCTGGCAGATCTGGTGCAGGGGTGGGAAGCTCAGCAGAGCTAAGGGAAGAAGGGAGATAGAACGGCAGGTGAGGGAGGGCGGGCCTGTAGGAAGGACAGAGAATATGGGAGTCACCCACAGGGAACAAGTAGGAGAGGAGGAAAGGGAGTGAGGCCGTCTGAAGTCAGAGGTGATAAAGCTTGGGCACACAGTGTGGTGAGGAGAAACCATACCTCATGGGGCAGACTGAGTCCTGGAGGTCCTTTGTGTCTCTTAATGGAGCTTGGGTCATTAAGCTGAGCTCTACAGGTGTTCTTCCTGTAGAAAGCCTTGGTTTATCTATCCATCAGCGAACTAATGTAGCAGGAAGACCTGAATCCCATAACTGAACCTTCAGTAGGGGGATAACGTGTTCACTGTGACTGGAAAGATCACAGCTCATTCAGTATTGCCAGTTCTGCTAAGGATTCCATTCCTGCACTCTGAGTTTTGCCCCCAGGACTCATGAGCATTCAAAAACTATATAGTAAGGCTACATGGTGCCTTTTGACTCATACTCCTCTGATTCATAAACCATTTTTGTTGCTGATGCTTGTAGCTGCAGTGGATGGCAAAGGGAAAGTTTGCAGATCAAATCTGGAGGCAACTTGATACAGTGGGAAAACTGTGCATTTAATGTCAGACCCATCCAAGCTCACCGACTCTCATTCATTCATCTATATGGGACCTGAAGTCGGTGGTAGGCTTTGAGTGCCTACTTTATAATGGAAGGAGATGGGAAAGAAACTAAGAAAATGACAAATGACTGAAGGTGTGGTGGGTGCTGAGAGTAGAGTAAGGTGCTAGGACCCAGAGTGGCTGGAAGAGCCAGGACTTCTGGAATAGGAGGACAAGGAAGGTCTTCTTGCAGGACTGACTTCCGGCGGAGGCCAGCCCAAGGGATGAGAATTTCACGCGCACAGTATCATAATTGTTGTTCTAGAGAAAGGCACTTCATTTTAGTATGCCAATCCTATTTCTTAACACCCTGGTGAATTTTCTTTAAATTTCAAATAGGTGATAGTGGATTCGATTGAATTTTCTAAGTTGATTAGCATATAACTAAGAGTAATAATGGATTGTCTCTCCTTCCCCTTTAAAATAATTGATTAAGTTTGAATCTTCAAGGACTATTTTGAAGAGTAGGAGTGACAGCTGGCATCTTTTCCTTGTTTTTGTTTTAATGGAATTGTTTGTGATTTTTCACCGTTTAGTGAGGTATTGGTTGAAATGCTCTGTTAAAAATCCTTCTCTTTTTGGTTTATGAAGAATTAATTTTTTCTAATATTTTTCTGTGGTCATTGTTATCTATTTTTTCTTCTTTTATCTGCTAATGAAGTTATTTATATTAATATTTTCTCATATTGAAGAATTCTTTTTTTTTAAATTTTATATATTTATCCAGGACAGAGATCACAAGCAGAGGGGAGGTAGAGGGAAAAGCAGACTCCCAATGTGGGACTCAATCCCAGGAATCTGGGATCATGACCTGAGCTAAAGGGAGACGCTTAACCAACTGAACCACCCAGGTGCTCTTGTTGAAAAATTCTTATTTTTTTTTTAACAAAGTAACAAATCTTACTTTGTTACAATCATTGTTTTAATATATATTCAGTATGATGATATTTTAATTAAATTAAATTAAATTTTAATTCCAATGTAGTTAACATACGGTGTTATATTAGTTTGAGGTGTACAATAGAGTGAATTAGCAATTCCATGTATCACACAGTGCTGATTCAAGATAAGTGTACTTTTAATTCCCTTCACCAGTTTCCTCCATCCTACCACCCCCACCTCCCTTCTGGTAATTACTATCAGTTTGTTCTCTATAGTTAAGAGTTTGGTTTTTGGTTTGTCTCTCTGTTTTCCTTTGTTTGTTTGTTCTGTTTCTTAAATTTCCCAGATGAGTGAAATCATATGTTATTTGTCTTTCTCTGGCTGGCTTATTTTGTTTAAATATGCTGATATTTATATAGAATTTTTTCCATCTATATTCATAAGGGAGAGTGATATATGTTTTTTCTCCTCCATTGCAGTTGTTTTCTGGTTTATGCATTAAAAGTTGCTGTTGTCATGCTCCACAAATAAGTGAAACCATGTAGATGTTCTGAAATAATGTACTTAGAGATAGGAATTGTCTACTCTTAAAGGTTTAGTGGAAGGGTGCCTGGGTGGCTCAGTTGTTAAGCATTTGCCTTCAGCTCAGGTCATGATCCCAGGGTCTTGGGATCGAGCCCCACATCAGGCTCCCTGCTCAGGGGGGATTCTGCTTCTTCTTCTCCTATCCCCCCCCACCCCCTGCTCATGTTCCCTCTCTCGCTGTCTCTCTTTGTCAAATAAATAAATAAAATCTTTTAAAAAAAATTTAGTGGAATACTCTTGAGTCTATTGTCTTTTGGGGAATTATATCTTTGACTATTGTGACATTTTCTTATATGATTACTGATCTACTGAGATTGTCTAATTTTTCCTGCCAATTTTGATGATTCATATTTTCTACTGTATTGATGTTATAGCAGCGATTGGTATAAATTCGTATGCAGTAGTCCCTCACTTTTTAAAAGAATCATCTATATTTGTTAATTATGTCCCCTTCCATGGGCTTGTCTCCCTCTCTGCATTGATCATCTTTGCCAAAGATTCATCTATTTTATGAGTCTTCAAAATATACATATTTAATGATCTTAATCAATTCTACTGCATTTTTGTTTTGTTTTGCATTTGTGTTCATCAGAGTTTTCCAGAGAAAGTATATACAATATGCAGACAGACAGATAGATAGATAGATACAGATAGATTTATTACAGAAATTTGCTCACTAGCTCCTGGAGGCTGAGAAGTCCCATGATCTGCCATCTGCAAACTGGGCACCCAGGAAAACTATTGGTATGATTTAGTCTGCATCCAAAGGCCCAAGAACCAGAAGAGCCAAGGTCTAAGGGCAGGAGATGATGGATGTTCTAGTTCAAGCAGGGAGCAAAATCACCCTTCCTCTGCCTTTGTGTACTAACCAGGCCTGATTTGGGTTGGATGATGCTGTCCATATTGGTAAGAGTGGATCCCTTCACTCAGTCTACTGATTCAAATATGAATCACTTCTGGAAACACTCTCAGATACAAGGAGAAATAATGTTCTATCTACTGCTACCTGGGGATCCATAAAGTCCATCAAGTTGACACATAAAATTAGCCATCAGACTATCTTATTATTTTCCGCTTTTATCTTTATTATATTTTCTCTCTTCACTCTCTTTGTTTACTACTATTCAGTGTTGATGAAGAAATCACATGCCATATCCAGGGACAAAACCTGCGAACAAGAAATTCTATAAACAAAGTGACCTTAGTTTTTTACTACATAAATTCCCTGATCAATTTCAAACATCTTACCTTGGATCCATTTAGAAAATATACTGATTCAATGTTAGTTTAGCACAGTAAATGAGTTTAAGATTCAATTATTTCTCATCAGCACTTGGAAGACATTAACCAACCGCCATCTTGCCTATAGGACATTAGTCGGTCTGAATAGAGACCACCTTTAGGGAGTTGCTTACAATGAATAGAAAGTGAGATTGCCTAACCTTTGAGACTCTGCCATAGAAGGTAATACAGCCTACATCCAACCTCTTTTGGGATGCTGGCTCTGGGAGCCTTGCCACCATTTTGTGAGGAAGCCTGTGCCACATAATAGAACTATGTGTAAGAGTTCTAGCTGATAGTGCCAAACCGAGGTTCCTGCCAAAAGCCAGCAGCAGCCACTGGGAGAGTAAGGAAGCCTTCGAGAAGCCTCTAGCCCCACCACTGTCCAGCTACAACTGCAAGAGAGACTCTAATGAAACACACCTAGTCAACCCCAGCTAATCCCCAGAAACCACAGGTTGGACCTCCTGGTTCTGCTATTGACTGGCTGCGTGACTTTGGGCAAGTTATATAACTTATCTATAAAATGGTGCTAATAATACCTACATCAGAAGGATGTTATGAGAATGAATCAAGATAATAACTCTCCAAGGTAGGTATTATTAAGCTCATTTTACCCATGAGAACGTGTACTGGGAAAGGTCAAATAAATTGCTCCAAGTCAGTCAAATATATAATGAGATACAGAATGTGAGTTTGAACTTGAATCTGACTCTAAAACCTGTTCCTTCTACCATTATTCAATTTCATTGCTAAAATTGATCACCATAGCAACTCATTAACCTCCCTAGTCTCACACAAGGACCTAAAGAGATGGTGCCATCCCTTTGCACGTCTAGGTTTAATTTAAGCCAGACTTGGCAACAGGCTAAAGTTGTGATGCTGTCTAAAGCAGAAGAGAGAGGAGAAAAAACCAAAAACCAAAAAACAAAACAAAACAGAAAAACCCATGGATCATGGGTTTTGAATACTTAAGCCCACAAGTAGGATAAACAGACATCACACTGTGCCCGTGTGATGTGAGAGAGAACAACAAGTTCATTTTGGCCTCACTTTGTTGTAATGCTGTTTTCATAAAATGATTTCTACCAAAATAGCATGCCACATATGAACCTTGTTCAAATGCCAGAGTTGATCTTGGAACCAGAATGAAGTTATATTGCATATTTTCATAGAGGAATCCAGCATATGGTAGTGAGGAGAAAGGAGCAGAGTAGCAAGGAAGGGAGTGTGGGGAGGGTAAGAAGAATTTTAAAGCAAAAATATGTGTATGCTCTTCTTTGCACTGACAGATCATATAGGTCAGCATGGATTACAATGATGTCTCACACTAAAGATAATCAACACCACCAGAAAAAAGCATATTTTCTCTGAATGCTTGTCCCTGGAGAGCAATCTTCTTGTGAATCCAAAAGATGATGCCAAGGTCTACCTTTGACACATATAGGCATAGTGAGAATTTTAGAAAGGAGAGCTTATTTCAGAGTCTCTGCTCTAACAATGGTTTGCTGAGAAACAGATCTCCTCCTCATTGTTGTCATTGTGGCCATCATCAACTAATTTGTCAAGTATGTAATATACTTAATATGTAATAGAATTAATATGTAATATACTACTATGGACCAAGCAGAGTTCTAAAAACTTCTTGTGTATCATCTCTTTTAATGAACAAAGTATCTTGCAAATACTTTTTAACGCCTGCTTTACAGGTGAAGAAATTAAGACACAGAGAAACAGGTTTGTTATGAGGTAGGAAATTCAGGATATACAGGGAGATAAAATTGAAATCTAGAGCCCATGGTCTCAACTGCTCAGCTATTTATTATTATTACTATTGTCATTATTAATGTTATCAGTATTCATTATAGATAATATTTTGGGGTACATATGCCAGGCTTCATACAAAACCCTTCACCTTGAGCAAGGCAGAGGGACCAAAGAGAGTGGAACAGGAGTGGTCTTCAGAGTGTGAATCAATATTATTTAATTACTTGCCTCTTCTTTATTATTCCTTAGTGGATTCTTTGGGTCCTTTGCTATGACATCTAAACTCATGGGTTCATAAAGGGGTGGCTGAGCATCTGACTCTTGGTTTTGGCACAAGTCGTGATCTCAGGGTCATGAGATCCGAGCTCTGCATGGGCTCTGTGCTCAGTAGGGAATCTGCTTGAAGACTCTCTCTCCCTCTGCCCCTTCCCTCACTCTCTCTTTCTCTCTCTCTGTCCAATAAATAAATAAATCTTAAAACAAAACAAAACAAAACTCATGGGTTCAAAGAAAGCTAAAATTGGGAGGGATTCTGTGCCTTTTCTCTTAGCTCCTTAATTTAGCAGATGAAATCTGGACATCTATAGAATATGAGGACTGTGTTTTCTGTCCTCTGGTGGCAGGAGAGAAATTATGCAAATTTATTTTCATATTATCAGAGGCTTTGCCTCTGACTCACCATATGACCAAGCTTCTAATTTTATGGGGCCTCCGTTTTCTTGTCCATATGAAGAACTGGTCTGTGACACCCTGCCCTCCTCACAGCTGTGGTCCTGGTGCAGTGTCTGCCGTGTGGCTGAGACACCCTCAAGTTTGTGCCATTTCATTCCAATATCAGGAGATAGAGCACCTATTTTTTTTTTTTAAAGATTTGTTTTGTTGTTTTAGAGAGAAAGAGAGAGAGTGTGTGTGTGGGGGTGGTGGTGAGCAGAGGAAGTGTGAGAGAGAGAGTCTTTCAGATGCCCCAGGCAAGTCTCAATCCTATGACCCTGAGATCACAAACCCAGTTGAAACCAAGAGTCGCCTGCTGAACCGACTATGTCACTCAAGGCCCCCTAGAGCACCCATTTAAACCAAGATTCCATCTTTTCCGCAAGTCCAGTCAGACTATGCTGTTCTGACCAGTGCTGCTGACATGTGGGCTAAGAACACCCACTGAGAGTCTTGGTTATAAAAAAAACAGGGGCAAGGATTAAGCAATGCTGAATCACACACTTCTCCTTTGGTCCTTCCACCGTCACCAAGCTGAAGGTCTCACTTTGGAGGTGGTGTGTCTTCAACGCCCACCTAGCACTTCTCTCTCTCTCTTCCTGTTTTTGATAAAGAACCTTCCAGGACAACACAGCTGGCTAAAATTTAGTAACATTGTTTAATGCTTTACTTGTATTTGTTTTTGATTTGCTTCTATTTGTGCCAAGTTTTTTTTTTTTTCTATTTGAAAAGACTTTTAAAAATAAATTTATTTAAGTGAAAAAGTTGCTTTAGGGAAAAATGTTGAGTACATAAGAGGGAGATATATATATATATATATATATATATATATATATATGTAAATATATACATTATAAATATATTTTATTACAAATATATATGATATATATTATAAATAAATATCAGATACTTATTGCTATATAACAGAGCATTCCAAAAGTGGGACTCAAAACTACCCATTTCATTTAGATGACTGTCCCATGGCTGGGCAGGTGGTTCTTCTGGTCCCAGCTGGCTCTCTTATGCATTTGCAGTTGGTTGAAACTTGTAGATTCCTTCTCAGAACAGGATTTTCAGAGGCATAAAATAAAATACATAGAATTACAAAGGAAACCAATTATATTGAAATACAGTATCAGAATATTATAACATTTTAATATATATTTTATTTATTTCTATTTGTACATATATTATTAATTTCATTTATATTTTATATAATCTATATAATTATATAACATTTATATATATTATAACATCAAAACCACAATAAGATATTATCTCATACCTGTCAGAATGGCTAAAATAAAAAACACACGAATCTGTAATCATTGGCAAGGATATGGAGAAATATGAACTCTTTTGCACTGTTGGTGGGAATACAAACTGGTGCAAACACTCTGGAAAACAGTATGGAGGGTCCTTAAAAAGTTAAAAATGGAACTACCCTGAGATCCAGTAATTGCACTACTGAGTATTTACCTAAGAGAGTATTTACCTTCAAAAGGATATAAGCACCCTTATGTTTATTGCAGCATTATTTACAATAGCCAAATTATGGAAGCCATCAATAGATAAATGGATAAAGAAGATATTCATATATATATGAACAAAATGTCATATATACAAAGGATTAACTATTGTAATTTTGAATAATGGTGAATATAAACAATATTTCAAGAGCTCTGGGACAGCTTTCATATGGTATAAAAATATTTATTATTTCTATTGATACCAAAGGCATAGATTTTTTTTTAAAGATTTTGTTTATTTCTTTCAGAGAGAGAGTACACAAGCAAGGGGGTAGGGCAGAGGGAGAAGCAGGCTCCCCACTGAGCAGGGACCTGGAAACCAGATGCGGGGCTCCATCCCACGACCCTGGGATCATGACCTGAGCCAAAGACAGATGCTTAAGAAACCTGAGCCACTCAGATGCCCCAAAGTCGTGGATTCTAATTGGATGGCTATTAGTTGTTGCCTAAATTCATAATAGAAATAAATGTTAAATCTCATTCAGAAGACAGTGAAAAAACAAAGATTCCAGTTTTTTTCCTTTTTTTTTTTCCCCGTTTTTTTTTGCCTTCCAGTTCATAGATCTGCTCCACATAAAAGGGAAGATCTGCTCATGGGTTATGGCTGCATTCCTTGCAATTTTTTTTTTCCTTTAGAAAAGCAAATGCAAGTCAAAAATCTGGGGAAATAGTGGTTTTATCTTGATGACTATTTGTATTTTCAAATTCTCATTGACTTTTTTTTGCTTGGGAACTTTTACAGACTCCTTATTGTTTAGCTGTTTTTTTTGTGTAACAAAATGTTCCTCCTAACTCAGACCTGAGGTACTTTGGCATTCTGCTAAAATTTCAGAGAGCTGTCTTTGGTCTTTATCCTCTTTCCATGTGAAGCTTCCTTGACATTTTCAATTCCTTAAATATTTCCAAAGGATTCTCTGATGCCAGAAGTAAATGTCTGCCGTTCAAACACATTTGCTTATTGCACGTCCTTCGTGACCTGAGTGTGAAGGTTGTGGGGTTGAAGGAGTGTGTACAAGAGGTGAATGAATAAGGAGGAATGAAGGATGAATAGATGAGACCCCATCATCCTGGGATGATGAAGATTTTCTGGCAGTGTTTAGGAAATGTTGGAGGGGCTGAGTATAAGGACTGTCCATGCACACCCAGAAAGCGGCTGTTCCCTCACACTTCTCTACCCTTTCTTACTTTTTTTTTTTTTTAATATTTTATTTATCTATTTGACAGAGAGAGATCATAAGTAGGCAGAGAGGCAGGCAGAGAGAGAGAGAGGAGGAAGCAGGCTCCCTGCTGAGCAGAGAGCCCGATGCAGGACTCGATCCCAGGACCCCGAGATCATGACCCGAGCCGAAGGCAGCGGCTTAACCCACTGAGCCACCCAGGCGCCCCTTCTCTACCCTTTCTGGGGAACGTCATGCCTCTACCTCTTCTTGGTAATTCTCTAAGTATCATGGGGATGGAGGTGGGGGAACATCACAAAAAGATCCAAGAAATAAACAGCCTGAAATAGCATCTCCCTCCTTTCTCAGGACTTTACGTAGATATGTATCATACTTTGCTATATGTGGGATGCATTAGGGGGTCGAGGCCATTGATGTCAGAACATCTGATTCCTATATTATTGTTTACGTGTTTGCAGCATACAAAAATATTTCCATTTGGAGCCGACTTAAACAGTGAGAATCTGAGGATGAGAAAAAGCAAAAAAGCATGCTGACTATGCACAGCCAAGTGACCTAGGTTGGCTAAGAAGTTTCCATCTCCCCATTAGAATTGTAAACAGAGCTCTCTGCCGAAGAAAGTAAGATGTACAAATACAATGATAATATGACCGAACCAGTCAGCCAAGAAAGAGGGCTGTTATTTTGGTTGAGTTGAGAATGCAGAGGTTCCAATGGTTCTCACAGGGATTAAAAAGATGAAGCGAGCATTTTTCTCCAGGCAGGATTAAATGAGGAGTGGCACCCTGACAGACTTGTTGTCAAAACTAAGTAATCATTTTTTCCTACCACATTCTCAAATATCCGTGATTCATTCAAAGCATTCCTTTTTTATTTGTTCTCTCTCTCTTTTTTTTAAGATATTATTTTTATTTATTTTAGAGAGAAAACATGAATGAGCCAGGGGAGGAGCAGAGGCGAAAGGAGAGAGAATCTGAAGCAGATGTCACGCTCAGTGAGGAGCCCCGTGTGGGGCTCAATCCCATGACCATGAGATCATGATCATAGCCAAAACCGAGTTGGATGCTTACCGGACTGAGCCACCCTTATTTAATTGTTTTTAGGCTACATAAATAACAAGGGTTTGTTGAAGAAAAATCAAGTGATACAAGTGAAAAGAAAATTCTTTCTCCCTCTATCAATCTCATCCCTCAAGGGGCTAGGCTTTAGAAGTATAGTGTGTGCCTTTACCTTCTAGATTTCTAAGTGTGTACATGCACCTATAATCAAAATATTATTCTGTACAGAATGTTCTGCCATTTGCTTATTTCACTTAAAATAACTCTTGCCACCTCCCCATGTTTATATTAGAGGGAAGCTCCAATTATTATTATTTTTTTACAACTGTGCTGTGTGAATTTCCATTGTATGGTTACCTTGTGGTTGGTTTAACATTCTCCTCATGTCTGGAATGTGGGTCGTTCCTCACTCAGCGCATATTAATGGGGAGTTTGTCATCCCACCAGAGATGCCGTAAAGGAGCACAAGAAGTATAAGGAGCTGCGGCTCTTCTCAGGGAATTTGAGACTGAGTATGAGTCAGTTATATTGTGCGACAAATAGCCTTTACGCTTCCTCTGAAAATGCTAAGAGTTCCCAGGGCTGCAGAATCGAATAGCACACTGAATGAAAACAGCCCCCCAAAGAAAGACATTGTGTGAGAGCATTTTATCGGTTAAAAAATCCAACGTATCTAAACAGAATGGCTAAAGGGCAGCTCTTCCTAGTACAAAGACTTTTTTCTACCAAATGTTTTGATTTGTTAAGTGCCCTTCTAGCACTTCAGTCTTGATTTTTGTAGCCAGAGCTCTTGGACGCAGTTTCGGATAACCGCCAAGTCAAAAGCAAGCTTGACTATCAGGAGACCCTGAAAATTGGAGCCTTATCTCCATCTCCCGAGATGTTTAAGTGGAAAAATAGCATTCGGTAAGCTTAAAAGGGATTTTCAAAATGTATGTATGTCAGGAACTCAGTCTCATTTTGAATCATCTTAAGCTCATTTGTCTCCAGGACTTTTGGCCACTTGTTCCAATGAACTTTCTCTATGGAGATCAACCTGATGCAAGTTCTCACAGCCCCCATGGCCACAGCCAACATTGTACAAGAATGACCTCCAGTGCCTTGTCTCGGGTCTGCCCGTCGAGCCTCTTATCTTTAACTGGAGTCTCAGTTGTCACTGAGGCTCAAGATACATCAGCATCTGCTGGGTGCTTGCATGGGGACACCCCAAAGTTCAGGGGTTAATGCCCCATGGGATAAATCTTTGATCAGTGATTGTTGATCGCTACTGGATAAATTCTCCTCCCTCCTGCTTCTTCCCCCTCTGGACAGGCTGTCTTAGGATGCAGTGGCCTTATGGCCTCCTAGAAGACAGTCCCACCAGGTGGTACAATTAGTTGGTTTACTATGAAGCAGGGGTCACCTCTGTGGTACGTCCCCTCCTGTTTGCTCTGTTCGGTCTTCTCTGCCCCGCTCTCATTTCCTCACTTCTGCTTCCTTGCAACTGTATTCCCTAACAAAAGAGGCACAGATAAGATGTTGTCTCAGACCCTGTTTTCTGAAAAACTCACACTAAGACAAGCACATTCTTAACAAAGACAGGTAAAACTTGATATATCATAATTGGCTCATTATGTAAATTTGGCCACTGTTTATTGTACACCTACTAACTGCCCAGCAATTTTGCCAAGTGCTTTCTATGCCACTGAGTAACTGCCCTCTACAGGAAAGAAAATAGGCTTGGAGAAGATCTTGTTCAAAGTCGTGTTAGATCACCTCCTCATTTCTTCATCCTGGCATGTTATTACAATTGGTGGAGGAGAGGGGAGCTGAGGGTGGCCTTCTGTACCTGACCCTGAAAGCCCTCTTTGACCTCAAGGTTCCTCGTTCCTCAGGCTCTCAAACAAGTCTATCAAATATGTAAAACTGTAGTCACCAAATAAGAGAGACAGATTTTGAATTTGGAGCTGCGTGCATGAGGCAGTAGAGTAGAGGGACCAGCTCAGAAAAGCATGGAGGTGTGTTCGTCCGAGGGCAGACTCAGCCCATGTGGCATGACTCAGCTGTGGCCTCCATTCTCACGCTCAGGATTATCTGCTAAGACCAACCCCAACATCTCAGAGTACCACACAAGAAAGAGGATTGAGTGCTCTGAGAGCAGGATTTCAAGCTCCCACCATTCCTGACACCCCAGTGGATTCTCTGCCCCCATCCTGCTTCCCTTAGCCTGGTCTCAGTCTCGTCCCAAGCCTTCTGTAAGAGAGCCTCTCCTACCCAACTGACTGGCAGCCTTCTATACATATGACTACCAATGTCAGCAAGACCAGCACGCTGTTCCATCATCATTTTCCTCATTCCCAGTGCCCGCTCCTTTATTCCATTCCACACCACAGCTGTTGCCTGCATTTCCTCCTCTTATGCCTTCTCTCAAATGGTTGTCTCCCTGGCACCACCCCCCCCTCCACTGTCAAGAGAGGGGCCGTGAGAGCTTTTTACCTTATAATTCCTCCCACAGCACTAACCAGGGGCACAGTCCGGCTGGGGATCCATGGGAAACAGTGTAGTACATGCCCCAGAGTCATCCAACCAAGGGGCGAGACGTCTGGGGTATTTAGCTACTGACTCTTGTTAGTTACTGGTTCAAAACTGCTCCCTGGGAGCATTAGCTCCCCGGTGCTCTCTGCATACCCTACACTTGGGCTAAAATGGACTCCCATGGCTCTAGAGAGCCCTCATGCAGAGGGATTCAGCTGGTATACACAGGAATGGTGATTGTAAAAGGAATACGAGTGGGGCACAAATCGAATTTGCTACACTAGGTTATGAGGCTTGTTCTCTTTCTGTCTTCAGGTCCTAAGAAGTTCTTAGTGCATGCTTCTCCCAGAGTTGGGCTCGACAGATATAGTTCACAGAAATTGACTGCATGCCCTTATTTGATGTTTAATTGATATACAGTGAAAACATAGTTACTGTGGTCATCAGGCAGGAAGCATAAATGGCTAAAAATGGTAAGAGGTAGCCGAGCCTACTTGAGTGATGGCTGTGACTGGTTCTGCCCCTTGACCTGTCAATTTCCTTAATTCTGAGAGATTATTTTCTTCTTCAAATGTGTCATGTCTTGCATGGGTTACCTGAGAACACTAGAATTCATTCCCTTTAGGATTGGAGATTTTATAGTTTTTTTTCCCCCTATTCTTTAAGACTGCCACAATTAAGAAAAGAAAAATTGTGAATGTGATATGAATTGTGTCCCTGTAACAAATTGTTAGAGTGAAATTATAATCAATATTCTTAGAGTTTCTCTGGTCATTCAGGTTTGCATCTCTCTCTCTCCCACCCCCCCTTTTTTTAAAGATTTTATTTTTAAGTAATCTCTATATCCAACATGGGGCTCGAACTTACAAAGCCAAGATTGAGAGTTACACACTCTACTGATTGAGGCAGCCAGGGGCCCCTGCAACTCTTATTTAAAGGGCTAAGTGACAACTGTTCTCCTTTTGAGGAATTATTTTTCTTCTAATTAATTATTAGAACACATGATATAGAATTTAATGTTAAAAGAGCTTTATTCTATTCTCTCTTAGAATAGATATTTTCTCATCTTTTTATGATCTTCATTTTTTTTTTCCAGAGATTTTATGCATTTACTTGGCACAGAGAGAGAAAAAGCGAGAGAGGGGGAGTGGGAGAGGGAGAAGCAGGCTTCCCGCTGAACGGGGAGCCCGATGCGGGGCTCAATCCCAGGACCCCAGGATCATGATCTGAGCTGAAGGCAGATGCCTAATGACTGAGCCATCCAGGCACCCCTTTATTATCTCCATTTCAAAGGGCATTTAAACAGAATTTAAATGTGTGTCTATAAGAATATTCTCCTCTCAAGGCACATCATTAAATATAATTATTTTTTTCAACTATTTCTTGGAAATAGAGGAAATGTAGGAAAGTTAAAGTAGTAGTACAATGAACACACATAAACTCACCACCTGGGTTTAACAACTATCAACCTATTTCCATTTTTGTTTTATTTTCCTTTGTATATGTTTACATTTTTCTAGTCATGGACACCATATGTTAGCTCTAAATATTTTGTGACTTATCTCCTGAAATAAGGATATTCTTCTACAAAATTTCAATATGATTATTTCACCTAAGAAAACTCATCATTATTTTCTAATATTCTCTAATAACTAGAATCAAATCTCTCCTTTGTTATTCAAATATATTTTATGGAATTTTTTTTAAAGCGAGAAGTCAACACATTTTTATGCATTGCATTAAATCTCTTTCAACCTAGAGCTGTTTTCCCCACCTATTTTTTTTTCCATAACATTCATTTCTTTAAGTGATCAGGCCAGTTGCCTTGTTGCATGTTCCTTGTTGTAGATTTGTCTAATTGTTTCTTGAGGTCATTCAACGTTTCTCTCTCTCTCTCCCTCATACATCTTACCAGCTGGGAATGATATCCACAGACTCGATATGATTACAGTCATTTTAAACAGTGCTAGCAATAATTCTTCAGAGACGATGAAGCCCAACTCACTTTGCATTACATCAAGAGGCATATAAATCAGATTGTAAGTGTCTCGGTGGTGACTTGTGGATTTCTCTATCGTAAAAGTACTTTTCCCATTGTCACTGACAACATGTGGAGTGATATTTTGGCATTAGGCCAAATGCACTTTTAACTTAATATTTCTATGATTAAAGGTTGATTAAAGATCTTAAAGTATGTAACTTCTGATTTCTATGAACTAGCATAAACTGTCCATCTAGCATTCACCTCTTAGTTTCTCATAAAGAAAAAAAATGTGTTCAAGTAGATAGTGGTTCAGCAACTACAATCCATGGACCACACTCAGCTCAATTTCTTTTTTTTTAAAGATTTTTATTAATTTGACAGAGACCACAAGTAGGCAGAGAGGCAGGCAGAGAGAGAGAGAGGAAGAAAAGCAGGCTCCCCGCTAAGCAGACAGCCCGATGTGGGGCTCGATCCCAGGACCCTGAGATCATGACCCAAGCCGAAGGCAGAGGCTTTAACCCACTGAGCCACCCAGGTGCCCTCCTGTGTTTTTTTGTAAATAAAGTTTTATTGGGATACAGCCACTCACTTTTGTTTACATATTATCTAGGACCATTTCCTGCTATGGCAGCAGAGTTGACTATTGTAACAGAGACGGGATGGCCTGAAAAGCTGGCCCTTTGCAGAGGAAGTTTGCTGACCCAGGACTAGATGATCTCTTAGCTCTCTCATTGTATTTTACATTTTCCTACTAAGTTCTATAGCGGGAAATCTGGTAGGCAAGTATCTGGACTTCATCTTTTCAAAAACTTTATTGAGGAACAACTGGCATACTAGAAGCCACACTGATGTAACGTGAATAGCTTGCTGAGTTTTGATGTATGTAGACATGTGAGCAATCGTTAGCACAATCTAGGCATTGAATGGGTCTGCACCCCCAAAAGTTTTCTCACACCCCTTTGTGACCCTTTTCCCCTTTACTGGCAACCACTGATTTGCCTTCTGCGACTACAGCTTAGTTTGTGTCTTCTAGAATTGTAAAAGGAATCATAGAGTACTATTTTTTTGTCTTCTTTCACTCAGCATAATTATTTTGAGACTTATCCACCTTGTTTCATGTGTTCTTTTTATTGCTGGTTAGATAGTCCATTGTACAGGTACACACCACATTTTGCCCAATCATCCTTTCATCTGGTGATGGACACTTATACCTTTTTCTTTTTTTGCTTTTACAAGTAAAGCTGTATACTTATTTATGTATATATCATTCTACAGACACATGCTTCCTTTTTTTTTTTTTAAAGTAAATACCTAGGAGTTAACTGCCTGGATCATATGGCAGGTGTATGTTTAACTTTTAAGAAGCGGGACAGGTCTTAAGAGTTTCTGTAATGACTTCATACTCAGAATTTAAATGTGTGTTATGTCTCATTAACACTTTATTTTCCAAGTGCTAAGATGGAAAATTACATCTGCATTCAAAATAAACTCATAAACTCTGCTCATTTAAATTAATAAACATGATGTACTTGTATAGAAGATGGAATATGCTCTTGCATATTCCAGCCATTTCTAGATGACAATATGACATGATTTAATTCTAGTTTAAGATACTTAGTATCTTAGTAATGGGTCATAGGTTTCAAAGATTCTTGTCCTGATCCAGAGGTCCTATAGTGATTAAAAATCTAAGAAGGTTGAAGTATGGAGACTGTATTTCTAAAAGTCAGGCTCACTTCAGAGCACAACAACAGATTCAGGGACTACACGGAATTGAGGATTGCTTCCTTTGATATCGAAGCCACCTATCAGTCTTCTCATATGATTTTGAGGAATTGAACCAGCTAGCATTCTCTGCTGGCAAGCAACAAGAAGCAACTCTGGCCAGCCTTTAAAAAAGGATTTATTGGAAGGATGCAGTCCAGCTCCCAGGACAAAGAAAGGTGAAGAAACAAGTGAGTTTGGGGGATCTTAGAGTGCCTCCTTATTGGGACCTTCTCCATGGCCTCAGGGGGACAATAATACTGGAGGAATTGAACCATAGCAATTTTCCTCCTTGCATTATTCAACTCAAGCTGCAAAGTCTGAGAATGAAGGGATCAGCTAGCCAATACCAGGACATGAGCTGTGAACTTGGATGTACCAGGAGAAGAAAAGGAAGTATCTAGCAGAAGGGGCTTTCAAGGTCACCATCAACTATTGTGTGTGGGCAAGCACTTGGGTTTGCTGTAGTACTGGGATTACACAGAGTCCATCAGAATTAATCACACCTAGGAAACTAGGCAGTCAGGAAAGATAAACAGATGTTGGTCTGCATAAATGCCAACAGTCTCTTACATTGCATGTGGCCTTAGAAAGTGTTTGTTTGACATGCTTCAATGGTAATCAGGTCCTAAAACCCACATAAGCTTTACATACTAAAGGTTATTAAGAAAAATGTGTTCCTTCTGGTTGTCCTTCTGTTCTTCAGACAGAAAACAAAACCACCAGTCTCTGAGAAAGCTAAGAGAGTCCAGAGTCAACATGAGAAAATCTGGCTTATCATTCCCATGGAAACTTGAGCTCGTGTAGTAGCCAGTGGTGAAAGTCACATCAGGTCACTGGCTGTTGTACGAAATCCTGACTTAAAGCCCCAGACCCTGGTGGGCAGTTGAAAATATTTGACTGAGAGGTCTGATCTTGACTCTGAAGTAAACCATGGATTTATCTTCTATTCTACAGCCTGGTGACTAAACTTAGATTTGTGAGAATTTCATTTATTAACAGTATATGGAATGCAGAACAATAACATCGATTCTCTTCCATCCGAGAAAGTTAGGTTTGAGACACCTGAGAACTGGGATGACGAGATGACTTTTTTTTTTTTTTTAAGATTTTATTTATTTATCAGAGAGAGAGAGGGGGAGAGAGAGAGCACAGGCAGACAGAATGGCAGGCAGAGGCAGAGGGAGAAGCAGGCTCCCCGCTGAGCAAGGAGCCCGATGTGGGACTCGATCCCAGGATGCTGGGATCATGACCTGAGCCAAAGGCAGCTGCTTAACCAACTGAGCCACCCAGGCGTCCCACGAGATGACTTGTAAATGTATGATCCTATAATGTTCTAGGGCATAAGAACCAGGTGAGAGTATGTTTCTGTCCTACGCATGATCCTGTTGCTCCTAGTTATAGACCCTTATAACTACTTTGTTCAATCAATGGAAAAACATAAATAAATAGAAATTACTAAGAGTAGAAGGACTGTCCTTGGGCACAGATGTAGAAATTTCTAGCATTATTCTACTTCTTTTTAAGAAACATTTCTGTTTTTAATGTTTTTGAAAAAATTGTTTTAGATTTACAGAAAATTTATAAATATAGGACAGAGTTCTCATATACCCCTCATCTAACTTCCCCCAGTATTGGCATCTTATATAATTCTGCTATCATTATAAAAATCGAGAAATTAACATTGATACAATACTGTTCATTAACCTAGAGACAGCTTTTTAATTTTGCCAGTTTCGTCATGAATGATTTTTTTTTCTGGTCCAGAATCAATTAGTTGCTCTATCTCCTTCATTTCTTCTCCCATCTGTGGCAGTTTTTCTTTATTTTTCATGACCTTGGAACTTTTTCTTGTTTTTTGTTTTAAATTTAAAATCCAGGACGCCTGGGTGGCTCAGTAGGGTAAGCCTCTGCCTTCAGCTCAGGTCATGATCTCAGAGTCCTGGGATGGAGCCCCACATCAGGCTTTCTGCTTAGCGGGAGCCTGCTTCTCCCCCCGCCCTGTTAAATAAATAAAAATCTTTTTAAAAACTCCAGTTAGTTAATATAGCATAGTACTAGTTTCAGATGTACAATACAGTGATTCAAAACTTCCATAGCTCATCAGGACAAGCACAGTCCTCAAAACTTCCAAGTGCTTATCAGGACAGGCACAGTCCTTAAATCCCCTTGCCTATTTCACCCATCCCCTACCCTCCCTTCTAGTAACCATCAATTTGTTCTCTTTAGTTAGGAGTCTGTTTCTTGTTTGCCTCTCCTCTCTCTCTTTTTTCCCCTTTGTTTGTTTGTTTGTTTTGTTTCTTAAATTCCACATATAAGTGGAATCATATGGTACTTGTCTTCCTCTGACTGACTCATTTTGCTTCACATAATACACTCTTGCTCCATCCATATTGTTGTAAATGGCAAGATTTCATTCTTTTTTAATGACAAAATAATAGTCCATTATGTATGTATGCCTCACCTTTATCCATTCATCCATTGGTGGACAGTTGGGCTGTTTCCATAATTTGGCTATTGTAGATAATGCTGCTATAAACATGGCTTTGGAGATTTTGAAGGATATTGATCAGTTATTTTGTGGAATATCCTTCAATTTGGGTTTGTCCAATTTTTCTCTCAGAATTAAAAATAGGCTATGCATTTGTTATGGACTGAATGTTTGTGTCCCTCCAAAATTCATATGCTGAAATCCTAACCCTCAATATGGTGATATTAAGAAGTGGGGTTTGGGAGAGGTGACTAAGTCCCAGAGTGGAGTTCTCCTGAATGAGATTAGTGTTTCTAAGAAGAGACACATGGGCTTGCTTCTTCTCTCTCTGCTTTCTGCCATGTGAAGGTACAATGCAAACAGAGCTATTTGCAAACCAGGAAAAAGGGCCACAGCACATACAGGACCTACTGATTCCCCAGCCTCCAGAGCTGTGAGAAATACATGTTTCTTGTTTAAGGCACTCCATCTGTGGTAATTTGTTATAGCAGCCTGAATGAAGACAGCATTGCTGACAAGAATAGCATGGAAATAGTACTTTGCCCTTTCAGTGCATCATCTTGAGGAACCATAGTGTCCACCTGTTTTATTTCTAGTGTGAGGCTTTCTTTGACCACTCGAGAAGGTGATGTCTGTGGAGTCTCTTCACTGTAGTTCCTTTTTTCCCTTTGCGGAAATGTTGTAAGGAAATACTTTGAGCTTATGAAAATATCCTGTTTCTCATCATACTTTCACCCTTCAACTTTAGCATCCATCAAAGGTTCTTGCCTTCAACAATTCTTGCCTGTAGTGTCTGCCTAAAGGTGATTTTCTATTTTCATCATGTCCTCCATGTTTTCAATGTTCATCAGTTGGAAATCAACTGTGAGGCAGAATTTAGCAAGTATTTTCTAAATGTCTGTGCTGTGAGGGAAGCGGGTCAGGGGACCAGCCTTCCTTCTGTTCTCATAAGGATCAGTGCCACTCAGTAAAGCTCCCATTGGCTGTTTGATCCCCACAGCAGCAGCTGTAGAAGGAGGAGGACAGGGTCCACTTCCCTTGGCTCTTCACTGCCCTCTGTTTTCACTCCCACTGTTTTTAACACTGAATGCCCTCCCCACTCACCCTCTAATTGTTCCTACCAGCCTTGGTTCCAGTAAAGACTTAGCAGGGAGCATTCTTATCCTTCCTCCTCCACAACCTTAACACTTCTCTGGGCTCTCTCACAGCAAAAAATATTCTACCCTAAAACAGATGAGTTTTCTTTTATGTCCCCCACCACACTGTGAGTAAATAACCCATTATTTATTGTGGATTTCTGAACTATTGGGCACCATTTGACATACAAGACTTCCCTGGAAAGGATTTTATGGAGAAAGAATGAAAGTAAAATAGAGTGTTTGTCACAAATACTTTTAACCTTTTAAAATATTTTAAGGTATAATTTACGTACAGTGAAGTTCAGCTTTTCGATGCACTATTCTATGAATTTTGATGAATATATACACTCAGGTAATCATTACCACATCAAGATATAGAAATTTTGCAACTCCTTGGAAAGCTCCTTTGTGCATTCTTTGGTCACCCATCCCTACCCTCACCCTGAGCCCCTGGTAGATACTGATCTACTCTCTGTTCTTTTAGTTTTGTCTTTTCCAGACTGTCATACAAATAGAATCATAAAATATGTAGTCTTTAGAATTTGATTTCTTTCACTTACAATTGTTCTTGGGAAATTCATTCATGTCGTTACTATCAGTACTTCAATCCTTTTTATTGTTGAGAAGTATTCTGCTTTAGAGATTTACCATAGATTATTCATTTACCAGCCACTGGATATCTAGTTCTTTTCAGTTTGGGGTGCAGGAAAGGAAAAATTTAGTTCTACCCTTCAAGGTTCTTGTAGCTACTCTAAGAATTAAATTGACAGGAAACAGAATAATATGAATAAAAAACCAAAAAAATACAAAAGAGCTTAATTACATGCACATAGAAGCCAAATAATGCAATTGAGACCTAAACAAACGACCAAGGCAGGCAGTTTTTATACTTTTTAGAAAAAGAGACAGTAAATCTGTGAGGAACTGACAGGACAAAGAGAATTTAACTTTGGGGGCGCCTGGGTGGCTCAGTGGGTTAAGCCTCTGCCTTCGGCTCAGGTCATGATCTCAGGGTCCTGGGATCGAGCCCCACATCAGGCTCTCTGCTCAGCAAGGAGCCTGCTTCCCCCTCTCTCTCTGCCTGCCTCTCTGCCTACTCGTGATCTTTCTCTCTGTCAAATAAATAAATAAAATCTTTAGGAAAAAAAAACCTTAACTTTGGGAGCCTCAATTAGTAAGGACTCTAAACAGAATTTGGGCTGCAATAGTAAATTAGTAAAAAGTAACAAAAGTTGTTTATATAGCTTTCTAGGCTCTAAATTTCCTATCTCTGATGATAAGGATGTCTCTCTGCCTCCTCATACAAGGAGGGTACTTTTCACATGGGAGATTTAATTTTTCCTTTCCAGAGACAAATGGTGGTCAGAGTGTTCTTTTTGCACTGGCTGTCTCTTGAGTAACTTTATTTATTTATTAGTTAGTTAGTTATTTTAGTTACTCAGTTATATTATTTAGTTAGTTAGTTATTTGAGGGGGGAGGGGCAGAGGGAGAAGGGGAGAGATAATCTTTTTTTTAAAAACATTTTATTAATTTAATGAGAGAGTGCACCAGCAAGGGGAAAAGGCAGAGGGAGAGGGAGAAGCAGGCTCCCCACTGAGCAGGGAACCAGAAATGGGGCTTGATCCTAGGACCCTGGGATCATGACCTGAGCCGGAGGCAGACACTTAACTGACTGAGCCACCCAGGTGCCCCTAAGGAGAAAGAGAATCTTAAGTAAGCTCCATGCCCATCACAGAGCCTAACATGGGGCCCACTACCTTGAGCGCCCAAATCAAGAGTTAGACACTCAACTGACTGAGCCACCCAGCTGCCCCTTATGTAACTTTAATTTAAAACAATCAGTATTTGGGCGCCTGGGTGGCTCAATGGGTTAAGCCTCTGCCTTTGGCTCAGGTCATGATTGCAGGGTCCTGAGATCCAGTCCCACATCGGGCTCTATGCCTGGCAGGGAGCCTGCTTCCTCCTCTCTCTCTCTCTGCTTGCCTCTCTACCTAATTGTGATCTGTCAAATAAATAAATAAAATCTTTAAAAAATAAAGTAAAATAAAATAATCAGTATGCCATTTTGCACATTTTGGAGAAGGCTCTGCTTGGTCTCTGCAGGGGGTTATGAATAAATACTACAAACTTTCATGAGCTAGTCTTTGTGTGGACTTCTGTCCTCATTTCTCTCAGGTACATGCCTAGACGTGGTATTGATAGGTCATGTGGTTAACTATATAGAGAACATCATAAGAAGCTGCCAAACCATTTTCCAGCATGTCCATAGCTTTTTGCATCCTGACCGGCAACATATGAGAGTTATCCCTCACCCACACTGAACACTTGGATAACTACAAGTGGGGGTTTCATCCCTGTTATTTTAGTCTAGTGATGTTAAGCATTTTCATATGCTATTCAAATCTTTAGTGCATTTCTTACTGGGTCTTTTATTTCCCTATTCCTGAATTTTAAAGAAAAAAATTATAAATTTATTTTTTATTTTTATTTTTTAAAGATTTTATCTATTTATTTGACAGAGATAGAGGGAACATAAGCCAGGGAGGTGGGAAAGGGAGAAGCAGGCTTCCTGCTGAGCAGGGAGCCCAATGTGGGGCTCAATCCCAAGACATTGGGATCATGACCTGAGCTGAAGGCAGATAGTTAATGACTGAGACACCCAGGTACTCTGAAAAAAATTTTTTAATGCAGGCTCCAGACTGGGCTTAAACTCACAATCCTGAGTTCAAGACCTGAACTGAGGTAAAGAGTTGGGTGTTTAACCCACTTAGCCTCCCAGGGCCCCTAAAGAAAAAAGATCTTAATTAGATACTTGATTAGTAAATATTTTCTCCCAGTCTGTGCCCTTTCTTTTCATTATCTTTTTTTTTCTTTTCATTATCTTAACGGTGTCTTTTGAAAAGCAAACATTATACTTTTGATGAAGTCAAACTTAATATTTTCCCCTTTTACAACTGATGCTAATATTCATTTGTTTTGCTTGATTGTTTATTTGTTAAATGTCCTTGCTCAAATTATTTTCTTCACCCTTGTAGAATTTCTGGAAAATAAAAATACAAGCCTGATTTCTAAAGTCATATCCAAATAGGTCACTTACCTAGCCTTTATGTGACTTAGTGTTCCTATCTGTTAAAGGGAACAACAGTCCTGTCTTCCTAGGGGAATTTTGTGTTCCTTTCTGGATAAAAGCCAAGAGATTTGCCTGAAGCGGGAAGGAAAAAAATGGCTGGGCTTTGAGGGTTCTAAAGTAGCTGGTTGAAGAGATAAAGGGAAGTGAGGATTTACAGTGGAAGAAATGGTGGGTTCAAGATTTGTTATTGGATCCTCACCTGCAGGAAGAGAAGGAGAAGCTATAAGCAGAGAGAATTCAGAGAGGAACTGCTTTCCCTCGACATGACTAGACTCCAGAGCTCCACAGTGAGAAAAGGAAAGCCTGGGAAGCAGACATAAACAATTCTCAATATTCAACAAATTTAAGAGAAATTCCAAAAATTGAAAAAAAATTTTTTTTTAAATCCAGGTGTTTTAATTTTCGATGATGTCATTACCACTTCCTGGGGAGAGGTACTTTCCTGTGGAAGTATTGTCTGGCCTCAGGTCCTTTTAGGAGGTTCATAAGAAAGTAAAAAGGGAGACCTCATTCATCAAATCTGAGGATTCTCATGTCCTTGTGTATGCCAGTAACCCTCGATTGGTGCACACACCTTCCTGCTGAGATGTCCACGTGCAAGGAGGCTCTGTCCCAATACCGCAGAATATAATTGATCATGAGTGATCCCATAATGCAATCTGCCAAAAAGAAATTGAAGTGAGCCTCTTCAGAAAGCCGAAGTTCATTTCTCTTCATTCCATTTCAGTGCACCAGGCTTCTTTCTCTTCCTAAAGACAAATGGCTTCAGAGAGAGACCTAGGGCTCTTGATGCCGTAACCAGGTGTCTCCACTCAGATGTCTTGCCCCGTTACGTTCCATGTCATGGTACTGGTTTGTCTTCAGAAGAAGATGTCTATCTGTGGCATTAAAATCAGGAATTTTAGGTGCTAGGTGGCCCTCCCACCCCAGCCCACCCTTAACTGGACTGCTGATAGAGCAATTGCCTCACCCACCTCGCAAGTAATTGTGCATCTCTGTTCAAGTAGGATGAGATAGGATCTTATCAGACAGGACTTCACCAGCTGGAACCAGAAATAAATCTGTCCATCTGGCCTGGGCAACGTGCCCTCCTGGAAAATTACTGAATAGCGCCAAACTTCATAAAAATACATTCCTTAAAATGCCAGCAGAAGGCACAGACTTATGGAGAAATGAAGAAATTATGCAGCCTGCGTAACGCGCGATTCATCACCAGGCTTGGGCAGTGGAAATGAATGCCCACCCGGACTCTGTGCCAGGAACATTAATAATTAGTTCATGAGGACTGTCATGCAGGAACATCCTGGCTGCGATTCAGATTCTGGGCATGAAAGAATGTGATGTAAACACCGTGAGACTATAAAGTCATGAGGTATTTTGTCCTGTGTGGGCTGGGAATTAGAAGCAACCCTCTTGCTGTGGAGAGAAGGCACAAAATGATGGCTCTGAGGATGTCTGTATGGGTTGGGGAAATTTGCCAAGTTAATTCTGGCTGCCTCGTCTTCTCTCTTACTGCATCCTTTACCGAACTTTTGGTTTTGTTATCTTCCTCCTCACAAAGAGGAAAGCTCTCAGGCTGATGGGCACCATGGGCCTCCTTGTAGCTCTTCCACCACCACCTCCTGCTCACCGTGGCCTTTGTGGCTCCTTGCTGGCCTTCCTGCTTTCTCCCTCTCATGAGCCACCTTACCCTGTGCTATGGGCTGAATTGTGCCCCCGCCCCCAAAATTTGTATGTTCTAGTCCTACTACCCGGCACCCCAGAATGTGACTATATTTGGAGCTAAGGCCTTTGAAAAGGTCATAAATTCAAATGAGGTCACATGGATGGGCCTTGATCCAATGTCAGTGGTGTCCTTATAAGAAGAGATTATGGGGAGCCTGGGTGGCTCAGTCTGTTAAGGGTCCAACTCTTGATTTCAACTCTGGTCATGATCTCAGGGTCATGGGGTTGAGCCCCCCGTTGGGCTCCATGCTGAGCATGGAAACTGCTTGACATTCTCTCTCTCTGTGTGTCCCTCCTGCTCCTACTTGCACACACACACTCTCACTCTAAAAAGAAAAAAAAAGAGGAAGAGATTATGACCCAGGCTGGTTTAGAGAGAAGACCATGGGAGGACACAGAGGGAAGACAGGCAGCCTTCTACAAGCCAAGGAGAAAGGCCTCAGCTGACATCTGGATCTCAAACTTCCAGCCTGCAGAAGTGTGAGAAAATGAATTCCTGTTGTAAGCCACCCAGTCTGTGGTACTTTGTTACGGCTGCCCCAGCAAATGAATGCATCCTACTGCTCCAAAGAATCACTCCACCCTGTTCCTCAGGAACTGACAGTGTCCTGTTGCTCCCTAACGAATAAACTACAAAGGTCTGACCCTGGCACAGCAAACTTATTTTTGTGGTATGATCCTCCCCTATCTTACCTTACTGTGTTCTGTATGTTTGTGCATTCATGTCCCTTGTCTCATCCCTTGTCACACCCTGTCATCCCTTTACCTGTCTGTTCCTATGCAGGCATTGTCTGTTCCTAGCTAGGCATCTTTGCTTGCCTAGCTAAGAAGACAGCTGCCTCCCATGCTCCTTTTTTAATGGCCTATGTCATTCCTACCTTATATCCTAACTATCTCTATACATGTTCTCCCATGAGGCTAGGAGCCATGCCCAATTCAATTTTGTATTCCTTCCCATCTCCAGCACATTGTACACATTCTCTAACAGTATTTGTTGAATGAATAAAATAAATAATTTGTGATTTATAATGGCTGTATGACCTACTATCCTGGAGCATTTTTGTTTAATTTTTATTATTTATTTTTTATTGTTAGATTTTTTTGAATTAAAAATTTAATTTAAGAAAATGAAAGAAAATATTTGGTAAAATTCATATACACAAACTTTAGTTAAAAAATAATAAGAAAAATTTGGTAAAATTCATAACACAAAATTTGCCATCTTAACTATTTTTAGATGTACAGTTTGGTAGGTTAAGCACATTCACACTGTTGTATACCCAATCTCTAGAACCCTTTTCATCTTGCAAAACTGAAACTTTAAACTCACTGAATAGCAACTCCCCATCCTCACATAGTCCCAACCCCTAGCAATCACTCTTTTACTCTGTCTCTGAACTTGACTGCTCTTGATATGTCATGTAAGTGGAATCAAACAGCATCTGCCTTTTGGTGATCAGCTTATTTCAATCAGCATAATGTCACCATGTTCATCTGTGTTGCCACATGTGTCCAAATTTCCTTTCTTTTTAAGGCTGAATAATGTTCCATTATATGTATAGAGAGAACATGGAAATGTTCAATAGGAAAAGCTGTCCACTCTTGCAAAGGAGAAAGGACTTCAGAATTCCATTCATCCATCAGTGATGTTCATCTGTCAATGGACACTTGAGTTGAATCTACCTTTTGCTTATTATGAATAATGTTACCAAGACTATGGATATACATCTAACCCTTTGAGACTCCGCTTTCAGTTCTTTTGGATACCTACCTAGATCAAAAGGTAATTCTATTTTTAATTTTCTGAGCAACTGTCAGAGCATTTTTGCTTTAAGAGTTTTCTAAAAGGGGGCACAGGGAAAGAAGATTAACCAGGTTTTTGTGATCAAATAAATCTGGGTACAAATGTTGGCTAGACCACATACTATCCTTTAGTATGTCTCTTATTTCACTGCCTTGTGGTATACTCCTCTCTAAAACGGATATTTCTATCTACCTTATAGAGTCATTGTATAGAGTAGAGATGGTAATATATGGAGAGAACCTACACATACAAGACCCTTAAACACGTTAGTTCGCCACTCTTTGATAACTGTTTGAATGGAAATGCTTTACCTAAAGACATGAAGCTCTGGCAAGAGAATTTTAAACATCAGAGGCATCTGGCTGGGACAGCCACCATGGCGGGGTTATGAGGAACCCATATGCTGTCCTGCACCACATGGGGTAAGCAACTAAGTCTTCTACACCTCCCTAAGTCAGGCCAGTTTGGGCTCTCACATTGCAAAGAAGCATCCTTTCCATGGTCTACGTACTGTGCCACATTCCCCACCTTTTGTGCTTTTTGAAGGTGATTTTTCTGTTTAAAATGGCACCCAGCACAGTGCTAATGTGCTGTGTAGTGTTTCTCAGATAAGCTTCGTTCCGGCATGTGTTATAGTGTGTTGGCTGTGAGATCAGGGTTAATGACCTAATAATATGTATTTAATACGATGTTTTACCAAAAAGTCATATAAAACAAGGCTATGAGGTCATTGGTTGATGAAAATGTGACCAGAGGCTCATGGGAATGATACCTTATATTTCTCCTAGGAGCAATGAGCGGTTCAGTATTCTCTCCTTCGTGGCTCATGATGACTTTCTAGAACAGCACTCTGGCAAATAACAAGCATTGACTATATTTTGGTGTAAAATACTGTTCGGGGTTGGAAATGGTGGATGGAACTGGAAGAAGTTGCTTAAATAGCAGGACTGGGCCTTATCTTGTTGCTGGAGAGTCAATGGCAGCGTAACATGGTTAGATTTTTAAACCCTGATGTGATACAGATAGATTTGAAGAAAGATGTACGTGAGGGGAGGTTGGATTCAAACTACCCTCCAGGATTTGGTACTTGGATCAGCCAGCTGCCCACGATACATGGGTGCACATACACTTCTAAAGTATGATCCTGTTATATATAAACAATGAATCTTAGAATACTACATCAAAAACTAATGATGTACGGTATGGTGACTAACAGAACATAATAAAAAATAATGATTAAAAATAAAGTATGATCCTGGATGTGCTATGGACTGAAATGTGTCCCCCTCCTTCTCCAGATTCACACATGAAAACCCTAAACCCCAGTGCAGTGGTATTAGGAAGGAAGGGGTCTTTAGAGGGTGGTGAGGGTTAGAGGACATCACCACGGTAGGGCCCTCATGATGCGATTAGTGCCCGTTTAAGGACGGACCCCGGGGAGGTTGCTCACTCTCTCTCTGCCACGTGAGGACACAAAGAGAAGGCAGCTGTCTGCAAGCCAGAGGAGAGCTCTCACCAGAAAGCTCTCCCATACCGGCACCCTGCTATTAGACTCCTAGCCCCACCCCCTGAGCTGTAAGAACACAGATTTCTATTGTTTCAGTCAACCAGTCTATGGCATTTTGTTTTGACAGACTGAGCAGACTAAGGCAGTATGCAAGCTCAAAAAATCCTAAAGACTATTTCAAAGAAAAAGCAGGCAGGCACTTTTTTTTTTTAATTTTAATTTTTTGGTTGGAATAAAAATCAACTTAGAGGTTAGCTGTATGGTTATCTTTCTACTGGAATACCCACGCAAAGAGGAAAAGCCATTGGATAGTATCTAATTTGCATTTCTTCCTTTCTCTGATTGATTACACACACACACACACACACACACACACAGTCATTCCCAGGCATTCATTCTCTACTTTGGAACACATAAGAAAGAGCAATGGATTGAGAGACAAGAGATTTTAGTTCTCGCCCCAATTTTGCCACTGACTCGATGGTATCTCTGTGTCTTGGTTGTTCAGTGCTTACATGAGGACAATTATGTTGTCTCAGCTCAACCCAGATCAGAAAGTCACAGCTGTTAAGATAAACAGATCATAGATGTAAAAAGAAAAAGTTAAAAGGCTGTAAAGATGCAAAGTATGAACATGGCAGAAATAGAAATTGCCTCTGAATCGCTGGGAATCCAAGCCTGAAATAATTCTTGGAAGCAAGAAAGTCATTTGGGACTTCGTAAGTGTCACATTGCTCTTCATGGTTTAAGAACATGGGAGTAGCTAAGAGATGTTACTAGGGAAATGCATTCCTACCACTTGACAATAGTCATTTGTGTGGAACTCCATTTTTATTCTCATCTGTATGACAAATATAACCATATGCGAACCAGGTCCTGCATCAACTAAAATTTGGGGGGAGGGGGGCAGAAAAAAAGAAAAAGAAAAGAAAATTTGCACTGAAAACCGAAGTGGCTAATGGATTGGTTTATCCTGACTGCAGAGGGCTGCGTAGTTGGTCTGTGCTGAGTATCATTCTCAGTGTTTGGGGAGAACCCAGCAGCTCAAGCTCCAATCTGTGCCTCTGAGAAGATAACAATGCAGTTGGGGATAAGAGATTGACACTAAGAGCTGCTAAATGGAGCAGGGAAGTAGTACAAGAGATGTCACCGGCAGATTTGTGACAAGTGCTGACAGTGTGTCAAGATTTCAGAGAAGGAAGAGGTGAGAGAAAGCAGAGCTAATCACTGAATTTCCTACCAGAAAGAAGGGACTCGAGTTGGCCTTGGTGACTGCTGAGGATTTGGGGAGGAAGAGAGGACAAGGAGGGTGCCTCAAGTGGGAGAAATATGGGTTAGAGAAGTCACGTGCATATTAATCAGCTGGGACCACCTAAGCAAAGTCTTTATGTGCCTTGTGACTGATGGCACAGCTGGGCTCAGACTGTGGTCATATATCTGCTAATCCCATAGCCCAGGCCACAATTCCCTCTCCTGCTTCCTTCGGGTCATGGGGCCTTCCAAGCGACTGAACACCAGAAATTATCATTTAAAACAGCGATGTCCACCATGAGTGGCGCGGAAACTCAATACCTTTTTGAAGTATATTAGTAGGTCTTGCCCTAAAAATAGACACATGTGGTCAGAAAAGCTTAGGACACGCTACATACCAGAACCCCAGTGGAGATTTTCCATGCACATTAATAGATGTACCAGATTGATTTTGGTAACTTGGCCCCATTCCTGCCCCTATTTTATAAGATTTAAAGATTCTTTGACAGTGGAGCACAATACAGAGACACTTGTCTAGATGAAAGGCAAAACTCTGTTAGTCACAGCTCTGAAGGAGAGAAGGGTGCCACATAGGGCCATGCAGGGGGATTGTACTGGGGGACAGGCTTAGAGAAAACTAGGCATGCAGGGACATCTTAGGTACGGCAAGCAGGGTGGGGTTAGCAAGGTATCATGAGCTCTCTGGGACCGGCTAACCTCAATGATCATGTGCACTTCAGAGCATAGGTCTGTTTCTAATGGTCCAGCACCTGACCCCAGCAATTCTGGTGGGTGCTTGAGGGCCGACAGTGATCATTGAAATGGTTGGGGTGTGGACTTAATCAGGGCAAGTGACAGGCCTCTAACCAGGGCCTCAAAGTGGGTCAGGACAGCATTTCCAAACAACAACAACAACAATAAAATGTGTCACTCTTTTCTGGGATCTCTGCAAAATTCTAGGAACTAGAAGCCTGATAACTATGTTACTAAGGTTTCCCTGAGGGGCAGGGCTCCCTGATTAAATGCTGCCAGGCAGAGGCGCTGATCTAAAATAAAAGGGAGAGAAGAAGGGAGAGAAGATCTGTTGTTTCTCTAGCAAGTGGCAGGAGCATATATGATATTGGTAGATAAAAAGCTGTATGGTCCTTTCCTGATATTCCCCTGCACCTCAGCGTCAGGGTTGGAGATTCTGGTGGTATCCCTGTGCCTTCCCGACCCTTGTGATCCTTGGATCTAATGGTACCTTCACTGATCTTGCAGCTCTGGCCCTTTCAATGGGGTCATAAGTCTCCAGTGCCCCATAGCCAATCCTTTCTGCCAGAATTCTAATGTGGTTGCTGCTTTCCTGACTGGGCCCCAAGAGCATAGCGTAGGTAAACTTCTGAGAAGCCTTTCTGTAAAACAAAGCAAAATAATTTAAATGAGCATTTCCCAAACATTTCTGACCATAGAACCTACCGCCCAACATCCCCGTCCCCCCGGAGGAAATACCTTCTCATCTCCTAGGAATCTGTGTTCCATGATACACTCTGGAAAATACCTAAGCATTTGTAGAAGGAGAGCTAGGAATCCATAAACATGAGCTTATCTCAGCTGTGTGACCTTGGGTAAGTCACATCACTTCTCCAGCCTTTAGTTTCTTCACTGGATCAAAGAAAGAGCTGGATGAAGTTCCCTGGCATTTTTTGCAATTCTAACATTTTTCGATTCTGTGAGACCTGGTGTCCTAAAAACTACCACTGTTCAGGTAGTAAAAGCAAAAACAAAACAAAAAACCCTGTTTTTTTACTTTGTCGTCTCTTCCTTTTTGGCTACATTTGCATGGATATTTTGAGATACGAGCTAGGAAAATTCCCAGAGAACTGGCAGCAAGTAAAGAAATGCCGGATAGCTCTTACCAGAGTGTCACGCTGCTTCTAGAATATTAGTTCTGACCCTAGAAATATGGCCCTTTCAGAACTTGTTCACTTTTGCATTGCCGGAGGGAAAAAGAGATGCAAGGAGGAAGGATCCAGCACTCAACGTGAGCCATTTTAATGGGTAACAAGCTCCCTGTCACTGGGGACATTTGAGCGGAGACTAGAGATGAGCTTGGCAGGGATCACAAGGAGTAAGTTTTGTCTCTTGAGAGTGTGGTGGCTAAAAGGGAAGGCACAGATCATCTACACAGATTCCCACATTTTACAGATGATGAAATGAAGGACCAGAGATGTCATATGGATTTCCCAAGGTCACACAGCTAGTCAATAGCAGAACTGGGAGAAAGGCCCAGGGCATGTCCCTGCTCTCCACTATGTTATTCTGCATGCCTGGAATTCATTTTTCTTTCTAGAAGTAGAAGTCTCTCCCTGAACATTTATTCTAGATAAGGAAGCAAAGTTATTAAGCTTGACCTGGGCAGCACTCCAAGTTGCCAGGTACTGGGGGAGGCTGACAGGGTTGGAAAGTCAGAAGTCAACCTTTTGCCCTCAGACTTCTTCTCTTCAGCATCCTTGGGGTGGAGAGCCCATGCTTCAGTCCTGCTGTGCCTTCTGATGTCAGCCCAGCCATCGGGCTTCTGAACACCCCGCACGGCACCCTCTATCCCCAAAGACAGCCCCTCCTGCCTCCTGCTGCAAAGTCGGTCTCCACAGGCTACGTGGAGAAACCAACCTGCACATAAGCCTCTCCCGCACGGTTTGTTCTCAAACTACTCCTCTCAGAGAGGCTACAACATGGAGCCTGGGGGCGGCACCATTTTTCACGCTGGCGACTGGGAGCCAGGACCGGGGCTTCCTTTGCTAACTGCTTGACAGAATCCACGTTGGCATTCTCTGCGCAGCTGGTAGTGGGTGTGTGTGGAGGGTAATGGCCTTTTCTTTTCTTATCCAACTGCTTTTATTATCCAAATGCTCTTGAGAGGAGAACCAAACACTGCTCGGGAAGTACAGAACTGTGACTGTGACTGTGCAAGAGGAGTCAGTGCCTGAAGCGAACCCCATTTCAGCCAGAGCCTTTTTTGTCCCCCCCAAAGAAAACCCAAGAGTGGTAGAGGAGAAAGGAATAAAGTGCTAAAAACCTTTGAGGTTTTCTCTTTTCCAGAGAATGATAGAAACAAAGACAAAGTAACCTATAGTAAAAAAAAAAAAAAAAAAAAGTCTGAGTTTTAAGTAAGCTGTTTGTTCCTTTTGTGTGGAATTCGGTGAGACCTTGTGAAAACTTCTAACAGGGAAGAAGCCAGGGACAGTAGGGAAAAGGCAGTCCTGACTTTCTGACATGCTGTGCTCGGGGATTCTCTGAGAAGTCAAGAGGGTAGATTAGATTAGGAGAGTTTGGGCCTTACACCTTTTTTTGGTTGCTGCTCAGGGTTAACACGAAAGCGCCACCTTTAACCCTGCTCTGATCTCTCGGGCCCACGTTGTAGTGTTTCGAGTCTCTGTTGATGATTTCCCTTTGATTCCACATCTGTGGTCACTCCCCAGTTCAGCTCACCGCTGTCACTTGCCTTTTACTCTTCTCACTGGTTTCTCACTGACAATGCTGCATTCTCCACATGCTGCAGTTGGCTCCTGGAGATGACCCTCTCAAGCACAGATTTAATTCTGTGAGTCCCCTGTTCAAAATCCTCTGCTATCTCAACCCTGAATTTTTTTTCATGATCTAGCCAACTCTCCGTCCTTTTGGCCTACCCTGGGCACAGACCCCCATCTCCAATCTTGCTCTTGTTTTTTATCTGAGATCTATGAACTTTCAGAGGAAAGATGTAGCTTAATCTGTACTCTTCATACTTGAGGATTATCAGCCACATGAGCAGGGCTTAAGTAGTGTGTCCCCACACCTTGTGCCCACCCTCTTTATGGAGCAAAGGGGGTGTCCGTGATTATTCCTCTGGGTAGGACAAGTGGCTGGAAAGAGGTTTATTTATCTGCTAGATGTCTGTTAAGATAGTAAGCTCTCTGCTAAGCTTCCAGCATACATTAGGAAAGCAGACAAGCAGGATTTTTGCTTGAGGAGGAGCTTAAATTTCAGTGGGAGAGAGATGCAGATATGAACAACTAACTAAAAGTAATAATTATAGATAAAAACTACCCAGGTGGTATGCTGTCATCACAGTAGGGAGGGATGTTAGAGTTATCTAGTAAGGACTGTGGGGCAAGACACTGAAGCATAAAGCATGAGAAAGAGGTTCTTGTGGGGCACTGTCTTTTGGAGAAGGAATGGACCTGGAACGGTAGAAAACGGTGGCCTGCAGATTGTACACAGTAGGAAAGGGCATTGCACCAGCTGGCTCCTCCTGCCTTCTGGGAGAGATACAACAGAGTAAAGCCCACAAGATAATTCGCTGTCCCTCCTTCTTCTATTAAGCCCTGTATTTGAATTCCTAGCAATGCATTAAGGCAAGAAAAAGAAATAAAAGATGTAAATATTGGAAAAGAAGTAAAGGCATCTTTATTTGCAGATAACATATTGTATACATATAAAATCTAAAGAATGGATTAACTCCTAGTCAATCTATCAAGGTCACAGGATACAAGTTTAATGTAAAAAAATACCAAATTTTTTCTATACCAGGAAGAAACCATTGGAAAAAATGACAGTAAAAATAACAACATTGTTTATATTAGCATCACAAAACATTAAACTTATTGTATTAAATCTAATGAAAGATGGACAAGACCTCCATGCAGAAAACTATAAATATTGGTGAGAAAATTAAGGAAGTCCTAAATAAGTAAGGTGAAATACCATGTTTATGAAATGGAAAACTCAAAATTGTTAAACATGATAAATCTCCTTAAATTGATCCAAACAAATTTTTTATAGGAATTGAAAACATTTAAAAATTATGAAAATGAAAAAAAGTATAAAAATGAAAAATCTTACAATTTTGGAAAAGAGAACAAGATTGAAGAACTTACACTACTTGATTTCAAGACTTATTATAAAGCTACAGCAACTGAAACACTGAGGTACATCAATGTACCAGTTGACACACAGAAACATGTAACAGAACTGACAGCCGAGAAATAGGATGGCACATTATAGTGAAATGGTTCTGAACAAAGGACTCAATGAGAGTCAATAAAGAAAGGAAACCCCTTTCAACAAATGGTTACAGAACAACTGGATATCTGCAATATTGTAATTTAGAAGAATATATATCTGATCAGTCATTTGTCCAAAATATATTTCTCATACATTTGGTCTTTATCCATGGTTCCTGACTTACAGCTCCCAAAACTTTTGGAATTTCCTGAGTGATAAGAGCAATGGGAACATCTTTTGTTATAATACTTGGTCTCTTGAGTTCCTAAAATAATTTTAGAGCCACAAAGGTGAACTGAGTATCTTATTTTTCATAATAAGCCTCTTTCCACAATAACCAGTTTTATATTAAGAATGACTTTTGGAAATCACTTAA
The DNA here is from genome assembly GCF_964662115.1 of Mustela nivalis. Classification (NCBI taxonomy): domain Eukaryota; kingdom Metazoa; phylum Chordata; class Mammalia; order Carnivora; family Mustelidae; genus Mustela; species Mustela nivalis. The sequence continues at coordinate 103,461,570 of NC_139027.1, read as the reverse complement.
GGATGGAGGTTGGTTGCCAGGGGAACCAACCATGAATAGAAGGTTGGAATATTCAGTACCCCTCTTTCTGGGGAGAAGGGATTGAACCAATCACCAATGACCAATTATTTAATTATCCATACCCTTGCATTAACAAAACTTCCATGAAAACTCAAAAGGAGGTGGTTTGGAACACTTCAGGGTTGGTGAACACTGTTGGTTTGGGGACAGTGTCACATGCCAAGACATCATGTGGGCTCCAGGCTCTTAGGCTGTACCTGGCCTTATGCTCTCTGCCATCTGCTCCCAAGTTTATATCCTTTTAGTTTAGTTTATGTTCTTCAAATTTGCCTATTGTGTTCCAGTTATCTACATGTCAATCATTACCTCACTTCTTCATTGTCTTGATTGTTGACACTTTATAAAAAGTCTTGAAATGAAATAGTTTTTATATCCTTTCATAATAAGCCAATGATCTAGTAAGTCAAATGTTTCTCTGAGTTCTGTGAGTTCCTGGAGCGAATTAAGTGAACCTAAGGAGGGGGTTGCTGGAACCTCCAGGCTATAGCTGGCCAATCAGAAACAAAGGTGACAACGTGGAATTGTAATTGGCATCTGAGGTAGAGGGCAGCCTTGGGGGTCTGAGCCCTTAACCTGTAGAATCTGATGCTGTCTCTGGGTAGAAAGTGTCAGCATTGAGTTGAATGAAAGGATACCCAGCTGGTGTCAGAGACTTGCTTGTTGGTAGTGCAGGAAACTCCTCCCACCATATGTATATTACAATTGAGTTCAGAGCCTTTTAATATTCATAGAAAAATACTTTGATCCTTACTTTGCACCATATCCCCAAATTAATTTAAGATAAATCATAGTCTGAAGCATGAAAACTAAAATTATAAAGCTTCCAGAAGGAAAAATAAGGAGACTATTTTCCTAACATGGGGTAGACAATTTTTTGTTGCTGTTTTAAAAGACACTGAGTAGAAAAGAAAAAAAAAGGGGGGGTTAATTGAGCTTTGTCAAAATATAAATTTCTCAACAAAGACATCATTAAGAGAGAGAACAGGCAAACCATACACTGTGGGAAAGGACAAAGGACGTATTAGAGAACGCTTACATATCAATCATAAAAAGACAACAATCTGACAAAAATGGACACAGACTTACACAGACATTTGACAAAAAAAAAAAAAAGATATAAGAAATGCCATTAAGCATGGAAATCAAAAACCTTACTGAAATACCACTTACCCACTGTAATGGTTAAAATTTTTAAAAAAGGCTATTGATACCTAGTCTTGGCAGGGATATGGAACAACTGGAACTCGGTCAATTCTACAGTGAGATCATAAAATGCTGTAAAAAGTAGTTGATGATTCTTTATAAGTTAAACATGCAGTTAACATATGAAATGGAAATTACATTCCTAAGTGTGTAACAAGAGAAATAAAATGCATGTACACATATGCTACAAAAATATTCATAGCCACTATATTCGTAGTAGCCCCAAATTGGAACAATCCTATTATTCATCCACAGGTGATTGTGTGAACAAATTAAAGTGTATCTATACTTGGCAAACCACACAGTGATAGAAATAAATATACTATTGATACAAACAACATGGATGAATCTCCAAAATATGTTGAATGAAAGCAGTCACTCCTAAGGGTAATGTAGTATATAATTCCAATGATGTGAAAGTCACAAACACACAAAACTAATTTATAATGATACAGATCAGCATAATGATTGACTCTGTGGGCCATTGATGAATGTCATGAGGAAACTTCCAGAAGTGACGCAATGTGCTATATTCTGTTTGGGGTAATCGTTCCAGAAGTGTTTATACTTTTCAAAGCTTAGCAAACTATACACCTAAAATATGTGTATTTCAATGGACATAAACTGCACCTCAACTAAACAAGAACTGTGCTTCCCTCTTCCCACTCCCTGAGAATAATGTTCAGGAAGCGTGGTTGGTAGAATGGGGAAAAGTCTGGGATAGGAAACTTACGCCTTTGTGCTGTTTTTATCAGACCTTTTTGTTCAAATTGTCTGGGTTGCTTCATTTGGTGGTTGTAAAGATTAATAACATAACCACTACCAATAAAAAAAATAACACCATGTATGTGAAATGCATTTTTCTTTACAATAAAAGAAGTGTTTTTTCTTTTCTTTCTTTTTTTTTTTTTTTTTTTTTTCTGAGCAGCACAGAATCAGATGTGAACCTACAGATAGGGGTGAAATGCTTCAGTTGATGCAGAAGCAGGAAAATGAGAGGGGTAGGGACTTTCCTCTTTCCTTCTCTCCCAGACATTGGACCCGGAGGCACCTCTGCTCAGCAGGAAATAGTATGAAAGCCATGAAAGGGATTCTTTTGTGCCTCACTCATCACATTGTCCTCCGCTAGAAAATCTTGGTAAATACTGTTATAGAACCTCGCAGCCTTGCTGGAAACATAATTTCTCAGCTTGCGAGACGCTCAAATAATAGAGCTTGGCTGGCACCTGTCCTCACCTACTCATTGAGCACAAATCCAAACCATGATATTTGGATTTGTGTCCTCCATTGGAACCCATTCCTGGCTTTTGCATATCAGGGTCCAATACACAAAGGGATGAATAAGTACTAGCGAGTCTTGCCCAATTTTCTTTTTTCATCATTAGCTTTGTTTTTTGGTTTTTTTTTTTTTTCTTTCTTCTAGCTCTTTTCCTGTTTTTATGTCGTTCTTTTCTTTCTGATCTCCACCTGCTTGTCTGGTATTTGGCCCCTGCTCTCTCTGGACCTCAGAAAAGAAAGGGATATATTCATGACTATAAATCCCCCTTTCTGGGAATTCATTGCTCTGCAATTCTCCACTCAATACCTGATAATGGGCAGGTAGTTAAAGGGGAAAGGGCACAGGTAAGCACAGACAGGAATGAATACATGTACAGAAAATGCTGAATGATTTGAAAGAAGCGCTGGCTGAGGGTGTGCCCTGAGGTGCATATGCCTCAAATTACATTAAGATCACTCATAGAACACTGTGGTTACTCCCTCTCGAAAAGATTTTTAAGCATTAATTAATGAGTGATTAGTTCAGCCTCATGAGTTATCACTCTAATAAAATGGGTGTTGAAGCACGAATCACAGCCAGTTTCCGTGCATTATTGCTATTCTAACAGACCTCTCTAATTCAACAATTAGGAAGCATGAAATGTGGTTTAATAGACATAATTTGATGATATAAAATTGTTCATCTTGTGTGAGCCATTCATCTTCGTTAATACAGTTCAGGTCACATGGAAAATGACTCTTTTGAGTAGGACCTACAGTGGTTTTTGGTTTTCCTCCCTGTCCTCTCTACAGTCTGTTCTGGGAAACCAGGAGGGAGGTTTTTCCAATACAATCTCTTTTGTCAACTCTGTGATCTCAAGCAAGCCACACCATCTTGTCGGGTGGGATGGTGTGGTTGACATGTATGTCTTAATTGCACAATAAAATCGGGCTCTGGGGGCAGATACCCATTCTTCTGTCTCTCATGTGTATCCCCATAATGCTTAGACATTATGATTAGCAAGTATTTTTACTACATAAAATTGAATTTCAATCATTTAGTTGAATTAAAAATAAAATGAGAAGATCTTCATGTGGAATTCGGCAGATTCACATAAAGCGTAGGCAATTTATTAAGTCACATTTGTTTCTCTACAGTGGTTTTTATTTCATTCATTCTAAGGGCATTAAGAATGTCATAGCTGGAGGAGGAGTCAAGATGACAGAGAAGTAGCAGGCTGAGACTACTTCAGCTAGCCGGAGATCAGCTAGATAGCTTATCTAAAGATTGCAAACACATGAAAATTCATCGGCAGATCGAAGAGAAGAACAGCAATTCTGGAAACAGAAAAACAATCACTTTCTGAAAGGTAGGACCGGCGGAGAAGTGAATCCAAAGCGACGGGAAGATAGACCCCGGGGGGAGGGGCCAGCTCCCGGCAAGCGGCGGAGCAACGGAGCACAAAATCAGGACTTTTAAAAGTCTGTTCCGCTGAGCGACATCGCTCCAGAGGCTAAACCAGAGCGAAGCCCACGCAGGGTCAGCATGGCCTCAGGTCCTGCAGGGTCACAGAAGGATCGGGGGTGTCTGAGTATCGTAGAGCTTGCGGGTATTGGAACGGGAAAGCCGGCTGCAGAGACAGAGCCGACAGTAAGCTCGCAGCTCGGTGTTACCTTGAACCGGTCGCAGGCTCGGTGAGCTCGGAGCGGGGCCGGAGGTCAGGCAGACGGGAGTAACTGGGCGCTGTTCTCTGAGGGCGCACTGAGGAGTGCCGCCCTGGGCTCTCGGCTCCTCCGGGCCTGAGACCAGGAAGCCACCATTTGTGTTCCCGTCCTCCGGAACTCTAAGGAAAGCGCTCAGGGAACAAAAGCTCCTGAAAGCAAACCCGAGCGGATTACTCACCCCGGCCCCCGGTAAGAGCGGTGTAATTCCGCCTGGGGCAAAGACACTTGAGAATCACTACAACAGGCCCCTCCCCCAGAAGATCAACAAGAAATCCAGTCGAGACCAAGTTCACCTACCAAGGAGTGCGGTTTCAATACCAAGGAGAGCAGCAGAATTCCAGAGGAGGAGAAAGCCAAGCACGAAACTCATGGCTTTTTCCCTGTGATTTTTTTTAGTCTTGCAGTTAATTTAATTTTTTTATTATTCATTTTCTGTTTTTTTATTCTCGCCTTCAGGTAAAAAAAATTTTTTTTTAACTGTTACCTTTTTCTTTTTTAACGATTTTTTACTAGTTTATCTAATATATATATTTTTTCTTTTTTACATTTTTCTTAGGTGTTTTCTTTTTTTAAATTCTTTTCTTTTTTTCTTTTTTCTTTTTTCTTTTTTTTTTTTTCTTTCTTCCTTTTGAACCTCTTTTTATCCCCTTCCTCCCGCCTCACGATTTTGGATCTCTTCTAATTTGGTTAAAGCATATTTTCCTGGGGTTGTTGCCACCCTTTTAGTATTTTACTTGCCCCTTAATATACTCTTATCTGGACAAAATGACAAGACGGAAAAATTCAACACAAAAAAAAGAACAAGAGGCAGTACCGAAGGCTAGGGACCTAATCAATACAGACATTGGTAATATGTCAGATCTAGAGTTCAGAATGACAATTCTCAAGGTTCTAGCCGGGCTCAAAAAAGGCATGGAAGATATTAGAGAAACCCTCTCGAGAGATATAAAAGCCCTCTCTGGAGAAATAAAAGAACTAAAATCTAACCAAGTTGAAATCAAAAAAGCTATTAATGAGGTGCAATCAAAAATGGAGGCTCTCACTGCTAGGATAAATGAGGCAGAAGAAAGAATTAGTGATATAGAAGACCAAATGACAGAGAATAAAAAAGCTGAGCAAAAGAGGGACAAATAGCTACTGGACCACGAGGGGAGAATTCGAGAGATAAGTGACACCATAAGACGAAACAACATTAAAATAATTGGGATTCAAGAAGAAGAAGAAAGAGAGAGGGGAGCAGAAGGTATACTGGAGAGAATTATTGGGGAGAATTTCCCCAATATGGCAAAGGGAATGAGCATCAAAATTCAGGAGGTTCAGAGAACGCCCCTCAAAATCAATAAGAATAGGCCCACACCCCGTCACCTAATAGTAAAATTTACAAGCCTTAGTGACAAAGAGAAAATCCTGAAAGCAGCCTGGGAAAAGAAGTCTGTAACATACAATGGTAAAAATATTAGATTGGCAGCTGACTTATCCACAGAGACCTGGCAGGCCAGAAAGAGCTGGCATGATATTTTCGGAGCACTAAACGAGAAAAACATGCAGCCCAGAATACTATATCCAGCTAGGCTATCATTGAAAATAGAAGGAGAGATTAAAAGCTTCCAGGACAAACAAAAACTGAAAGAATTTGCAAACACCAAACCAGCTCTACAGGAAATCTTGAAAGGGGTCCTCTAAGCAAAGAGAGAGCCTACAAGTGGTAGATCAGAAAGGAACAGAGACCATATACAGTAACAGTCACCTTACAGGCAATACAATGGCACTAAATTCATATCTCTCCATAGTTACCCTGAATGTTAATGGGCTAAATGCCCCTGTCAAAAGACACAGGGTATCAGAATGGATAAAAAAACAAAACCCATCTATATGTTGCCTCCAAGAAACTCATTTTAAGCCCGAAGACACCTCCAGATTTAAAGTGAGGGGGTGGGAAAGAATTTACCATTCTAATGGACATCAGAAGAAAGCAGGAGTGGCAATCCTTATATCAGATCAATTAGATTTTAAGCCAAAGACTATAATAAGAGATGAGGAAGGACACTATATCATACTCAAAGGGTCTGTCCAACAAGAAGATTTAACAATTTTAAATATCTATGGCCCCAACGTGGGAGCAGCCAACTATATAAACCAATTAATAACAGAATCAAAGAAACACATCAACAATAATACAATAATAGTAGGGGACTTTAACACTCCCCTCACTGAAATGGACAGATCATCCAAGCAAAAGATCAGCAAGGAAATAAAGGCCTTAAACAACACACTGGACCAGATGGACATCACAGATATATTCAGAATATTTCATCCCAAAGCAACAGAATAAACATTCTTCTCTAGTGCACATGGAACATTCTCCAGAATAGATCACATCCTCGGTCCTAAATCAGGACTCAACCGGTATCAAAAGATTGGGATCATTCCCTGCATATTTTCAGACCACAATGCTCTAAAGCTAGAACTCAACCACAAAAGGAAGTTTGGAAAGAACCCAAATACATGGAGACTAAACAGCATCCTTCTAAAGAATGAATGGGTCAACCGGGAAATTAAAGAAGAATTGAAAAAAATCATGGAAACAAATGATAATGAAAATACAACAGTTCAAAATCTGTGGGACACAACAAAGGCAGTCCTGAGAGGAAAATATATAGCGGTACAAGCCTTTCTCAAGAAACAAGAAAGGTCTCAGGTACACAACCTAACCCTACACCTAAAAGAGCTGGAGAAAGAACAAGAAAGAAACCCTAAGCCCAGCAGGAGAAGAGAAATCATAAAGATCAGAGCAGAAATCAATGAAATAGAAACCAAAAAAACAATAGAACAAATCAACGAAAGTAGGAGCTGGTTCTTTGAAAGAATTAATAAAATTGATAAACCCCTGGCCCAACTTATCAAAAAGAAAAGAGAAAGGACCCAAATAAATAAAATCATGAATGAAAGAGGAGAGATCACAACTAACACCAAAGAAATACAAACTATTATAAGAACATACTATGAGCAACTCTACGCCAATAAATTTGACAATCTGGAAGAAATGGATGCATTCCTAGAAACATATAAACTACCACAACTGAACCAGGAAGAAATAGAAAGCCTGAACAGACCCATAACCAGTAAGGAGATTGAAACAGTTATTAAAAATCTCCAAACAAACAAAAGCCCAGGGCCAGACAGCTTCCCGGGGGAATTCTACCAAACATTTAAAGAAGAACTAATTCCTATTCTCCTGAAACTGTTCCAAAAAATAGAAATGGAAGGAAAACTTCCAAACTCATTTTATGAGGCCAGCATCACCTTGATCCAAAAACCAGACAAGGATCCCACCAAAAAAGAGAGCTATAGACCAATATCCTTGATGAACACAGATGTGAAAATACTCAACAAAATACTAGCCAATAGGATTCAACAGTACATTAAAAAGATTATTCACCACGACCAAGTGGGATTTATTCCAGGGCTGCAAGGTTGGTTCAACATCCGCAAATCAGTCAATGTGATACAACACATCAATAAAAGAAAGAACAAGAACCATATGATACTCTCAATAGATGCAGAAAAAGCATTTGACAAAGTACAGCATCCCTTCCTGATCAAAACTCTTCAAAGTGTAGGGATAGAGGGCACATACCTCAATATAATCAAAGCCATCTATGAAAAACCCACCGCAAATATCAAACTGAAAGCTTTTCCGCTAAGCTCAGGAGCACGGCAGGGATGTCCATTATCACCACTGCTATTCAACATAGTACTAGAGGTCCTAGCCTCAGCAATCAGACAACAAAAGGAAATTAAAGGCATCCAAATCGGCAAAGAAGAAGTCAAATTATCACTCTTAGCAGATGATCTGATACTATATGTGGAAAACCCAAAAGACTCCACTCCAAAACTGCTAGAACTTATACAGGAATTCAGTAAAGTGTCAGGATATAAATCAGAAATCAGTTGCATTTCTCTACACCAACAGCAAGACAGAAGAAAGAGAAATCAATGAGTCAATCCCATTTACAATTGCATCCAAAACCATAAGATACCTCGGAATAAACCTAACCAAACAGGCACAGAATCTATACTCAGAAAACTATAAAGTACTCATGAAAGAAATTGAGGAAGACACAAAGAAATGGAAAAATGTTCCATGCTCCTGGATTGGAAGAATAAATATTGTGAAAATGTCTATGCTACCTAAAGCAATCTACACATTTAATTCAATTCCTATCAAAGTACCATCCATCTTTTTCAAAGAAATGGAACAAATAATGCTAAAATTTATATGGAACCAGAAAAGACCTCGAATAGCCAAAGGGATATTGAAAAAGAAAGCCAACGTTGGTGGCATCACAATTCCGGACTTCAAGCTCTATTACAAAGCTGTCACCATCAAGACAGCATGGTACTGGCACAAAAACAGACACATAGATCAATGGAACAGAATGGAGAGCCCAGAAATAGACCCTCAACTCTATGGTCAACTAATCTTTGACAAAGCAGGAAAGAATGTCCAATGGAAAAAAGACAGCCTCTTCAATAAATGGTGCTGGGAAAATTGGACAGCCACATGCAGAAAAATGAAATTGGACCATTTCCTTACACCACACACAAAAATAGACTCAAAATGGATGAAGGACCTCAATGTGTGAAAGGAATCCATCAAAATCCTTGAGGAGAACACAGGCAGCAACCTCTTCGACCTCAGCCGCAGCGACATCTTCCTAGGAACAACGCCAAAGGCAAGGGAAGCAAGGGCAAAAATGAACTATTGGGATTTTATCAAGATCAAAAGCTTTTGCACAGCAAAGGAAACAGTTAACAAAATCAAAAGACAACTGACAGAATGGGAGAAGATATTTGCAAACGACATATCAGATAAAGGACTAGTGTCCAGAATCTATAAAGAACTTAGCAAACTCAACACCCAGAGAACAAATAATCCAATCAAGAAATGGGCAGAGGACATGAGCAGACATTTCTGCAAAGAAGACATCCAGATGGCCAACAGACACATGAAAAAGTGCTCCATATCACTCAGCATCAGGGAAATACAAATCAAAACCACAATGATATATCACCTCACGCCAGTCAGAATGGCTAAAATCAACAAGTCAGGAAATGACAGATGCTGGCGAGGATGCGGAGAAAGGGGAACCCTCCTCCACTGTTGGTGGGAATGCAAGCTGGTGCAGCCACTCTGGAAAACAGCATGGAGGTTCCTCAAAATGTTGAAAATAGAACTGCCCTATGACCCAGCAATTGCACTATTGGGTATTTACCCTAAAGATACAAATGTAGTGATCCAAAGGGGCACGTGCACCCAAATGTTTATAGAAGCAATGTCCACAATAGCCAAACTATGGAAAGAACCTAGATGTCCATCAACAAATGAATGGATCAAGAAGAAGTGGTATATATACACAATGGAATACTATGCAGCCATCAAAAGAAATGAAATCTTGCCATTTGCGACAACATGGATGGAACTAGAGCATATCATGCTTAGCGAAATAAGTCAAGCAGAGAAAGACAACTATCATATGATCTCCCTGATATGAGGAAGTGGTGATGCAACATGGGGGCTTAAGTGGGTATGAGAAGAATAAATGAAACAAGATGGGATTGGGAGGGAGACAAACCATAAGTGACTCTTAATCTCACAAAACAAACTGAGGGTTGTTGGGGGGAAGGGGTTTGGGAGAAGGGGGTGGGATTATGGACATTGGGGAGGGTATGTGCTTTGGTGAGTGCTGTGAAGTGTGTAAACCTGGTGATTCACAGACCTGTACCCCTGGGTATAAAAATATATGTTTATAAAAAAAAAAAAAAAAAAGAATGTCATAGCTTCCTCCACAGACCCTCCAGTCTGCTTTCCAGCACCATCGCCATCCAGCCCTGATCCTCTCTGGTTTCACTCAGCCACATTTGAGCTTCCAACATCATCTTTGTCTAACATCAAGTCCCTGCTCAAATCTCTCTGTATGTGAGCCTCTCCTTCAATCTCTGGTTTTATCATTCATGATCCTTTTGAAGTTGCTTCTCAGAGAAACTGGATAATTTAATAGAAGGGTTTATATTTTCTTATTTTAACATATATTAGTTTAGTGACAACTGTCTTGCTTATTCTTTGAGAGTGTAATGTTATTTATTCTTTTTAGTGCTTATTGGCCAATTCAGCAAAAATGTACACTATTCTGAATGTGAACATGAAAAGGAACAGAATGGCAATGGCTGACATTGAAATTGATTAAGAAGGGAATATTCTGGGTTCTTCTTCTTGCTCTGCTGATAACTTAACTCTTCATGTAACCACGGACAAGATTCTAAGCCTCTCAAAACCCCACTTTATTTATCTATAAAGATAATTATACCTCTTAAGGTTGCTGTTAAAATAAATTGAGATAATTGATGTGGGAAAGCTTTCAAAAAAGAAGAGTTCTGTACAAAGACAAAGTTAACAATGTAGTTGTGCGTGACAAAGCCTAACGTGGTGGCCTTTCTTCTACAGGGCTGGTTGGATAAAATGTACTTGTAATGTCCTTTAGTGCCTCAGTCCCCAGTGTCCCAAACCAGACTTGGCATCTTCCTGCAGAAGCTGTGATTTTACTATGTTCCGTAACTTGGCTAATCATGTCACCATCTTGGTCACTCAGACCTAAAACATTGACATTGAAGCCATCTTTGACTTGAGCAGCCATACCCCATTTTGGATAGCATCATTCCGATTAATGCCTGCTGACCCCATAGATTAGTTTTTGAACACTGCAAACCAGGTGTCTCAAAATAATGGGCATTTATTTTCTGAAAGTTTTGGAAGTTAGAAGTCCAAAATCTGGTATCGGTGAGGTCGGTTCCTTGTGGAAGTTGTAAGGGAAAATACATACCATGTCTCTCTCCTCGCTTTTAGTGGTTGCCAACAATCCTTGACCCTTCTAGACATATCACTCCAATCTCTGCTTCCATGTTCACATGGGATTTTTCTCCTTGTGTCTCTCTGTCTCCACCCCATTCTTAGAAGGACACCAATCATTGGGGTGAGGGCCCACTCTAATACAGTTTGACCCCATCTTAACCTGATTACAACCCTATTTTCAAATAAGGTCATATTTACAGGCATTGGGAATTAAGACTTAAACATATTTTTGGGGGAGATATAATTCTGAAACATTATCAAAAGATCCCTTTTACTCTTCAGAGTGCCTAGTTTGAATAGCCACTAAACACTCTTTGACTCTCCACTCTCTCCCCTTTCTCTTATCTCCCCATCATCTTATCATCTTATCTCCACTCTCTCCCCACCATCTTATCCAAGCAGAACCAGGAAAGAATAGTTTCTTGGTTTTGATCTTTCTAAATCTATACCCACAACGGCACCTTCATTACTGACATCTCTTGCTGTTTTCTCTCTTAATCTTTGACCTGTGAGACCCCTCTTGACCCCGTTTGCTATTGTCCTAGCTCTCCTGGTTCAGCTTTCAGGACACGCATACACAGCAACTCATTCCCAGATTGAACTACCTGTTCTCTGCATACAGATCGACCTCTTAACTGCTGCATTTGTCTAGGGTGAAAATCATCCACACTTTGAGTAATATATAATTGGGCATTCATGTATTCTCATCACTTTCTCCTCTTATGGAAATAATGGCTGGGACTCTAAAATATTTTGCTGCATTTTTCCAAGACTAAGTTAAGTGTATATCATGTTTGTTGGTACTCATTCCTTAGGTCCTTAGGGCTTCTTTTTCAATCATTGAATCAAGAGTAAGATGAGGAAAAGGATTGGAAGAAGAGGGACAATCAGCTGAGACCCAGACATTTCAACAGAGACCCATACATTTGCAAATTGTTTGTAAATACAGCGTCATGTGCTTCTTTGGGAGAATATTAGAATTTTGAGTAAAGGGCACTCACAGTGCTCCTGACTCTACTCTTAGTATTGTAATCACTCGGTGTAGCTGGCTTTGCATTCGTACAAATCTGTGAGATCATGTGGGAGATTATTTCAGAACCTGAGTGGGTTTTGAGCCAGAGACTGTGGGAGGTGCACATGACGTCTGTCTGCTTTTTTCTCCTCGTGACTAAAACTGTAGTATTTCTGACAGAATTAAATTCCCGGGGATGGAAGAAAATTTGAGTAGTTTCTAAACAGCCAAGTCTGCTCTGAATTCTGCTACACAAATGCGTAACAGATTACCATCAGGCAGGATTGTGAAGGTTGATTGTTTCAAAAATCTCCCAGAGAGAGGTGGTTGGTGTCTTTTTTTTCCTGTTCAGCACTCAAAATGAACGTTTGTGGGGGACAGGCAACCTGCAGGAAACCTATTCTGTTTAAGTGTATTAAAAATGGAAGTCAAAAGAAGAGAAACATCTTGTAGGACTAGGTTTAGGGTAGACTGAAGAATTCTGACATTGTTAGTGGTTTATCTTGGGCATTTGGAGCTAAGTAATTTAAACCACTTAAGCTTCCAAGGACAGGAAGGAAACTCTGACTGCAATCTCTTCTGGGGTGATTTTCTTTTTGGCCAAATAGTTTGGAGCAAAGAGATTTTCTTAAATAATAAAAAAAAAGGAGTAAAAAAGAAAGAACTCTGGCATCGTCAGAAAGAAATGCTAATGGGGTATGTTGAGGAATGATACTTCTCCAACTAAAAAAGTAAACAGATTAGGGGAAGTCAGAGTTACATCTGCAGCCAGAGAGTGGCCAAACCATCTTCTGATGGTTCTTCTTCATTTTTCTAGTATGTTGCAACCATTGTAGGAAAATTCTTATCACAGTGAGTCTTAGTGTGATCAGAAGCAGGTGAAGTTTCGTATAGGAAATAGAACACATTGTCACATTGGTCTCAACTGTATTTTAATCTATTTGTGTGTTTATACATGGCAATTAGACACTGAAAACATGATGCTGATTATGCTAATTAATAATTACATGCTTGCTTTCTCTCCCTTTGTGTGCCCAAGAAGTACAGTTGACCCTTGAATAGCACAGGTTTGAACTGCAAGGGCCCACTTCTACGTGGATATTTTTTTTTAAAAGATTTTATTTATTTGTTTATCATAGAGAGAGAAGTGAGAGCAAGCACAGGCAGACAGAGTGGCAGGCAGAGGCAGAGGGAGAAGCAGGCTCCCTGCCAAGCAAGGAGCCCGATGTGGGACCTGATCCCAGGATGCTGGGATCATGACCTGAGCCGAAGCAGCTGCTTAACCAACTGAGCCACCCAGGCGTCCCTACGTGGATATTTTTTAATAAGGACAGCAAAGTACTGTGAATTATTTCTTTTTTCTTATGACTTTCTTTTTTCCAGCTTACTTTCATAAGATTAGTATGTGATAAATGTAACATGAAAAATATGTATCAATCGGCTGTTTATGGAAGGCTTCCAGTCAACAGTAGCCTTAAAAAATTGGGGAGTCAAAAGTTATACACAGATTTTTGACTGTACCAGAGTAGGTGTCTCTAAACCCCATGAGACTCAAGGGATACCTGGTCCTGTCCTGTTGGGGTTAGGCCATGCAGCAGGAGTCAGCTCCCCATTTACCTATGTGGGAGGACCACCCACACAGTCTACCAGGAAGCAGTGTTTCTGAAGCTGGTATTGTAAACCTGGATCTCAATGTGTCTGATTGCATATCTCAGGCTGCCAGATTCCGTCACTGGACTCCTAAGGTCGATGCATAGAACAAAGAGATACCCTTTTTTTCCCCTTTAGAAAAAGAACTTTCTACTTCTCAGATATTTATAGACAAGGAGCAAAAAAAAAAAAAAAAAAAAAAAGAAAAGAAAAGAAAAGAAAAAAGAAAGAAAGAAAGAAAGAATCAAGATAAAAGCAGTATCAGTGGCAAACACTTTCCTGGAAAACAAATTTTTTTACAAAAATTTGTATTTTCCATTATTTTTGTCTTTTGTCACTGGAGGGAAGATTTGAGAAAATGTCCTTGCCTTCTGGAGAGCTGTGAAAGAAGCAGAAGCTCTGATTAAAAAGTGCAGCTTCCCATATGGAGGATAGTGTGTGTTCAGCCCAGCCCAGCTCAGGATCCTCTC